>NC_092753.1:83492630-84117630 GCF_047496795.1 Chiloscyllium punctatum | reverse complement strand
TATAGTGCTGAGGGCATTGATTGTACATTATTAAATTGGTGAAACACATTATTTTCTGAAGTCTTGAAACTATATTTTGTTAAGTTTTGGCAGGAATCGAGCTGTATCGAGCATTTACATTAAGAAAGGAAAAGAAGACTGTGAAATAGTTGCAGACAAGAGGAAAAATAATAACAAAATTCAATTTTCGTTGGATGGATTGAATTCCTTTGTTTTATGTGCCTGCTTTTACAATGTTAAATTTATGGCACCACATCTGTTGTGTGATAATGAAGCTCTTGCCTTCTGTCCTCTAAAGTTTGTGTTGTATAATAAATATAAGCTCTTTGTTTAGTCACTGTAACTAATGGAAAGCCTCTTAGCTTTCAAGCCAATTATCTCCCTCCATTCGTATATGTGTTTCTACAATAAACCGCTGCCCTTTCATGACCTGTTTGTGTTAATGTATAACACCCATCAGTTGCTACATGGCATGTAATTTGGAAAGGGAACACTCATCAGTATTAATGTAGTGATTTTCACATTTACATTCTTTAAGTACACTTCCTTCCATTTTTGACCCTCTTAAACTGAAGGCTGTGAGCAGTGTCAGGGTGCACCCTAGCAGAACCCTCTGTAACGTTTCTCAATACTCCACATTACTGAGACCAGGCATCACATCAGTGTTCCATCTTGTTCTTACCTAATGAACGTAGATGGAGGGAGGGTGTTCCCGATGGTGGGTGCATTAGAACCAGGGGTGACAGTTTGAGTATTCGTGGTGGATCATTTAAGACGAAGATGAGGAGATATTTCTTTACCCAAAGAGTGGTGAGTCTGTGGAATTCATTACCGCAGGAAGTAATTAATGCCAAAACATTTAATGTATTCGGGAGGAAGTTATATACAGAGCTTGAGGCGAGTGGGATCAAAGGTTATTGGGAGAAATCAGGATTAGGCCATTGAGTTGGAGAATCAGCCATAATTGCGATGAATGGGAGAAGCCAAATGGCCTCCTCCTGTTTTTATGTTTCGATGCAAATTCACATCCAACCTTGTGAACATGTAGTCCGAGATTTTATAGAGTAGCAGTCCTGCCTCAGCTACTTTTGGGTTGCCTGACCAAAAGGCATCAGGCAATGAACTGCCAATCATCAGGGCTCCAGTCCCTTCATGGCAGGACAGTTCAGCTCAAGAGCCCATCAATCTCAGAGAGCTGACAGTTATTTAGCCCCAGCACAGCAAATGGAAGTAGTGGTCACCAATGGGACGACACTGTGGCCTCAAACTACAAAATGAACAGGGTTAAGCGTGTGGGCAGAAAGGTGGCAAGCAGAATATAATGTGAGTAAATGTGAGGTTATGCATTCTGACAGGAAGAATAATGGAGCTGAATGTTATTTAATTTGCAGAAAGCTACAGCAAAGAGTAGTTTAGGAATTCTCATACATGACTCTCAAAAATTTGGCATCCAAGTTTTGCAGGTAATAAAGAAGGCAAATGAATGATGGTCTTTATTTCAAAGAGAATGAAATATAAAGATTAGGAAGTATTGCTAAAGCTACACAAGGTATGATTCAGGCCATAGCTAGAACACTCTAAATATTTTTCACCAAGAAAAGGTATTCTGGCATTAGAGGTAGCCTAGAGAAGGTTTGGAGGGACCATCTTATGAGGAGAGGTTGTGTAGATTGGACAGACAGCATCCAAGGAACAGGAGAATTGACGTTTCGGGCATAAGCCCTTCTTCAGGAAGGACTGCTGCTGCCTGATCTGGATGCTGCCTGACCTGCTGCGCTTTTCCAGCAACACATTTTCAGCTCTGATCTCCAGCATCTGCAGTCCTCACTTTCACCTCAGAAGAATGAGAGGCAATCTTAATGAAACATACTAGATTCTTGGAGGGCTTGACATGGTAGGTGTGGAAATGAAAACAAAAAATGCTGGAAATCACAGCGGGTCAGGCAGCATCCATGGAGAGAGAGCAAATTAATGTTTCAAGCTTAGAAGACTCTTCATCAGATCTCAGATTCCAGCATCTGAAATAATTTGCTCCTTTATAGACATGGAAATGTTGCTTCTCCTTATGGGAAAGTCTACAACCAGAAGGCATAATCTCACAGTAAGGTGTCTCCTATTTAGAACAGAGATGAGGAGGAATGTTTTCTGTCAGAGTATAGAGAATCTGTGGAATCAACCTCAGAACTGTAGAGACTTAGTCATTAAGTATATTCAAGTCAGAGATAGAGAGATAATTAACCAGTCATAGTAATCAGAAATCAGTAACTTGAATTCAATAAAATATCTGGAATCAAAAATCTACTGATGACCAGAAATCCATTGCCAATTGTCGGAAAAAAACTATCTCGTCACTAATATCTTTCAGGGAAGGAAACTGCCATCCTTACCTGGTCTGGCCTACATGTGACTCCAGACCCACAGCAATGTGTTTGACTCTTAACTGCCCTCTGGGCAGTGAGAGATAGACAATAAATACTGCCCTAGCCAGTGACAGCCTCTTCCCCTGAATAAATAAAGGAAAAGAAAAAAAGGGTTATGAGGAAAGGCAGAAAGTGGAGTAGAGGATTATCAGATCAGCCATGATCTTATTAAATGGCAAATGCAGAGCTCTAAGATTCAGAGGGATCTGAGTGCCCTTGAGCATTAGTCATGTAAAGCCAGTATCCTGGTACAACAAGTAATTAGGAAAGCTAATAAAATGTTATGATGCAAGGGGTATTGAATACAAATATAATGAGTTTATGTTTCAGTTATACAGGTTTTTGGTCAGATTACATTTGGAATACTGTTTTTTCGTATAAGGAAGAATATAAATGTTTTGCAAGCAGATGATTTGCTTGATTTATACCTAGAATGGTCGGTTTGGCTTATGAGGAAAGGTTGGACAGGCTAAGCTTGAAACCACTGGAATTTCCAAAATTAAGAGGTGACGTGCTTGAAACAGAAAAGATTCTGAAGTCTTTCACAGGAGGAGATGTGTCCTCTTATGGGGGAATCTAGAACAAGGACTCATTGTTTAAAAATCAGGGCTTGCCCACATTAAACACAGATTATGCAAAAACAAGAATTCTCTCGGAGGTTCATGGGTCTTTAGATATCTCTTCCTGGCAAGGCAGTAGAAGCAGAATCTTTGAATATTTTTAAGGCAAAGTTGATAGATTCTTGCTAAACAAAGGGATGAAATGTTATCACCGATGTTTGGGAATGTTGATATAAAGTTTCAGTAATGTCAGCTGTGATCTTACTGAATGTTTGAACAGGTACTTGGGACCAAATGGTCTATACTTGCTCCTAGTTTATGCGTTTGTAAAGAATCCAACACCTGTTGATTATTTCTTTCATTATATGAGATCCAACTATATCTGTGATTTGAGCTTTAGCACTTAATATTTCAATTTAACAGCATGACAGAATTAGTTTCTATGATGGCTGTAGTATAAGAGGTTATGTCTAATTATGTGAAATGTAAATTAAACCCAATAAATCATCATCACAGAAAGTGATGGCAAGTTCCGTAACCCTTCTCCCTCTGTAGCTTCGTGGCAAGATGAATCCACAATAAGATGATTCTTAAATAAAGCTAATGCTTTCCTAACCTCTGCCTTACTTGAATATTCAAAAATATTATAATAGCTACAGTGTTGAGAATATGACATCAGCTATATACCAATGGTATCTGTAAGGAGTGCACAAATCCTATCCATAGATGCCACTTCCAATGTCTTAAGTTTGGCCATTCATTTGTACCCAGATTTCCTGTTCAATTTTATGTTTTCAGCTATCACAATCCAGCTGCTGACCATGGCCACTAAGTGGCACTGTGGTGTATGTTTCTGAAATATTCTTCCACACTGTTTTTCTGCCATATTGGGCTTTCTCCTTTTTCCCAATGCTTAAACCCCTGTTTCATTAATAACATTCTCACCTCTGAGTCAGGGGATTCTGGGCTCGAGTCTTACTCCAGAGACTGGAGCATTTAATATCCACTGATGATCCAGAGCAGTGCTGAGGGAGTATGCACTGTCGGAGGTGCCACCTTATTAAGTTTCAACTGAGGCCTCCTTGTTCACCCATTGTAAATGTTCATGTTTAATCAATTTTTCAGTCACCTGTTCTAATATCTCCTTAATGTGGTTCAGTTTCACTTCTTTTTTTTATGATAGTGCTCCTGTGAGTGTACTCAATGAATTGAGTTGTGACTGCTTGCTCACAAACATTGCTGGGATCAAGTGAGGGGTAGACAGGAAAATGTGGTTGTGACCATGATGAGATCAGATATGATCTGTGGATTGGTGGAGCAGTCTTAAGGACTGAATAGCCTTATCCTACACCCAGGTCCTATCTTCCTCTTACAATTTTAACTGGTGGACAGATTCATAGGTCAAGCAAGTAAATGATTTAAATTCATCAACTGACCTTGTATATTCACTTCCTTAATGCCATCCAACCTTTTTAATATCTCATTTCCATATTGGAATTCAGTAGGTGCTCCTCATTTAGCTCTTTGAGAAGCTCCAAGACCCTTGTGTAGAACTTGGGAGAACATGGAGAACTATTGCTCCAACATCTGATTAAGAACATAAGGGCAATTTCGGAAATTACAGATCCTCATTCTGTGAAAAGCCTCTCTAAAGATTGAGACACCAGCAAAGATACAGTTTTGTTCACCCACATCATTTATGTCACTATAAACCTGCGGACGATGTATTAAGGGCAGTACTAGGTCATTTGCCTGTTACACCACAGTCTGACCTTAAATAAGATCATAGTTGTTCCTTTTGTGTTTTTAATACCACGTTCCCATCTATCTTGATTCTCTTGCCCAACATGAACCTACACACTCCTGCCTTACCAATGTTCAAACGCCCTGCCTCCACCACTTCCAAAATTGCACAACCATCTGTGAGAAAATAATTCCCATCTGTGATGATGCTGCTCCCTTAACATGGTTATGTTGTCCTTCGCAACTTTTCCCTAGAGGTTGTAAAAACAGTGATCCCGAAAAGTCTAGGTTTGCAGGGTTTTAGGGCTAATTTAATTATAGCTAACAGATACTGCCTCAGGCAAAAGGCTTTCAAGCTTAAAAGAAACACTTGCACAAAGAAGGGGGAGTGGCCAGTTCTCCCAACTCAGCTTTTCTCTGGTTTGGTTTGGTTTGGTTTTAGCAGTCTGGCTGTTCACCAAAAGCAGTCAGTTCAGTTGTGAGGCTATTGGTCCAAGAAACAGCTACATGAAAGAAGCTATTCCATGCTGAATCTCTCTGCCATCTCTCTCCTGTAAGACCCTGTATTTAATTTTACCCTTTGTGCCAAGGTGTGTTTATAGGGATTGTTGCAAGTATTTGGAACAGCATCATTAAGTTGGGATAATCTGTTAGGTTTTCGGTAGGTTAAGTTATTCTATATTCTGTTCTCTTTTGTTTGTGTTCTATTTGGTAATCTTACAAATAAATTCTGTTTTGTTTAAAACTAAGTGGTTTGACTACTTGTATCACTCCTGGAATTTCCACCATACACCTCCTTAAAAGAATTAGCAAAGGTAGGGTCTGGGCTACTTTCTTGAAATGTTTTTAGGAGATCTGGCCTGGTCCATAACACATCTCTGACCGGAAAGGGCAATCTTGTCATTTTAACCAGTGCCCCCTGATTTTGGATTTACTCACAAAAGGAAACATTGTGTCCATTGTGCCCCTCACTCTTTTAAATTCCAAAGCCCAATCTGTCTGACCTACCCTCATAAAACAACAATCCAGGTATCAGTCCAGTGAACCTCCTCTGAACTACATCCAATGCACTTGTAGCCTCCCCCAAATAAGGACACCAAAACAGCACATAAGTGCTTGTCTCATAACTGCCCTCTGGGTAATTAGGGATGAACAATAAATGCTGGTCCAGCCTGTGATGCCCACATTCCATCAACAATTATTTTAATTTTCCCAACATTGACTGGGATGCACTTAGTGTCAGAGGTCTCGATGGGGTAGAATTTGAAAGAAGGGTTCAGGAGTTTTTTCTACAGCAGTATGTCAATAGTCTGATAAGGGAAGGGGCCATTTTGGACCTGGTACTGGGGAATGAGCCAGGACCGGTGGTAGAAGTTGCAGTGGGCATTTCTTGGGAACAATTCTGTAAGTTTTAGCATACTCGTAGACAAAGATGAGAGTGGTCCTAAAGAAAGAGTACTAAAATTAGGCAAGAGCTGGGAAATGTGGATTGGACACAGCTATTTGAAAGGAAGTTCACATTTGATATGTGGGAGGCAGTCAAAGATAGGTTAAAGATAGTGCAAGTTAGGCATGTCCCATTGAAGGAAAAGGATAGGAAAGGCAAGATTCATGAACCATGGACGATAGGAGAAATTGTATGACACAGTGGCACAGTGGTTAGCATTACTGCCTCACAGCGCCAGAGACCCAGGTTCAATTCCCGCCTCAGGCGACTGACTGTGTGGAGTTTGCACATTCTCCCCGTGTCTGCGTGGGTTTCCTCCGGGTGCTCCGGTTTCTTCCCACAGTCCAAAGATGTGCAGGTCAGGTGAATTGGTGAAAGGGTTAAATGTAGGGGAAAGGGTCTGGGTGGGTTGTGGGTCAGTGTGGACTTGTTGGGCCGAAGGGCCTGTTTCCACATGTAAGTAATCTAATCTAGCCAAGAGGAAAAGGGAAGCTTATATAAGGTCTAGGCAGCTAAGAACAGAACAGGCCCTGGAGGAATATCGGGAGAGTAGGACCAGTCTTAAACAAGGAATCAAGTGGGCTGAAAGGATCATGAAATAGCTTTAGCAAGGAGAATCCCAAAGCCTTTTATTCTTATATAAGAAGCAAGCGAGTAACTAGAGAAAGGATTGGTCCACTAAAAAATAATGAAGGAAGGCTGTGTGTCGAACCTGAGAGAATGGGTGAGATTCCGAATGATTACTTTGAATGAATGTTCACTGAGAGGAACATGATGAATGTTGAGATTAGAGATAGAAGTTTGATTAGTCTGGATCATGTTGACATAAGGAAGAAAGATGTGTTGGGTAGGCTAGAGGTTATTAAGGTGGGCAAATCCCCAGGACTGGATGGGATCTATCCCAGGTTGCTGAGGGAGGTGAGAAAGGAAATAGCTTGGGCATTGACAGATATCTTTGTAGCATCCTTAAACACAGGTGAGGTGCTGGAGGACTGGAGGGTTGCTCATGTTGTCCCCCTGTACAAGAAGGGTAGTAGGGATATTCTGGGTAACTACAGACCAATGAGCCTGATGTTAGTGGTGGGAAAAGTTGCTGGAGAAGGTACTGAGGGATAGAAAAGAATGAGCTCATCAGTGATAGGCAACATGGTTTTATGCAGGGGAGATTGTGCCTTACCAACTTAATAGAGTTCTTTGAGGAAGTGACCAAGTTGATAGATGAAGGAAGGGTTGTTGATGTCATATACATGGACTTTAGTAAAGTGTTTGATAAAGTTCCTCATGGTAAACTAATAGACAAAGTGAAGTCACATGGTGTGCAAGGTGTTCTAGCTAGGTGGATAAAGAACTGGTTGAGCAACAGGAGACAGACAGTAGTAGTTGAAGGGAGTTTCTCAAAATGGAGAAAGGTGACCAGTGGTGTTCCACAGGGATCAGTGCTGGGACCACTGTTGTTTGTGATATACATAAATGATCTGGAAGAGGGCACTGTTGGTATGATCAGCAAGTTTGCGGATGACATGAAGATTGGTGGAATAGCAAAAAGGATAAGGGACTGTCAAAGAATACAAGAGAATATAGATAGACTGGAGAGTTGGGCAGAGAAGTGGGAGATGGAGTTCAATCCAGACAAATCTAAGGTGATGCATTTTGGGAAGTCCAATTCTCGAGCAAATAAGACAGTGAACTGAAGAGCCTTGGGAAAAGTTGATGAGCAGAGAGATCTGGGAGTTCAGATCCATTGTACTCTGAAGGTTGCTGCACAGGTGGATAGAGTGGTCAAGAAGGCATATAGTATGCTTGCCTTCATCGGACAGGGTATTGAGTATAAGAGCTGACAGATCATGTTAAAACTGTATACAACGTTGGTTCTGTCACATTTAGAATACTGTGTACAGTTCTGGTCGCCACATTACCAAAAGGATGTGGACACTTTGGAGAGAGTGCAGAAAAGGTTTACAAGGATATTGCCTGGTATGGAAGGTGCTAGCTGTGAAAAGAGGTTGACTAGGTTAGGTTTGTTTTCATTGGAAAAAGGGAAAATGAGAGGGGACCTGATTGAGGTCTACAAAATCATGAAGGATATAGACAGGGTAAATAGAAATAAACTTTTTCCCAGGGTGAAGGATTCAATAACGAGAGGTCAAGCTTTCAAGGTGAGAGGTGAAAAGTTTAAGGGAGATCCACATGGCAAGTACTTTACAGAGAGGATGGTGGATGTCTGGAACACGTTGCCAGCAGAGGTAGCAGAGGAGGGCACGGTAGATTCATTTAATATGCAACTGGACAGATGCATGAGTAGGTGGGGAGCAGAGGGATACAGATGCTTAGGAATTGGGCGATAGGTTTAAACAGTGGATTTGGATTGGCTCAGGCTTGGAGGGCCGAAGGGCCTGTTCCTAGGCTGTAAATTTTCTTTATTCTTTGTTCATTGTAACAAATTCAAAATAAGTATTTGAATTGTGGTCTCACTGAGGCATCCATAACTTTTAAGCTCAATTCCTCTTGCAATATTATTTAAATGATTGAAACTTTGGCTCCTACTTACAAGAAATTATTACTTTTAGTCTAAGAAGGCTGCTGTCTCAGTTGGAGAACAGATTGGGAAGCGTCATCCTCTTGGATGGTAAACAAGCATCTAACCACATGAGTTTCCAAGGAGGACAGTGAGTGATTGAGCACCTATCCAGTGCTCTCAACCTGCAATTTAAGAGGATTATAGAAGCAGTATATAATGAAGAGAGCATCAATCAACCAGCAGAGGTACCAGGTACTGCCAATAGTGACAGAAATAGCTCATGATTGAAGGTAATCATATTTGAGGCATGCAACACAGGGTCATTTTTGAGGTGTAACAGCCAGACATCTGACCTGGACCTCCAAATAGAATAGCTCCTGAAACATATCACCTATACTTTTAATAAGACCAAGCACAGAGCTAGAAAATATTTTGTAAGGACCTGAAGGTGATGTGAACTGCCCATGCTATCTTTGAAATATTTAATATTTAAGTTTATTTCCAAAAGGATCACATGGGGCAGCACGGCTCAGTGGTTAGCACTGCTGTCTCACAGCATCAGGAACCTGGGTTTGATTTCACCCTTGGGCGACTGTATGTGTGGAGTTTGCACTTTCTCCCCGTGTCTGTGTGAGTTTCTTCTGGGTGCTCCTCGCACAGTCCAAAGATGTGCAGGTTAGGGTGGATTGGCCATGCTAAATTGCCCATAGTAGACGAAAATGAGGACTGCGGATGTTGGAGATTAGAGTCAAAATTAGAGTGTGCTGGAAAAGCACAGCAGGTCAGGCAGCATCCGAGGAGCAGAAAATTTCAGGCATAAACCCTCCAAAACCACTCTAAATTGCCCAGACTGTCCAGGGATGTGCAGGCTAGGTGGGTGAGTCATGGGGTTGCAGGGATAGGGGAAGGAGGTGGGTCTGGGTGGGATGCTCTTCAGAGGGTCAGTGTAGATTTGATGGGCCAAATAGCCTGCTTCCACACTGTAGGAATTTTATGATTCTAACTGTTGGTGTGTTCAAGACAAGCGTGAAGTATAGAGCAAATGTAAGAATGTATAAGGTTACAATGTTGTTTGAACTAAATATCAGGTCAATCAGTGTTAATTTCATATTAATTGTATTTAATTACATGTAAGCAACGAATAATGATGGGGGATTCACTTATTCCCCTTTAAACAGGGTACAAGCTGAAACTATTGTCGTTGAATTAGGAGGTGCATCTTACATTTATTTTGCATCTTTGCAAATAAAAGCTTATAGAAGAGTTTAACGATTGGTTCAAGTTCTGGGTCTCTGCAAAATAAAGGATATATTCTGAAAAACTGAACAACTTCTACCTGTTCTGCTTCTGTAGGAAAAAGCTCTTGAATTCTCTTCCTCAGTTAAGGTTGAGCATGACATAGCGAATGGTCATTTGATAATATCTCAGAACTGTACATTAGGATCCCACATACTTTCTCTAGATAGTAGAAGCACTGGAGGCAAAATGCGAACATTGTGGTCCATGCCTTTCAGGTTATAAGCAAGGTGCAAATGTGTTTTCTTTTGGCCTTAGTGTGGAAGTTTCTGGATTGCTGTCTGACAAGAGGCAACCCTGGTCTCCCAGTGATCCGCTGTCCAATTCTCACGGTCCTTACAATGCCTGACAACTGATGAGCAGCATCAATGTGCATGTGAAGGTTGAGAGGCTTTGATGAGGTAGATGTATAGAAAATATTTCTACATATGGAAGACACCAAAATTAGGGATGACAAAGGTATAAGATGGCTACTTATAAATCCAATAGGAATCCAAGAGAAATGTTGAATGATCAGAATGTGGACTTTGCTACTACACGTTATTGTGAAGTAAACAGCTTTGAAAGAGTTAAATTGAAGCTAGATCATCGCAAGAGGAAGGAAGGAATAGAAGGCAAAGATGATGAGGTTATATGAAGCAAGAAAACCATTATGAACCATAAGCTTCAGTACAGATCAGTTAAACTGAATAGCTAGTTTCTACAATATATCTTGAAAATGCAATTCCAGGCTAGTGTCATTTATCACAAGCAGTACGTAAACTTTTGTGATGATGGTGGCAAATGGTTAGTAAACATTATGATCATATGCTCTCCAATAACACTCAACAACTTAGCAGCTTGTTCAGCTGGCAGTCCCTCCGCTATCCACACAAAGTGGCACCAGTGTGTGCCATCTACAAGATGCACTGCAGCAACTCACCAAGGCTCTTTCAACCCCATTTTCCAAACCCCAGCCAGTGTCACCTATAAGGACAAGGGCAGCAAGCCCATGGGGACATTGAAGCTTTCCCTCTAAGAATATTCCTGTTCGCTCACTATTGCGGGATGAAAGTGATGGAACTCCCTCTCTAACAGCACTGTTGGTATATCTGCACCATGTGGACTTGCCAGCCACATTCACATTCCAAGTTTGTCTTTCCAGGGTTAAGGGAAGAGTTAGGAGGGTTGTATAGAGAATGCTGGTCCACAAAGACTGTTCTAATTATTACTGTGAGTTAAAATCAACCCAATAATCCTTTTTGGTCAATGAGGCCAGGAATCATGCCAACAGGTAGAGATCGACATGACAAGATGACTTGAAATTTATGTCCTCATCATTTTGGAAAATGAATTCCAGGGTCCCAGTGATCTACCTACCTGACTCTGTGCTGTTGGTTCCAAGTGGAATTGACCCTTGTGTAATTAATTTTTTTGTCATCACCATGGTTTCTGGCTCACTGCCAATTTTATTTGTATTATAAATTCATAAGGCGTAAAATGGGTTTTTCATGCAGGAACATAAAGTGCTGTTTTGAACAACTAACTGAATAATGATGAGCTAATTTCAATGAGGTTTTCCCACACCCTTTCTGACCTATGATCACAAACCAAATTGTGGTGGCAGAGAAGAGGCAGTATCATATGCTGTAGTTAAAATAATGAGCATTTTCCTCCTTACTGTGACAGTGTTAGTCATTAAGTCAAATGATATTTTATAGCCATGCCATTTGAAACTAGCATGGGCAATAGTGCAGGATCTGACATTAGTGTACTCCCACTTAATCAATTAATTAGCCAAAGTGACCTCTCTCTTATCTGCATTATTAGTGATTACTCTGGATGGATGTATGACTGGAGGGATGATCATAGACATTCAGCCTCCAACAAGTTGCCTTGTCAAGAAACACCTTCTCCCCATTTTCCATAGTTCTGTAACTAATATACTAAAGTGCTCAAAATAAATGAGACATATGTGTAGAACTAGTCCATTCAGTCCATCACATCTGTTTCACTAATAAATGGCCCAATCTGATACACCTCCATTTCACTTTCCTACCTTTACTCTCTAACCCTTGATTCCCATTCTGATTAAAAATCTGTCGATCTCAGCCTTGAACATACTTAACAACCTCAGCATTCTACAGTTCAAGAAACTAATGAACTGGGGAAAGCAATAGACACGGCAAGCAAGCAAGGAAGGTGTCTTGATTAATTCATGTCTGTTTATTCTGAAGCAGACAGCACACAAACTGCACGTTACCTGCTCCATTATGTGATCGCAGCATGAAGCCCAGTGCTGGGATGCTGAATAGATGAGAGGTGGATTCAGAACTGTGAGCGGCTAACATAAGTTCAAACTAGATTCTCCACTCAAAGCTAGTCGTTAAAAGGGAAGACCATTCTGGCTGGAACAGGCACTGAAATTCAGAACTGGCTCAAAGGTGGTGGTGGAGGTCTGTTTTTCAGACTGGGGGCCTGTGACCAGTGGAGTGCAACAAGGATCGGTGCTGGGTCCTCTACTTTTTGTCATTTATGTAAATGATTTGGATGCAAGCATAAAAGGTATAGTTAGTAAGTTTGCAGATGACACCAAAATTGGAGGTGTAGTGGACAGCGAAGAAGGTTACCTTGGATGACAACAGGATCTTGATCAAATGGGCCAATGGGCTGAGAAGTGGCAGATGGAGTTTAATTCAGATAAATGCGAGGTGCTACATTTTGGGAAAGCAAATCTTAGCAAGACTTACACACTTAATGGTAAGGTCCGAAGGAAGTGTTGCTGAACAGAGAGACCTGGGAGTGCAGGTTCATAACTCCTTGTAAGTGGAGTTGCAGGTATATAGGATAGTGGAGAAGGCATTTGGTATGCTTTCCTTTATTGGTCAGAGTATTGAGTACAGGAGTGGGGAGGTCATGTTGCGGCTGTACAGGACATTGGTTAAGACAGTGTTGGAATATTGCATGCAATTCTAGTCTCCTTCCTATCGGAAAAGTATTGTGAAACTTGAAAGGGTTCAGAAAAGATTTACAAGGATGTTGCCGGGGTTGGAGGATTTGAGCTATGGGGAGAGGCTGAAAAGGCTGGGGCTGTTTTCCCTGGAGCGTCGGAGGCTGAGGGGTGACCTTATAGAGGTTTACAAAATGATGAGGGGCATGGATAGGCTAAATAGATAAAGTCTTTTCCCTGGGGTCGGGGAGTCCAGAACTAGAGAGCATAGGTTTAGGGTGAGAGGGGAAAGATATAAAAGACACCTAAGGGGCAACTTTCTCACACAGAGGGTGGTACGTGTATGGAATGAGCTGCCAGAGGAAGTGGTGGAGGCTGGTACAATTGCAACATTTAAAAGGCATTCGGATGAGTATATGAATAGGAAGGGTTTGGAGGGATATGGGCCGGGTGCTGGCAAGTGGGACTAGATTGTGTTGGGATATCTGATCAGCATGGACGGGTTGGACCAAAGGGTCTGTTTCCATGCTATACATCTCTATGACTTTGTGACACTAAGTAACTTCAACCTTGGAAAGACAGAGGAGCAGTGCAACGAGGCAGAGAGTGGGCTCTAGCATTCTCTGACATAACATGAGGAGTCTAAGTTAAAAATCACACAACACCAGGTTCTAGTCCAACAGGATAACGTGGAAGCACTAGCTTTCGAAGCACTGCTCCTTCATCAAGTGAGCAGCACTCTGAAAGCTAGTGCTTTCAAATAAACCTGTTAGACTATAACCTGCTGTTATGTGATTTTTAACTTTGTACACCCTATTCCAACACTGACATCTCCAAATCATTAGAAGTCTATACATAGGAGGGCACAGTCCAGAAAATATCTAATCTGAAGAGGTAATACACGATTTGAAACATTAATTCTGTTTTGTCTTCACAGATGCTGTCGGACCTGCTGAGGTTTGCCAGGAATTTTTGTTTTAGTTTGTTTCAGATTTCCTGCACCCTGTTCTTTATTGTTATCTCAAAGGACATATGGGAGCAGAATGAGAGGGCATAGAGTTAAAGTGACATGCAAGAGAAGTGAGGAATATGACAAAACAAATTCATTATCCAGGAAATGTTCTGAGGACCTGGGTTCGAATCCTGCCATGGCAGATAGTGAAATTTGAATTCAATAAAAAATCTGGAATTCAGAGTCTAATGATGACCATGAATCCAGTGTTGATTGTCAGCAAAACCCATCTGGTTCACCAACGTCCTTTAGGGAAGGAAACTGCTATCCTTATTTGGTCTGGCCAATATGTGACTCCAGACCCACAGCAATGTGGTTGACTCTTAACTGCCTTCTGAGCAATTAGGGATGGACAATAAACTAGCCAGTGATGCCCTCACCCTGTGAATGAATAAAAACATTCTGCAAATAGTTTGGTTATGGAATTCCTACAGCCATGTGGGCCATTGCAGGCAGTATAACCCTGAGGATCTGGATGCACAACACTCTGTGTTCAATATCCTATACAATTAAACAGCTGACTGGATGAGAAGACTCTACAAATATCCCCATCCTCAATGATGGAAGAGCCCAGCGCATCAGTGCAAAAGACGAGGCTGAAAGCATTTGCAGCAACCCTCAGCCAGAGTGCCAAGTTGATGATCCATCTTAGCCTCATCTAGTAGTCCCCAGCGAATCTTCAGTCAATTCGATTCAGTCTACGTGATATCAAGAAACACACTGAATATTGCAAAGCCTATATGTGCTGACAACATATCAGTAATAGTACTGAAGCCTTGAGCTCCAGACACTTCTGCTCCTCTAGCCAAGCTGTTCCAAAACAGTTACAATATTGGCATCTATCCAATAATATGAAAAATTATCCAGGTGTGCCCTATGCACAAAAGCAGGTCAAATCCAACCCAGCCAATTACTGCCCCATCAGGCTACTCTCAATCATCAGTAAAGTGATGGAAGGTGCCAGCAACAATGTTTTCAAGCAGCACCTGCTCAGCAATAATCTGCTCAGTGAGGTCCAGTTTGGGTTCCGCCAGGGCTACTCAGCTCCTGATCTCATGACAGCCTTCGTTCAAACATGGACAAAAGAGCTGAATTCCAGAGGGGAGGTAAGAGTGACAGCTCTTAACATCAAAGTCACATTCAATTGAGTGTGGTATAAAGGAACACCAGCAAAACTGGAATCAGTGGGTTTCAAATGGCAACTCTCCACTGATTGGAGTTATACCTGTCACATAAGAAGATGGTCGTGGTTGTTGAAGGTCAGTCATCTCAGCTCCAGGATGTCTCCACAGGAGTTCCTCAGGGTAGTGTCCTAGGCCCAACCACTTCAGCTGCTTCATCAATGATCTTCCCTCTATCACAAGGTCAGAAGTGAGGAAGTTTGCCTATGACTGAGCAATGTTCAGCACTATTCGCGACTCGTCAGATAACGGAAGCAATCCATGTTCAAATGCAACAGATCTGGACAATATCCAGGCTTGTGCTGACAAGTTACAAGTAACATTCCTTTCACACAACTACTTGGCAATGACCACCTCCAATAATCGAACTGCCACCCCCTGACATTCAGTGATGTTACCATAACTAAATCCCCACTCTCAACATTCTTTGGGTTATAATTGACCAGAAACTCAACTGGACTCGCCACATAAGCATTATGGCTACAAGAGCAGGTCAAAGGCTAGGAATACAGTGGCAGGTAACTCACCTCCTGACTCACCTCCTGTCCACCATCTACCAGGCACAAGGCAGGAGTGAAATGGGATTCTCCCCACTTGCCTGAATAGGTGCAATTCCAACAACACTCAAGATGCTTGACACCATTCAGGACAAAGCAGCTCATTCAATTGACACCACATCCACAAGCATCCACTCCCTCCACCACTGATGCTAAATAGCAGCAGTGTGTCCTATTTACAAAATGCACTGCAAAAATTCACCAAAGATCTTCAAACAGCACCTTCAAACTCTTGACCACTTCCATCAGGAAGGACAAGGGCAGTAGATATATGATGACTCCACTACCTGCAAGTTCCCCTCCAAGCCACTCACTGTCCTGATTTGCAGATATATTCCTGTTCCTTCAGTGTCACAGAGTCAATATCCAGAATTCCCTACCTCAGGGCATTGTGGGTCAACCTACAGCAAATGTACTGCAGCGGTTCAAGAAGGAGGCTCATCACCACCTTCTCAAGGGAAACTTGGGACAGGCAATAAATGCTGGCCAGCCAGCAACACCCATGTCCCACAATTAAATATAAACAAACCCCATGACTCACCTACTATAACAATCCCAATCAATCACACTCATACCAAAAACTTAAAGGTTCACCTCAGGCAGTGGCACAAGACCATAAATTGGCGATAAAGAAGCACCATTGATCAATCTGACACTTGCAACCTCCAGCTCAGACCCTGATATTGTACATTCCTTAGAGAATAGATTAGATGCATGTGTATACACATCATGGTGGGAAGTTAACAGTGGCCCATACTACCGGTTAGGGGCCTCTTCATTCCTTGAAAGACCCCAATGGTGTTCCCATCTCCCCAAACTGGGCAATTAATGATTTTAATTGGCCATCCAGGAGCACACCCTCTCTTTCAGGTTTACTCCACCTACTGGTTAAGGGCAGGAATGAGTTCGTCTACCAATCCGATGTCCCGCTTTCCTCTCCATCCTGCCTCTGAGCCTCACCTGAATCTGCAGGACTGGGAAGATCCCCTCCTCCCCCCCCCCCCCCCCCCCCCCCACAATAGCAAGTGGATAGTCAAGACCAGCTAAGGGTACACATTGGATGGAAGGGAAGCGATATGAGGGTGACACAATGATGGTGGTGGTGGTATTACAGTAAGGTTATAATCGGAACAGTGAGAGTCAGAAAAGACAAGTCATGTTATTGTTAGAGCATATTGACATCACAATTTACCCACTCTACAAACTTGGTCATATGCTCATAAGACACTAACTAGAGGCTTCAAGAACATAGTGTGGAATGTGGACCTTGCCAGAAATGAGCAAGAGTTGACATGTTCGTCATTTCCCACCTACACTAATACTCTTAGTAATGGAACTGCTGCTTTGGAGCAGTGTTTTGAATTCTAGAATCCCATGTCTCATTTATTTTATGTGAAGCGATAATGTTTTTGAGTAACAGTATAAAGTCAATTCAGCTGCCCCTTATAAATCCTGAATTTCATTTCCATAGAATCCAACACTTGTATCTCTTTTAGCCAAAATAAAATGACTTCTAGTCCTGATGTATTACATTCTGTGCAGCAATAGGGAACAGAAAAATGCATTGCATGCAGATATGCAAATTTTAACTCAATTCGTACAGTCCTCTGATTACTGTTTGTCTTGTAAATTTTGAGTACGTAATCTAAAATGTAACAGGCCTGAAGTGATTGAATTGTCTACCGTTAGGCTCTTGCAATGATTGAAATGGAAGTGAACTTAAAGCAGCCTTCAAACATGGTACACAATTTGTCTCCAGTCAATCAACTGAATATGTGTACCCTACTCAGTCCCAGGTACTATAATAAATGAGAAGGCTTATAATATATCTATCCTATACTGAGGTAACAGAGACGATCTCATTTAACTTTTTCAGACTTAGGAAGTATTAAACAACTCTAACTTGCATCTATATTTGTCTTTAACAGGTTGAAATGTGCTTCACAGGAACAACTACCAAGTATTTAAGCATATCAGGAGATACTAGGACAGACTGTTGTTTAAAGTATGGTACTGCTATGGTAATGAAAGGGATGTCCATCCATCCTACTGATGTCACACACAGTTTCTAAGTGGAAAGCAGTTGTTCTAAGGCAGCAGTGTATCTGTACTGTCTCCTTAAGGTTCTAGTCATAATGCTTGAGCAAACATATTTGTACTTAGTATTATCATGTAATGAGCTCTTGCAATCTCTTCTGTAAATGCTCTATGATGGTGTATCCCCTACCATTAATTATTGGAAAAAGCAAAGTCAAAGAAGGATTGTTAGCAGTGAACTTTCTCAAGCTACTGTTTCCTAGTGCCAGATGCTAGTAGATACAGCAAATATCACAAGACATTGGGCCTGATCTTCTGGGAAAATACCACCTCAGTGACCAAAATCTTGGTCAAAGAGGTATGTTTAAGGGGTTTCTTAAAGGAAAAGCGAGTTGGAGTTTGCAAGTATTGGGTGCAGGAGTTTGGGGGGGGAGGAGGGGGGAAGAGGATGTGTGGGGAATTCCAGAGCTTAAACACGAGGTCAGATTTTCACTTTTTGATGGACATCCATAAGCTCGCTCCTTTTAATAACTTCATAGAGTTATAGAGTCATAGAAATGTACAGCACGGAAACAGACCCTTCGGTCCAACTCATCCATGCCGACCAAATATCCCGACCTAATTTAATCCCATTTGCCAGCACTTAGCCCATATTCCTCCAAACACTCCCTATTCATGTACACATCCAGATGCCTTTTGAATGTTGTAGTTGTACCAGCCTCCACCGCTTCCTCTGGCAGCTCATCCCATATACGTACCACCCTCTGCATGAAAACGTTGCCTCTGAGGTCCCTTTTATATCTTTCCCCTCTCACCCTAAACCTATTTCCTCTAGTTCTGGACTCTCCCACCCCAGGAAAAAGACCTTGTCTATTAACTCTATCCATGCCCCTCATGATTTTATAAACCTCTATGAGGTCACCCCTCAGCCTTTGACACTCCAGGGAAAATAGCCCCAACCTATTCAGCCTCTCCCTATAGCTCAAATTCTCCAACCCTGGCAACATCCTTGTAAATCTTTTCCGAACTCTTTCAAGTTTCACAACATTCTTCCGATAGATAGGAGACCACATTGCACGCAATATTCTAACAGGAAGAAGAATTCCATGCAATTCATGTTTAAGGAAATGTCATTTCCTCAAGATACTGACTGTGTGAATGTTTCAGCTTTTTCTGTTTTTATTTCGGATTTCCTCAACATCAGTATTTGGTCTTTACAAACTACCACCTGATGAAGGAGCATCGCTCCGAAAGCTAGTGTGCTTCCAATTAAACCTGTTGGACTATAACCTGGTGTTGTGTGATTTTTAACTAAAATAAATACATCTTAGAGCTTCTCCAACAGCCTGCAGACATACCAGCACACCCCACAGCAATGAGATGCTTTGATGTGCAGTCCCATTATATCAAACAAACTTGCAAACTACCATCTCACTCCACTTTCATTATACTGCTTTGTTTTGTGATTTCTGAGATTTGGCGTGTGAGTTCTCACTGAAGAAAATAGAATTATTTGAAGCTTGAGTTCAAACTAGACAATTTTTTACTGTCAATATAGAAACCTGCTCATACTTCACAATTCTCATGATAAACAAGACAAGCTGCATGCCAGTGAAGAGAGCAGGAAGATTCACTGTTGCACAGTCAGTGTCTTTTTCTTCTGAGATTCAGAAATCGAGGCATGTTGATGGGTAGATTAGAAGGAGTGTTTCACTGCATCTAACCCATACAATGGCCTAAGTTGAATATAACCTACAAGGTTATAATTATCTATATAAGGAGAAAAGTCAAGACTTGGTAACAGCCTTCATGCATCAGCACAGTGCCAGGAATTTATTCAGAACACATCCCTCCTCCTTTTACAATGCTGTCTCTAAGAATCAGACAATATAGTAGAGAGAGTGGGAAGTGGCTTATAAAGATGATTTATATGAATAACTGCCTTTGCGAGAGCCATAAAGTGTGTATATATTAGAAAGCTTTATGACGAATCTATGCATCTTTTCTCTATATTATTTGTCTGTTTTCAATTCGTGTTAATTGTTCATCCCAAATATTAATACAGGCAGGTTTTTGGAAAATTCAGTGCAAATGCTTTTTTCAAAAACATTTCTTAATTAAAGGTAAAGTTATGAATTCATTTATTAAAGTCAAATTGAAAACAGTTTGACTATATTTAATGTATCTTTATTGAACCCCAAGTTCTAACAGTAATCAATATTAATACCATCCTTATATCTAGTTCTGATCATTGAAGTAGAAGGATGGAGGGTTAGTTTCTACCTTACCATACTCTGTAAGAAGGACAAATGCTTAGAAACGCTCAGCTGCATTAAGTCAGGACGTGTCTAATGTAAACACGCTAGCTCTAAGTGGACAATGTTATTTCTATTCTTCTATTTTTGGTTTTGGCACAAGCCTGTGGGTGGAGGTGGAAAAAAACATGTTTTCCATTTTGCAGTTTGTCATGTTATATGGTGTTATATATCTCACTTGTACATCAAAGCAGAGTGAAATAACACAAACTCTTTGATTTCCCTGATTCAGATTCATCGTGTATATGCAAGAACGAACAAACCTGTTAAGTTTATGCTTCTCGTCTCCTCCTCTGTGGTACCACAGGCTGCACCTTCATCCTGAGATTGTCAATTCAGAGCTGACTACAGAAATGTGAGCATGGAGGATGACACTCCAGCACTGAGTACTGAGGGAGTGCTGCACTATCAGGGGTGCCATCCTTCGATTGAATATTTAAACAGAAACCTGTTCTGTTCTCTGAGGTGACGTTAAATGATCCCACAGAGATTTTCCGAATGGGAGCTCATGAGTATTCCCTGGGGACCTGATAAATATCTTGCCGTCAACCAACATCAGCATTCCAGATTAACTAGTTTATATATCATAGCAGGAGACTGTTGTGAGTTGCTGGAAAATCACAGCAGGTCAGGTAGCATCTAAGGAGCAGAAGAATCGACGTTTCGGGCCGGAGCCCTTCATCAGGAATTCACGATGGGCTCCGGCCTGGAACGTTGATTTTCCTGCTCCTCGGATGCTGCCTGACCTGCTGTGCTTTTCCAGCTACACACTCTAAACTCTGATCTCCAGCATCTGCAGACCTCACCTTCTCCAATAATTCAGCTGGCTGCCATTCCTCTGTCATGTTATGGCTGTGCTAAAGCAGTTTCTTTTTTGGTGGCAGTTACCTCAGCAGCTAATCAAAACACCATCAGGCCCTGTTTACATACAGGATTCCAACTTGCAGCATATTAATGGGGAGTTCACTCAAGTACGTCAGACAACTCATTCACTGTCAAATCCCGTGCAGTAAAATGGTGAGTCAGCAGAAAGGCAACAATTAGACCAAACGATTTTAGTAGCTCCCCAATTCTTTTCTTTGACTCGTAGAGTTTTCAGCATTCAAAATGGCTGTTCATACCAGTTATTAAGCATCAGTCTATTTGAATCCCATTCCCCAGTACTTGGTCCATTGCTTTGTACGCTATAGTGTTTCAAGTTCTCATAGAAATACTTGTTAAATGACTTGAGCTACCTTCATTAGCCTTTTAAGTAGTAAGTTCCAGATAGTCACAACCCTTTGGGTGGAAACACCATTCCTCAAGCCTCCTCGAACCTTCCGGCTTCTTACCTCAAAACTCCGACCCCTGGTGATTGACCCCTCTACTAAGAGGAAATGTTTCTCTCTACCTACCCTACCCATGCACCTCACAAACTTGTACACTTTTGTCAACTTGGTGAGTTAAAATCTCAACTGAGCATCTGCAGATTGACTGCAAGATGCAACGAAATTCATTAGATGGCTGTCAGAAGCAGGTTCCCTGTTGGGACAGATCAGGTTTCAGTTTAGATACACATCCGAAAAGCTGGCATCTCCAACTATGCAGTGCTCCCTCAATACTCAAGATAAGAGAGTCAGCCTGGGTCTCCATGCTTCGGTTTCTGCAGTGAATCCACAACCTCTGAGGACATGCAGCTTGTTATGGCTTGGAGAAGAACATGAGGAGCATAAACCTAAGTTTTAATAGAATCCTTACAGTGTGGAAGCAGGCCAATCAGTCCATCGGGTCCACACACACCCTCCAAAGAGCATCCCACCTAGACCTACCCCATTATCCTATCCCTGTAACCCTGCTTTTCCCATGGTTAACCCCACCTAGCCTAATCCCTGGACACTATGGGAGATTTAACACGGTCAATATATATAACCTGCACATTTTTGGACTGTGGGAGGAAGCTGGACCAACAGGAGGTAATCCAAGCAGGCATGTGAAGAAACAGTCACCCAAGAGTCCCTGGTGTTGCGAGACAGCAGTGCTAACCACTGAGTCATCCCACTGTCCCATTTTGTTCATTCTTTTATATAGATGAAGGTTCTGAATTGGGGAAATCAAAGGAGTTGTGGTACTTCACTCTGCTTTGTTGTACAAAAGCCAGTTGTATTGTTACCTTATTGTCTTGGCTAAAATCCAATATAAAACAGAGATTAGCCTTGAGGATGTTTACAGTGCTACATCAGACAACATAATTAAGTAGACGGAATTCCCAATCAAATTTATTTATCACGATCACTTAAAGAAACAAAAATAAACTTCGAATATATGCATTGAAATTCTATATCATCTTTATACTCTCACAAACAGCCAAACAGAAAATATTCAGGTCCTGAACGAGCTAGTGCACATGCAGAATAATAACTAGCCGGATAGTAGTTGAACAATTCAGCCTTTTTCCATTTGGTATGCTTAAACTAGAAATCCCAGTTGGATAGTATTAATATATGCTCTATTAATGTTCTGCTCTAAAGTGTATTAATGGTTTGCAAGCACATGATTGATTTTGCAAATACTACTGAAAAGCAGCACTCTTGAGGAGTTTATTGCAGGAACGAGAGAGCACATACCCTGCAATTTTCTGTTCATTAATAGAAGAAACATCATTAGCTATACACTTGAGATTTCAAAGTTAGTTCTCATAGAATTTCCATTTTCCACGGGGAAACAGAGGTCCATTGTTAATCCCCTAATGCATAGGAGGGAATTGAACAGGCATTAAAATATGGGGATTTCCCTTCTAAGCATTGCCAGGTTATATATTTGACCAGCTGTCGAATAGTAAGAGGTACCACATTTTATTCTAATGACTTCCTGCAATTAACCTCATCAGGCCATCGACTCTCTTTTTCGGGTTCTTTGGCTGCTTTTAGCTTCACCTGCACTCTCCCATTATTATTGAGGCCAGCGTGTGCATAATTGGCCACATGACAATGAACCAGACTGAAAAAGTAATAGTGTGTGAACATTGCATTCCCTTCTTAGTGTGTAGGTTGGTTAAGAATTTACAGCAAGAGGAGAAATTATGATCGCCAGGGGCTTCTGGTCAATTTGCACTATTTCTCCGTTAGATTGCGTATATTGCATTACACCCTTAAATCTCTCGTGAGTTTCTTCACATTGCTAAATTTGTGTCTGAATTTCCCATTAAACACACAGTTGAAATATAGATTTTGTAATAAACAATGTTCGCATTATTTCAACAACATGTTGATTGTTAATGACTGCAAGTAACGTCTGCTTAGAAAGTTAGTAATTGAAAGTGTGGAGTTTCATTCCTTAAAGTTGTGAATTGTTACAACAGATGTTAAAATTGTCAAATTTTAATTGTTATATTTCTTTTCCTTACATTTCCTTTTTGTTGCTTTTATTTATATTCACAGAGTCACAGAACTGTTCAGTACGGATGGTAAAAAACAATGACTGCAGATGCTGGAAACCAGATTCTGGATTAGTGGTGCTGGAAGAGCACAGCAGTTCAGGCAGCATCCAAGTAGCTTCAAAATCGACGTATCGGGCAAAAGCCCTTCATCAGGAATAAAGGCAGTGAACCTGAAGCGTGGAGAGATAAGCTGGAGGAGGGTGGGGGTGGGGAGAAAGTAGCATAGAGTACAATGGGTGAGTGGGGGAGGGGAGGAGAGGTTGGAGTGGATAGGTGGAAAAGGAGATAGGCAGGTAGGACAAGTCCGGACAAGTCATGGGGACAGTGCTGAGCTGGAAGTTTAGAACTAGGGTGAGGTGGGGGAAGGGGAAATGAGGAAGCTGTTGAAGTCCACATTGATGCCCTGGGGTTGAAGTGTTCCGAGGCGGAAGATGAGGCGTTCTTCCTCCAGGTGTCTGGTGGTGAGGGAGCGGCGGTGAAGGAGGCCCAGGACCTCCATGTCTTCGGCAGAGTGGGAGGGGGAGTTGAAATGTTGGGCCACGGGGAGGTGTGGTTGATTTGTGCGGGTGTCCCGGAGATGTTCCCTAAAGCGCTTACGGAAGCAGACCCTTCGGTCCAACTCATGCCAGCCAGATATCTTATATTAATCTAGGCCCATTTGAGAGCCTTTGGCCGATATCCCACTAAACGGTTCCTATTCCTATACCAACCTAGATGCCTTTTAAATGATGGAATTGTACCAGCTTCCACCACCTCCTCTGGTAGCTCATTCTATAAACACACTACACTCTGCATGAAAACATTGTCCCTCAGGTCCTCTCACTGTAAACCTATGACCTCAACCTTTGGACTCCACGACCCTGGGGAATAGACTTGGCTAGTCACCCTATCCATGCACCTCATGATTTTATAAACCTCTACAAGGTCACACCTCAGCCTCTGATGCTCCAGGGAAATCAGCTCCAGCCTATTCAGTCTCACCCTATAGATCAAACTCTCCAACCCTGACAACATCCTTGTAAATCTTTTCTGAACCCTTTCAAGTTTCACAACATCGTTCCTATAGCAGGGAGACCAGAATTGAATGCAGTATTCCAAAAGTGACCTCACCAATATCTAGTATAGCCACAACGTGATCTTTCAACTCCTATACTGAATGCACTGACCAATAAAGGCAAGCGTATCAAACACTTAGTTCAAGTATCATGTCTACCTGCAACTCCATTTAAAGGAACTATGAGCCTGTTTCCCAACATCAGTTTGTTTGACAACACTCACCAGCATCTTACCATTAAGTGTCTAGGTTCAGCCATAATTTGCCCTTCCAAAATGCAGTGCCTCACATTTACCTAATTTATACTTCTTCATGAATCCAATCTGTCTTCCCCATTCTATTTCTCTTTTTTTGAGGTATTGAATTCACCCCCTTTCATTTACCTTTATCCCCGATGTTCCTTTCGTTTCTCGATCCTTACATTTTGTTTATTAAGGGTACACTCTGTTGGCTCAGAGGTCCTGTTGTCCACACTGCTTGCACTTGCAGCAGATTTGTGGTCATATTTTCCTTAAAACCAAAACATCGACAAAAAGGTCTAATTAGTACGATGTCCATTGTAGTGTCAACAGCAAATGATAGTGTCGCTGCCAAAGTGGTGGGAAATTCTTCCACAATGGGCGTCCTCTCCATCTCTTGTTTCATGTTCTCTTCTCATGCAACATTCAGTTTTCAATAGAGCCTCTCTTCACAAGTACGTGTTGTTTTTCTCATTTTTTTCACAACTCACCATCCTCCAGGGGCATCTATAGTTCATTTCCCTGCACCCACCAACCACAGAACATGCCTTTCTCTCAATCTGCCTTGCCAGCTGGATTTCTGTTGGGTTCTGTCTTCCTGTTCTATTTACCGTTTCCCTCGCCTTCCCTCCCTTCACCTAACAGCATTTCTTTCACACACATTCTCTTGCCTCAATGTTATCAACAGCAGCAGAGCTGAAAGAAATAAAGTGGAGATTCTGGTCAACAGAATTGGTTTTGCTGTGCATTCGGAGCTTATTTCCATGATTATAGCAGGCAGCTCATTGCAGTATGCCTCATCGGGAGGCCTCAGCTTTGTTCAAGGTTAGCACTACTTAAAGCTAGACTGCCTGACTTAAAAGCATCCCCTAAACACAAATCAAATATAACTGAACTGAACAGAGTAACAGGCTCGAGGAACTGAATGGTCTACTCTTGTCCCTATATTCCAATCTCATCTGCTACTGCTGAGTAGCAATTGCATTCAATGTAACAGAGACTTCACTTTAAAAGTGAAATGGTCACCTTGAAGATGGAAGTTAGATTTAAACCCTGGAACCCCCTCCCTAATAGCACAATGGATGCACCCAGACCCCAACAACTGTAGCATTAACGAAGAGGTTCACCACCACGTTCTCCAGGACAATAAATGTTGGCCCAGATCCCAATATTGAATCAAAAAAGAGATTATTTCAAAATACGAGAAAATCTCATGTTACCCTGAATTATATTTTGTTTTCATATTAATTTATTTGTAAAATTCAATCTCCTATAATTGCCTTGCAATTGTGCATTTGCTTTTTGTGCTCAAAGCATAATAATATTTTCTGATTCATTTTACTTGTTTAAGCTTTGCTTGTTGGTGCAAATTCACATTAATTACTACAATCAGTGTCTGTTAAGTGTCAGCCGTGAATCAGTTTGCAGTGTCCTCGCCTCCGAGTCACATCGTTGGCCCAGGGATCGGCGGCTTTTGCCTGAAAGGTCGATTTTACTGCTCCTCGGATGCTGCCTGAACTGCTGTGCTCTTCCAGCATCACTAATCCAGAGTCTGGTTTCCAGCATCTGCAGTCACTGTTTTTACCGAGCACACTCCAGTGCTGTGCTGTTAGACACGATGACCTTTGGCATGAGCTGTTAAACCACGGTTCACTGTCGAGTGGAAGATAGCTGAGTGGGGTGCAAATCTCTTCTCCAGTATCAGAGGGGTGCAAAGGCATGACAGCAAGGTGAAAGGGCAGCATTTGTCTTCAGCGTGCATTCTGTCTTGTTGTTTGAAGGTGATGGCTGTACTGCAAATGATATTACCAATTCTGCAGTGTCGGTTCCGAGAAGCATATTGAATTTGTCATGTTACATCAAAAAGCGAATTAGATTTAACGCAGCGCTTGGAGTTGTACCGGATTACATTTTAGTAATAATTTGCTCTAACCTGTGTGTACTATACTGCAGTATTTGTCACATGATCACAAATGTCCTTCAGGTCTTTCCTCAATGTCATCAGTATTCTCAAAGCTGCTGGTAGTGTAGTTAGTTTCTTCACTTCCTCCAGTCTGTTTTTATTATATTCTTTTATAACCACATTCAACTCTCCAGACAGTTTTTTTTAACAGCAAGAAACTTCTCAGCTTGGTATTTGTGGAATTATACCAGCTTCCACAGAATTCTTCCTGGATACTTTGTCACAGTGTTACTGACGTCTGTGGGTTTGTTTCTGCTGTTGTTCATTTGGCAGACAGCTCATTTGAGCTGTTATGTTTATTCAGCACATTAAAGGAGAAACACCTCTGTCTTTCAGAGGATCCCAAGACACTGAGAAAGAGCCTTTAGGAGTGGAGTCACTGTTGAAATGTGTGAAGACTAGCAGCCAATCTGTATGGGGTCAGTTTACACAGACATCAGTTGAAAAAACAACCAGATATTCGGTGGGGGAATGAACCACAGAAAGTTCGCACAAAGGTGCAGCAGGTAATCAGGTGGTCTAACAGAATGTTGTTCCTTACTTCAGGGGAGTAAGGAAGTCTTATTGTAATTGTACAAGGTGCTGGAGAGACCACATCTGGAGTACTGAGAGTAGTTTTGGTCCCCTTATTTGAGGAAAGATATTATTTCATTGGAGCAAAGGCATTCACTCGTGATGATCCTTGATATAGAATCATAGAATCCCTATTCTGTGGAAGCAGGCCACTTGGCCCACCAGCCCTCCGAAGAGTAACCTACCCAGATCTACCCCCATCTACCCTATACCTCTAACCTTGCCTTTTCAAAGGCTAATACACCTAGCCTGCACATCCCTGGACACTGCAGGCAATTTAGCATGGCCAACCCACCCAATCTGCACTTGGAGGAAACCCACGCAGACACGGGGAGAATGTGCAAACTCCATACGGACATGACCCAAGGGTAGAATCGAACCCAGGTCCCTGCTGCTGTGAGGCATCAGTGCTAACCACTCAGCCACCCTGTTGCCCCAAAAGGGGTATGGAGGAAATGTTTTATGGGCAAAGGCTGAACGGGTTGGGGCTCTATGCACTGGAATTTAGAAGAAGGAGAGGTAATCACATAGATGTTCCCCCTCATGGTCCACCAAAGGACAAGAGGGCATAGTCTCAGAATAAAGGGGTGCCAATTAAAGACTGCAATGAGAAGGAATTTCTTTGTTCAGAGGGTTGTAAGTCTTTGGAACTCTTTTCCACGTAGAGCTGTGGGGGCAGAGTTCTTGAGTATATTTAAGGCTAAGATAGTTTCTTGATCAGTAGGGGAATCAAGGTTATGGGTTAAATACAAGAAAATGGACATGAAGAATGTTGATTAGCCATGATCCTATTAAATGGCAGAACAAGCTCGAGGGGCTGAATGGCCTACTCTTGTTCCTATTTCTTATAGTCTTATGATTATCAAATCAATATTACCCAGGACAGCTTCCTGCTTTCTTCAAAGTAATGTTTTGTGCCTTTCTTACATCCCCTGAGAGCGACATGGCTCCAGTTCAATGATTTCTTAGAAAGACAGCACCTCCAGCCGGGCAGCATCCCCTCAGTACTCCACCGGATTGTCATCCCAGAGTTTTGAGCTCAGGCCTGATCTTTGAACCCACAACCCTTGAATTGAGAAGCAAGGGTGCTACAATCAAGCCGTAGCTGACACCGAACATCATGAATGGGTGAACCCTACTCATTCTAAAAGCTATTCTGACTTATTTTCAAATGAAAACTAATAGAGAGGAACACATTACCTTCCCCAATTTTCCAAAGATCTCATGAGCAGCTTATTTCCAGCTGGAAGTCACACAACACCAGGTTATAATCCAACACGTTTGCTTGAGATAACAAGCTTTCGGAGCACTGCTCTTTGTCAAGTTAAGTCAACACCTCCGAAAGCTTGTGATTTCAAATAAACATGTTGGACTATAACCTGGTGTCATGTGACTTCTCACTTTGTCCACCCCAGTCCACTGGGCACCTCCACACATTATTTCAGGTTGAGTTGCGTCATAACCAAAAGGAACCCCTTCAATAAAACAGAGACCAGCAGATGCTGGAGATCTGTAATAAACAAAAACAAAAATTGCCACTTTCTGTTCCAAAGAAGTGTCAAATTCAACTGGAAACATTAACTCTGCTTCTGTCTCCACAGGCACTGCCGGACCTGCTGAGTTTCTCCAGCATTCTCTGTAAGTGATTCATCTGTGGATTTTGTCTTTATTCCAGAAGTTGCAGTGTTGTCTGACTTGGAAAGTGGAAAGCTCAAAACTAAATTAATTGGGGGGGGGGGGTGCAGGAAATGCCCAATCTTTTGTCCTCATAGATCATCAGAAGTTGCATAGAAATTTATGCACACATATTCTGGTTGTTTTATAGTAACATGACTGAAGGGTCAAGAACCAGATGACATGGCATTAACGTGATTATCAAAAGAATTAGAGCAATGTGAGAAAAAGATGGTTATGCAGCAGATTACTCGGATGTGGACTGCATTGCCTGAGAGTGCAGCAGGAACAAATTCAACCTGTGGATTCCCTAGAGGAATTAGATAATTATTTCAAAAGAGGAAGAAAATTGCAGAGCTATGGTTAAAAAGAAGGAGATGTGGCATAAGCTAGGCAGCTCTTACTGAGAGCTAGCACCGGCACAATGGGCCAAATGGCATCTTTCTGTGCTGTAACCATTCTATGATCACCAACATTTACAGTGGTTCTATATCCAGTTCTGACTGGACAGACTGAGTTATAGAGATGTAGACGATGGAAACAGACCATTTGGTCCAACTCATCCATGCCGACCAGATATCCTAAATTAATCTAGTCCCATTTCTCAGCATTTGCCCCATATCCCTCAAAACCCTTCCTATTCATATACCCATCTAGGTCCATTTTAAATATTGTAATTGTACCAGCCTCTACCACCTCGTCTGGCAGCTCATGCCATACACACACCACCCTCTGTGTGAGAAAGTTGCCCCTTCAGCTCTTTGCTCTCTCACCTGAAACCTGTGTCCTCTTCTTTTGGACTCCCCTACCCTTGGGAAAAGACCTTGGCTATTCACCCTATCCATGCCCCCTCATGATTTTGTAAACCTCAATAAGGTCACCTTCAGCCTCCGACACTCCAGGAAAAACAGCCCCAGCCTGTTCAGCCTCTCCCTGTTGCTCAAATGCTCCAACCCTGGCAACATCCTTGCAAATCTGTTCTGAACCCTTTCAAGTTTAACAACATCAGACCAGAATTGAACACAGTA
This sequence comes from Chiloscyllium punctatum, assembly GCF_047496795.1. NCBI lineage: Eukaryota > Metazoa > Chordata > Chondrichthyes > Orectolobiformes > Hemiscylliidae > Chiloscyllium > Chiloscyllium punctatum. Next base: position 84,087,669 of record NC_092753.1, on the reverse strand, counting down.
TTCCAAAAGTGGCCTCACCAGTGTCCTGTACAGGAATAACCAGTAACTGTCTGATGAATTAGCAGCACTCTGAAAGTTAGTGCTTCCAAATAAACCTATTGGACTATAACCTGGTGTTGTGTGATTTTAACTTTGTTCACCCCAGTCCAACACCAGCTTCTCCACATCAGAAATAACATGACCTCCCTGAGGTTTACCCTCCCCTCACTCTGCTGCAAAATAACTCTGGTATTTTTCAACGTAGAACTAAGAGCATGTGAGTGTACAGCACAAACACATCTGTTTGTCTATCCTAACATAAATGAGGGAAATGGCAATCTTACTGTGGTTTGCAGTATCTTCTGATGTCAGAAGATTAAATTGCAGTGAATAACACTACCCTTTGTATACTGGCTGCATTGGAATCACTTTATCTTTCTAAGCCTTTGTACAATTTCACAGCAGTCAACCTACAGAGAAAATCTATCCCCATTACTGGGACAAAAGGGAGGAAACTAAAATTCCCAAACTGGAATGACTTTGAAGTGTTTGATACTGATGCTGATGGAAAATGATAGTGATAATAGCCAACCAAAGACTTCATGGTTTTTGTATGATGTTCCTCACATGCAATTTTATTAGATGCAAATGGGTTACACATGCATTTGATAATATTTCCAAACCATTATTAGGTTATCAAGGGTAAAAATATTCCATTTTAGCTCTGGGATTCTGACCCAAATGAGTAAAATAAAATTAGTCTAAATTAAAATAACATGTCAGGGAATAGAACCTAAACTGTAACCCAGTCTGAGATTCCAGACGTTGAATTCATAGCATAAGTAATCAGACCTCTTGATTAAGTCACAAACTAAGCACAAAATCTGGGCTGACAGTCTGAGGCAGTCATAAAGGAATATTGAACTGCTGCTGTCACATCTTTTGCATGTGGTGTTAAATTGAGACCCGACCTGCTCTCTCATGTGAATATAAAACACTCCACCATACTATTCTAAAGAAATTCAAGGAGTCCTTATGCCTCAACCAACATTATTAAAATAAATTCAGAGGACATTTTTGAAACGGTAAATGGGACTAGATTAATTTAGGATGTCTGGTCAGCATGGACGAGTTGGACCACATAGCTTTATGACTCTCAATGTAAGAGCTTGCTCTACGCAAATTGACTCCCGCACTGTTTGTGAGGTCTGTATGGCCAAGCTGCGGTTATGTAAGGGACTAAATAAGTTTCTTTTTTATTATTTTATATTAATTTATTGTTTTCATTGGAAAGCACCTCTTCCAGACTCACTCTTTCTCTTGTGCTGCTCAAATCCCTTGAGAGGATGTCACAGATGCCAACCGTTCACACAATAAACAAACAAGCATAAAAGAAATGATAGGATCACATCTGTATCAGCTCAAAATGTATCCATTATCATCTTGCTTTCCAGTTCCTCATCGTTGGCTATTACAGCACTTCAAGTGTTATTCAAATTTGTTTTCTGCACAATGAGCAGTTCTGGCTCTACCACCTTTTGAAGCAGAGAGTTCCAGAACCATCCTTTGGATAATGACACTTCTCCTCAACTACCCCACAACCCCCATCCTTCTACCATTTTCTTTAAATCCATGCTTCCTGTTTATTGACCTCGTTGCTAAGTGAAATAGGTCAGTCCATTCCATTCATTTGTATCCATTCCACTGCATTTGTATCTATTCCATTTAAGGCCCTCAGTTTCATCAACCTCAATTAAATTTCCCTCCAACCTTCTGTGTTCCAGGAAAAACAGTCTGCCCATCTTTCTTCACCAATTAATTTACCAACTCCAGGGAACATCTTCATGAATTTGCCTGACCAAATATCATTCTAATTATTGTTATCATGCAATAAATCTTCTTGTTATCCAAGAAAAGTGCCTCTTCTGTAAATTCTGTAATGATGTATTATCCATTACTGATCACTAGACAGGACAAAGCAAAGAGAAAGGAAGATTGACAGCAGTGAACTACATCAAAGAGCTCCCACCCAGTACCACACATTGGTTAAAGTGGCGAGTATCAGAATGTGTCAGGAGTGGTCATCTGGGAAAATGTCTCATGGTAGCAGTGGTGCCGATATGACCTCCACCACGAGAAGAAGAAGCAAAGAAAAAGACAAAAAAAATCACACAACACCAGGTTATAGTCCAACAGGTTTATTTGGAAGCACTAGCTTTTGGAGCGCTGCTCCTTCACCAGGTGGTTGTGGAGAATAAGATCATAAGACGCAGAACTTATAGCAAAAGTTAACAGTGTGATGTAAGTGAAGTGATATATTGGAAAAAGACCTGGATTGTTTGTTAACTTTCTCATCCTTTAGAATGACCATGTTGGTTTCAGTTCTTTCATATATAAATCCCAGAATGTTTTTTTTTAAAGTTGCATTCTTAAGTGAACTTTAACAATTGGTGTCATGTTGGCCCAGATAATGCATTGAAGGTGTGAGGTGCTCTGGTGAGGCTGTCTGTTCCACAATGTTCAGACTGATTCTAATCTAAAAAATGCATTTACAGAATCTTACATGGATTCATGCAGTTTTTAAGCAAAAGAAAATGTAGTTCTGCAAGGACAAATTCACCCTGCAAACTTATATTTGTGTGTCTGGGTGTTTGTTGTTGGGAGGGGTTATGAGTGTCTTTGAGAGAGTGTGTGTATGTGTGTATGTGTGTGAGTGTAAAGGGGTTTAAGTCTGTGAGTGGATGTGTGTATGCCTGCGATTGTGGGAGTGTACGCGTGAGTGTAGGGGAGACAGCTTGTGTATGAGAGAGGATCTGTATGAGTGTCCAGGTCTGTAGGAGTGTACATTCACGCCGAACCTCTCTTATACATAAACTCTCTCTCATGCACTCCCACATACACTTCACAATCACATGCACACATGCATCCTCTCACAGACTTATACCCCTTTACACTCACACTCACACTCACACACATACACACACTCTCTCACAGAAACTCATAACCCTTCTCACACACAAACACCCAGACACGCACACACAAGTATGAACGAACTGAAACCAACATGCTCATTCTAAAAGATGAGAGACTTAACAAACAATCCAGATCTTTTTCAATATATAATTTAAGTTATATCACAGTGTAAATTTTTGCTATAAATTCTGTGTCTTATGATCTTATACTCCACAACCACCTGATGAAGGAACAGCACTCCAAAAGCTAGTGCTTCCAAATAAACTTGTTGGACTATAACCTGGTGTTGTGTGATTTTTAACTTTGTATACCCCAGTCCAACACTGGCATCTCCACATCAAAGAAAATGAGTTCAACGAAATGAGTTTATCACTTTAAGAGTATTACCACTTTAAGACGACAATGACAGTCAGCAGCTGAAGCATGATTCCCAATAGAAAGTGAGAAGGAATACAGACGGTGGGTGAATAGCTTAGCACTCCAAAGGCAAAACTTCATTTAGAAACTGGTAAAAAGTGCTATAAGATCATAAGATATAGAGCAGAATTAGACCATTCAGCCCATCAAGTCTGCTCCGCTGTTTGTTCATGGCTGACATGTTCCTCATTCTCCTGTCTTCTCCCTGAAACCCTTTACCAATCAAGAATCTATCCTTATCTTAAATTCATTCAATGACTTGGCCTCTACAGCCCTCTGTGGTAATGATTCCACAGATTAACCACCCTCTGGGGAAGAAATTCCTCCTCATCTCTGCTGTCATAGGACATCTTTTCATTTGAGGTCCTAATCTCTCCTAATCATGGAAACACCTTCTCCACATCCACTCTATCCAGGCCTCTCAGTATTCTAAAAGTTTCAATCCGATCTCCCCTCATCCTTCTGAACCCCATCGCATATAGAGCCGAAGTCCCCAGCTGCTCCTCATATGAGAAAGCCCTTCATCCCCAGGATCATTCTGGTAAACCTCCACTTAGACCCTCCAACAGCAGCACGTCTTTCCTTCCAGGGCACAAAACAGCTCATAATATTCCAAATGTGTTCTGACCAGAGTCTTATACAGCCTCAGCAGTACATCTCTGCTCTTGTATTCCATCCCTCTTGCAATGTGTTTCAGATTTCCAAATCATTTCCCCATTTGGAAAGTTCTATGCCTCTATTCTACCGATCAAAGTCCATAACCTCACAGTTTCCCGCATTGTATTCCATCTGCCACTTCTTTGCCCACTCTCCTAGCGTGTCCAGGTACTTCTGCTGACTCCCTGCTTCTTCAAGATTACCTGTTCATCCATCTACCTTTGTATCATCTGCAAACCTAGCAACCATGCCCTTGGTTCTTTCATCCAGATTATTAATATATAACATGAATAGTTGTGGTCCCAACATGGACCCCTTTCTACTAGTCACCAGCTGCCATCCTGACAGAGACCCATTTATTTCTACTTTCCATCTTCTGCTAGTCAGCCAACCTCCTATCCATGCCAGTACCTTGCCTATAGCACTATGGACTCATCTTATTTAGCAGACTTCTGTGTGGCACCTTGTCAAAGGTTTCTGGAAATCCAGAATCATGTCCACTGGCTATCCTTTGTCTAAATTCCTTGTTACCTCCTGTACGAATTCTAACAGGTTATGTATGAACTTTCTGTAATAGTTCACCAGCCAAAGGAACAATCTAAGCCCCGGTATCGAGGTCGGCCTCTTTAAACAACTTCACTTTATCTTCCAACAGATATAGTCCAGTCTTGTCGACTCCGTAGATCACTTGGGGATGACTGGAACACACATTTATCCCTTCTTAAGTGTAAGCCCGCCTAGGAGAAACATCTAAGGACTATGTCCAAATTCTGTAAGTGTTCCTTATTGGTCTTCCTTGTTAATAACACATAATCTAGATAAATAGGGACCTGGAGTAGACCTTGTAAAATGTTCTCATCATCCACTGAAAAATTGCACAGTCTGATGATATCCCAAATGGCTGTATCATATATTGGTACAAACCCTGACAGGTATTAATTGTAGGAGAAAGTGAGGACTGCAGATGCTGGAGATCAGAGCTGAAAATGTGTTGCTGGAAAAGTGCAGCAGGTCAGGCAGCATCCAAGGACAGGAGAATCGACATTTCAGGAAGAAGGGCTGAAAAAGGGATCATGCCGGAAACGTCGATTCTCCTGCTCCTTGGATGCTGCCTGACCTGTTGCGTTTTTCCAGCAACACATCTTCAAGTATTAATTGTAGCATACACCTGGGAATCTGCATCTAACCACAATTGCAAGTGGACACAGCTCATGTCCAGCTTTGCATGCAAATCCTGAGTGCAAAAGGATTGAGTATTTATCCATCCGTGAAAAGTGATTAAAACCCCCACAAAGGCAAACCAACTAATTCGGCTACACAATCAGTACAACGGGTGCTGGGTTTCCTGAATCCAAGATGGAGGATGGGAAAAGTTTCTGGCTGTAAGAGCTGTTCCTTTTTTTGAGGCATTTTAGGTGTTGGAGGTGATACCCTCGAATTCCAGGAGCAGCAATTACTGTTTCATATGCTGTTGCATTGTTTTGGAACTTTGGAGAAAAAAAGTCAAAACAACAGCAGTTTTAAAAGGGAGAGGTACAGACAAAGGAAGCACATGGTGAGGTCAGTGCAGGAGAGTGAGAGAGTGAGAGAAAGGGAGAGAGAGAACCTGCACAGTTACCACCTTTGCTGTTTGAATTCGTGTATCGCTGGACACCGGAGTGCATCTGGGAAAATTGACAAACAGTGAAATTCACAACTAATCTTGCAGGAACTGTTGGGCGAAGTTCACAGCACAGAATCAGATAAGTTAATTGTTATTTTAAGTCTGTCCAAGAGAAAGGCTGCAGTAGTGGGTACAGTGGATTCTTTCTTGATTATAAGTTATATAAAAGAGGCAACATTTTCACGCAGAGAGTGGTACGTGTATGGAATGAGCTGCCAGAGGATGTGGTGGAGGCTAGTACAATTGCAACATTTAAGAGGCATTTGGATGGGTATATGAATAGGAAGGGTTTGGAGGGATATGGGCCGGGTGCTGACAGGTGGGACTAGTTTGGTTTGGGATATCTGGTCAGCATGGACAGGTTGGACTGAAGGGTCTGTTTCCATGCTGTACATCTCTATGACTCTATGACAAACTGGTTTGATGGTTCCTTTGCACTCCAGCCTTCTGATATCTGCCTTGATGTTTGCCCGTACTGCAAATTTAGCTGGGCAAGTCTTGTAGAATTGTGGAATTACTTATTTCCTGAAAACTTTTGGGTATTTCATTAAGACTAATTGAAACATGTTCAGCCAATCAAGGTGAATCTTTCTCAACCATTTTCACCCCATCAAGCCTGGGCCTGAGCGTTTTACTATAATCAGTGGGAACTGAACCAACTGCTTCTCATAAGAGACCTGAACCGAAGTCGTACCCTCCATTGCCAAAGGTTCCCCAGCATAGGTTCTCAATCTAGTCTTGCACAAACTTAACGGTTGGAGTCCAGAGAGAATTTTGTTAAAGACTGGTTCTGCAATCACTGAAATAGCTGTGCTGGTATCAACCTCCATTAAAACCAGGTGACCATTTAACCAGACATTTATTTTGATTGGGTCGGATTTGAATGTTGGTAAGCAATTTAACTGTTCCAAACCAGATGTAGGTGGACTTTCCAAGGTGTGCACTCTCCTGGTAACCAGCCTATGAGTTCTCTTACTCAGTTTAGGTCAAGTGGGACTCCTTTGCTGTCTTGAGTCCACATACCCGCAACAACCGCAGTGCCTCGCCAGCCTGGATCCTGAGGAAACTTAACTGTTTGGCTGAGGCCTAGCTTTATTTTGGGGTTTTGCTGTGGGCTGGCTTAGAATCCTTCTGTCCAGGACATGTCCTGAGGGAGGCTCTGCAATTGCCTTCACTCAAGTAATGTTCCCCAAGCTCAGTTGGATTGGTGAGGGTGTCCACTTCCATCAGAATACCCTGCAACTCATATGCTCCAGTTGCTGCATTTTCCAATGATAAAGTCAGTTTGAAGTCCAGTTGGGCTGCATCTCATAGGTACTTTTGCATGTTTACATCATTTGTCCTACATACCAACCAATCTCTCAGCATCTCATTAAGGATTAAAACAAAGTCAAATTACTCGGCCAGGCGTGGTAACCAAGTCAAAAATCCCAATACGGATTCCCCTGGTTCTCAAACTGCTGAGTAAAACTGAAAGCATCTCAGAACTAGAGGAGGCTTGGGGTCATAATATTCCTTAATTGAATCTGTCAACTCTTGGGTGCCTCAGGGAGTGTTAGGTTCCGAATAACTGAAAAAGCTGTGGGTCCACAAGCTGTCAGGAGAATTCCTGATTGCTTTTCATCTGCCTGAAAAAAATAACACATTCTTTTCACATATTGGGCCCAGACTTCAACAGCAGGATTGAACGAGTCAAGCTTCCCAAATAATGGCATAATCCCTGAAATGATTACCCTAACTCAAAGGTGACTATTGTGAGCAAAGTTGTTCAGGAGTGTGCTTTTGTCTGGTCGTGACTAAAATAACTGCACAGAGGCTGGTATCCTGTCATCAAGTCCCCTTTTATTTATATGCGGAGAGCCCTTGACACGGATCCAGCTCCCTCAGAGCCAGTTCTCAGATTGAACAGAACATCTAACACTCCTGTTTATATCTGTCAGTCAGGACTTCCTGATTGGACCAGATTAACAGCGACAATCAGGGAAGTCATATTCTATGAGGTCTACCTGGTTGACCTTGTTACAATCACTATAGGCACCACACCCACTCTCAGAAGCTCAGTAGCCACAGTGTTTACTATCTAAAAGATACTCTGCAGAAATTCGTCAAAGATCCTCAGACAGCACCTTCCATAAACACAACCAATTCCATCTAGTAGAACAAGGACAGCTGACACATGGGAATACCACCACCTTCAAGTTCCCCCCCCCCACCGAGCTACTCACCATTCTGACTTGGAAATATATCACTGTTTCTTCACAGCCGCTGGGCCAAAATCCAGAATTCCCTCTCTAATGACATTGTGGCTCAACCGACAGCAGATGGACTGCAACAGTTCAAGAAGGCAGCTCACCACCACCTTCTCAAGGTCAACTAGATACAGGCATTAAATGCTGGCCCAGTCAGTGACACCCACATCCCACAAATGAATTAAAAAAAGATTCATGAATTCAAACAACTGACAAATAAAGGAACCTTTTGAGAACCTTTAGTGTAGCACAGAACCAAGCAAGTTCCACAAATATTCAATTTAAAACAGTATTCGTGAGTACAACAGTATAAGTATAATGAATATCAGATTTAAACGCAACATGTTTAAAAATATTGTTACAGAAATAACACTCACCAGAATATTAAGAAGAAATAGATAAGAATAGAATACTTCCTAGGAGATTTAAGGTCAGAAAATGACTAGACAGAATACAAGATTGGAGTTCATGAAAGTGATAGTTCTTAAAATATCACATTGCTTCAAAATGAACGCTGAGACAAAGCTGCATAAGTGAATGCACTCTTATGTCCAAAGGCTCTGATTATGGATGATATTTTTAACAGGCAAAATATTAGAAAACATAAACATTTTTGAAAATGTCCTAAAAGCTTTTGATACTTACTTCAATTTAAGAAAGAACTAACTTTTTCAATGAGCAGGATTTACCAGAAGGTGTTAGCTATCAGGAGAATCTACAGGCATACTCATTAATGACCTTGCATCATAGCGACATAAAGTTTCCTTTAGCATGGAAACAGCCCATGATGTCCATGCCAGTAGATTAGTATGGTTTTACAGCCAAAATGCCAATAAACCATGCAGATCTTCGGGTGACCATCCTCCAAAGCGGACTTTGGAATATGCAACAATGCAGTGTGGCCGAGCAGAGGCTGATAACCAAGTTTGATATTGATGAGGGTGGCCTTAACCAGGACCTTGGGTCCATGTCACACTACAGGACCCCCCACTACACTATACACTCTCTCACACACACACACAGACACACACACACACACACACACAAGCACACATACACACTCTTACATAATCACATACTCTCACAGACCCTCTCTCATACACACGCTTTGTCTCAGACACCCACATGTACATCCCACATATTCTGACCCACATGCATACTCTCTCACAGGCTTATACGATCTCACACTCATGCACACACTCTACCAAGCACACACTAACTAGGCACACTCTCACACCTGCACACACACACACACACTTACACTCTCCCACACTCTGTCTCTCTCTCATACACACACATGCATGAACGCACAAGTATATGTCTAAGGCATGAATTTGCATTTGCAGAATTGTATTTGCAGATATATTCTATTTTGTTCAAAAATCTGCAGGCAATCAATCCACGTGACATTTTATAAATTCCTACTTTGGAAATAGAGCCAGTCTGACTCAAGATTAGAACACAGACAGACTCTGACCTCACACCTTTAATGCATTGCCTGAGCTGAGATGTCACTTTTTTTATATAAAACCTTAAGTTATCTCAGGAATGTGACTTGAAAAAAGCTCTGGGATTTACATATTAATGAATCAATACCTGCGACCCATTCTAAAAGATGAAAGACTTAACAGCAATCTAGGTGTGTTCAATATATCGTATCAGTTGCGTGACACTATGATCTTTTGCTGTAAATTCTGTGTCTTCTGATCCTGCCCCACTAGTTACCTGATGAAGGAGCAGCACTCCGAAAGCTAATACTTCCAAATAAACCTGTTGGACTATAGCCTGGTGTTATGTTATTTCTAACTTTGTCCACCCCAGTCCAGCACCAGCACCTCCACATCAGAATAATTGCTGGACACATATGTCAAGAGGGTGATGCATCACCATTAGAAAAGCTATCTGCTTTTGGTGAAATATGCCCATTGGAGGAGACAGCAGAGGCATTCCTGGAGGGGCTAGCTAATCCAAATGAATCAGAGAAACAGAATGTCTACATGAATGGGCATTCTATTGATTTTGTACTTGATATAGGAGTAAGTGCTACTGTCCTGTCAGACTGATGACCATGTCTGAAAAAGCAAATGTTAAAGCCTACTGAGATATAACAACATAACAGAGGTAATATAACTATCAGAAGCATATAAATGTTACAAGTCACATTAAATCTGAACACACTTAAGAGGGTTGAAAACATGTATGTTGTTCACAATCAAACAACTTTACTTCGAGCATAGCTGCATGTCTCAAGCTCAACTTTATCAGAAGTGTTGGAGAAGATCGATAATCTTCCAAATTACGACTGATCTAGGAGCAAAGTCTGGTCCATGAACAAACCATTATTCCCCAGTCAAAAAGGAAGCATTCAGCAGAAGGCATCATTGGGCTTTCCAGGTTCAAGGCAAAACGTGAACAGAAAACAGAATATGTTGGCATAAGGGAGCAACTTAATATTGTCAACGTAGAATAAGTTACAGACTTCATGACTGGTGGAACTGTTCAGTCTGCTATCATTTAAAACAGAACAATCAATGCAAGTGGCAGAGATAGTGCTGAGTGAGCAACAATCCTTCAGTAACAAGACGGAGAATCTGAAAGAATCAGATTGTGTTTTTTACCAGTAAAAAAAAAGGGCAACTGCAGGTACCGAGCCTGATCAATAACTCAAGGGTGATAACCTGTACATGAGTCTAAAAGAGCCAGATCAAAGCTCACAAATCCAAGAGACACTCAAGGTCAAGAAACTGAAAGTGTTTAGTGTTTAAAGTTAATAATGACACAACACCAGGTTGTAATCCAACAGGTTTATTTGGAAGCACTGGTTTTCAGAGCACTGCTCCTTCATCACGTGCTTGTCTAAGCTGTTTAGTCTAAGTATCCAGGATATTTCAAGAACAAGACTATCTTTCTGATTTGAAAGTGACTGCCTAATCCAGAAAATCCGAATACTAGAATGAAGAACATATTTATTTCAATAGAGCCATCTGTCTTCCAACAGGGTAATAGACAAGCTGAAAGGCCCTCCAGATAGTATAATGGGTGAACAACAATGTTTATCAAGGATGACATCAAAAGATATCCAAACTAAGCAAGAATGTATGTGGTCTGAAAGACATAAAACTTGCCAGGAAAATTTGGATAAGCTTAGTGATTTGGCAAGAACATGGCAAGTGGAATATAATGTTGGTGCTGGATCCACTACTTTTCATCATTTATATAAATGATTTGTATGTAAGCATAAGAGGTATAGTTAGTAAGCTTGCAGATGACACCAAAATTGGAGGTGTAGTGGACAACGAAGAACGTTACCTCAGATTACAATAGGATCTTAATCAGATGGGCCAATGGGCCGAGAAGTGGCAGATGGAGTTTAATTCAGATAAATGTGAGGTGCTGTATTTTGGGAAAACAAATGTTAGCAGGATTTGCACACTTAACGGTAAGATCCTTGGGAGATTTGCTGAACAAAGAGACCTTGGAGTGCAGGTTCATAGCTCTTTGAAAGTTGAGCCACAGGTAGGTTGAATTCTGAAGAAGGCATTTGGTATGCTTTCCTTCATTGGTCAGAGTATTGAGTACAGGGGTTTGGAGGTCATGTTGCGGCTGTACAGGACATTGGTTAGGCCACTGTTGGAATATTGCATGCAATACTGGTCTCCCTCCTATCGGAAAAATGTTGTGCAACTTGAAAGGGTTCAGAAAAGATTTACAAGAATGTTGCCAGGGTTGGAGGATTTGAGCCAAAGGGAGAGGCTGAACAGGCTGGGGCTGCTTTCCCTGGATCGTCGGAGGCTGAGGGGTGACCTTATAGAGGTTTATAAAATTCTGAGGGGCATGGATAGAATAAATAGACAAAGTCTTTTCCCTGGGGTGGGGGAGTCTAAAACTAGAGGGCATAGGTTTAAGGTGAGAGGAGAAAAGTATAAAAGACATCTAAGGGGCAACCTTTTCACACAGAGGCTGGTGCGTGTATGGAATGAGCTGCCAGAGGAAGTGGTGGAGACTGGTACAATTGCAACATTTAAAGAGCATCTGAATAGGTATATGAATAGGAAGAGATTGGAGGGATATGGGCCAGGTGCTGGCAGGTGGGACTAAATTGGGTTGGGATATCTGGTCGGCATGGACGGGTTGGACAGAAGGGTCTCTTTCCGTGCTGTACATCTCTATGACTGTATGAAAAATATGAGATTATCCACTTTAGTAGGAAGAACAGGTGTGCAGAATATCTGCTAACTCATGAGATGTTAGAAGCCATAGATGTGCAAAGTGACTTGGATATCTTAATCAAGAAGTCAATGAAAGCTAACATGCAGGTTCAACAATATATTAGGATGGCAAATGAAATATTAGCTTTTACAAAGCTTTTCACTGTGCCTCGGTACACATAACAATAAATTCAATTCAATTCAATATTGTAAGATGATTTGAGTATAGGAGTGGTGAAGTTTTGCTTCAATTGTGTAGAAGCTTGGTTAGATCACATCTATTGTCTTCTTATCTGTGGAAATATTTTATTGCAATAAAAAGAATGCAATGAAGATTCACCGACATGTACCCTGAATGGTGGGACTGTCCTTTGAAGAGAGATGCTTACATTCTCTAGAGTTTCAAAGAAACGAGAGGTGATCAACTTGAAACATAGAAAATACTTAAAGGAATAGACAGGGTTGATGCAGGTAAGTCGTTTCTCCCTTTTGGGGAGTCTAGAATCAATGTACACAATTTAAAATAAAGGGATTGCCATTTGAAACTGAGGTGAGGATGGTGATTGAGGGTAATATTTAAAGTAAAGATTGTTAAATGTTTGATTATCAATGGCCTAAAAGCTTGTCGGGTAGTATGGGCAAAAAGCACCAGTGCTTGATTAACCATGACTGCACTGAATAGCAGAATAGGCTCCACAGGGTGAAGAGCCAACTCCTGCTTCCACGTTCCTTTGAGAAATAAAAGATCCTCCGGCTGAAATGATCTACTGACCATTACCAAGGGTAACAGTCCTCAAGAAAGAGGTTTACTATTCCTCCTTGACAGAAGTAGGTCCAGTCTTCAAAAGGAATTCACCATCTAGATCACCTTTATTAAGATGCCAGAGACCTGTGTCACAAAACTGTTCCTTTTCTCAAGGATACTGTGTCCTTGGTTTTCTTCAGAGGGCTCGTAAACCAGATCCTGGCTCCAAGGTGGCTAGTTTGGGACAGAGATGAAAAAGGATTTTGTTTATATGTAAACAGATTAGACTTAAGGCCAAAATGGTCATGTTTTAGAAGTGACCTGAAAAATGAAAGGGGAGTGATCTGTTCTAAAAGCTAAAGTTAAGTTTGAGGCAGTTCAGCAGTGGACTGTGTGAAGAAAGGCTGCTAAACTCTCTCTCCTTCTGCCCTTCTAACTTCGACTTGTAAGCCTCTGTTTCAGTTTTAGTCAATGTTTAAGGGGTTTGTGTATTGGGACTGTTGTGTCTATTCGGAACAGCATAATGAAGTCTAGTTTGGATAGACTGGGATCAGTAGGGGTTCTTTATTCTGTTCTTTGTGTTTCATTCTGTAATTTTGTGAATAAATCTTTCTGTTTTAAAACCTGATCGTCAACCTCGCTAACTTACTCTGGGTAATTTTCACTGTACACTTAACGAAGCAAATTGCAAAGCTATGACCTGGGCTGCCTGCTTAAGAATGTTTTGAGTGGTCTGGCCTAGTCAATAATGGATAGGGCTCTTTGCGGGATTTTAAACAGCGAGAGGTAGATGCAAATGTCTTTGTTTCAGGTTTTGTTTTGGTTGGGGAGACACAGCTTGGGATAGTAATGGTTCTTTGAGTCGCCAAAAGGTTTCTGGATGTGGATGCGGTGACTTTGGAAGTTTTGCAAAAGGTGAATAAGAGCAAGCTGCAGGAATTAGCAGACAAGCTGGGGTTGGAGCTGCCTCCTTCTATGGAGGATAATTACAGCAATTAAATTTGCTGGAAACACCATCAGGATCTATAGAGATGGCTAAAATTCAATTACAAATGAAGCAGCTTGAGTTAGAGGCGAGAGATAAGGAAAGGACAGCAGAGTTGAAACAGCTTGAGTTACGATTAAAAGCAGAAGAAAGGAAAAAAGACAGCAGCAAAAGAGAGAGAAAAACAGAGAGCAACAGAAGAGAGAGAAAAAGAGAGAGCATTTGAACTTCATAAATTGACTCTTAAAAAGGAAAGTCAGCTTAAAAGGCTGGAGCTGAAGGCAAGGATGCAGAGCTGGGCTGAGAGGTGGCAAATGGAGTTTAATGCAGACAAGTGTGAGGTGATACACTTTGGCCGGAGTAATCGGAATGCAAAGTACTGGGCTAATGGTAGGATTCTTGGGAATGCAGATGAGCAGAGAGATCTCGGTGTCCATGTACACAGATCCCTGAAAGTTACCACCCAGATTGACAGGGTCGTGAAGAAGGCATACAGTGTTTTGGCCTTTATTAATGGAGGGATTGAGTTCCGAAACCAGGAGGTTATGCTGCAGCTGTACAAAGCTCTGGTATGGCCACACTTGGGGTATTGGGTACAGTTCTGGTCACCGCATTATAAGCAGGATGTGGAAGCTTTGGAAAGGGGGCAGAGGAGATTTACTAGGATGTTGCCTGGTATGGAGGGAATGTCTTACGAGGAAAGGCTGAGGGCCTTGAGGCTGTTCTCGTTAGAGAGTAGAAGGTTGAGAGCTGACTTAATAGAGACATACAAGATAATCAGAGGGTTAGATAGGGTGGACAGGGAGAGCCTTTTTCCAAGTATGGGGATGGCAAACAGGAGGGACACAACTTTAAAGTGAGGGGAGATAAGTATAAGACAGATGTCAGAGGTAGTTTCTTTACTCAGAGAGTAGTCAGGGTAGGGAATGCTTTGCCTGCATCGGTAGTATATTCGCGAAGTTTAGGTGCATTTAAGTCGTCATGGACAGGCAAATGGACGTGCATGGAATAGCATAGGTGGGATGGGCTTCAGATTAGTATGACAGGGCGGCGCAACATCGAGGGCCAAAGGGCCTGTACAGTGCTGTAATGTTCTATGTTTTCTGTTAAGTCTAGTGAGGAAGAGAGTGGGGATGAGCAGACCCATGGTGAGCGAAAGCCTGATGAGAAACTGTTTAAGTATATTCAAGCATTGCCTAAATTTGATGAGAACAATGTGGAAGCCTTTTTCATCTCATTTGAAAGAGTGGCTAAACAAATTCAGTGGCCAGTGGCAATGTGGGGTTTGTTGATCCAAATGAAACTAGTAGGTAGGGCAAGTGAGGCTTTCACATCACTATCAGAGGAGGTATCTGGAGAGTATGAGAGGTGAAAAAAGGCATGTTAAGTGCATAGGAGCTTGTACCAGAAGTCTATAGACAATGTTTCAGGAATCTAAGGATGGGCCTTGGTCAAACCTATCTTGATTTTGAAAGGATCAAACATTCATTTTGACAGATGGAGAAGAGGTTTAAAAATAGAATAAACTTCTGATACCCTTAGAAAGATAATTATTTTGGAGGATTTCGAAAATTCACTGCCTGAAGTGTTGTGAACTCATGTGGAAGAGCAGAGAGTCAGAACAACAAGGTTAGCAGATGAAGTGGCTGATGATTATGAGCTGGTCCATAAAACACGGTTTGGCTTCCAGAATCAATTTCAGTCCATGAGGGGTAGAAATTCGGGCAAGGAGAAATCCTCACGTGGAGAGGGAAAGATAGATCTCAGTGAAGATCGTAAGGATAACTTACCACAGGGTAACAAAGAAACCCTTGAGGGGGGGACAAAGAAGTTAAAAAGCTTCGATGTTTTCATTGTTATGAAGTGGGCCACACAAAATCACAGTGTTGGTAGGCTAGGAGAAAGCCAGTTGTAGGAAAACCAGACAATTCTGGGAGTTTTGTTGGACTAGTAACAAAAAGCACAAAGGAAGTTGGACCACTGTCTCAGAGAGTACAAGATGATCAGAGGATGATTAAGGAGGAAGTGCCAGATCTGCTTAAAAAAACACATGCAAAGGTAAAATTTATTCACAAGGCCAGGAGTAGCAAGTAAAGAAGTTACAATATTAAGGGACATAGGATCCTTTCAGTCTATGATGCTGAAGGATGAGGAGATATGTACTCCTGAGGGACTATTGCCAGAAAAGGTACTGGTAACAGGAATACTGGAGAAATTCTCAATTCCAGGAATACGATTTGTCCTTGAAAATGATGCAGCTGATTCACCGGTAGGCGTGCTGCTAGTGAAGACTCATGCAACTGAAGAAATGCAGGGTATTTATCCATGCATCCTCCCAGATTGTGTGGTCACAAAATCACAGATGCACAAGTTGAAGCAGGAGAGATCAAAAGGCACACATAAGGAAGCTGACATCACTTTATCAGAAACATTTTTGATCAGATAAGTAGGACAGAGCAGGAACACTAGGCAAACATGCAAGTATCTTTAGCTCTGCTGTGCTTATTGAGTTACAGCAGAAAGCTGAGAAGTTAAAACAGTTGTATCAAAAGGCATATATAGAAGAGGAGAGTGAATGCATCCCTGTGCGTTATTACTTAAAGAATGATGTTTTAATGAGGAAATGGAGACTATCAGACATTCAAGCTGATGAGAAATGGGCAGAAGTTCATCAGATTATTTTGCCAGTAGGGTATAGAAAGGAGGTGCTGCGAGTGGTGTATGAACAACCACTTGGAGGTCATTTCGGGTTGAGGAAAACACAGGCTAAAATACAAAGACATTTTTACGGGCCTGGACTACACAGGATGTAGTTGAACTTTCCCAGACGTGTCAAACATGTCAGCTAATCGGAAAACCACGGGCAGAAATAAAACCTGCACCTTTAATACCTATTCCAGCATTTGAAGAACCTTTCACAAGAGTCTTGATTGACTGTTTAGGTCCCCTACCTCAAACAAAAAGTGGGAATAAGTATTTATTAACAATAATAGATTAGATTTCCAGACACTAAAAGAGTTGTAGAAGAAGTGATCAATTTTTTTACGAGATACAGTCTAATGATAGAGATCCAGTCAGGTCAAGGATCAACCTTCACATCCAAACTATTCAAGGAGGTTATGGATAGCTTTGGAATAAAGCAATTCAAATCTACTGCATACTCTCCAGAATCGCAAGGAGCACTAGAGACATGGCATCAAACATTATAGACCATGTTGAGGGCTAATGGTCAAGACTATCCAGATGATTGGGATAAGGGAGTTCCATTTGTACTTGTTGCGATCAGAGATGCACCAAATGAATTGACCAAATTCAGTCCATTTGAATTAATTTTTGGGCATGAAGTAAGAGGACCATTAAAATTGATTGAGGAGAAACTAATAAGTCAGAATTCAGAGACCACAAATTTGGACTTTGTGTCAAATTTTAGAGAATGATTAAATAAAGCTGGAGAGTTGGCTAGGCAGCATTTAAAAGTATCACAATGTACAATGAAACAGAAAGCAGACAAGAAATCACAAATTCACAATTTTGCAATTGGAGTTAAGGTATTGGTGCTACTTACAGTAACAGGTGAATCTTTAAAAGCAGGATTTAGTGGACCTTATCAAATCAAGAGGAAATTGAGTGAGGTGAACTACTTGATAAGGATTCCAGACAGGAAGAAATCTCACAGAGTGTGCCATGTAAATATGCTCAAAAGGTATTTTGATAGGGAAGGAAAGCAAGAGGAGAAGGTGTTAATGATTCCAGCACAGAGGGAAGAACCAAATTCAGAGGATTCTGAATTGGACATTCCTCAACTCAAACTGGA
This sequence comes from Chiloscyllium punctatum, assembly GCF_047496795.1. NCBI lineage: Eukaryota > Metazoa > Chordata > Chondrichthyes > Orectolobiformes > Hemiscylliidae > Chiloscyllium > Chiloscyllium punctatum. The sequence goes on along the minus strand of NC_092753.1, from coordinate 84,069,979 downwards.
CAATGAGGAAATTGTCAAAAATTGGGATAAATTATTAAGCTACCTTCCACAAGAAAATCAAAGTGATCTGACAGAGTTATTGCTATCACATGGGAAGATATGTGGAAATACACTGGGAAGTACTAACTTAATTGTGCATGATATAGTGATGGAGATGCCAATCTGATGAAGCAACATCCTAATAGGAAGAACCCTCCAAAGTTGGCACAGGTTCAGAAGGAGATAGAGTGCATGCTCCAAGATGGCATAATCGAAATGAGTTACAGTGACTGGCGCTCATCCATAGTCATGGTGTCAAAGCCAGATGATAAACAACGGTTATGAGTGGATTATCATAAAGTCAGCATTGTTACAAAGACTGATGCATATCCAATTCCACGGGTGGAGGGCTGTGTTGAAAAAGTGGGACAGGCAAATTATATTTCTCAGTTGGACTTGCTCAAAGGCTACTGGCAAGTACCTCTGTCAGAAAGAGCAAAGACAATTTTGGCTTTCGTAACACCAAATGGACTACATCAGTTCAAAGTCAAGCCATTTGGTATGAAAAACACTCCAGCCATATTTCAGCAACTAACTAATAAGGTCATTGCTGGATTACCCAACTGTGTGGTGTATATTGATGACCTGGTGATTTTTAGTCACTCATAAAAGGAACATTTACAGCATTTATTAGACTTGTTCGACTGACTTTGGAAGGCAGGCTTGGTGATAAACCCAGCTAAAAGTGAATTTGCCAAAGCCCAAGTCACCTTCTGAGCCATATTATTGGACACGGACAAATGGCCCTATGGGATGTGAAAATGAAGGTAATTGGGGAATTTCCCACACCGTCGACAAAAAAGCAGTATTACGGTTCCTAGGATTGAGTGGATTTTACCAAATGTTTGTGCCAAACGTTAGCAGTGTGGCTGCTCCACTCACCGAATTGTTAACAAAGGGCAAGAAGTTTAACTGGACAGCGCATTATCAAAGGGCATGTGACAGCCTAAAAACTGTTACCCACTGCCCCAGTATTAGCCACACCAGATTACAGGAAGCCTTTCAAGGTGGCTATCAATGCCAGTGATGCGGGTGTCGGTGTGGTGCTCCTGCAGGAGGATGACAAGGGGCTAGAAAGACCCATCGGGTATTTTTCCAGGAAATTGAATGTTCATCAACAGAAATACTCAACTGCGAAGAAAGAGACTTTGAGCTTGGTGTTGGCATTACAACATTTCAGTGTTTATATTACCAACAATGCATCTGAGACAATCGTATACATTGATCATAATCCATTGACATTTCTGGAAAAAATTCAGGACAAAAATGCCAGACTTTTTAGATGGAGTTTGTTGTTGCAGCCATTTGGTTTGACAATTATGCATGTGGCAGGTTGCAAAAACATGATTGCTGATGCGTTATCGAGGCTCGAATGAGATAAATAGGCATTCGTTGGCGGGTGTGCCCCAGCCTGAATTTGCATGCGGTTGTGCATGTTTAGATGTTTATAGTTAGTATAGTGTATAAATGTGTTTAGACTACTAATGGGGTTTTTGAAGGGTTTTGAAAATGAATCCATCTTAGGAGGTTGATGGGTTTTTTTTAAGGGGGGAGGTGTCATAAAGCTCAATGATACTGTGTCCTTGGTTTTCTTCAGAGGGTTCATAAACCAGATCCCGGCTCCAAGGTGGTTGGTTTGGTACAGAGAAGAAAAAGGATTTTGAGAGGCCTTTTGTTTTTATGTGAACAGATGAGACTTCAGACCAGAATGGTCATGTTTTAGAAGTGACCTGTATAATGAAAGGGGAGTAATCTCTTCTAAAAGCTAAAGTTAAGTTTGAGGCAGTTCAGCAGTGGACTGTGTGAAGAAAGACTGTTAAACTCTCTCTCCTTCTGCCCTTCTAACTTCGACCTGTAAGCCACTGTTTCAGTTTTACTCTATGTTTAAGGGGTTTGTGTATTAGGACTGTTGTGTACAATTGGAACAGCATAATTAAGTCTAGTTTGGATAGATTGGGTTCTGTAGATATTCTTTGTTTTGTTTTTTGTATTTCATTCCATAATTTTGTGAATAAACTTTTGTCTGTTTTAAAACCTGGTAGTCAAGCTTGCTAACTTACTCTGGGTAATTTTCACTGTACACCAACTGAAGCACATTAAGTTTCAGTAATTTGTTACTGAAATCCCAGTGTTGAACTGAGGTGTACAAAGTTAAAAAGCACACAACACCAGGTTATAGTCCAGTAGGTTTATTTGGAAGCTCTAGCTTTTGGAGCGCTGCCCCTTCACCACCTGCTGAAGGAGCAGCACTTCGAAAGCTAGTGCTTCCAAATAAATCTGTTGGACAATAACCTGGTGTTGTGTGCTTTTCAACTTTGAAACAAAATGCAAAATTATGGTCTGGGCTGCCTGCTTGAGAATGTTCTGAGTGGTCTGGCCCAGTCTATAACACCTGTGAGTAGATAAAATGAGAGTAAATGCAATATAGCTAGGTATGTGATTATACAATGGGCAATAAATTTGAGGGAAGATCATTGCACAATGATTCTGAAGGGATCCTACTCATGTTACTTTGGCTCCTTTTGTTCTGTAGATTCTATGAAGGAATATCTTACACTACTAATCAGTGGCATATACCTCCAAGGTATTGAAGTATACCTTGAAGTTGTCATCTAGAAAAATATCACACGTGATAGCATGCAGATTCCACTATGAATAACGAGCAGTTATCGTGTACCACATGGAAACAACTGAAATTTGCTTTTCTCCACCAGGCCAGGTACCACAGCTACAAAGTTGATAAACATAGACAAACAGAAACAGACCTCAAAGAACTTAATGTTGTGCTTGGAGTTGGATCAATTCTCAGATTGCCCTCACAGCCCAGTGGACAGCAGTTGTGGATAAAATAAAGAACCCTTTCTTCTTTATAAGAATATAAAATTGGGAGAAAGAGGAAAGAATTTAGTCCCTTGGACTTCCTTCGCCAATCAATAATTGACTGATCAGAATGTGACCTTAACTCTGCCATCAAATTATTATGGTTCCCATATTGATCAAGATTCTGTCTCACTCAACCCTGAATATATTCAATGAACCAGCCTCCATAACTCCTTCATCCCAGGAACCAGCCTCATCAACCTTCCCTGAACTGTTTCCAATGCAAGGACTGGTTAGAGTGTCAATTTCTGATGTACTTGTCTTCTTTGCCAATGAGCCCAATTAAAGACAAAGTATCAAAAGGCCAAGAACAGTCATATCCACCTTATTTAAAACAACTATTTCTCCAGGTACAGAGTCATTAATTCTTACTGCACTCCATCTCACTCTAACACAATACAATATGAAGGAGGGCCTGTGATTATGGACCTTGTTGCCATTATTTGATTTGTTCTGTGTCTTTCTCATTCCCTTTCCTAACCAGGGTTGTGAAGGTGTTGCTCCTTCACTGCTGCCCCTTGTTGAGCTGATCCAATTCAGAAAATCAGAGGATTTAACTTGAGCCTTCTCTGCACTGTATGATTCAGACTCTTCGATCTATAAAGCATTTTGAAGGCCCATTCCTGTGATACAAAACCAGGAGTGGTACCAGTGTTAGTATTTGAGAGTTCCACCACTATTTTCAAATTTACCCTTCAAGTAGCAAACTGATTCTTTACATGGTATGGCAGATTTCCCTTTGTTAGGCTACATACCATCAAGAATAAAGGTTGTAAGTAATGAGCTAAATTTTCCTGCCCACTGTCCCCAGTCCCCCCAAATCCACCCACACTTCTACCTCAGAGAAGGTTTTGGAGGCACAGGTGTTAAGTGATGCCAGGAAAGAAATGGTAACCCTGTTGGCATGGATTCCCAATATTGTCCTGCCTCCAGCACGGAAGTGGGCATTCAGATAACAAAAGTACTTAATATTCCCAGACAATGCTGGAGACACTCAGCAGGTCTGGCAGCATCTATGGAGAGAGAAAAACAGAGTTAATGTTTTGAGTCCAGCACTCTGTTCTGAAGACAACATGCTGAATTCCAGTTCTGAGGAAATTATGCCAGACTCAAAACATTAACTTTGTTTCTCTCTTCACAGATGCTGCCTGACCTATTGCGTTTCTCCAGCATTATCTGCATTTGTTTAAGATTTCCAATGTCTGTGGTGTTTTGCATTTACTTCATATTTTAAACCAGGGCATTGGAACTATCTGAATGCCTCAATGCTACACAATGTGCCGCAAAAGGAACTAGCCATTCGGAAATGTGCAGTAATATGTGGCTGGATGCATTAGCAGCACCATGGGTTGCAAAACTCACAGAAGGCCAGGAGTAACAACAGGACTGCTGCTCTATCTTGAGGTCTCCTCCCTGCACTCTATCATCTTTCTCATCACTGGACAGGAAGATCTTTGAGGGTGCCTCTATTTTAGATCTTTCTCTTCTCCAGCAACATTCACTTGTCCAGGTGAGTCAGTTCAGACTTTGGGGCTTGACCTCCCACTTCACTGGTTCACTATTTTATAAAACCTTTCACAAGCTTTGGACATCGCTACCAGAGCCACATCCCTAATTGCCCCGAGAAGACAGTGTTGGTTTGCCATTTGAATTGTTGAAGTCCTCCTTGCCTTAACTGGACAGCAAGCATGGAGTTTATCTTATTACAAGAATTAAGAGCAAAATAATGTAAAAAAAATGAAAAAAAGCAGAAGATGCTGGAAATACTCAGCAGGTCAGGCAGCATCTGTGGATAGAGAAACAGAGTTAACATTTCAAGACAGCGATGTCTCTTCTTGAGAAGCCATGATGTGGAGGTGCCGGTGATGGGCCAGGGTGGACAAAGTTAGAAGTCACATGACTTCAGGTTATAGTCCAATCGGTTTGTTTGAAATCACAAGCTCTCAGAGCACTGATCCTTTGTCAGATGAGATTCATCCAATGAAGGAGCAGTGCTCTGAAAGCTTGTGATTTTAAATAAAACTCTTGGACTATGACCTGGTGTTGTGTGGACTTCTGACTTCTTCTTGAGAAGGTGGTCTCATATAAAATTTTTCACAGGATCTGGGCATCGCGAACAGGGCCACATCCCTAATTGCCCTTGAAAAGGCAATAGTGGGTTCCCATTTTGTGCTCTGAGGAACATGCAGACGCCATACATAGGCTTAGGTGTCCTCAAACATATAGGTCTCAATAGCCATGGAAAGTTTCAGCACAATTTTAATTGGTTTTTCCTTTTATTAAAGAGGAAAGGAATGCAATTTGCCAGGACCATTTGAAAGTGAAGTCAGAAGGGAAAACATTTACTTAATTAAAATTGTTCCCTTGACAGCTTGGCCTACTTGGTAAGTAACCGCACTAAGCCACAACGTTGTGTTTCCTTTTCAAGAGTATGAGCAGATGACACTTCAGTGTAATACTGAGACCGTGCTAAATTGGCAGAATTACTGTCCTTCAAGTATTCTGACAGACCATGTGCCTTGATGCTTCAGGCAAATAAAAGAATGTTCCGTCCTTCAACTCTGGCTAAAATTTCTCAAAAATCACAATCAAAATCTGACTGCATCATTATTTATTCTCTAGCTGTTTGGGCTTTGTTACACGAGCCAAAATGGCTTTTACATAGCTGCAATACAATGGAAACTGAACTTCAAAACAGATCACCATTATGAGCTTTAAGATACTTCAAAATGCTGTGATATGATACTCATGTCCATGTATGCCTTCAAATCTCCATAAATGTGATTCGATGATTCTATTCCATGCTTCTATGAGGCTATCATTAAGAGATTGAACAAAAGAAAACATGGCAGCTCTAATATTTTCTATTACCATTGATTCCTTTATAGCAAAGATAAGTGGGAAAACGGAGGACTGGGAAGCTTTTAAAGACCAACAGAGGATTACTAAGAAGGAAATACACAGAAAAAAAATGAGCTACGAAGGTAAACTGGTCAAAAAGGAGGATAGTAATAGCTTTTTTAGGGATGTGAAAGGCAAAAAAAATGGTTAGGACTAAACTTGGGCCCTTGAAGACAGAAACAGGGGAATATATTACGGGGAACAAAGAAATGGCAGAAGAATTGAATTGGTACTTCAGATCTGTGTTCACAGGGGAAGACACAAGCAATCTCCCTGAGGTAACAGTGGTTGAAGGACCTGAACTGAAGGAAATTTATATTTGCCAGGAATTGGTGTTGGAGAGACTGTTAGGTCTGAAGGTTGATAAGTCCCCGGGGCCTGATGGAGGATACTGAAGGAGGTGGCTTGAGAAATCGTGGATGCGTTGGTGATTATTTTCCAGAGTTTGGTTCTCCACCAAACCTCCAATCATCAAGGTTCACAAGGAAACTTTAGAGAACTTTGGCCACTTCCAATACCTCAGGAGTGTTCTGTTGGCCAAAGCAGTTATTTATAAAAAGATCCACCACAACCCACAATGTGCTAGTGCAGCCTTTGGCTGTCTGAGGAAAAGGGTGTTCAAGGACAACAACATCAGATCTGACATCAAGCTCATTGCTTACAGAGCTGTGGTGGCTCCTGCTCTGAGATATCTGCAGCAGACATGTCGAGGCACTAGGGGAAGTACCACTAATGCTGCCTGCACAAGATCCTGTGAAGCCATTGGGGAGAAAGATGCACCAACACCAGCACCTTCAACCAGGCCAACATCCCCAGCATTGAGACACTGACTGCCTTTCATTGGCTACAATGGGCTGAGTCCCAGTTGGACAGAGGAAGTGCTTCAGGGATACTTTCAAGGCCTCACTGGTGAAGTGCAGCATTCCCACAGACAACTGTGAATCACTGGCCCAAGACTGTCCAAAGTGAAGGAAGAGCATCCAGGAAGGTGTCAAGCACTTTAACATTTGCTGTCAGGAAAAAATGGCGGCCAGGCGAAAACAGCTTAAGGAGCACGCTGCCAGACCAATGCCCCACCCACCCTTTCTCACGGCGACCTTTTATCCCAAGTGTAACACAGCCTGCAGTATCCACATCAGTCTGTATAGCTACCTACAGATTCAACCTGAGAGTGGAAGAGAGTCATTCTCATCTGTAAGGGACCACCAATGATGATTATGCTGAATTCCTGCTGAGTATCCTGTGAATGATATCAACATCAACTGTCTACTGCTGCTACTGTGCTTTAGAGAGTAAATCTTGAAGGTCTTCGATGGATTGCTAATTAAGTGAGTTGCTTTTTCCTGGATGATACTGAGCTTACTGAGTATTGTTGGAACTGCACTCATCCAGGCAAGTGGACACTATTCCATTACACATCTGATGAGCACGTTATTGATGTAGACAGGCTCTGGGGAGGTGAGTTTACCTGCTCTTGTAGTCACATTATTTATATGGCTAATCCAATTTCATTTCTGGACAATGGAAACCCTCAGAACATTGATAGCAATGCTAATGCCGAGGAGAGATGGTTAGGCTCTTTCTTTCCAGAGATGGTCGTTGTCTGCTGTTTGTATGTTTTCCAATTAGTGCAGCACAGTGGCTCAGTGATTAGCACTGCTGCCTCACAATGGCCGGGGCCCATGTTCAATTCCACCCTTGGGCGACTGTGTGTACTTTCCCTGTGTGTACTCTCCCTGTGTCCATATGGGTTTCCTCCGGGTGCTCCGGTTTCTTCTCACAGCCCAAACATGTGCAGGTTAGGTGGATTGGCCATGCTAAATTGTCTGTAATGTTCAGGGATGTGCAGGCTAGGTGGATTAGCCATGGGAAATTTGGGGCTACAGGGATAGGATGGGGGTGTGACTCTGGGTGGGATGATCTTTGGAAGGTCATTGTGGACTTGAAGGGCTGAATTGCCTGCTTCCATGTTGTAAGGATTCTATGATCAGCACAAGCCTGGATATTATCCAGGTCCTGCTACAAATGTACACACGCTGCTTCAATATCTGAGGAGCCATAAATGGTGACGAACGTTTTGCAATCATCAACAAACATTCCAACTTTAAACCTTATGGTGTTAGGAACATCATTAATGAAGCAGTTGGGGATGGTTGGGCCAGGGAGATGGAAGAATTGAATGCAACATAAAACTTGGTTTACTGGTCACATTGAGGTTGTGTGAATCTTATCACCTTAAATTGCAGCATCTGTTTGAAAGAAAGAACTTGCATTTTGTGCAGATGTTCCACAGGATGCTCCAAAGTGCCTCCAGGCCAATGAAGTGTATTTGTAGCCTGATGCTTAGCAGGCACACACAGCAGTCAATTTATCCAGAGTACCATGCTGTTGTTGGCCAGGGAAATAAACGATGAGGCAAATTGTTTTGGTCATGTTAGTTGATTATTCCACAGGCAGAAGAAGTGATATTATATTTTCAGCTGGTCATTCAGTTTGGATTTATTGAGATTTGTGCAGAATGCAGGGAAATTGCAGTCTGTTCAGAACCCAAAATACAGACTTTGTCGAATTACTGTTATGACATATCAACTGAATCACAGAATTTGTTCTTAAGTGCTGCAGCTGACTGCAGACAGTCTGCAACATGGAGTTTGGAAGTGAGCATTAAACTAGTTGCTTTCTGTCTTATAGATGTTAATCTCTTTTTACAATTAGTCATATTATAATTAATTCAACAATGAGTAAGAACTACTTACAGAGTGCATGAACCTTTGAGGTTTCGTATTGTCTACAGTTATACCAGATTCTGTTGGAGCCTCATAGGTTGTAAAGCGATCCTAACAGACTGTGATGGACAGAGATATATATTCGGAACAAATTTCTAATAACTGTGCATTCATAACAAACATGGCTGGAATTTACAAGGTGATTGAATGAAGGTCACTTCACTTAGAACAATGCAGGCTTTCAATCAACGTTGTTTTTTTTATTCACTCACAGGATATGGATGATATTGACCAGGCCAGCATTTTTGCCCATCCCCAGTTGCCCAGTTGAGTGCCAACCCCATTGCTGTAAGTCTAGAATCACATGTAGGCCAGACCAGGTAAGGATGGCAGTTTCTTTAAAGGACCTTATTAAACCAGGTGGGTTTTCCAACAATTGTTTCATGGTCATCATTAGATTTTTAATTCCAGATTTTTACTGAATTCAAATTCCACCATCTGCCTTGGTGAAATTTGAGCCCAGGTCCCCAAAAGACTACCTGGGTCTCCAGATCATTAAGTACAAACTGCAGATGCTGTCAATCAGAAACAAAGTTTCTCGAAAAGTTCAGTAGGTCTGACAGCATCTGTGAAGAGAAATCATAGTTAACATTTTGGGTCCAGCGACCCTCAGAAATTATGGTAGCTCAGAAAGTGTCAGTTTATATGCAGAAGATAGTGTGGAGGGATGGGGTAAACAGTAACAATAGGTGGAGATGGAGCCCAAAGAGAGAGAAGAACACTTGGACAGACAAAGGAGTCAATAGAAATCTGGCTGGGAGTGTAAATAGCTGTTAGCCACTAGTGGCTAATAATAGATAGTGTGTAATGGCAGATGATGTGATAAGGCCCAGTCTGTGTGCAGTTGGGACTAGGACATAGGAGAGCTCAGGCCTTAAAATTATTGAACTCGATATTGAATCGGGAGGTCCCTAAGCGGAGAATGAGATATTGTTCTTATAGATTGTACTGAGCATCACTGGAGCACTGCAGCAAGCCTGAGACAGAGATGTTGGCCAGAGAACAGGGTGGGGTGTTGTAGTGGCAGGCAACTGGAGGCTCAGGGTCATTTTTGCAGAACGTGGATGTTCTGCGAAGTGATTCAGTTTCAGAAGAGTTTCAAAAAATAAGGGCTAGTTTATAGAAACATCGCAAAACAGAGTCACCAAATACCAGACTAATGCCAATTACAAGTTCGCTGATGACCCCACCATAATTGGTTGAATCTCAGATGGCGATGAAACAGACTACAGTCGGGAGGTGGAAAACCTGGAAAAATGGCGCACTGAGGAAACCTAGCTCTTAATGCCAGCAAAACCAAGGAACTCATTATTGACTTTTGGTGGGATGTTACTCATGCCCCTCCTACACATTAACAATGCAGAGGTGGAATGAGTGGAGAGTGTCAAGCTCCTAGAAGTGGTCATCCATAACAAGCTTTCTTGGACTCTTCATGTGGATGCACAGGATACAAAGACCCAACATCTCTTCTTCCTCAGGCAGCTAAGGAAATTTAAGATGATGGCGAATACCCTTGCCAACTTTTATAGGTGCGCTATCGAGAGCATTTTGTCTGGATGTGTCACTACCTGGTATGGCAACTGTACCATTCAAGATCGGAGACGGTTACAGAGAGTGGTGAACTCGGCCCAGACAATCACAAAGGCCAACCTCCCATCTATAGAATCCATCTATCAGGCTTGCTGTCAAGGAAAGGCCTCCAGCATTCTCAAAGATCCATCCCACCCTGGCAATGTTCTTCTACAACCTCTACCATCAGGGAGAAGGTACTGAAGCCTGAACACACGCACCAGCCGGTTTTGAAACAGTTTCTACCCTACTGTTGTTAGAATACTGAATGGACTCACAAATTCTTAGCATTCACCTGTACCTGTGTTTTTGTTTTGCCACTGTGTACTTATTATTTACTTATCTATGCTATTTAACTCTGTGATCTGCCTGTATTGCCCGCAAGACAAAGCTTTTCACTGTGCCTCGGTACATGTGGCAATAAATTCCATTCAATTCAATTCAATTCAACCTATAATAGTTCTAGATTAGAGTGGTGCTGGAAATGCACAGCAGGTCAGGCAACATCCGAGAAGCAGGAAATTCGACGTTTCAGGCAAGAGCCCTTCATAATAGACTAAACACGTTAGTTGCAGGAAGGAAGTTCCCAATGGTGGGAGGGTCCAGATCCAGGGATTATAGTTTAAGAACAAAGGGTAAATTTATTTTAGGACAAGGGGTAAACTTTTTAGGACTGAGTTGAGGAGAAATTTCTTAACGACTGGTGAGCCTGTGGAACTCACTGACACAGAAAATGGTTGAAGCGAAACCATGTGTTTTCAAGAAAGAGATAGATATCGCTCTTGTGATTAAAGGGACCAAGGGATTCCTCACAAGTGTATAGAATGAGCTGCCAGAAGAGGTGGTGGAGGCTGGTATAATTGCAACATTTAAAAGGCTTCTGGATGGGACATGAATAGAAAAGGTTTAGAGGGATAGGGGCCAAATACGGGCAAATGGGACAAGATTAATTTAGGATATCTAGTTGGCAAGATCGAGTTGGACTGAAAGATCTGTTTCCATGCTGTACATCTCTATGACTCTCTGACTGTATGATATGTGAAATTAGGAAATTGAGCCCGATGATGTGGACCTCAATGGATTTTAGAAGGATGAGGAATGATCTGTTTGAAACTTACAGAATACTAAGTGGCCTGGATAGATTAGATGTGGAGAAGATGTTTCCTCTGGTCAAAGAGACTCGCACCCCAGGACATGGCCTCAGAGTGAAGAGAGAACCACTTAGAATGGAGATGAGAAGAAATCTCTTCCGCCTGGGGTGGTGAATCGATAAAACTCATTGCCGTGGTGGGCTGTGGAGACCAAGACATTGTGTGTGTTCAAGACAGAGATAAATTGATTCCTAAAGGAATCAGTGTTACGAGGAGAAGACAGGAGAATGGGGTTGAAAAACAATCAGCCATTATCAAAGTGGTGGCGTCGACTCAATGGGCCAAATGGCTTAATTCTGCTCCTATGTTATCTGGTCTTATGAGCAGCCTTGATCATAATAAATGTCAGAACAGGTTTGAGGAGTCGAATGCCCTACTGCTGCTTCTATCTTCTATGTTTACGTTTCTATGTAAATGTTAACATTTGCCATCTGTCTATCACTATGGAATGGCCGATGTCTCAGGCTGAAGAGAACATTTTCAAACTTAGGGTTTTACTTGACCTTGAACTGAACTCTAAGGAAGAGAAAGTGAGGACGGCAGATGCTGGAGAGTCAGAGCTGAAGAATGTGGCACTGGAAAAGCACAGCCAGTCAGGCAGCATCCAAGGAGCAGGAGAATTGATGATTCGGACATAAGCTCTTCATCGGGAATGTACCTCACGTCCCCACCATCACAGAGACCATCATGTCCACATCAATCAGATCATGTGCCCCCACTACTTCCTTCTTATTCCACTATTCCATGTTCTCCTGGCGGGCCTTTCATCTTCAACCCTCCAAGAAACTGAGCTCCATCAAAAGGATTGTACTCATAATAAAACTTGTGTCAACACCCACACATTTAACACCCCCCACCATGTGCTCACTGACACCAAATGACGCCTCACCCATCAATATCTCAACGTTGACATTCTCATCTTCCTATAAACCCATCTCTCCTCCTCCTCACACCTGTAACCACCTCCAGTGTCTCTCCCTCTCCTTCTTCAGCTTTGTGTTCATTTTTGTCTTAAATACATTCCTGTGAAGCAGACGGATTGTATTATTACATTACAAGTGATTTATAAGTAGAAGTGGTCGTTTTTGAGCCTTTATTCACTTTACTGTTATAGTTCTATTACTACGTGATTCCTACAGTGTTAGCTTTCTCCCACACAAATGCCTCAGCGTGCAGAGTTGACACTAATGTATCTCTGGCAGATTCATAGATCATTGGTCATTTGTGTAAAAATAAGACAGGCAACATTATTTCCTTTTTCATTCCATTAACTCCAATTTAACAAATAAGCACTTTAGGAGGTAAAACGGAAAGCTGATGAACCACTCACAAAGTTGGACTCATTAGGGTGCTTTAAATCAACCGTGACTTGCCCTTCACTCTCCAATTTAATACCAATGCCCAGTAAATCAAGAAAGCAATTTTTTTTCCCCTTTGAAAAATTTGGCCTGAATGAGCCTGCCAGTTAAATAAAAGAGTCTGGATTCTGTGTAACTGCACATGATGTGAAGCTTCTCTATCGTTTCCTTTAATTACCCTCACACCCCCGCTCACGTCCTCCCTCCATCCCGAGGGTGTCGTTCAGATCCATATCTTGTTTGACTTCACTGTCTGCATGTGGGGAGATCAGCTTGCTCAGCGTAAACCTATCACCAAGCCTTGTACTCTTCAATTTGTTTCTCTAAGGCTGAAAGTTGTTAACGTTTATCTTCTCTAATCTTTCGAAATTCAGGACGTGCTTCCCTCTAGCCCTCTGCCTCACTCTCGTTCCTCCTTTCAGTTACAACTTTAAAGGGTCTCCTTTGACCAACTGTCCTACCGTCCCTCATGTGGTTCAGTATCAAAGTTGATAATAAATTATGTGAAGTGCCTTAGGGCCTTATTCTGTAAAGAAACTATGTCTATACATTAAAGCTGGTATTGCTTTATTCATCTTCCAGGAACAGACGTCAGTGTCCAATGCTGTGGGCAGGGTTTAGATCAAGTTTCCGTCTGCATGGGAAACACAGCACTCCTAATTTGATTCAACATGTTCGACATTTATATAGCAACATTCACTTCATAGAAACGTGCCAATAAGGTGCTTCACAAAAGCAGTATCAGGCAAAGTGACAAAGGCCACCTGAAGATAGTTGACAAAGGGGTGGTGGCACAGTGGTTAGCACACAGTGCCAGAGACCCAGGTTCGAATCCTGCCTCAGGCAACCGTCTGTGTGGAGTTTGCGCATTCGCCCTGCCCTGCAAGGGTTTCCTCCGGGTGCTCCAGTTTACTCCCACAATCCAAAGATGTACAGTTTCGGTGAATTGACCATGCTAAATTGCCCATAGTGTTCAGGGATGTGTAGGTTAGGTGCATTGTCAGGGGTAAATGTAGAGTAATAGGGTAAGAGAATGAGTCTGGGTGGGTTACTCTTCTGAGGGTCACTGTGAACTTTTTGGGCCAAGTGGCCTGTTTCCACACTGTAGGGATTCCACGAACAATTCTAGGTAAATTTTGAGGAGCGTATAAAACAGGGGAGAGCGATAGAGGGGTGAGAGAGGCCTGCAGTGGAACTCCCAGAATTTAAGACCTTGGCCGTTAAAACCTTGGCCACTAATGAAAGAGCCAACACCAGGTTATGGGATGGTGTGAGTCTATATGAATAGGAAGCTCCACAAATTACCCTGACATGTTCATTTGCATAGCTACAATGGCAACATCATGTCTCCAGATTGCAGCTGCACCAGTGCTGAGTCATCATTGAAGTGAAGCCACCAAATGAGAGGGAAAAGAAAGATCCTTCTCTGGGTTTAGTGTAACATCCTTCTGCTTGTCTGCACACACTATCTCTGCTCCTGTACCCACCACCCACCAAGGCTCAGGTTCAGCCACTCTTACTGTAGCCTGCAATATCTTCCTGCACTCGCTCTCCCCCTAGCCACTAACCCTGAATGATGCCTCCTCATCCCTTTGGTACATCTCATCATCTTTCACCCCACGTGCCACAGCACTAACAGCTCGGCCACCCATCCTAACCTCACTTATTGTCCTTCTTTGTTCTTTTTGTTACAAGAGAAGACAACAGTGCAGAAAAGACCTGAAATCTGTGCCCTCATCCCCAATGAGGAGAGACACCACTTCTGTGGTGGTGCTTAACCATCCATGTCCCACCAAGCAAACTTCACTCATTCTTTCCACAACACTCCCAATCATTCAACACCACATCAAACCATTGACTGTGACACCTTCACTCTCCCTTTCTCTCTTCTGCCTTGCATGTTCCATTAGTCTCCCCATGAACTCGATGGAAAAATGCCCAGCTGTCCCAGATGCTGAGGGGGACAAGAGAAGCCCTGAGGTGTTCATATTTAGGCGTGAGATTGATATAGCACACTGCCACTTGACAAGATGTGTGCCCCTCCTAGATGGAAGACTTCTCAGCATCAAGATAAGTTGCCTGAGCTCATTAGCACAGTAACGCAAGGCAGGAATGTTCCACAGAATCCCTGTGTGGAAACAAGCCATTTGGCCCAACAGGTCCACACCAACTCTCCAAAGAATGTCCCACCCAGACACACCACATCACTCCTTATAACCCTGTATTTCCCATGGCTAATCCACTTGACCTACACATCCCTGGACACAATGGACACAATGGATTCCTGAAGAAGGGCTCATGCCTGAAACGTCGATTCTCCTGCTCCTTGGATGCTGCCTGACCTGCTGCGCTTTTCCAGCAACACATTTTCAGCTCTGATCTCCAGCATCTGCAGTTCTCACTTTCTCCTACAATGGGTAATCTAGCATGGCCAATTCAACTAACCTGCACATTATGGAAGGAACCCCTTACAGACATGGGAAGAATGTGAAAACTCCATGTAGACAGTCATCAATGGCTGGAAATGAACCCAGGTCCCTGGCATTGTGAGGAAACAGTGCTAGCCACTGAGCCACCATGCCACATGTTGCAAGCATGCAGGCAGGTGCTAAGTGAGAGAGAAAGTGCGATTCCTGGAGATGCAGCCTTGGTCCAATCTACGCCCTGGCTGCCTGTCCTTCTTCCAATGTCCCCTTGCTGCAGCCTTTGAAAACTAATTGTTGGTGAGCCCTGTAATGTTGGTTTATGCTTCCAAAATGCATTGCCAGCAAATAGGACAAGTGTCAATGATGATGAGCAAATGTGGGATGCCAGTGTCCATGGAGGAGGAGAGTTGTGTGTTGACCATACCTGGGACTGCAGTTTGGGAGTAGGTTCATGGAGAGGATTTAGAGCAAACTTTGAGCTGAATCCACCAAGTACACACCCTGGTTTCCTTTTTGAGTTTCCCTGACGACTAGTTGATTGATGAGTTTTGTAAGAGGGGCTGAATATAAATGTGGCATGTTGTGGCATTAAATACAACAAGCATTAATCGGTGTCGATAGGCATCTGACTGCTGCCTCTCGAGGATCTCACCATGCTACTTGAGAAATGGTAAAGATGGAGTTGGTCCTCACCACACTGTGTGTCAGGGAACACCTGCCAAAACACACATCACTCAGACTCCTGTAAGATTGCGTCCTTCATTTAGGGGTGACATCCATCATTACAAAATAGCACAGTGGCTCAATGGTTATCCCTGCTGATTCACAAAGCCAAGGACTCAGGTTTGATTCCACCCTCAGGCAGCTGTCTGTAGAGTTTGCATATTCTCCATGTGTCTATGTGGATTTCCTCCAGGTGCTCTGGCTTCCCCCCACAATGTGCAGGTTAGGCACATTGGCCATGCTAAATTGCCCATAGTACCCAGAGGTGTGCAGGCTAGGTTGGTTAGCTTTTGGAAATGCAGGGTTACAGATTAGGGGGTTGGGTGTAGTGGGATGCCTTTCGGAGGCTTGATGTAGACTTGATGGGCCAAATGGGCTGCTTCCACGCTGTAAGGATTCTACAATTTCTGTGATGCCTGTCATGACTTCAAGGTGCTGCCATCCTGGGAAAAATAAGAGCAAAATGCCACAAAAAGATGCACAGCAAGATGCCACAAAAAATAAATAAATAACGGATAATTTGTTGTAGAGATGTTGGGTTGAGGGATGAGCATGAGCTCCCTTACTCATTGTCCAAATCATGATCACTGCTATCTGCCTGGGAGGATAGATAATCTCATCATTGGAAATGTAGATCCTCCAGAAGTGCAGAATGCCCTCAATACCTCACTATACTGTCAGCCCACATTCTCTGTCTAAGTCTGTAGTGTAGAACTGGAACGCTGAAGCTGAAGCAAAGCTATTAAACCAGTATTTCTCTTAAATGAACTGAATCAATTATCTGCTGAATGGCCTCATGGGAAGTGTCAATTGCTGTGTTGTCTTCCACTGAGAACTTATGAGGGTGGGATAGAGAGAACTTCTCCAGGTCTCATTCTGACATGTGTGCAGAAGGTCCACCCATGATCCCTTCCAGCGGATGATCAAAGGACCGGATTTGTGGGCGGCACAGTGGTTAGTGCTGTTGCCTCACAGTGCCAGAGACCCGGGTTCAATTCCCGCCTCAGGCGACTGACTGTGTGGAGTTTGCACGTTCTCCCCGTGTCTGCATGGGTTTCCTCCGGGTGCTCCGGTTTCCTCCCACAGTCCAAAGATGTGCAGGTCAGGTGAATTGGCCATGCTAAACTGCCCAAAGTGTTAGGTATAGGGGTATGGGTGGGTTGCGCTTCGGCGGGTCCGTGTGGACTTGTTGGGCCGAAGGGCCTGTTTCCACACTGTAATGTAATCTAATCATGAATTGGTGAAGGAACATTTCACTCCAGATTTCCTGGATGCCAGCAATTCCAGCATCTACTTCCATGGCTGAATCTGCTACCTCACCTCATACCTGCAGTGAGTTCACCTTCCACCAGGAAATATCCAGACTCTGGTGCTTTCCATAGCCAAACGCACAGTATCACTGATGGTGTGGTGAGACCAGGTTGGACTAATGTTCTATGGGGAGCCACAGGAATGTCACTAAATATTTTAAGAGAATTATTTTAAACACCTCGACTCATGTGATATATACGACTGCCTTAAACAACTACTTATGCATCAAAACATTACTTGGGGGGGTCAGACAAGCACTAGGCTGGGGGTGGTGGAATTATAAATATTACTGGGCTTGGGAGGACTGGAATAAAATTACTGGCGGTTATAAAAACACTGGGCTTGGGGATGTTGCTATAAAATTATTGATGGTTATAAAAATTCTGGGCTGGGGATGTTGTTATAAAATTATTGGGGGTTATAAAAACACTGGGCTGGGACACGTTGTTCTAAAATTATTGGGGGTTATAAAAATGCTATGCTGGGGCAGTTGTTATAAAATTATTGGGGGTTATAAAAAGGCTGGGCTGGGGACATTGTTATAAAATTATTGGAGGTTATAAAAACACTGGGCTGGGGGACGTTGTTATAAAATTATTGGGGGTTATAAAAACGCTGGGCTGGGACACGTTGTTATAAAATTATTGGGGGTTATAAAAACGCTGGGCTGGGGAACATTGTTATAAAATTATTGGGGGTTATAAAAACGCTGGGCTGGGGACGTTGTTATAAAATTATTGGGGGTTATAAAAACACTGGGCTGGGGACGTTGTTATAAAATTATTGGGGGTTATAAAAAGGCTGGGCTTGGAGACGTTGTTATAAAATTATTAGGGGTTATAAAAAGGCTGGGCTGGGGACATTGTTATAAAATTATTGGAGGTTATAAAAACACTGGGCTGGGGGACGTTGTTATAAAATTATTGGGGGTTATAAAAACGCTGGGCTGGGACACGTTGTTATAAAATTATTGGGGGTTATAAAAAGGCTGGGCTTGGAGACGTTGTTATAAAATTATTAGGGGTTATAAAAAGGCTGGGCTGGGGACATTGTTATAAAATTATTGGAGGTTATAAAAACACTGGGCTGGGGGACGTTGTTATAAAATTATTGGGGGTTATAAAAACGCTGGGCTGGGACACGTTGTTATAAAATTATTGGGGGTTATAAAAACGCTGGGCTGGGGAACATTGTTATAAAATTATTGGGGGTTATAAAAACAATTGTGAATCGGCTGGGAAGAAAGTCACTGCAGCACCTGGGTCCTCGACCAGGCCAATATCCCCAGCATTGAGGCACTGACCATTATTAATTGGCTGTGATGGGCTGGGCATGTCATCCACATGACCAAGAGACTCCCCATGCAGGTGCTCTACTCCCAGCTTTAAAACAGCAGGCACAGCCCAGGTGGACAGAGGAAGTGCTTCAGGGATCCCCTCAGGGCCTCACTGGTGAAACACTGCATTCCCACAGACACCTGGGAACCACTGACCCAACATCATCCAAAATGGAGGAGGAGCATCCAGAAAGGCATTGAGGTCCTCGAGACTTGCCGTCAGGAAAAAATGGAAGCCAGGTGAGCACAGTGAAAGGGCCGCGCTGCCACACACCAATGCCCCCACCCATTTCCGTGATCACATCCCAAGTGTAACAGAGCCTGTGGGAGCCGCATCAATCTGTACAGCCAGCTGCAGACTAACCCTGAGAATGGAAGAGTGCCTACCTCATCTGCAAGGGACTGCCGATGAACGAATAAATGAATAAATCAAACCCTGACGCAGAAGCTAGAATGGCATGAGCTATCAGAGCTGAACAGCAACCAACCATACTGAGTAAGATCAGCGTGAATAACATAGCAGTATATTTCACGAATTATTTAGTGGTCTTTTATCAAAGTGTCTCATACATTTTCTGTACATTTTATGCAGTGACTGGCCCTTATTTTCTTTTGAGTGATAAACTCGTAATAAAAGGAGTGCCCATCATCTTATCCCTTCAGGTTTGTAATCAAAAATAGTATCGCAATATCATTACATAATATTCCATTTCTTCCAGTTTTCACTACTGTGTATTCCTGTCCAACATGGGTAACCTCTCTCTATCAACATCAATGCCCACCCACATGGTCTAACCTTTCCGATACCAGGAATTGCAATGAGCTTGTTGGGTGACGCCCATTCTCCAGTATCAAGTGCTAACTTTTCACATCTGCATCCAGACAATGGGGCTTGAAGAAACAACAGTCATTGTGATGGGTAGAGGGACACCATTCATTCATAACCTCTACAGTGGGAGCAGAGATGGGATTCGGAGGATATCAGCTCCAGAATCCAGACTAGTGCAGGTGCTGCTGTGCCAACACATTACACTCTTTGGGAAAAACAAAGCGCTTGGCCCGAACCACGGCAGAAGTCCCATCACCACCAAAGCAAACGTGGATTGCTCCTGGGTATGGACTCCTCACTGCTGCCTATTCTGTCTCTGAGGGCAACCCCAATGTGCCAACATTGTCTCAAGTATCAGAAATTCTAGTGGGTTTAGTAATCCCATGTGTAGGGGAAAAAAAGCCTTGTACTGCTCTCATAGCCCACGTCACCTTGTGGTGGCAGGGTGGCATTGCAGTCTATGAGACCACCATGGTGACGTGGTGGCTCATTGGTTAGCAATATTGCCTCACCAGCACCAGAGACTTGGGTTTGATTCCACCCTCAGGTGACTGTGCAAACTTCACACAGACATTCTGCCCAAGTCTGCATGGGTTTCCTCTGGGGACTCAAGTTTCTTCCCACAGTCCAAAGATGTGCAGGCTAGGTGGATTGGCCACAGGAAACGTAGAATTGCAGAGATAGGGTAGGGGGTGAGCTGCTCTTCAGAGGGTCAGTGTGGACTTGATGGACCATGCTTCCACACTGTAGGAATTCTATGAGTATCGGAAGCCACTTCAACTGTAGGAGGCATCACAGCTCATGCCTTTCATGCATGTGTACTTTCTAGTCAAGCTGATCATATTAGAAGCAAGAGAGGGCAATGCAGATGGATTTGCACCTGAGATCAGTGAGGATGACTCAATCCAGCACATCTTGCAGCCTGTCAGTTGGATGCGTGGGGAGGGCAATAGGCCCTCTGATTATCTCGGTCACTGAAAGAACTCCCAAGATTAAAATGCTTGACTAATTTATCCTTTAAAGCGTCAAGTTTGAGGTCAGCCTCAGGGCCCATAAATCCACTTTTGTTATTAATGTCATCCCTCTGAAACCATCATTTGATTTTCGGCTCCCTCAGCTCCCTCCCCTGAATCCATTGTTTTTGCCTTCTAGCTTCCTTCCCTTTCTGTTATTTCCCTCTCAACAATAATTAAGCAATGATTTCTCTGATGTCCTGCGGTGTCCACAACAACTGAAATATTTACAGGTTATAAATCTTTAATTTCTATGACCATCTGTTGGACTGGCTCTGAATGGTTGCTGTATCGCTCACTGCTTTGTGTGTGCACTGGTTTGCTGTAACTCTAAAGGTCACTGCAGCACCCTTATATCCTTTCCTCTCCCTTTCTCTTCTCTCCTATCCTCGTTTCCTTCTCCACTCCTTCTGTCTCACCCCTCTCCTCTGTCACGTCATTTATTTTTCCTCTCTCCCCTCTTCTTGCGCTCCACTCCCTTCACCTTTGCTTTGTCCCTTCTCCTCTCTTCCTTGTATTCAAAGTTGCTGACTCATGCTCATCCTCATTCAAGAAGATAAACTTTTTGTATTAAATCTGGGCAGAGTGAGCTGTCCGAGGATTTCATTGTGGAAGTTTGGACCTTCCACTCATTTGTTTGTCACTGGTTAATTTACTGAAGCATGACAAACCCGTGATTAATTTTGATTTTTGTTTCTCTTTCTGACATCCATTGGAGAAACTAGAAATGAACAAAAAATTTCTGAGAGACTTATTTTCCGGGATTTGCATGGCTCTTCCCCAGAATTTAACTGGAAGAAACCAGGCAAATTCTTGCCTTCATCTTCAACCCTATACGTAGTTGTAGATGTATAAGCAAATGAAAGGAGAATAAATCATAGTGCAAGCAACATCTACACATAAGAACAGCTTTATCCCCTCTGTTATCAGACTTATGAATGGACCTCTCATATAATAAAGTTGATCTTTCTCTGCATCTTCTCTCTAGCTGTAATACTAGAATCTGTGTTCTGTTCTATTACTGTGATGTACTTATTTAAGATATGATTTATTTGGTTAGCATGCAAAACAACATATTTCACTGTATCTTAGTACATGTGACAATAATAAATCAGATTAACTCTGGTTTGTTATGTATCTCTGATTTCCATTATTCCCACAATTAATGACCATGCCTTTGGCTACCTAGGCTCTAATCTCTAGAAATACCACTCTCCACCTCTCTCTCAGTGGCCTTTTGAAATCTACCTTTTTGCCTGAGCCTTTGCTCACCTGTCTAGATATCTCCTCATGTGTTTAGTCTTGTCTGGTAATGCACCAATGAAATGCTTTGCTATCTATTCTACTGTATAAGAAGAGCTGCATAACTGCAAGTTGTTATGATCAATTTGCCCCATCCACACTGCGTCTCCCCTCATCTGCACCAAACAATCATATAATGCCCTCCCCCATCAGAAACACTACAACCTCCATTGCCCCAGTCACCCAATTTCGATCTCAGATAGGCAGAACAAAAAGTTCAGGATAATTTGAGAACCTTCGTGTCAATAATGAGGAAAGGTATGCTTTAAGCGTGAGTTTTTGTGAACGTGAATTGCCCTTTCTCTAGCTTACATCATGACTTGACAGCAGCTGACACAAGGTGAGATTACCATGAACATCTTGTGAACATTGCCGTTCACACAGATTGACTTGAATCAGATGGATGGTGTAAAAAAAGGAAAGCTTCTGACAATGTAGGCTGTAACAATCTATTATTCATTACAGATAACCCAGTAAAACATTAGCTCTATTGTCCCATCTTAAACATAACCTGTCATTAGATGGAGTGAACAATCTACACATCAGCTAGAGAAAGTGGTATTCAAGCAATGTAAGTTCAAAATTAAAGTTACTTCTTTCTTTCAGAAAAAGAGTCAAATAGCAAAATGTCTTTCTTTCACCAGCAGCACGAGTTCTTACGCTCACTTCAGCAGACTTCTTCAAACATAAATGAAACAGGAGAGGGGGATTTAATTGTAAGAATATTAATGCTTAAATTGTAAAGCCTTAAATTTCTGGAAAACTTCCAACATCTGATAGTTCACTGGATCTTTCATAAAGAACTTTACATGCAATTCAACAGCACTTTCCCAACCCAAAACCACTTCCATCTCGCAGGACAGGTGCAGCAGATACCTAGGAAAGCCATCCGCTGCAAGTTTGCCTCCAAACCATTCACAACCTTGATTTAGAAATATATAGCCATCCCTATAATGTCACTGGGTCAAAATCCTGTGGGTGTTAGATGGGCATGGACTGCAGTGGTTCAAGAAGGCAGCTCACCATCACCTTCTCAAGGGCAATGAGGGGATGGGCAATTAGTTCACTCCAGCCAATGACGGCCTACTTCCCATGAATGAATAAAAATAAATCGCTATGCATTGTACACACATGCAACTCTCGTTTTTTTCAGTCACGTACTGCTATTTTTGATTATTTTTACGATTTTAAAGCCTGTGTTTTTCTGCCCGTACTTTTGCCCTCATGCTGCTTTGAATTTATGTTGTTTACTGTATCCGTGTTTGTTTTCACTCTTCTTTTGAACTGTTAATTTGTATTTATCTACGTTCACTGCTTTCATTTTGCTTCATTGTATCACCTCTATCAGAGATTTTCTTTGCACTTGCAGCCTTCAGCACTCTCCCTGTTTCTCTCTTTCATCTGTGCTACAGTTGGCTTTGCTTTGTCTTTATTGCACTCTTTTGTACATTCTGACTTTCATTCGCTCTCTGTTTCCTTTCTCCTTCTGCCCATCCTGCTGTCATTATTCGCTTCATAACACTGAGGCTCTCTGCATCTGTCAAATGCCTCTTGTATCTCAGTTCTGTTTAACACTGGACCCAAGCACCCACACGGTTATAAATTAGTTTCTTTTTAATTCGTCGCATTTTATACTTCTGTCAGTGTACACTTAAATCTCCCATTTGGAGAAAATGCAACATAGCTGAAGAAAGCTACATATGAGTGCACACAATTATTAATATGAGGTGTCTTACTAAAGTGAAATTCACAATAAAAATTAACATAGCATATTGAACTCATCGGAAAAAAATGAACACTTTTAAAAATTAAAGCTAACCGCAAAGTGCTGGAAACACACAACAGGTCTGTGACCATCTGACAAGAGACTAAATCAGATTATTTTATCTCAGACTATTGAGGTTGACATCTGAAACAGTATCCTTTTTAAATTTTTCTTTAAGTTGTAAATGACTGACATATAGAATCCTTGGCATTCCTTTAAAGAGAACTTAAATGATTGCAGTTTTATTGCATTCAGTGCAGAATAAATCAAAATAAAACACCAGCGAGTTTAAACATAATTACATAAACTGAACTTGGGACCTGGAGGAAAAGGTTTTGTCAACTAATCTGGACTGAAGGCAGAATAATTGAGCATACTTTACATGCACAATAGAATGCAGGTCATTTTACTTATAAGCCTCACCTCGCTCATGGTTAGACTGCAAATGTCTCTCTGTGGGGTTTCTGTTTGCCGCTTTCTCCCTCCAAGGTAGTTCAGGTTCACACTCTGCTAGTGTCGGGAGCTCAGCAACCAGCCCTCTGTGATGCCAAGCTCTGAAAGCAGATCCTTTTAAACTCAGGCAGAACCTAATGTCATCACACCTTCGGGGGAGCCAATGGAAATCGCCGTTCTAAACTTCAGCATCCCGAGTCTGACACACTCTCATGCCACCCAGTGTTTCAAATATTAATAGAACACTTCAAGGTACGAGCTTAAGCTTCTCGCTCTCCCACAGTAATTGTGAAAAAGAAAGCATGCCCCATCGATAATGTTTTGAAAGACCTTTTTCTTTCCCTGAAGGCTATGCTCTGACCTCTTCAGCACAGTAAACAGAAATGCTATTCAGGATGAGGAGAGCTTTGATCCTTAAACACTGTCAGCCTGAGCAATGCCCTCACTGTTTCTACATATACAAACCATATTTGTTATCAAACAGGGAAGGGAGCAGTTTGAGGTGGTTTAGTAGCTTAATTGCTCCACCCAATGCATTCCTGGTGGTGACAGACCAGGAAGATTCATCCAGTATTTTACAATTGACCATTGATACGGAGTACGATCACCTCCACAGGGTATCCAATCCAAAGTGGTACTTCTGCAATTATTCACCTTTTCATTTGATGTTAATCCTGTGAAGCAACTTAGCATGTAGAGCTAGGGCATAATACAAATGCAAATTGTTATTGTTGTACTGCCCTTTGGCCAAAGGAGTGTTCTATAAGGCCCAGATTTTCTACCCTCCATTGTTACCCAGTTACCTAGGCAGACAGTATCAGCCAAGGGTGAAGATCAGTGCCAATCCATGAGCAGTCCACCAACACTCATGTACACTTCCCCCAGATAGCAAATGAACCACTGGCTAGTGACTAGGGGCATCCTTGCAATGGTAATCTGGCAGAGTGCTTCAAGAAAGTGGGGAAAAAAACACTGTCACACAGGACAGGAAACACTGTTTAACAGGACCATTTCTCTATGAAGTAAAAATCACATCCTTTCTCGATGTCTTGAGATAAAAATGTGATAGGTTCCCTTCTCTTTCTCCTTCATTAATGTGACACTGTGTATATCCCGAAGCAAAGGCTGCTTTTTAAAATTCATTCAAAGGATGTGGGCATCGTTGACTTGGTCAGCATTTATTACCCATCCCTAATTGCCCAGAAAGCAGGTGAGAGTCTACCATGTTGCTGTGGTTGGGGGTCTGGAGTCACATGTCAGCCAGATCAGGTAAGGACAGCAATTTCCTTCCCTAAAGGATATTGGTGAACAGAATGTTCCTTCGGTGTCACTGGGTCAAATTCCAGTCACTCCCTCCCTATCACCACCATGGTAACAGGACCAACACCACATTTCCTTGGTTCTGAATGCACTTCGCCAGCTTCCCTTCAAGGGCATTGAGAGAGACGTGGTAAATGGTGATCTTGGCAGTGACATCCCCATATCAGAACTGAACAGAAAGATTTTTACAAAAACCATTATCACTCTCACAGTATCTTTTCCCTTCCTGTGACTGTCTCCCAGGCTTACACCCCCTGTGCAAAACTGATGTAGACTGGGCGATGTGTGATTAGTAATACAGTGTACTATAGAGTTGAACAGGATCAATTCATCAGGCAGAATCACAAAAGTCTTACAGTGTAGATGGAGGTCATTCAATCCATCAAGCCCATACCAGCTCTTCAAATGAACATCATTGCCTAATGCTTATGTCCTGCTTTATCCCCATTTACTTGCACACTATTTCCATCTAAACAACCATCCAGCTCCTTCTTGAACATACTCCTATTGAACCTGCCTCCACCACATGTCCAGACAGTGCGTTCCATACAGTAATCACTCACTGGGTGAAAATGTTTTTTCTCCTTTCATTCATGCTACTTTTGTAAAGCATTTTAAATCTATGCTATATTGTTCTTGTTCCTATTAAAAGTGGGAACAGTTTCTCCCTTTCTACTCTATTTGGCCTAATAGAAAGGTTCTATTAGCTCTTTTCTTTGTCCTCTTTCTGAGGAATAAAGTCTTAACTTCTTCAATCTATCTTCATAATTGAAGTTTCTCATTTCTGGAGACATTCTTGTATACCGCGTCTGTCCAATGCATTGACAACTTCCCTATAGAATAGTGCCCTGAACTGTATGATATCTAACAAGCGAATTATACAAGTTCAACATCAGCTCCTTGCTCTTGTACTCTATGTCCAATTAATAAAGTTGAGGACACTATATGCTTTATTTGCTGCTCTCTCGGTCAACCTTGTCACCTTCAATAATCTCAGCACATATATCTCCCTCTGGTCCGGCATCCACTTTTGGAACTGTATTCTGTGCTGCATTGTATTCCCTCCTCTGCTTTGTCTTTCAAAGTTCTTCCTACCAAAATGTATCACTTAACTCGCTGAAACTCATCACCACCAGATCACCCACTCCACCAAATTGTCTGTGTCCTTTTCAGTTCTTCACTGTCCTCATCACAGTTCACAATTCTTCCAAGTTTCATGCCATCTGCAAACTTTGAAATTGTCACCTGCACACCGAGATCAAGATCATTAAAGTATGTCAAGAAAAGCAAGAGTACCAAGGCCAAAGGGAATTTGGGAATTCCTTGACAAATCATGCTCCAGCCTAAGGAATATCCATCAACCATTACTTTCTGTTCCCTATAACTCAGCCAATTTTAGCATCCACATTGCTACTGACCCTTTTATTCTATGATATATAACTTACCTCATAAGTTTGCTTTGTGGTACTATATCAAACACCTTCTGGAATTTATGTACAACACAGTGTTACACTAATCTTTGATTTGACTTATTGTTGTTATGTACCTAAATATAGTGAAGAGTTTCATTTTGCGAGCAGTACAGGCAACTCATAGCATACAAGGATATACAGATCATAGGGTGTTTAGACAGAGTGAGGCATACAAGCTTAAGGCTGCACAGGAGATATACAAAAGCAAAATCAACATTAGTTTTGAAATTAGAGTGGTCCATCCAGCAATCTAATTGGGCCTTTCTGTTACCTCTTCAAAATAAAACCTCAACAAGTTAATAAAACATAACTTTGCCTGTCTATCTCAGCCTTTGCTGTATTTAATAACCCAAACTTGACAGTACTGTATGGTAAAGAGGTTTAAGGTCAACTTTATTGCAGATTATGATTTTTTTTGTTATTCAATACAAGTTTTACCATGTCATATGGTGGGATTTGAACCCTTGTCCCCAGAACATTTTCTCGGGTTATAAATTATTAATGCATTGCCACTTTGCAACGAGCTCCCTCCCAATCTACGCAATAACCTAACCTGGACCCACATTCTCATGAGCGGTAGGAGATGGAAGTCACATGATTGTGAGTTGTCATCCTCTGCCAAGCTCCAAAACTGGGCAGAGGAATGTGCTCAGGGTATAATGCAAAGGAAATGACTTTACTTCCTGTTAACTGTTATAGAGGCTGCATTTATTACATGCAATGCTTGTTATATTGTTGGATGGCTGCCTGACCCCTGTTAAATGTGTTTAGATGCAACAGAGGTAAATATTGTGACTCTGGCTCTTTATCATCACTTACTAATCTATATTATATTTGGTTTTAACTCTTGTTGCATTTGTTGGTTAGTTTCTTTGCATTTTGCAGACACTTTCCTGATTCTCAATGTAAATTATTTATTTAGCTCTCTTTCTCTCTGTCTCTCATTCTTTGTTTGCATATTTATAGCATGGAACAGCTGGGAGAGTTGAACTTTATTTCAAGGGGTCCAGGGTTTCACAGACACAGGATGAACTTGATCATTCCTACTTTT
The DNA here is from genome assembly GCF_047496795.1 of Chiloscyllium punctatum. Lineage (NCBI taxonomy): Eukaryota > Metazoa > Chordata > Chondrichthyes > Orectolobiformes > Hemiscylliidae > Chiloscyllium > Chiloscyllium punctatum. Next base: position 84,042,294 of record NC_092753.1, on the reverse strand, counting down.
TGATTTTACTGTGAGCCTCACTTGATCAGGAGAGAGAGAGAGAGAGAGAGAGATCTGCCAGATGAAATCAGGCAAACTCCCCAGGAAATCAATCCTTTGCTGCATCAATTAAGATCAAAAATGAGCAGCACATTGAAAAAATAAATTGGCAGAAAGGAACCCTGATGTCCTTGTTCTCAGAAATAATAAGTGCCAGCTCTAGCATCAGCAATTATAATCTTCTACGACAGCATCTTCTAAAGCCATGACCCTTCCTAGCTCGAAGGGCAAGGACAGCAGGTGTACTAACACTTCCAGAACCCCTGTGACTGCAGGATATCTTGCTATTCCTTCATTGCCTCTGAGTTGAAGACCTGAAACTCCTTACTTCGCAAGGTAGGTGAATGGAGGGGATGGTATCACTGCAAACTACAACAGTTCAAGAAGGTGACTAACTGCAACCTCCTCAAAAGGAACTGAGGATTGATCATTCGATTCCATCTCGCTAGGGATGCTCACAGCTCACAATTTAATTTTTAAGAAATGTCTTCCTCTTCTAATGAGACTTCAGTGTCATCAAAATTAAATATATGCTATGTATGTTGCAGCATGTTTAATGTAACACAATAGCTGGAGAATTCCCACATCGACTCAGAAAGTCTGTGAACAACCCAAAGTACTGATTGAAATGACAGGCAAAATGCCTCTGTGCTAAAAGGGAAGTTTGCTTTAAACTTTTAACAGAACACAGTGCACTGGAACATGTATAAATAGAATTTTGCCTGGGAAAATCTCTCATGCATGCTTCTTTTCATTCAAGAAGATGACCTAGAACATAGAATAGGACAGCACAGGAACAGGCCCTTCAGCCCACCATGTCTGTACCAATTGTGATGCCATTCTGAACTAATCCCACAAGCTTGCACATGATCCTATTCCTCTCTTTCCCATGTCTGTCTAAATGCCTCTGAAATATTGCTATTATATCTGTTCCTACCACATCCCTGGCAGCATGTTCCAGGGACCTATCACCTTCCGTATCAAAAACTTGCCTTGTACTTTTAAAAACTCCCTTTAAACCTGCACTGCTTAGTATTTGACAATTCCAACCTGGGAAAAACACTCTAACTAGCCATCCTATTCATGCCTTGCATATGTTTACATAATTCTATCAGGTTGCATGCCCCCACCCCACCAAGCCTCCAACGGTCTAGCAAAAATAATCCCAAGTTTGTCTGACCTCTCCTTATAGCTGATACACTCTGATCCAGGCAACATCCTGGTAAACCTCTTTGACACCCTCTCTAAAGCCAGCACATCCCTCCTATAGTGTGAAGACCAGAACTGCGCACCACTCTCCAAATGTGGCCTAACTGCAGTTTTATATAGTTGCCACTTGACTTGCCAACGTTGATACTGAATGCCCCGACCAATGAACACTGTATGCCTTCTTCATCACTTTCTCTACTTGTGTTGCCACTTTCAGGGAACATTGGATCTGCATCCCAAGATCCCTCTGCATATCAATACTCCTCAGGGTCCTGCTCTGTATAACTTTGCCATGATAAAAAAGAAGAATACATATTAATGCAGCATCTTTTTAAGATGTCCCAAAATCCTCTCATAGTGTAGTCACTGTTGTAAGTAGGAACATTAGCAGCCAGTTTGCAACACTGCAAGCCTACCATTGCTGGTCATTAAATATGGTGGGATTCCTACAGTTCCGTGCGCTATATGATTGGATTTCTTGGCAACCTCAAGAAATAAAGTCTAAGCATTTTGCTCACTGTGCAAGTTCAATCTGCAATAGAGTGCATCAAAGCCATCCTGCAGAATAATTGCTATCTGGATCATGTCATTTCTCATTATATATCACTCAAGTTCATGCCGAGACTAAGGCTATCACTTTTGGCCCTAAAACGTCTTCTGTCTACCTCAGATTATCCCGGTAATTTGAAAAACCGGAAAAGCTAGTCCGCACTGCTGTGCAGTAGCAAAAAGAGCAGTGTTCATTGAGTCAAAAATAAATTATGTCCACCACACAAATGAATTTGCCAGGGTTGAAGGATTTGAGCTACAGGGAGTGACTGAATAGGCTGGGGCTGTATTCCCTGCAGGAGGCTGAGGGGTGACCTTACAGAGATTTATAAAATTACAAGGGGCATGGATAGAGTAAATAGGCAAGGTCTGTTCCCCAAGGTTGGGGGGAGTCCAAAACTAGAGGGAATAGATTTAAGGTGAGAGGGGAAAAATTTAAAAGGGACCCAAGAGGCAACTTTTTCATGCAGAGGGTGGTGTGTGTATGGAATGAGCTGCCAGAGGAAGTGGTGAAGGCTGGTACAATTACAACATTTAAAGGGCATCTGGATGGGTATACGAATAGGAGGGGTTTAGAGGGATATGGGTCAAGTGCTAGCAAATGGGACAAGATTAGGTCGGATATCTGGTCGGCATGGACGGGTTAGACTGAAGGGTCTGTTTCCCGTGCTGTACTCTATCATTGTATGAAAGTGCCAGTGGATTGTCAGCACAGACTTTTTTTTAAGCGCAAGCTCTGGAGTGGGGCACAACCCTCAATCTGGGTTATTGTGAGGTAAGAACTATTGATTCCAGCTAATGTTTCACAAAAGGCAAAGTATTGTGGATGCTGGAAATCTGATATCAAAACAGAAATTGCTGGAGAAACTCAGCAGGCCTGGCAGCATCTGTGGAGAGAAAGCACAATTAACATTTCAGGTCAATGCTATTGAACTCCTACAGAGTGGAAGCAGGCCATTCAGCCTGTCAAATCCATACCAAACCTCCATCCCACCCCCCTATTCTATCCCTGTAATTCTGTATTTCCCATGGTCAATCCAACTAACCTGAACACCTTTGGCCTGTGGGAGGAAACCGGAGCACCCGGAAGAAACCCACACAGATACAGGGAGAACAGGCAAACTCCACACAATCAGTCACCCAAGAGTGGAATTGATCCCAGGTCCCTGGTACTGTGAGGCAGCAGCGCTAAACACTGAGCCATCGTGCTGACCTTCTTCATTGACGTTTCTTCAGAACTGTCAGAAATTTACAGAATATTTCGGAAGTGACGGAGAATACTACACTGTCTCCTAAAGAATTTCTGACTGTTTCATGAAATAGAGTGAGGAGTTTATGTTCTTCCAGTAGTAAATTGTGCTGCCGGAGCTAACATCCAATTTTAGGTCAGTGACTTTGCTGAATAACAAATTAAGAATTTAATCAGGGCGATAAACCTTTCCATTGAAAATATGGCACAGAGGAATTCCAACATAATAAATTGAAGTGTATATATATTTAAAAAACAGTCCATTATGGGTTAAGTGGGAACCCTTCTACAATGACAACAGTATATCTTGCACACTCTCTCTGAACTAAGATTTCTCTCTGAATGGCAGTGAAAAATATACAGCAATGGCCAAAATCTACCAGCCCCTATTAAAGAAGGTAATTTACCTCACCACGTCTGCTTATTGTAGGCCCTGTGCAGTCATCCACATATGTTATATTGATCCAGCGTCTCTGAGCGCTGATGTAAAGTGCTCAGCTGAAAGCTGAGAAACCTGCAGGGGTGTTCAGTCTTAATGAAAAGGAATCCCCAGCTAACGGTCTGTGTTCGCCAAATGCCTTCAGGATACAGAGGGAAGGTAATGGCTATATCTTTGCTGTGTGGAGGAAAAAGCCTTTGTGAAACAAATCACATCAGATTGGACAAATCCAGCCACCTACTCTGTTATAAATACTGGGAATCTCCTTCGGGGTTCTCCTTTTCCACCAACGGAAAGCTGCACAAATGTGATGTGGGTTGAAGAATAAATATTGGACAGTTGGGGCCTCAATTTAATATCTTACCTGAAGGATAGCACCTCTAGCAATGCGTGGCATAGCCCTATACTAGGGTAACAGTTCTAGGTCATATTGTTCAATAATTGAATGCTCTGGGGCTCTCTGCAGTGACATGCTGCATTTGGCATGAAGTAAAGTGATGAGCTTAATGTCTACTCCCACACAAGGGATTTTAAAGATGGCACCAACTAAATGATATAAATTCCTAAGCTCCTAATTTTTGGTAAACCATTTGGAAATTCCCCAAATATAAAAAGGAGAGACCAAAAGTCTTGTCTAAAATCCCCGTAATTATTGATCTTGTGTATAAGCATGGGAGGCATTATTTATTGAGAGTTTGGATTGGATTTAGTTCAGCAGAAATGAGGTACAGCACAGTGCAAATTCTGTTTCTACTTTGGTGAGGTAATTGCTCCACTGTTAGTGTGTATCTACAAATTTCAGGCATTTGATTTCATAGTATAACTGCAGGCTTTCAATATTGGGGCTTGAAATCGGCACAACATGACCTGTGACTAAGTCAATGTTCCATCCATTATCTGTTTTTGAACATATTGGAGGTACCAATTTTGATTCTTCATAAAAGGCTGGAAAACAATTCTGAACCATACCAGGTACAGCACCTAAAAATGCAAATCAGCTGTGAAATATTGTCCTGTAACTATTATCTATTGGGATTCTTACCTCCAACATATATGGCACATAACTGCCATACTTATTTCCTCTAACAGTCTCTTGAATGCAGTTTGTTGATTGCACCCCTATTGAGTCCTTTGACTCATCATCAACAATGGCACTGGAGTTATGCCAGTCAATAGTTATGTTGTTCCAGTTGAAATGCACTGTACCTCAATGAAACATATTCCATGTCCATCCTTGACTTTTGACGTAAGACTTGACAAAAGGGATCCAAGTCTTGCTTAATCCCAAAATGGTTCCTACCTAATGTAAAATCAAAAATGCTCAAAGCAATTGCAGTCAAGACAACTGATGCTAAAGTTGTTTTTGAAACAATATGAAAACACTAATATGCTAGCTTTTAACTTTATTAAAGGTACAGTATACCCTCATCTTCATAACACCTCCTCCCTTGAGAAAAATGAAACATCATAATGAAAAAATGGCTTTTTTTTCTATTTTTTAAAAGATATAACCTTAACATACAGATAACTTTAGTATAAGTTCACCTTAACTTTTTCCCATATAGCTGTGTATGTATATAATATATACATATAAAATATTAAATAAATACAAATCTCATCTAAACTTTATCGGTTAAATCCACGATAACGCATCTATGATTACATTCTTATGACTCCAATGAAATAGTCTCACATTCTTGTCTTTAAAGCATTCTAAGAATGTAAGCAGATTGTGATCCACGCAGTAGTCTGTGAAAATTCGAGAGGCCAAGAATTATTTGAAGTAAACATTAACAACTTTATTCTTTAAGTAGAACAGAAAGTAATTAACTAACAACTATTTACAACTCCATTCTCTAACCTATCATTTACCTTCCCCTTCCACAATAGTAGTCCAATAAAACTCCCAGTTAGGATTTACAAAAATAAGATTTCTTATCTCAAAACCAGGCAGCTTTCGGTTCTTCTATTGGGATCTTCCTGTGTCTTCTTTTCTTCTTCTTACGGATTCTGGTTCAAAGGTTACTGATGAGAAATGCGTTTTTAAGAGTGCTATTTTTCAGGCAGTCTTTTTACATTCTGGTAGCTGAGCAGTTCTCCTCCCAACTGTTCAATTTTCCCTGGTCTTATACCCACAAAGCATCGGATTGTGTCATTGGCTTTTAAAATTGCCAATATACTAAATCCAAACTGGATTGGAGTTTGGTATTTTTTGGGTATAATTTAAACTGCTTGGACTAATTCAAATCTGCTTTGTTGTTTCCAGTCAACCAGTTACCCCAGCTACCCCAGTAGCTGGAGTACATGTTACATTTTACCTTATTGAGAACACTTTGTGCTGTCACTAATAGCTTTTAACTCTGTTAAAGTTACAGTACACCCACATCTCCATAACATTAGGAAGGAAAGAAGCCAAGCTTTTTTTGCAATTAAAGCATTTAATTTTACTGCTAAACCCAGTTAAGACATGAAACATCAACATTTATTTCACTAGACTTCCGATCCATGGCAAACAGCTATTTTCAATGTTTGGCACAGGAAACAGCAACTCACTTTCTCAAAGTATCAGCCTATCTTTCACAGAGTTTAGAAAATTAAGAGACATTCTAGTCAACATGTATAGATGCAGAGATGCTATATCTTCTGGTGGGGGAGATTCCAAATCAAATTAAAGCCAGGCTATTCTGGAGTGAAATTAGGATGTACTATTTCACAAAAAAAAGTCAGTTAAATTCTGGACCCCTCTTTCCCCCAAAATGCTTGGACTCTGAGACAATGGATATTTTCAAGAGGTTGAAACTTTGAGAATACCAGATTACTGTTACAGAGTGATATCGAGAGATGAAAGGTGGATAATGAAGTTGAGGCTCAGATCTAAAGAATGGTTAAAGACAAAAAACTGCAGATGCTGCAATCCAAAGTAGACAGGCAAGGGGCTGGAAGAACACAGCAAGCCAGGCAGCATCAGGAGGTGGAGAAATCAATGTGTCAGTTTTAACCCTTCTTCAGGACTGGGGGTGGGTGTTGGGGGGAGCTGTAAATAAAGACAGGGACAGGGTAGTGAAGTGGGGATAGGTGAAGACAGGTAGAGGGTAGGACCTACTTGGTAAATGGGAGGAATGAATCTGGTTGGTGGCAGGGAGGAGTGGACGGGTGGGGGAGAGGCTAGGAAGGGAGTCAGAGGATGGGAAGAGACATTATTTGAAATTGGAGAACTCAATGTTAGCTGTCCAGGCGGAAGATGAGGTGTTGTTCCTCCAATTTGTGGTTTGGTTCATTGTGGCAATGGAGGAGGCCAAGGATGGTCATCTGTCCCACCCCACCGCTCTCTGCCTTCCACAAGGACCATTCCTCTTGACAGTCCTTGGTTTGCACCACTCTCCTCATCAACCCCATGAACACCCAGGAACCCTCTCCTACAACCGGAAAAGGTGTAAAACCTGCCGGTACACCACGCTCCTCGCCTCCATCCAGGGCTCCAGACAGTCCTTCTAGGTGAGACACAGGTTCACCTGCCTCTCCTCCAACCTAGTTTACTGCATCAGGTGCACCCGGTGTGGTCTTCTCTATATCGAGGAGACTAAAGGAACGGTTCACCGAGCATCACAGCTGGGCCTGCAAGGACCAACCAGACCGCCCAGTCACCACCCATTTTAATTCCTCTTCCCACTCCCTTTCCAACATGATCATCCTTAGCCTCCTCCATTGCCACAATGAACAAAACCACAAATTGGAGGAATAACACCTCATCTTCCACCTGGGCAGCCTACAGCCCTCAGGACGCAACATTGAGATCTCCAATTTAAATAACCTCCTTTCCCATCTTCTGATTCCCTTCCCAGCCCCTACCAATCCCTTCCACTGCTCTCTGCCACCAACTGGATTCATTCCTCCCATTGACCAACCAGGTCATACCCGCCTTCACCTATTTCCACTTCACCACCCTGCCCCCACCACCCCCTTTATCTGCAGCTCCCCCCCACACCCACCCCAGTCCTGAAGAAGGGTTACACCCGAAACGTCGACTTCTCCAGCTCCTGATGCTGCCTGGCTTGTTGTGTTCTTCCAGACCTAAAGGATGGCAAATGAATCTAAAATCGCTCTCACTCTTATAAACAAACAGTAAGGAGCATAGCTTCAGTCACAGCACCACATCCAGGTGGCTAAGCAAAGTCCTATAGGGGAGATGGAGCTGAACATAACAACAAGGAGCAGGAGTGGGAAATTCAGCCCGTCCAGCCTGACCGAGCCTTTCTTACAATCCTGGCTGATCTTGTATTGGCCTCAATTCCACTTTCCTGCCTGGTTTCCATAACCCTTCAACCCATTCCTAATTAAAAACCTGTCTATGGCCTACTTAAATTTCCTCAATGTCCCAGCATCCATCACATTCTGGGTAATGAATTCTGCAGGCTCATGACCCTTTAAGAGAAGTAATTTTATCCTCATCTTTGTTTTAAATCTGCTCCCCTTTATCCCAAAACTATGACCTTTCATTCTAGATTGACCCACATGGGGAAACAGCCTTTCTACGTCTAAAGTTAAAAATCACACAACACCAGGTTATAGTCCAACAGGTTTAATTGGAAGCACACTAGCTTTCAGAGCGTCGCTCCTTCATCTCCAAATCATTTCTACGTCTACTTTGTCAATCCCCTTCAGCTTCAAATATAACTCAGTTAGATCTCTTCTTGTTCCTCTAAATTCCAGAGAGTATACGCCTAAACTGCTCAGTCTCTCTTCAAAAAACAAACCCTTCATCTCTGAAATCAATCTATTGAAACTCCTTTGAACAACCTCCAGTGTAACTACATCCCTCCTCAAGCAAGTGCCCTAAAATAAGTCATGTCAAGCACTTTTTAGAGACAGGTTTGAGTGCTTACTCTTTATTTCAAGTGCTAACTTTATTCTACATGAATGATTGCATCAAATAGCACAAATTTGCTTACAATTTATTTCATCAGGCTTGGCTTGACATCTTAATTCAAGGGGAGAGAATGAAAAGCCTTGATTACATTGTAAAGAAGGTTCTGCACTCAAAGTGTTAACATGATTTTGTTGTGAGCTTACACTTAAATTGTTGAATTACCATTCATGCACATCTTTTCACTGCTGTCATTGTACAAATGACTTACTGCAGTGCTAATTGAAGGAAAGTAATATAATGTGTTGAGAAATCATTTATTAAACCAATGTAGTATTAATTAATGCACTCTTGTTTCCTTTTAATATATTCACCCTCCCCCCAAAATAATTCCAGTTATGGGTTCAAACAGACACAACTATGAGTGGCTCTTTGGCACTTTTGATCTAGTTTTCCAGCTTGATTTGACACAAAAATGGTGAGGCTTTTAGAAATGATTAACTTGATAATGAGGCAAATCAAACTCTTCTGCAAATTCCCAACATAAGATAACTTTGCTTCTCAGGCTGGCACATGCATCACTTTGTCAGAAATTGTGTTTGTGAGCTAGCCTTGTCATCCCAAGATCAGGTTCCCACCCAGACTCCTCCAGGAGCACTGGCTGCTGAAATGAGCATGCTTCTCCAATAAAAAGAGGCGAATCCAGAGCGCAGCAGGATAACAATCACAGCGGAGGGGTAATAAAGGTTGATGCGTTGAAAAGGCAACACAAAAATCACTCCCTGATGTTCGATTGTAATCACTATGAGAGTGATGGGTGGACAAGTATCCAATGTCCAATATCTGCCAGTCCCAGAGTACTTTCTATGCATCTATTCCCAGGATTGTACTTGGTATTGCCAGGGCTACAATTGTTGCCCGTTCTCAGTTGCTTTGACATTCTTGTTGCTCTTCTGAGGCCCCAATAACAACACAAAGTGGTTTAGTGTAGAATTTTGCACAATACTGACACACAGTGATGTACGCTCAAGTCAGGGCTTGAAAGAAAAGTTCACATTTATATAAGATATTTCTCCTGACATCCCAACATTTACAATGAATAAAGTGTAGTTACTGTTGCAGTGTAGGGAACACAGCAAGCCCCTGCAAACAGCAATACCATAATCTGTTTCATTGATTGAGAGATAAATACTGGGCAGGACACCAGAGGTACCTCCCCTACTTCTGTTCCGAATAGAGCAATGGGACTCCTTACAACCATCTAAGAGGGTACATGGAGTCTCAGTGTAGAATCTCACCTAAGGCTCTGGTAGCGCAGCACTGCAGTATGACTTGAAATCAGAACCTTGTGACTCAGGAGGAAGAGTGCAACAGATTAAGCCACTGGTGAATTGCTAATTTAATGCAAGTTCTTTTCCCATGTAGTTGCTATTTTTATCTATCTCTGTAATGCAGCTCATGGCACCTTTAATAGTAGCAAAACATTTCAAGGTACTTCACACACTGCAATCAAAAATAAAACTAACACAAGTCCACACTGGGAGATTTTAGGACAGATGACCAGAACTCTGGTCCAATCGGTTGCGTTCAAATTTCATTATTAAGGGAGGTGAGAGATGGAGAGGCGCAGAGGAAAATTCCACGGCTTCAGACTGAAGCAGTTGAACATGCAGCCGTAAATGGTTAAACAATGAAAATCAGGATTGTGCATGGGACTGGAATTGTTGGAGTACATGTATCCCATAGGATTGCAGGTTTGTGGAGATTACAGATATAACCATTTCCTTCCAACTTTGTACACTTCTATTCTGGTCTCAGCAAATAAATCTTCTTCAAACCAGTTGTTACTGAGACTTTAGACAGAGGAGATGGTTCAAACATGGGGGAGGCTTATAGATGCTTTGAAAATAAATAAGTCACTACTAACTCCAATAGTAAATTCTTTCATAAATACCAAAGGTTAAATACTGGTTCAACAGAGTTTCCCGAGTCAGAGTTTTATTTCTACTCATAGTCCACAAACTTCACCAATACTGCCTGACTGTTCTTTCCAGTCTGGCAGTTGGACATACCATTGTTCTGCCATTCTCACATTCCAATCACTTGATCTGAGCCCTCAACATCTTCTCTCAACCAGCACTTTACACCCCACCATCCCCCACACCCACCACTTTCCCAGCATAAATGCTGCCCCTTGCACACTTCACTTTAGCTTTGATGATGAGTCATCTCGATTCGAAACATAAGCTTGCTGTCTCTCCATGGATGCTGCCTGACCTGCTGTGATCTCCAACATTTATTGTTTTCAATACAGATTCCAGCATCTGCAGTCATTTGTTCCAATATTGATTGCCTACTCCCTCCCAATAGATATTTTTCATCAACCTATTCAGATGCATGTGATACATCTCTGGACCAGGTGATGCTTGAACTGACATCTTCTGGCTCAGAGATAGGGATACTACCACTGTGCCACAAAAGCCTCAGTGCTCACCCAATTATCCATTAATTAAAATATAATAATATCCATCCCTAGTTACATTTGGTCTCAGACATTCCTGCTAGACCCTTTTGGATGATAAGTTTCTTTACCCAAGTAGTACTTAAATAAACATTTGAAAGGAACTGATTCTCTGAGCCAAGTGCTGGAAGTAGGTTTAAAATAGATAGATGCTTGATGAGCAATGTGGACATGAAGGGCCAAAGAGCCTTATGTCACTGTAAAAACTCAGTGATTTTGCGAGTGGTTAGAATGAGAGGTTGGAAGTGCTTGACAGTGTAACTGTTGAGTTGAAGGGAAGTAAGAAAGATGTGTGAGGGAGGAAGGATATTCAATTTAATTTGATTTGATTTACTGTTGACATGTACCAAATATGGTGAAAAATATTGTTTTGCATGCTGTTCAAGCAAATGATACGTTGCAGGGTAATATTGCGACAGTAGGCGAATTGCAGTGGATCAAGGCAATCTGGAGTTGATGTGTGCTGTTACTAACCTCCTGAAACAAAAAGAATCCCAAAAGTGTGGAAGCAGACCATTCAGTCCACACTGACCCTTTGAAGAGCAGCCCACCCAAACACTGTAATCCTACATTTCCAATTGCTAATCCACCTCACCTACACGTCTTTGACTGTGGGAGGAAACCAGTGCGCCCTGAAGAAACCCATGCAGACACAAGGAGAATGTGCAAACTCCACACAGACAGCGGCCCAAGGCTGGAATTGAACCCAGGTCCCTGGCGCTGTGAAGTAGCAGCGCTAATCACTGAGCCACTGTCCCACTTAATAACAATGGATGTCCGAGCCATCGGGCAGTTCCATTGAGGCACGTTGCCTGATTTTCCTTTGGCACCTGAATGATAGTGGTCTTCTTGAAGCAGGTGCAACCATCACATCATAGGAAGGAGAGGTTAAGGATGTCTGCAAATACTCCTGCCAGCTGGTCCATCTAGGTTATGAACGCACAGACGGTGACTCCATCTGGGCTCTCAAGAAGGCCGATCAGATGTCTGCAGCAGTGACCATGGGTACAGGCGCACCCAAGGCTGTTGGGATAAGTGACACCATTTCACTGACCTTTCTTTCAAAATGAACATAGACTGCATTGAGTTCATTAGGGAGGGTTACATTGTTGGGATATTGTGATAGAATTATATGGGAGGTGGTTGATGTGAATGCCTGTCACAGCAAGGCAAAACAATTTTTTTTCTGTACATTCTATGTAATAGCTGCCCTCTGGAGTGTCCAATGTTATAATTTTGGATGCAGTTTCTGAAGAAAAGTCAACAGCTGAAATATGAACCAATTCTTTTCCTTCCTCAGCTGCTTGGTCAGCCAAGTGTCGCTTGTTTTTTGTTTATTCTGTGATTGATTCACGGTTTGCACTTCATCCAGGCTTTACAAGGCCAATCAATGCCCTGACGCGGCATAATTGGATTAATCCTGGAAAAGGGCGTTTTGTGCCTGACTGATTTGCAAATCGAAGACACTGACCTGGATTCCACAAAGCTTCATGCTGTTGTGCGGCCTAAGCACGAAGAATGTTATATCTGCAAACGTTGCTTTCACAACCTGCCTTTTCGCAACTTAGCAAAAATTAAACAATCGTTGCCCTCATAGAATCCCAAACTTTGTCATTTATCAGATCAGAAGTCATTGGCTCTGACAGGAGTTTGCAAAACTTGAATAGTGCTTCAGTTATCATAGCATTTCATACTCCAGCGAAAACTCATTCAAAATATCCACAAAGACCAAAAACACCGACAGAATACATTTCTTCCAAAGAGCAGTTGGCAGACATTTGTCTGGCTTAAGTAATGCTAAAAATATATGCATCACAAATATGTTATTATTTTAAGCAGTTGCACCTCTAGAAAGGTGATGACCCCAGTAACTAAATCAAAGATAATCAGTATTGTTGTTGGCGAACTAGTAAGCTACAGAGTTAGTTAATATTTTGGTGTCCTGGGTTCAAATCCCAGATGGTGGAAATTGTATATAATAAATGTTGGAAATCAAAAGTCTAATGATGACCATGAAATCATTGCTATGTCAGGAAAAAAGGACCCATTTGATTTACTAATGTTTGTTAGAGAAGGAAGCTGCCATCCTTACCTGGGGTCTGGCCTAGACGTGATTCCAGACAACTGCAGAGTGGTTGATTCTTAACTTCTCTCTGGTAATTAGGGATGAGCAATAAATGCTGGTCTAGCCAGTGGTGCCCACATCCCTTGAACGAATTAAGCAAAAATAAAAGGATTAAAAATTCCCTGTGCTCCATGACCTTCCTGCATGCTTTACTGAACATTGGTGGCTCTAGCTTGAAAGGATCCAAGTGGTGGTTTTGGAAGCTGCTCAGTGAATAGGATGTTTTAAAGAGAACTCACTTCCTCTCCTTCCTCATACAGCTTTTCCCTATTGTCTCTCCATGTGTTGCTGAACTGTAACCTCTGTCCTCCCCACAATGAGGCAACGCTATTCTCTGCTTTCCGGTGCTCAGCAAAACAAAACTTCCAAATACCTCCAGCAACTCGCCATCCACTTTACCCTAGAACATTAAGAGCACCTCAGATGCAACTTGTGGAGGACTCTTTTAAATAGCCCCAGGACAAGAGACATTTTGCTTCATAAATGATCCTTGCTTCCGCATAAACGATCAGTAAAGATGTAGCCTGTGTATATGTTAACCAGTCTTGGTAGCCTGGCAGTGCATCAGCCTCTTGGTGTCAGTGACTCCATGGAATGTGTCTATCCAAGCTGTTTGGGCTGTGTCATTATGCACCACTCCGTTTGCTAACGTGGCTCAGACTGCTCAGAAAGCAGCCAGTATGACTTCACATCCATGAACCTTTCCCTGCGACCTTTGTCGCATTGCTGAAGGTGAAGCTGCACAACTGAACATGGCACTCTCTGACTGAATACTACTGCACGGTGGCATGGTGACACAGTGGTTAGCACTGCTGCCTCACAGCGCCAGAGATCCGGGTTCAATTCCTGTCTCAGGTGACTAACTGTGTGGAGTTTGCACGTTTTCCCCGTGTCTGTGTGGGTTTCCTCCGGGTGCTCCGGTTTCCTCCCACAGTCCAAAGATGTGCAGGTGAATTGGCCATGCTAAATTGCCCGTAGTGTTAGGTAAGGGTGAATGTAGGGGTAGGGGTGGGTTGCGCTTCGGCGGGGCGGTGTGGACTGGTTGGGCTGAAGGGCCTGTTTCCACACTGTAAGTAATCTAATCTAATCAAAAAGAAACAGAGCATGTCGTTTGACAGCAGAGGTACAGAGTTCTGGAAATCTGGTCTTTCTTAGATGCCTGCTGCACATATCTGGTTCAAAAGGTATTACTTGCTGAGAAATCCAAATGCTTTTCTACAAGTAAATTTACATCAGAGAAAATGACAAACAAACCCAATTGAACCATTTGCATCAAGTTGGTTCTACTTGGTTGCATCTTCTTGCTCTTACCCGTGCACAATGTACAGTTCTCATCTTCCCATTACTCATCCTAGACCAAAATTAGTAAAACCTTGCCAAATCTCCCTTCCAAAGACGATAGATACTAGAGTCAATTGGAACTTTGAAAGCTTGAGGTTAACAGATTTCTAGGAGAAAGTGAGGACTGCAGATGCTGGAGATCAGAGTCGAGACTGTGTTGCTAGAAAAGCACAGCAGGTCAGGCAGCATCCGAGGAGCAGGGGAATTGATGTTTCAGGCTGCTCCTCAGATGCTGCCTAACCTGCTGTGCATTAACAGATTTCTGTCCAGTTTTGATATCAAGGGGATATGAGGGTAAGGTAGATAAAGGATTTGAAGTACAGATCAGCCATGATCTAACTGAATAGCAGTGCAGGCTTGAGAGGCTGAACAGTCTATTCCCTTTCCTAAATCTTATTACAATGGTCCTCTCACTGATAGCATGTTATTCCATTTGTTAACCTGTTTCCTTTGGTATTTACCAATGCCATAAACCTTCTCCTTATCTTCATTTTTGGGAATACTTCAAAATATATTCATATCTACTCTGCACAATTCTTTCAGAGTTGTAAGCTGACTGGGTCAACAAAAGCTGATCCAGAAATCACAAATTTATTGGCTTTCTGTGATATTAACATGTAAGCACTTCACAGATTGGGAAGAAATTTCTGTCTTCACCATTTCATTGATGCAAAAAGCTGTTAAATTCCAAACAGCTTGATGTTTTGATTAAATTGTTAGGAAATTTCATGCAAATTAATGCAATTCAAATTTCATGATATTTCCATATTTTTTATATTCCAAGGTGGTAATTTAAACATTGCTGTATATTTATTATTGTGACACATGGTTCATTATTTACAAACAGTATCACTCTCAAAATTAAATAATAATGAAATATTTGGCATCCGTGTAGCATCTATCACAAACTCAGGATATTGATGGCCAATTTGCCACCATTTACTGTCCCAGGAAGAATGCAATTGTGGAATTTGCCAATAGTTAGAGCAGTTGTGAAGTGAATAGCGTACATGCATTTAAGGGAAACTAAATAATCTCATGAGGGATCAAGGAAGGGATGATATATT
This sequence comes from Chiloscyllium punctatum, assembly GCF_047496795.1. Classification (NCBI taxonomy): domain Eukaryota; kingdom Metazoa; phylum Chordata; class Chondrichthyes; order Orectolobiformes; family Hemiscylliidae; genus Chiloscyllium; species Chiloscyllium punctatum. Next base: position 84,026,891 of record NC_092753.1, on the reverse strand, counting down.
GATAAAATTAGATTGGATTGGAGGAGGCCTGTGCAGAGCATGAATGGCACAGACTAACTGGTCAGAACAACCTGTTCCAGTGCTTTGTAGATCTAGTCTGCGCTGTTGAATATTCAACAGCTATTTATATAAAGTAGTTGAGGGAAAAGAGACACCCAAAACCTATGTTTATTGCCTTGGGTCAATGACGGATGTGGGTTAGAGAGAGAATCAGAGCTAACTTTAAGAGATGATAGGTCAAGGTAGATTTTGCTTCATGGGTTTCTGAGAGGAAGTAGCTGCCTTTTCTGATGAAGGGTCATTTGTCTCAAAATGGTAATTCTGATCAATTTACAGATGCTGCCTGGCCCGCTTTATTTCTCCAGCAAACTCCATTTTTATTTCAGCTACCTATAATCTTTTGTCCTTCTTTAAGGCACCCATTCGGCTTGACCACACTCCAGGTAGGGATTTCTGGCTGGGACTTGTAACAGAGAGGGTGGGAACACAGTTCAACTCATCTTCTATCAGAGGAGTCCTGTGACAGTTACTGGAGAGAGGGTATAACAACATCATCAGCACATGGAGGATTAGGATCAGCTTGACGGGAGGGCAGAAGATAACAGGTTCCCAATGAGTCTGAGAGACCACAGCTCTCCTGAAATTTAGTCCTCAAGTGACAGACCGGAAACTCACCTTTGATTGCTTCAGCAACATCCCCAGCACTTTATAGTAGATCATATTTTGGAAGTGTGGTGTACTAATGTGAAATGCAGCAGCTAAATTACACACAAGGTCCCAATGTGCATTTACTTCTGCCCCAAAACATTTCCACTTACCCTGCCTATCCAGGCCATTCAATATTTTGAAAACTTTAAACAAACCTCCTCTCAACCTTCTCCCCTCACAGGAAAACACTCTCAACTTGTCCAGTCTATACTCATAATGGAAGTGTCTCATGCCTAGAACCATTCACATAAACCTCTTCTGCAGCTGAAGTCTAAGCAGTGCCCTGGATAAGTCTAGTTGAGCTAGAAATCCCCTTGCAGGTGTCTGTTTTTAAATATTTATCACAGCTCACAGCCTAGAGGGATAATATTGATTGGCTTTGTAATTAAAGGCTGCTATGTGTTGCACTGCAGAGCCAAAGTATGGGTGGGACTTTCATTTCTGTGACACACTTTTCAGAGGTGCTGAAATGGTACATTTGGAAAAAAACGTTAAATCGAGTTAGAAATTAATGTATTCCTTTTTCCACAAGACCAATGAGAAAAATGTGAAACAAACTTACAGCAAAACAATGAAAGTGAGAAAGGTGGAGGTAGCTGACTGTTAAAATTGGATTGCTTTATTGTAACTATGAGACTTTATCAGGCTTATTGCTTCCATTTTATTTCAAGGTTTTTGATCCATTCAAACTCGGTAATTCCTGTTTAATTAGGTCACGCAGGTATGTTAAGCAGAATGTGAGCAGAACAATCTCAATTAATTTACTGATCTAATTGCAGTTGATGTGGTTCAACAAGATTACTAATGCAATGGCTGAGAATTAGCATCGAGTGCAAATGTCATCTGTAGGTAGTGTTATGGAACACCTTCCCTGTTTCTTCCATAATATACCTTCAGCCATGATACCTAAGACCATAAGATATAGGAATAGAATTAGGCCATTTGGTCCATTGGGCCTGCTCCATCATTCAAGCATAGATGATATGTTTCTCAACTCCCACTCTCCCACAACCCTTGATCCCCTTAACAATCAAGAATCTTCCTATCTCTTTCTGAGATACACCAATTGACTTGGTCTCTAAAGCCCTCTGTGGCAATGAGTTCCACAGATTAGACACCCTCTAGTGTAAAAAATTCCTTCTCCTCTCAGTTCTAAAGGGTCATCTCTTCATACTAAGGCTGTGCTCTCAGGTCCTAGTTTCTCCTACTAGTGAAAACATCTTCTCCATATCTACCCTCTCCAGGTCTCACAGTATTCTCTAAGTCTTAATCACATTTCTTCTCATCCTTCTGACTCCTGTTGACTCCATATCTGCTCTTCATATGACAAACGTTTCATCTCCTGGGATTATTCTTGTAAACCTCTTCTGGAACCTCACCAGGATCAGCACATCCTTCCTTAGTTACAGGGCCCAAAACTGCTCACAATATTTCAAATGTGGTCTGACCAGAGCCTTATACTGCCTCAGTAGCACACCCCTGCTCTTCTATTCTATTCTTCTTGAAATGAATGCTAAAACTGCCGCCCTCATCACCTACTGAATATACATGTTAATGTTAAGAGTACCCTAAATTAGGATTCCCAAGTTTATTTGTGCATCCGATTTCAAGAGTCTTTCCCCATTGAGAAAATATTCCATTCCTCTATTTTTCTGACCAAAGTGCAGAACCTCACACATTGTATTCTAGCTGGGACTTCTTTGTCCACCATCCTAATCTGCCCAAGTCCTTCGACAGACTCCAATTTCCTCAACACGAGCTAACCCTCCACCTATCTTTGTGTCAACTGCAAATTTAACAATAATGTCCTTTGTTCCTTTGTTCAGATTGTTAGTGTTATAGTTGCAGTCCTAACATTGATCCCTGTGGGACTCCACTAGTCATCAGCTGTCATATATGTTGGTTTTCTCTGCAAACCTGGTGCAAAATAGTGTTTGTGAAAAAAGCTATGTAAAAATCAAGATTGGAAAGGAAAATTCACTTTGATGTTCAGCAACTCATATTCATGAGAGTACAGACAGTTGTCCAGCATTCCAGCTGAAGCCTTTGAAATGATCAAGGGATTTAATAGATACAGAGGGTCAAATCTTATTGTTTATTGGTTAAGATGTTGCTTTGAACTTTTTCAGTGGTTTTTCATGTGAGGTCTTGTGGGTTCTTTGCTATATCTTACCAAACTTGCCACATTAATTATTAGATTCCAAGAAAACCAGGAGGCTAAAGCTTTATTATGGAGCTGTTAACTCAACAGGCAGCCATGTTGGATGAAGCTGTTTCCTACCCAAAATGATTGATGATGTCATCATTACAAGACATGATGGAACTCTTAAAGTGACAGTCCATCATACGTACACAAATGCACAACATTAATTACTTATCCCACTCCTGTGGTGTCTCTCAAGTCTGATTCTGGCCCCACCTTGCTGTACACCACTCCCAGAAAAATAAAACACTCAGCGGTATACCAGAGCTTACTGGCACCTCTTACACCCATGTTATCTTTATAAACCCATTACGAACCTTGATAGCTGTCCTGCACAGTTCCTGATGTTTGCCCCAGACTTTGCAGACAGGGAGAAATTGGAACCCTACTGCATGGGCAGGTACCTGGAGGTCCTGATAGGTGGACTGGTGCAGAGACAACTTCCTCTTCTCTCAAGACCAAAACTGGAGGCCACAGGACAAACTAATCCAGCCTGGGCCAAGATTATCATCTGGGTCAGTGTAAGCTCAGCCATTAGACCATAACATATAGGAGCAGAATTAGGCCATTTGGCCTATCAAGTCTGTTCCACCATTCAATCAAGGCTGAAACATTTCTCAATCCCATTCTCGTGCCTCTCCCCCATAACCCTTTATCCCCTTACTAATCAAGGGTCTATATTTTTCTGTCTTAAAGAATTCAATGACTTGGCCTCCACAGCCCTCTAAGGCATTGAGTTCCATGGATTCATCACCTCTGGCTGAAGAAATTCTTCCTCAGTGGAGTTCTAAAGCATTATCCCTTTACCCAGAGGCTGTGGCTTGGGTTCTAGTATCTCCTACTCATGGAAACATCTTGTCCACATTCACTCTATTCAGTCCTCTCACTATTCTGTAAGTTTCGATCAGATCCTCCCTCACTCTGCCAAACTCCATCGCGTACAGCCCGATCAGTCTTCATGTGACAAGCACATGGGATCATTTTTCTAAACCTCCTCTGGACCCCCTCAAATGCCTGCACACCCTTCCTTAGATATGGGACCAAAATTGCTCACAAAATTCCATCTGGATAAATGCTAGCAGTGCGGGAATAAGGACAATGGTATTCTCTATTCTGCCAATGTAAGGGCCACAATCATCTCTCTGCTGCCTCACACTCACTTCATCAGGAGCAGCGCTCTGAAAGCTTGTGATTTCAACTAAACCTGTTGGACTATAATTTGGGTCGTTTGACTTTGTTGATTCTGAGAATAGGATCTGAATCTAAATAAAGGAAACTACAATAGTATTAGGAGCTTGCTAACTTTGATGAATTGGGCACATTACTTAAATGGACATGGTGGATAAGTAGAAACATTTAAAAAGTGCACCGAGGAACTGCAACAATTGTTTATTTCTATCTGGCAGAAAAATAAAATGGAAAAGTTGGCCTGACCATGGCTAACTAAGGAAATTAAGAGGAGTAACACAGAGTTGGTGACATTGTGGTAATGTCACTAGATTAGTAATCCAGAACCTTAGGTTAGCTTTTTAGGAGCAAGGGTTTAAATACCACCTTGGCAGATGTTAAAATTTGAATTCAATATACTCTGAAATAAAAGTCTAGCTAATGGTGGTCATGCGACCATTGTTGATTGCTATGAAACCCATCTGGTTCACTGGTGCCATTTAAGGAAGGACATTTTTGCCATCCTTGTCCATTGTGGCCTACATTGCCTCTGAACAATTAGGGATGGACCATTAGTGCTAACATTACCAGTGATGCCTCTCTTCCCATGAACAGATAAAAGTACATTCAAATTGGCCAAAACAAGTAGTAAATCTGAGGATTGGCATCAACTTAGATTTCAGCAAAGGAGACCAAAAGGATTGATTAAGAAGGGAAACGTGGAGTCCAAGAGTAATTTCATCCCTTAGCAATTGTATTGTCATCTTAAGACATCATAAACCTAAGATAATTCTGTCTTTTAATGAGATCATCATTCATGTACTCAGTTTTATGAATTCTGCCAGTTGTGCCAATGCATTCACATATCTATCAATTGACTCTTTTTCACTGTGACAGACAAGGTGGGCTGAATGGCCTCCTTCTGCACTGCAACAATTGTGTAATTCACCATAAGCTCTAATTTGAAATGCATAAAATTCATATGTTAAGTTTAATTTGGGTTTAAAGTATGCCTTCTAGCCTTCCAAAATTTTGTACCTGTTTTATTCTTTTCTTCAGAGAGGTTTACAGTGGGAGATACTTTGAAACAGCCTCTCCCCAATGCATGTAGCTGCTCTAGCCTGTTAATTCAATCTGTCACAATCTTGTGGTTATGCCAGTTCTGATTCATATTGCTTTTCATTTTTTCTGGTGCCAGGAACATTTGCAGACATTGTTTTTTACTCAGTGCTTGTAGCTGTGGCCTCTTTCTTTGTTACATTTCTGTGTATTTCATGTGGGTTTTACTCACTTGCAGCAGCTCTGAGCATCTTTTTATCCTCTCTTAATAGTTGTGCTTCGATATAACTCTCAAACATTTAATCTCAGCTCCACTTTAACACTGTGTTATGTGTGCAGCAAGTAGACTGTTGCCTGCATTGTGTCTTTATTGAATTGTCTGTAAAACAGGAGCCTGCAGTGAATGTGCCTCATGGCACATAATGTTGGCAAACCAGAAATAACATTTGTACATGATTGCATTTCAATTCAAACCCTATCAACAGCTGAATCAACCTCTATTGACCTGTTAGGAGAAAGTGAGGACTGCAGATGCTGGAGATCAGAGCTGAAAAATGTGTTGCTGGAAAAGCGCAGCAGGTCAGGCACAGGAGCAGGAGAATTGACGTTTCGGGCATAAGCCCTTCTTCAGGAATGCCAAGCAGGTTAAGATAAAAGGTAGGGAGGAGGGGCATTGGGAATGCGATAGGTGGAAGGAGGTTAAGGTGAGGGTGATAGGCCGGAAAGGGGGTGGGGGCAGAGAGGTCGGGAGAAATGCAGATTTCTCCAGCTTCCTCATTTTCCCTCCCCCCACCTTATCCCAGCCTTCTTGACCTGCAATCTTCTTCCCGACCTCTCTTCCCACCCCCTCTCCGGCCTTTCACTCTCACCTTAACCTCCTTCCACCTATCGCATTCCCAACACCCCTCCCTCAAGTACCTCCTCCCTACCTTTTATCTTAGCCTGCTTGGCACACCTTCCTTATTCCTGAAGAAGGGCTTATGCCTGAAAAGTCAATTCTCCTGCTCCTTGGATGCTGCCTGACCTGCTGCACTTATCCAGCAACACATTTTTCAGCTCTATTGACCTATTGAAGGGCAACTGATTAGATTAGATTACTTACAGTGTGGAAACAGGCCCTTCGGCCCAACAAGTCCACACCGCCCCGCCGAAGCGTAACCCACCCATACCCCTACATTTACCCCTTACCTAACACTACGGGCAATTTAGCATGGCCAATTCACCTGGCCTGCACATCTTTGGACTGTGGGAGGAAACTGGAGCACCCGGAGGAAACCCACGCAGACACGGGGAGAACGTACAAACTCCACACAGTCAGTCGCCTGAGGCGGGAATTGAAACCGGGTCTCCGGCGCTGTGAGGCAGCAGTGCTAACCACTGTGCCACCGTGCCGCCCATGATGTAACACAGTCATAGAGTCTTACAGCACAGAAACAGACCCTTCGTTCCAAACAGTCACCATGCCGACTATATTCCCAAACTAAATGAGTCCCACCTGCCTGCACTTCGCCTATTTCCCTCCAGACATTTCCTATTCATTCACTTATTCAAATGTCTTTTAACTGTTTTAACTGTCCCCTCATCCATGACTTCCTCAGGAAGTTTATTCTACACATAAACCACTTTGTGTGTATAAAAATTACCCCTCATGTATCTTGTAAATCTCTCTCCTCTCCCCTTGAAAATATGCCCCCTACACTTGAAATCCCCCACCCTAGGGAAAAGGCACCTACCACTCACCTTACCCATACCCCTCATGATTTGATAAATCTCTATAAGGTCACCCCTTAGCCTCCTGTGATCAATGAAAAAAAAGTTCTCACCTATCCAGCCTTTCCTGATAACTCAAACACTCCATTCCTAGCAATATCCATGCAAGTCTCTTCTGAACTCTTTCCAGCTTAATAATGTCCTTCTTCCAACAGGGCAACCAGAACTGGATCCAATACTCCAGAAGAGGCCTCATCAACATTCTGTACAACTTCAGTGTGATGTTCCAACTCCTATCTTGAAAGGTCAGAGCAATGAAGGCATGCATCTTCTTAACCATCCTGACTACATGTGATGCAAACTTCAAAGAATTATGTACCGGAACCCTGGGTCACTGTGTTCTACAGCACAACCCAAGGCCCTATTTTTAATTGTATAAGTCCTGCCCTTGTTTGTTTCACAAAAATGTAATACTTTGCACTTATCCAAATTAAACTCCATCTGCCACACCTCAGCCCATTGACCCAATTGACTAAGATTTCTTTGTAGTCTTAGATAACCTTCTTCACCACCCAGTATACCACCAATTTTGGTACCATCCGCAAACTTACTAATCCCTTCTATATTCTCATCTACATCATTTATATAAATGATAAACAAAATAGCATCGAGCAGTGATCCCTGTGGAATAATGCTAGTAGCAGGCCTCTGATCTGAAAAACAACCCTCCACTACTCTCCTGCCATTAAGCAAATCTTGTATCTAATTGACAAACTCACTTTGAATCCCATGTGACCTAACTTTATTACATCTAAATTGGACAAGATGTCAATGTACAAAGCATGGGATTAAGGTTTCTACAGATCCCTCTGACTCTATATTGCATTGATTCTTTGAAGAGTTCAATCTTTTTCATTTCATTTTCAATTGCAAGCAAATATAATTTAATCCTGACCAATATGGCAAACTACTGGGACTGATGATAAATGCAACAAGCACTGAAATATCTTCTGTCTCTGGTCTTAATAGAATTTGGGATCTCCTTCTAAACCTGTCATGCACAAAAATCTAGGCTGCCACTCGCAATGCAATATTCAGGGAGCTGTGCAATTTCAATCATATTTATTGGTCATGACATGAAACCTTTTACATTGGCTTCCAAGCCTGTAAATATTGCAATGTCACTATTTCAAAGGAATGTAAGAAGGTTCTACCAACTACTCCTAGAATCAACCAGTAATAGAGCAGAGGAAAAGAGCAGTTTCACTTTATCATTATCCTGGTTTTATTGATTATCACAAAGATAGTCTGAAGATAAAAGTATGAAATATCAGTGTGCAATTATCTATAACATCTGAAAGCTGACCCACACACCATTTGGCTAAGCTGTGAATTTACACTGAAACAGTGTTATCTGTTGTAACCAAAGTCGTTTTCAGGCAAAGGTAATGATGTCATGACTGTCTACCAATATCAGTTGAATCATCTCATTAATTATTTCTTGCACTCTTCAGTCCAATAACTGAAAGGTAACTCTAGTGTTGGTCAAAAATAGCAGAGATAGGGCTTAATAGAGTGGTTTACATACTATCAACTTCTAGCCCCATATTTGGTGTAATATATGCCTCTAAGATGATGCAGTTCATGCTGAAAACATAGAAAGTTTTGAAAGCAATAAAAATTTGTAACTCACTACTTTATGCCCACAGCTTATTGGTTTAACAGAGATGTAAATCCTTTTATTTTAAATGGATTAAGAACAACTATTAAAATGATGCAAGGGGGAATAGTTAAATCAGCACATTAAGTGTCCAACTGTTAGTTTTGCCAAACATTTCTCATCTCGCACCCTGCTAGGCTTCATTCCTTAAAGCTCCACTAAAACTGATGCCAGATTGAGTGTTCCAGCAAGTAACAGTTTCCATGCCAATGTGTTGTCCTATAAAGTCTTGCAATGCATTCTGAGAGATTTCCTTGGCATGGGAAGGATTGGCAATAGTCTTGGTGGTGTTGTTATGCAAATACATTTTGCATTTGTGCAGCTGCACACAAAAAACAAAACTAGCTGTGCTTCTTGTCTGAATTGATCATGCATTGAAAGTAATGCTATTGAAATTTTTAATTGGTGTTCTTCTCTTCGTTGCTTCTCAACAGTTTCAATTTGGAGATTAAAGTGATGGCTCTTAATGAGACTATTGATGTGACAGTAGCTGCAAATGACAAAGCATGGATAGACTCTAATGATCTTTTCCAATTTGTTTCAGCTTACAACTTGCATTTTATTAATACCTCAACAGGCAGCATCACTTGATGTCAACTCTTTGTAAATGTTGCTGAAATCCCTGGCAGATTTATCCAGTCAACCTCTTCAACGTTGCAAAAGGAATACACAATATTCAACCCTTATTTTAAAAAGTTTAAATTTTCTGTCTTTCGTGCAGATACAAATGTAAAGTGCATTTGACTTGCTAAAGAAGAAAATTTATTTTGTCTCTTTCACAAACTGAGGGTACACCAGAGTCTGGGTCATGGGTACCATCTGGAAGGAAACCCATGTGCCCTCTTTCATTCCAATCAGATTCTGTTGGTGGACCTTGCCCTATGATTGGGACACCAGGAGAGGCAGCCAAGAGCTGCCAGATAAACAGAGACCAACATCTCTCATGTGGAGCAGCGCTACCCAAGGAGGCAGTGGCAACAGTCCCCAGCATTCCAGGATCATAAAGGAACCAGGACACATTTTTAGATTAGTTTAGATTATTTACAGTGTGGAAACACGCCCTTTGGCCCAACAAGTTCACACCGACCCTCCGAAGAGCAACCCACCCAGATCCATTCCTCTACATTTACCCCTTCACCTAACACTACGGGCAATTTAGCATGGCCAATTCACCTAACCTGCACATTTATAGACTGTGGGAGGAAACTGGAGCACCCGGAGGAAACCCATGCAGACACGGGAAGAATGTGCAAACTCCATACAGACAGTTGCCTGAGGTGAAATTGAACCCGGGTCCCTGGTGCTATGAGGCAGCAGTGCTAACCACTGTGCCGCCCAATTGATATAGTGTGGTGAAGCTTCTTGGGGTAGAGGTTACAAGGAAAGGGGGAATAGGAGGTGTCCTCAGTGAGCACCTTCAGTCAACTGATCCTCAACTGAGCCCTGGTTGTCTTTGATTGAGACACAACCCTCCCCTTCACCCACTGAGGTGATGAGGTGCCACAATGTAGCAACTATCAGTTGCATCACATGGCGATGACACACTTGCAGCTGGACAATGGAAAATAAACAGTTGGCAGATAAATTGAACAGGTATCTATATCGGTCTTCATTGTAGAGAATGCAAGCAAGATGCCAGATGCAGCTATAAATCAGGAAATGGAAGGGAAGGAGACCATCATAAAAATTACGATCAGCAGGGAAGTGATCCTGAGCAAATATAGGGTACTGTATTTGCTGGAGTATAAATGTATGAATTATTGGAGCTGTGTGCTGACAAGTGCTTGGGTCCTGATGGACTTCATCCCCAGATTTAGAAGAAGTAACTCGTGACGTAGTTGCTGCATTGATTTTAATTTTCCAAAGCTTCCTAGATTTGGGGAATATCACTCTTATTTTCAAAACGGGAAGGAGACAGAAAGCAGGAAACTGCAAGTCAACAACCAGTGAACACCTTTCACAGGGAAAGAACAAAGAACAAAGAAGATTTACAGCCCAGGAACAGGCCCTTCAACCCTCCAAGCCTGAGCCGATCCAAATGTACTGTCTAAACCTGTCAATTCCTAACCGTCTGTATCCCTCTACTCCCCACCTACTCATGCATTAACTCATTTACTCAGACGCATCTTAAATGAATCTACTGTGCCTGCCTCTACCACCTCTGCTAGCAACGCGTTCCAAACGCCCACCACCCTCTGTGTGAAGCACTTGCTGCGTGTATCCCCCTTAAACATTCCACCTCTCACCTTGAAAGCATGACCTCTCGTTATTGAATCCTTCACCCTGGGAAAAAGCTTGTCTCTATCCACCTTGTCTATACCCTCACCTCCCCCCCCCCCCCCCCCCCCATCCTCATAAACCTTCTCTGCACCCTCTCCAAAGTGTCCACATCCTTTTGGTAATGTGGTGACCAGAACTGTACACAATAATCTAAATGCGGCCGAACCAATGTCTTGTGCAATGTTAACATTACTTGCCAGTTCTTATACTCAATACCCCGTCCAATGAAGGCAAGCATACTATATGCCTTCTTGACCACTCTATGCACCTGTGCAGCAACCTTCAGGGTACAGTGGACCTGCACTTCCAGATCTCTCTGCCCATCAACTTTTCCCAAGGCTCTTCTGTTCATTGTATAATTTGCTCTAGAATTAGTCTTGCCTAAATGCATCACCTCATGTTTGTCTGGATTGAAATCCCTCTGCCACTTTTCCACCCAACTCTCCAGTCTATCTATATCCTCCTGTATGGGAAGTTATTGTTAAAGAGGTTTGATAAGTTCAATGCAATGAAGCAGAGGTGACAAAGTTTTGTGAAAGGAAGATCATGTTTAAGTAGATAGAGTTTTGCTGCAATTATACAGGGCCTGGTGAGATCATGTCTGGAATATTGTGTATAGCTCATGCCTTCTTTCCTGTGGTAGGATGTCCTTCTACTAAGGGGATGTACCGAAGGTTTACCAGACAGGTTCCTGGGATGGTGGGATTGACATATGAGGAGTGGTTGAATCAATTAGTATCATACTCATTGGAGTTCAGAAGGATGAGGGGGATCTCACAGAAACCTATAAACTTCTAACAGGGCGAGGCAGGGAAGCTCAGGAAGGATGTTCCTAATGGTAGAGGATTCCAGAACTAGGGATCACAGACTAAGGATATGGAGTAAACCGCTGAAGATTAAGATGAGGAGAAACTTCTTCCAGAGAGTAGTAAGTCTGTGGAATTCAATACTGCACAAACAATTGAGGCCATAACATTGTATGACTTCAAGAAGGAGTTGGATACAGTACTTGGGACTAAAGGGATCAAAGAATATGGGAGAAAAGTGGAAACAGACGACAGGGTTGGATGATCTGCCATGAACAAATTGAATGGTTGAGCAGGCTTGAAAGATGAAATGGCACACTCGTTCTGATATTTTCTGTTCCTGTTTGAATTCTTTGAGGAAGTAACATGTTCAGTAAATAAGGGGGAACCAGTAAAGGTATCACCTATAGATTTTCAGAAGGCATTTGATAAGGTGCCATATCAAAAGTTATCATTGCAAAAGTTCATGGTGTGGAGAGTAGCATGTTGGCATGCATAAACAATTGGCTGGCTAACAGGAAGCTGAATAAATGGATCTTTCTCACACCGGCAAATGACACATGGATAGACCACAAATATCAGAGATGGGACCTCAACTGCTTAAAATGTATACAAATGACTTAGATGGAAGGATGGGAAAGTAAGTTGTGAATTGGACATAAGGAGGTTACAAAAAGATATAGAGAAGTTGAGTGGCAAATAGAATATAATGTGGGAGAATATGAAATACTCTATTGAAATACTCTACTCTGAGGATCATACGATATTGGCATCCTAGTGTAACTGTAAAAAGTTAATATGGTGGTACAGCAAATAATTAGGAAAGCTGTAGAATATTATGGTTTATTGTGAGGGGAGCTGAATATGAAAATAAGGCAGGTGAGACCACATCTGGAGTACTGTGAATAGTTTGATTTTATTTAGTAAGAGATGTAAATGTGTTGGAAGTAGGTCAGTGAAGGTTTACCAAACAATATTTGAAGTAGGTGGGTTAGCTTATGAGGAAAGATTGAATAGGCTAGGCTTGTATCCGCTGGAATTCAGAAGAGGAAAAGGTGACTTGGGTGAGACATATAAAATTCTGAGGGAGGGATCTTGACAGGGAAAATGTGGAGAGAATGCTTCCTCTTCTGGGAGAATATGAAACTAGTGGTTACTGTTTAAAAACAAGGCATCACTCATTTAAAATAGAGATTACAGAATTTCTAGGAAGCACAGCAGAAATTTATCTCAAGGAAGAAGAAATATACTAAGGGAAGAATGGAAGAAATTAACAATGGAAGTCAAGACAGCATAAAAGCCAAAGAAAAATGCATACAATGTGGTGAAGATTAGTGGAAAGCCAGAGGATTGGGAAACCTTTAAAAATAAGTAGAGGGTAACTAAAAAAAGCAATATGCAGGGAGATGGAATATAGTAATATAAAAGAAGATTGCAAGTTTTTTTAAAGATATCTAACAGGTAAGAGAGAGGTAAAAGTGGTCATTGGACCGTTGGAGAATGAGGCTAGAAAAGTAGTAATGGGAAACAAAGAAATGATGGAAGAACTCGATAGGTACTTTGCATCAGTTTTCACAGTGGAAGACATCAACAGCATATCAGAACTTCAAGAGAGTTGGGGACAGAGGTGAGTTCAGTGTCCATCACTAAGGAGAAGGTGTTGGAAAAGCTGAAAGGTTTAAGGTGGATAAAACACCCAGAAGAACCAGATGGACTACACCTCAGAGTTCTGAAGGAGATAGCTCAGGAAATTGTGGAATCATTGGTGGTGATCTTTCAGGAAACCCTGGAGTATGGGTCCCAGAGAACTGAAAAATAGCAAATGTAACGCCCCTGTTTAAGAAAGGAGGGATGCAGAAGAAAGGGAAAATCTGCTTGTTAGCCTGACTTTGTTATTTGGTAAAAATTTAAGAAGGATGGGATAGTGGGATACTTAGAAGTGTATGGTAAAATAAGGCTGAGTCAGCACAGCCTTGTCAAGGAGAGGTCATGCCTGACAAATCTGTTAAAATTCTTTGAGGAGGTAATGAGCAAGTTAGACAAAGGAGATCAGTGGATTTGATCTTTTTGGATTTTCAAAAGGCCTTTGAGAAGGTGCTGCTCAGGAGGCTGCTAAATAAGATAAGATTGGAGGTATTAGTGCAAGGTATTGATATTGAATGAGGATTTGCTGACTGGCAGAACACAGAGAATGAGAATGAAAGGGTCTTCTTTTGGTTGGCTGCCAGTGACTGGTGGAGTTCCACAGGGGTCAGTTTTGTGACTACAGCTATTTATGTTACACATTGACGATATGGACAGAGGAACTGAGGGCATTGTTGCTATGTTTGCAGATGACACTAAAGATAGATGGAGCAACAGGTAGTGTAGCAGAAGCCGGGAGCTGGCAGGAGGACTTGGACAGGCCAGGAGAGTGGCAAAGAAGTGGCAGATGGAAAACAGTGCGGCAAAGTGTAAGGTTATACACTTTGATAGAAAGAATAGAAGCATAGACTATTATCTAAACAGGGAAAGGATTCAGAAATTTGAAGCAGAAAGAGAATTGGGAGCTCTAGTTCAGGATTCTCTTAAGGTCAACATGCAGGTTCAGTTGGCAGTTGGGAACGCAAATGTGATGTTAGCATTAATCTCAAGAGGGCTAGAGTATGAGATATACTGCTGAGGTTGTATAAGGCTCTGGTCAGAATGCATTTGGAATACTGTGAGCAGTTTTGGGCCCTGTGGCTAAGGAAGAATGTGTTTGCATTGTGAGGTGGTTCAGAGGAGTTTTACAAGAACAATTCTGGGGAAGAAGAGCATGCCATATGAGGAGTGGTTGAGGACTCTGAGACTGCACTTGATGGGGATTAGAAGGATGTGGTGGATCTGAGTGAAACTACAAGAATATAGAAAGGCCTGGTTTGAGTGAATGTGTAGAAGATGTTTTCACTAGCAGGAGAGACTAGGAACCTAGGGTATAGCCTCAGAGTCAAGGGACGATCCTTTAGAACTGAGTTGAGAAGGAATTTTTCAGCCAGAGGCTAGTGAATCTGTAGAAATCATCGCTACACAGGGCTGTGGAGGCCAAGTCATTGAATGTATTTAAGACAGAGATAGATAGGTCCTTAATTACAAAAGCAGAAATTTCTAGAAAAACTCCTCAGCTCTGGCAGCATCCACGGAGAGAAGGGAGAGTTAATGCTTCGGGTTCAGTGAGCCTTTGTCAGAACTTTTTACACAGATCCCCTGAGTTTCTCTGGAAATTTCTGTTTCTGTTTCTGATTTCCAGCATTCACACTTCTTTTGATTAGGTTCTTGATTGGTAAGAGGACCTAGGGGGTTACGGACAGAAGGCAGGAGAATGGGACTGAGAAACATATCAGCCATGATCGAATGGTGAAGAAGATTCCATGGGCCAAATGGGTTGATTCTGCTCTGATATCTTATGGTATTATAATGTGATTTTATTTTTCTCTCAGATGGTTGTGAGTGTTTGGAACTCTCTCACTGAAGAAGCAGTGGAAGTCGAGTCTTTGAATATTTTATGGTAGAGCTAGTTAGATTCTTGATAAGTAAGGAATAGGCGGGAATGTGGATTAGATGAGCCATAAGAACATTAAACTACAAGCAAAAAAACTGCAGATGCTGGAATCCACAATAGACAAGCAAGAGGCTGGAAGATCACAGCAGACCAGGTGGTGGAAAAGTCAACATTTCAGGTGTAACCCTTCTTCAGGACTGGGGATGGGTGTAAGTGGAGCTGCAGATAAAGGGAGAGGGAGTGGGGTGTGAGGTGCTGAGCTCAGGATAAGTGAACACAGGTAGAGGGTACAATCTGGTTCATCAAAGAGAAGAATGAATCCGGTTGGTAGTTGGAAGGAAGGATCGATGAGAGAAATGGAAGGGAGGGTAAAGGGCTGGAGAGGGAGTCAGAGGATGGGAAGGGAAGTTATTTGAAATTAGAGAATTCAATGTTGAGCCTCTGCGCTGTAGGCTGCCCAGTGGAAGATGAGGTGTTGTTCCTCTGATTTGCGGTCTGATTCGCTGTAGCAATGAAGGAGGCCAAGGCTGGTCATGTTGGAAAGGGAATGGGAAGGGGAATTAAAATGGGCAGTGACTGGGAGGTCAGACCTGAAGAAGGCTTACATCCAAAATGCTGACTTCTTGACCTCTTGATGCTGCCTGGCTTGCTGCATTCTTTCAGCCTCCTGCTTGAGAACGTTAAATGGTACAGGTATGTGTATATCCTCTCAGTTTATCACAACATTGAAGGTACAGTTACCTCAGCCTAACTTTGTTTGCCTGGCCATATATAGTGAATGCATGACACCAGACACCCAGAGCAGCAACTTTATTTGGAACTGATTTCCAACAGAAGAAATGTTGGAGGTCAGAAAAGATGTCATGAAGATGCTTAAAAATGCAATGTGTAGAAAAGTGGGATTGGCACTAATATTGCAATTGAAATCTTCAACAAACTTGTAGGAAGTTCAGAAGTTTGAATGGGGTAAGATTATCCAAGAAGGAAAACATAGACAGAGGGATGAGTGTTAGTCTGTAGGATGTGCCAAGTAGATTGTCATTCAGGTGTCCAATTTATTAAAGCATGTCTACTTTGTTTACAAGGTGATTCCAAAACTCACCAAAGATAAGCCCAATCTCAAAGCGCAGATCTATATCTTTCCCTTATGCTTTATGCTGAGGAACAACCTTACACAAATATTGAGAGGTTGCCAGAAATGTTAAGATCAGAAAATGTATCGTGGTTTATTGTTTGAATGGCACTTCACTAATAAGCAGCACCATTACCAAGTGATCCATGGAGAAACTGCTGCTGTGTAATGTTAACATTCCTTCAATGTTGCTGCTGGATCAGGAGAATTAGTGCTCTATTATTTTCTATTGTATTGATAAGAAACAATTTTCTGTTATCATCCAGTTAATTTACAGTGATCTATAATGTACAAAGTGCATTGTAGAATCCTTATTATCTAACTGCATTAAGGAACTTGACTTTGTCTTGTGTCATCTTCAATCACCTTTACATTCCCATTTCAATATATCTGTATGACTGTAGAAACATTCCACTAATTCATAAATCAACTAATTTCATGGTCAGGGTGAAATATTTGTATCCATTAAGAGATAGCTACAGCATTGGTAAATCTAACTTTTACAAAGGAACGATATTTATACCCAGTGTCAGAACTGGCATTACTCAAACTCATCAGATAGTCAGAATTTCATCCCATTAGTCAGTGCTGGATTGAAATCCAATGCACACATCATTATCTATTTGTTATACGGTATGTTGATTTATATTGTCTTTGTAAGTTGCATGAAATTGGAGCCTAAGTGCGTTATTTTCTTCCACTGAAGAAGAAGTAACATACAGAATACTGGATGCTTTAGGCCGACTATGTGAATGTCAATGCATAATATTAGCTGTATATTCCTTGGGGACAGTCAGAGGACTAAAGCAAGAGTTGACGGTGGAATACAAGTTTGTAAATGGGGAATTCAGATCATTTTCTGTCCCTGTACCTGCATTTTAACTGTGTAGTGAAACCTCAATGATACATTGTGGTAGAGGGATTCCTCAGGCATACATCAGAAATTCTTTAAGCTGTTCAGCAGATGTTAATCCATCTTATTATCCATTGTTCTTCTAACTCAAGTGGAGTTTTAATATCTTGTCATATTTGTTGTTAAGGAAGAGGCTATTCCAGTCAGTAACCATCCAAGTGCCGTCTAGAATCAGAGAATGGAAAATTCAGTTCACTAGAGTGGACAGGTTGATTTGATGATTCAAAGGACTTCCTATGCTGTCTGTTCTGGATGCCATCTCTCAGTGCACAAAGTTAAAAATCACACAACACCAGGTTATAGTCCAGCAGGTTTAATTGGAAGCACTAGCTTTCGAAATGCCGCTCCTTCATCAGGTGATCAACCACCTGATGAAGGAATGGCGCTCCAAAAGCTAGTGCTTCCAATTAAACCTGTTGGACTATAACCTGGTGTTGTGTGATTTTTAACTTTGTGCACCCCAGTCCAACACCGGCATCTCCAAATCATCTCTTAGTGCAGATGACATTGGAATCTTCTAATTTTATGAAGATCAGATAGCACGTGTATTAGAAGTAGGTACCAAAAAGGTACACAGAGTAGGGCGATCATATGAATATCAGTATATAATCTGATGCCAGTGCTAGAATTTTCATCCTCAGCACTCCATATAACAACATCTCCTAAGTACGAACAGCTAACATGTATTCAGCAGCAGCAAGGAACTCTCATTGCTGCTATTTAAAGTGGTCCTCTATTGTCAAGTCATTCGTTGATTCATTTCCATTGGCTGTTTGTGAGCTGATAAAAGTCCTGGTGGTTTAAAATTATTTAAGGCTGGTCAAGATCAAAAGAAGTGGCACTGTAAATGACAAAGCCCTTACAGATTCTCAAATGTTCCTGTGGAGTTAACCATCACTTACAACTGAAAAGAATGGCTTTCAATCTGTGTGTAAAGGACTGCAGATGACATCGAACTTTTCCAACAGTGGTGAGCTTTCTGGCCCGACAATGAAACAGATACAATATTTCGCCAAAAATGTGTATCCTAGCAATAATATTACTGCACAAGTTTGCCCTCTGTTTCATTATTTCTTCACAGGCTAAGGTATCTCTGGATAGGCCAGCATTTATTGCCCATCCTTACTTGCCCAGCAGGCAGTTAGGAGTCAATCATAAGCTGTGGGCCTGGAGTCACATATAGGCCAGATTAGGTAAGGATGGTAATTTTAGTCCCTAAAGGGTATTGTTTAACCAGATAGGTTTTTGCAACAATCAACAATAGTCATTTGGTTGCCAACAGGCCAGCTTGTTTTCTTAATTCCAGATTATTATTGAATTTAAATTGCACCATCTGTCAGGATGGGATTTGAACCCACTTGCCCAGAGCATTAGCCTTTTCCTCTGGATTACTGTTCCAATGACATGACCACAATGCCGCCTTTCCTCCCTACCATGGTTTGGTGACTCACTATGTGTGGATCCTTGTTCTCCATCATCCCCTAAAGTGCAAGCTGTGTCACCATTCTCTGAGTCTTTCTTTTTGATAGGTACAAATTTTTTGCTGAGCATTATCAACTATCTGCTTAAATATCTGCCACCACTCATCTACTTCCACCTTAGTGTATTTCCCCATCCGGCTTGAGAGAGATCTTTATGCATACTTCTGCAATTGCCTTTACTAAAATTAAGGAAAGCCGTTTAAGGCCCAAGTTGATCTCCTGAAACTGAATTTGAAATTCTACCATTTTGCGTTCACTACCTCTGAGAGACTCATCCACTATGAGATTTCTACTGAATCCTACACCATATACATTAGTAGATCCAAAATAGCCTGTTTCTGGGTAAGTTCGGCAATATACTGTTCCAACAAACAATACCTGATACACTCTAGAAACTCAACTGTCACATTAGCTTTGCCCATTTGACTTGACCATCCAACATGTAAGCTAAAATCACTCATTGAAGTCTCCTTCATACATATCTCCTTTTTTTCCTGATTTATGCTTTGCCCTACAGTGAGACAGCTCTTTGGGAGCCTACAGATGACACCTACCCCTGAATTCTTTCCCTTCCTATTCCTCATTTCTTTATCATGGTCTGGTGTTCCTATGTCATGATGCACCACCACACTGATACTATCCTCTATTAATAGCACAACCCCATCTCTATTCGCTCTTTGCCTATATTTTTCTAAACATCAAATATCCCCTTGTATGTTGAGTTTCCAGTCCTGGTCACCCTACAGTCTTGTCTCCATAGTAGTTATCATGTCATGCTCATTGATTTCTGTTAGTGCTGTCTACTCATCCATCTTGTTACAAATGCTGCATGCATTCAGATTTTTATTAAAGTAAACTGGCAATAAATAAAAACCAACAGCAAGAGTTTCTACATGTATATAAAAAGAGAGTAGCTAAAGTGAAGGTGGAAGATTCACTGGAGAATAAACAATGGGGAACAGGTAAAAGGAAGATTATTTAAACCAATACTTTGCATTGGCTTTGACAGTGAAGGATATGATAAACATCTCAAAGATAAGCAAGGTCCTAATGAGAGGAAATGTCTTGTAACAGTCTCTGTCACAAGCGACAAAGTATTTGCAAGCTAATTTGACAAAGGCGAACAAGTTACCAGGACTTGATGGGCCCTGTGCCCAAGAGTTTTATAGGAAGTGACAACAGAGGTAATGGAAGAATTCATGGAAATATTTCAAACATCACTGGACTCCAGGAGGGTTACAGTGGATTGAAAAACTATCAAAATGGCACCCCTGTTCAAGAACGAAGTGAAATAGAAAGCAGGAAACTATAGGACAGTTAACCTAGCATCAGTTGTTGAGAAAATGCTAAAATTTGTTATTAAGGAAATAATAGAAAGGCATTTAGAAAAGCTTAAAGCAATCAAGCTGAGTCAACATTGCTTTGTAAAAGAGAAATCATGTTTGACAATTTTGAGAGAGTTCTTCGAGGCTACAACAATCAGACTTGATAAAGGGGAGCCAGGACATGGAGTACATCTGCATCAGTAAGATGACACAGTAAGGTTATGGCTTAAGATTAGGGAGCAGAGTATGAGGGTAATGTATTAGTATGGACTGAAGATTGATTAACACTCAGAAGATAGAATCATTATTAATGGTCCTTTTTCAGGTTGGAAAGGTTGTGATGCTGGATTGTCACAAGGATCAGTCCTAAGACCTCAAATGGATATTATTTATATCAACAATGTGGACGAAGGTACAGAGTGTAATGTATCCAAATTTACTTATGATACAAAAACAGCTGGGAATGCATAAAAACTACAGATGCTGTAAATCAGAAACAAAAACAGAAATTGATAGAAAAGCTCAGCAGGTCTGGCAACATCTGTGAAGAGAAATGTTTGAGGAAGAGTCCCTCGACCTGAAATGTTAACTCTGATTTCTCTCCATCGATGCTGGGAAGACATGTTGTGATACAGACATAAAGAATCTGCAAGGGGTTATAGATTGAATGGACAAAAACTTGGCAGATAGAGTTTAATATAGCAAAGTGTGAAGTGATGCACTTTGGTGGGAAAAAAAGTCAAAAGGCATACTAGTGTTTAGATGGAGAAAAGTGCAGCATAGAGGCTCTAGCTGTTCTTGTGCATAAAACACAAAATATTAGCATGCAGATGCAGCAAGTAATTAAGAAGATAATGGAGCTTTGGCCTTTATCTCTACAGGTTTGGAGTTTAAACCAGAAACCTCTAGCTACAACTGTGTCCTGTGTTGGTGAGAATTTCTAGACGGCATTGGACACAGTGCCACACAACAGATTCACGAGGAAAACATTGCATAGAGTTTGGTCCATTATTTAGGAAATGTATACTGCATAGGCCACAATACCAAAGAATGATTCCTGACATGAAGCAATTGATTTATCAAGAATGGCTAAACAGACTAAGGCTTTTTTCATACAGTTTCAAAGAATGAGGGATAGTCGTATTGAAAGATTCTGAGAGGATTTGCCACGAAATTTTTGATATAATGTTTCCAATGGTAAGGGAACTAATGGACAGAATTAAAGAACAAAGGGGACACTTGTTTAAAACTGAGGGGCAAAGGATCTTTTCTCTCCTAGGTAGTAGTGAATGTTTGGAATTCACTACCCTGAAGAGTTATGGTGGGTGAGACCACTGAAAGTATTTCGAGAGGACATAAATAGATTTCTCGAAATATTTAGGAGTTGATGGCTATGAGAGGCTGGCACAAAAGAGGATTTGAGGCATAGGGCAGATCAACCATAACTTTCACAGAATTACTGAATTATTACAGCTGAGAAGGAGGCCATTCAGCTCATTGAACTTATACCAGTTCTATCACCTAGTGCTTTCTTACAATTGTCTTAGAGAGGTTCAACACCATCCTCTTACTTTTAACTCTGTGCCTCTATTAATAAAACCAAGAACACTCTCTGCTTTATCAATTGCTCTCTCCACCTGTACAGCCATCTTTAATGATCTTTGGACTCATATACCCAGGTCCCTCTGCTCCTGTATCCTCTTTAGAATTGTACCCCCTATTTCATATTGTCTTTCAATGTTCTTCCTACCAAATTGATTCTTTTTACACTTCTCTACATTAAACCACATCCGCCACCGATCCAACCAACTTGTCCATGTCTTTTGGGTTTCTGCACACTTCAGTTCACAATTCTGCCAAGTTTCGTGCCATCTGCAAACTTTGAATTTGCCCTCTGCACACCAAGATTCAAATCATTAATATGTCAGGAATGGCTAAGGTTTTAATAATGACTCCTGGGGAACTCAACTACAGATGATCCCCCAGCTGGAAAAATATCCATTGACCATTGCGATCAGTGTTCTATCACTATTTTGTATCCACATTGCTATTGTCCATTTTATACCATGACCTACAACTTTCCTCATGAATCTGTTGTGTGGCACTGTGTCCAATGCCTTCCAGCAATCAATATATGCCATAACAACACTATTATCTTCATCGGCTCTTTCTGTTCCCTCTTCAAAATATTCTTGCAAATTAGTTAGACAATTTTCCCTTTAGAAATCAGAGCTGATTCTTCTGAATCTTGTTGACTGGCACAGAATGAATGACTTATTCCTGCTCCTATTTCTTATCAGCCATCTCTGAACCCACAAAACAGTTCCAGAGGATATATCAAAGCGAGAAGATATTAAATGGATGATAAAACAGAGCAAATGGTCGATGACAATTCTCTCCATTTTTTAATAACATTCAGGTGAGTGTCTTATATTGGATTCAGATAAAGCAATAAGTTTCAATAAAACTCAGAACAGTCATATTGTTTGCTCTTTGTCCCTGTGTTATTTCCTTTAATCTCTGACGTACAGATTAAACCAAAAGTAAATGTTTTGCTGGTACATATGTGGCATCTTTACAATTTCAGGGAACACTGGTCTCTACAGCATGCAGTGTTAAGAGGAATAAAACAGTTCAATTTACCTGTATTAGCAGGGAGTCGACACACTTCATACAAGATAAAATAAGTTAACTGCCTCAGGTGAAAGTCACATTGCACTGAAAGTGAAGCTCAACCTGCTAAATAAGAGATCTGAAATTGTTAAATGTTTGAGAGCTTTTCAATATATTTTGTTTTGTGTCAAATTTATCTGCGCTCAACTCTGGCCTCAAAATTTGTTTTTGCTGACTGTCTGGATTTAATATTCATTTGGAAGCCTTACCTCTGCAGATTATGGCACAGATGGTATTCACAAAGCCCTGAGGATGAACGGAATGACAATTAATGGGAAATCAAATTACAGGAGCAAGCAGCTCCTGTGGTAAATTATCTACAAACCCAGTAACAAAATGCGCAATATCACCATCCATTGAATCATTGCCCAATTTAGTCAAGTGTGAACAGATAGATTCTAAATCATTGTGATGTATTTTAAAAGTATTGATGTTTAATATGAGTTATAACACATATTATTTAATTTTTATGCTTCACAACACAGACATTATAATTGCTGGCCATAACATTAAGCATGGTGTAGATTTCAGAAACGGTTCAGGTATCCTATTACACAGCAATTCTCACACCTCCACTACAGTAATCTGGCATTAGTTCATGTCCTTCAGTGCATTGCCTTCATTTCCAAAATCTTCTGCAGCTAAACTTATCCCAGTTTATGAAGTCTGTGACATCCTTTTGCTCACTTTACTGACTCTAGCCTGTTGTGTACCTTCCTTCCTCGGCTCCATTACTGGCTGCAAAGCCTTCAGTGATCATTCAGTCTACTTTACTGTTCACCCATTAACTCTTCCACCTTGTTGGATTGTCCTGCTTAGCTACATATTTTTTTAAAAACTTGCCTGATTATCCAGATAGTGATTACAAGGTGAACCTGTCTAAAATATGGAGCTGCTGAGGGAAACAGACATAGTACATTTACGAGGACGTTAGATAAATGTATAAGAAAAATGAGTAGAAATTTATTCTGATTAGGAAAAGTCTGACATGGATTGTACACACAGTGTAAATAACCTTTGACCTGGAAGTAGTAAAGAACATTTTTAATTTCTTTAAATTGTTTGTGGATTCTGGACTTGTTTTTAGGGATTGTTAGAACCTTGCATCAATTCTAAAAAACTTAATTATGATTTCCTTGTATAATAACCTGCACTGGTTCCATGTGAGGGCACAATGCTTATCCAGGAAGCAGTAGAAACAAGATGGCAGTGAGGATATAGAGTTCATCTGGTCTGACACTGCTGCCTCACAACACCAGGGTCCCAGATTCGATCCCAGTCTTGGGTGACTGTCTGTGTGGAGTTTGCACATTCTCCCCGTGTCTGTGTGGGTTTCCTCTGGGTGCTCCAGTTTCCTCCTCCATTCCAAAGATGTGCAGGTCAGGTGAATCGGCCATGCTAAATTGTCCATAGTGTTAGGTGCATTAGTCAGAGAGGGTGGGTTACACTTTGGAGGATCGGTGTGGACTTGTTGGGCCGAAGGGCCTGTTTCCACACTGTATGGAATCTAATGTAATAAGAGCTGTAGACATAAAGGAGAGCTGAAATGTGAGATAGTGGAAGGTGAAGAAACAGATATAAACACAGGGAGAAAGCAGACAGCGATAGAAAGAGGAAAATGAAATAATTCTCAGAAAGAAGGTTTTTATGACAGCACTATTAGACACAATATATAAGGTTGCTGCAAAGCCTGAAACCTGGAAAGCTATGTGAATAGATTGGAGATGCTAAAGTGCTGAATATTTTCTCAGATGTGGCCAGGCTGAGAACTCAGGCATTATTGGTTGATCTGTTGAGAAAATAGCCTGAAGATCAATGCACAGGCTAAACTTGGCTAGATAAGGGGAAGTAAAGCAGACATAGTACTTGTCTAGAAGTACCAGTTCAGACACAGGTAACAGCAGATTACATCCTTTTAGACCCAACATTCAATTTGTCAACTTCAGCTCCTATTCCCATTCTTATTTCCACACATATCCTCTTGTCACCATTTATTTCCTTGTCAACCAAACATCTCGATGTACATTCCTATACAACATTTACTTGCATCTTGAAGAACAAGGGCAGCAGTTACATGGGAACATTACCACAGGTTTACTTGCAAGTCACTCACTGACTTGACTTGGAATAATTTTACTGTTCCTTCAATGCCATTGGGTCAAAACCCTGGAACTCCATCCCTAATGGTATTGTGGGTCTACCTATAGCACATGGCCTGCAACAGTTCAAGAAAGAACTGTGAGATAGTATGGTAGCTCAGTGGTTAGCACTGTTGCCTCACAGCACCAGGGTCCCAGGCTTGATTCCAGCCTCAGGTGACTGTCTGTGTGGAGTTTTCACATTCTCCCCGTGTCTGCATGGGTTTCCTCTAGGTGCTTAGGTTACCTCCCACAGTCCAAAAATGTGGAGGTCAGGTGAATTGGCCATGCTAAATTGCCCATAGTGTTAGGTGCATTAGTAAGAGGGAAGGGGGTTGGTGTTGACTGGTTGGGCCGAAGGGCCTGTTTCCATACTGTAGGGAATCTAATCTTTAAAAAAAAGTTCATCACTACCTTCAAAGAATCAGAATATCCTTTATTGTCACTAGGCCACCTAAAAAGAACAATAAAGCTAGCCCAGTCAACAATGCCAACATCTCTGAGTGAATTTTTAAAAATCTAGTTTCTTTACTTTTTCCATTGCCGCTCCCTTTTTTCCGATGAACCATCACTCCTTTTGGCGCTTAAACTGTCCTGCCTTCCAGTCACAAATCTTCCATGTTGTTGTTTCTGACTGTCCTGTCACAGAGTCATAGAGTCATAGAGATGTACAGCTCGGAAACAGACCCTTCAGTCCAATCATCCATGCCGACCAGGTATCCCAACCTAATCTTGTCCCACCTGCCAGCACCTGGCCCATATCTTTCCAAACCCTTCCTATTCATTTACCCGTCCAGATGCCTTTTAAATGTTGCAATTGTACGAACCTCCACCACTTCCTCTGGCAGCTCATTCCATACACATCCCACCCTCTGAGTGAAAATGTTGCCCCTTAGAGGTCTTTTATATCTTTCTCCTCTCACCCTAAACCTATGCCTTCTAGTTCTGGACTCCCCCAATCCAGGGAAAAGACTTTGTCTATTTAGCCTATCCAAGCCATTCATGATTTTATAAACCTCTATAAGGTCACCCCTCAGCCTCCAATGCTCCAGGGAAAACAGCCCCAGCCTTTTCAACCTCTCCCTATAGCTCAAATCCTCCAACCCTGGCAATATCCTTGTAAATCTTTTCTGAACTCTTTCAAGTTTCACAACATTGTCACAATATCTGTCCTCTTGTTCCCTCTGTACTTGCTTAAAGCCTATTATAGCAGTAATATTATTCACTTATGCTGAAAGATCACTGACCTGAATTATTTACTGTGTGTGTGTCTCTCTCATATGCAGACATTACCTGACTTGCTGAGCTTTTCTGTTTGTATTTCCAGGTGACAGCATCTACAATATTATGCCCTTGTATTAGATGTAAAAAATCCAAGGGATGTTCTCTTTAATATCTCATCTACCCTTCATTTCTTTCATAGTGTGCTCATTTATAACATATTCTGATAAAATCCAAAACAGAAGATGGATTACTGTTCTATTTCTATGCTTGGTCTTTAGCATTTTCACCAATTTTTTTTTAGTTTGCAATGGTTTTTTAAACAATGTTTTGAACCCTTGTCATAATATTATTGCCACAAAAGTACTGGTCTTGAAAATTCAGAATTTCCACAGAACAAAGATACATGAACAGCCATAGAAGCCGAAGTCTGAATAGCATGTGACCCTAAAACGAGGAATACAACGCAGTTGCTTTATCCTATTTTCACATCTACACTGTTCCTCCATTGTCACCTGTGTCATTAGACCCTTCTCATTGATTCAAACTAAAACCCAGCATCCTTTTAAATTCTTTCATGGGCTGTGGGCATTGCTGGCAATGCCATTCCTAATTGTCCTTGAGTAGGTGGAGAGCCTGCTGTGTGTCTGGGTGAACTTTTCAGTAACGGCTTTGTACAACCAAATGTGTGCCAGACCACTTCAGAAGGCAGTGAAGAGACAACCAATGACATTGCTGTGGGTTTGGGATTACGCATAAACCAGATTGGATAAAGACAGCAACTCTCCTCTGCAGGATATTAGTGAACAACTCATCTCCAGACTAGATTTCATTTCCAGACTCTATTGAATTAATTTTAAATCCACCAGCAGCCAAAGGGTGATTTTAACTCCTGTACCTCCACTCCTAGCGAAGTATAAGCATGGGGTATTATCCTGCGACAAGACCACTGCATTACAATCTCCCCCATATGGGGGCAGTATGAATTGATCCCACACTTAAGCTGATCCACATCCATTACCATTGGCTCCAACTGAAGTAGGAAACCACCTCCACGATCAGTTAGAGCTGAACCCTGTGAAAGTCTTCACTTGTTCCCATTGGAGGCAGAATTCTGATTGAAAAACAAATCTATCTCCTTGTTCTTGCTTTTTTGAGAAAAAAAATCAATACATGATGTTCATCTGTCCTGATAGATAAATGAGCATCTATATATATTGTTTGATAGGCAACCAGTCAGGATTAAAAAGTTGCCTCTTTTTGTTCAAAGGAAATTACTCTGAGTCAATTGTGTGAACTTTTGCAGATGAGTGGGCATATGAAGATTAGTTCCAGGACATTTTTGCAGAAATCTGCAGGTATAAGACACTGATGAGGCCACAACTGAAGGATTGTGTGCACATTGCAGGTAGGAGGAAATTGCTCTGGAGAAAGTGCAGAGAAGACAGACTAGAATGTTTTTCTTGGAACAGAGACAGCTGAGAGATGACGTGATTGAGATATATAAAATTGTGAGGGTAAGAGATAGAGTAGACAGGAGGAACCTGATTCCTTTGATGGAGAATTCAAAAACCAGGGCTCAAGCTAGGTGGCAGAAAGTTTAGAGGGAACACGAGGAATAATGTTTTTACACAGAGGGTGGTGGGTGTATGGAATTCACAGCCTGAGTTGATGGTGGAGGCAGAGACCCAAAACTCTTTGAAAAAGTACCTGGACCTGGACCTGAAGGGCTGTAAGCTGCAGGGCTGTGGATTATGTGCAGGAAGGGACTCTGGGTGTCTTTGGGTCAGAATGGACAAGATGAGCTAAATGATCACCACCATCAACCGCCACCACCCCACCCCCCCCCCCCCCACTGCCTGCACTGCCCCCCCCCAAATCACCTAATTATCAACATCCTGGGAGTCAACCAGATGTTGAACTGGACAAGCCATAGGTATATAGGGACTTTAAGAGTAGGAAGTCCAGCATTGAGTAACTCATCTCCTGTTTCCCAGAAGTCTATCCATGTAAATTATAGCAGTTCAAGAAGGCAGTTCACCACCACCTTCTCAGGGGAAACTAGGGGTGGGCAAAAAGTGCTGGCCAACCAGCAACTCCCAAATCCCTTGAATAAATAATTCTGAAAGCCTGAAACTCAGCTGTCCGAGAATCTATCATATCTTGAGGGAGTTAAGGTCATAGACATGGTTTTTGGTTGTAGACCCTTAATGCTTTGTTTTCGTAGATTTATAGGAATTTAGACCATAGAAGAGGCTATTCTATCACAGCTGCCAAAAAATGCAAGGTTTATTCCACTTTTTAACTCTTGAAATATAGCTCTGTGCATTTCCCAGTATATTATCAATAAAATACACGCTCAAACAGTGAGTTTCAGGCCTCAACCACCTCTTTCTTCTTGACATCTTTGACAAGGGAAATAAATCCTCCCTGTACACACTATCCAGACCCCTCAGGGTACCCAAACCCAGGGCATTCAATGAAGTACTTTGGGAGTGTAGTATAGTCACTTATGTCTCCCAAAAGTGTTTTGGTTATGCACTGTTTGTTCAGTCAATGTGCATTTATCTTTTCATCAGTTGTGCATGAACATTGTCTTGAGGAGTCAGCTCTTCAGCGGTCTGCATATGTGTGCAGCTTAGGAGAAACGTTGTTAGCGACTGTTGTAAATTAAGAAACACTGCAGCTAATTATTGCACAGTAAAATCCCACAAGGCTTGATGGGATTAATGATTCTAATTGAGGGATAAATATTGCCTAGGCTACCAGGAAGCACACCCTTGCTCTTTTCCAAAATGGTGACTTTCACATCCAACTCAGAGCGCTAAGAGGATATTGCTTTTAGCACTTTGTCCAGAAGGCAGTATCTCGACAGTATAGCAGCTTCTCACTGCCTAATTAAAGTGTCAACCTTAACTTTGAAGTTACATTCTACCACACAAGACCATGTGTGCTACCATTTATGGTAGTATAAAACAAAATTGAGTGAGGTCTTTTGTGATGCAGTGGTGGTGTCCAAACACTAAACCTGGAGACTCCCACCAGCTGGAGAAGTGTATAATAATATGTCTGAACAGGTTGATTAAATCTAAAAATTTGAGTGAATTGCATGTCTTCATATCCATTGATCATAAATTGTTCAAACTTCATTTCAAAGCAACAGTTTCCTGTCACTTTGTTTTATTCATTAGTGGGATATGAGCACTGCTGGCTAAACCAACATTTATTTCCCATCTCTAATTGACCAGAGGGCAATTATGAGTCAACCACATTGCTGTGGATCTGGAGTCACTTGTAGGCCAGACCAAGTTACGAGTGGCAGATTTCCTTCCCTGAAAGACATTAGTGAACCAGATGAGTTTTTCCCCGACAATCAACAATAGTTGTTGTTGGACTAGATTTTTATTGAATTCAAATTTCACCATCTGCTCTGGCAGAATTTAAACCCTGGTCCCCAGAACGTTACCTGGGTCTCTGGATTATTATAACCAGAATCAGAAATTGCTGGGCAGACTCAACAGATCGGGCAGCATCTGTGGAGAGAAAGCAGAGTTAACATTTCAGGTTCAATGACCCTTCCTCAGAACTTTCTTTTGCATTCTTTAATATCTGAAATGGAAATTAAAAGCTTCTTGTTAGAATGCCGAAAGAGCCAGAGGATGAAGTGGGAAGCAGGATAGCTCTGAGCCAGCCTGAATGGTGCTGATGGAGAGAGAGAGAGATGTCGACAGTGTGTATATGGTAACGCATGGCTCTGAGTATGGATGCAGTGAGAATAGCTGTCTGTGCAATGTTGAATCTCACAGAGATACCTGTGATCCTGAGTGGATTCAAAACATGAAGGATGAAACTTGAGTTGGAATCCATATGGAGTGAATTTGAAGGCAGTCACTGTGGAACATCCTGTGGCTGTGGAAGTGAGTTTTGGCAAATACGTTGTCAAACACCAGGAGCGACAACAAAGTTAATGATGGTGAACAAGAAAAAAGAGCAGAATGGAAATCCTGCCAGAGAGAGGAGCAGAGCTCCCTCAAAGTGGCCATACCCGGAAGCGATATGGCAGAAAATTAAATGCTAAATGAAAAGAAAGGAACTGCAGAATCTGGAAATCAGAAACAAAAACAGAAGTTGCTGGAAAAGCTCAGCAGGTCTAGCAACATCTGTGGAGAGAAAGCAGAGTTAACATTTCGGGTCCAGTGACCATTCTTCAGAACACTCTGGATTATTAGCCTAATGACAATGCCACATGGCCATCGCCTCCCTGATTTACTGCAAAATGAAAATAATCCAAAAATTATAGATTGTTTCAGGCAATCTCATTCAATATATCGAATGTTTTTGCAAGTCCTTTATTAAAAGTATTTTTGAATTGCTCGAAGATATTGTTTTACAGCTTAAATTAATATCAATGTTTGTGTTGGTGTTTTAGTAAATTTTACTAAATATTTTGTATACATTTGTCACCATTCACTCACTTACATTAACTTGATAAAGTAGCAGATTTATAAATGTTTAATAAAGCATTAGAATTCAGACTCAGGCTAAACAAATATGACACCAAATTGATTAACAAACAAATTGCAAGTGAAGTAGTGAGTAAAACTGCAAATCTTGCAAGGAGAAGTGACTCAGTGGGATTTTTATAGGACTTTGTCATCTTCATTAGCAGTCTCTTGGATCAAGGATGATTATTTCTTCCAGATGGTTGTGTCAAAGTGAAAAGTGAGTGTTGTATGTGGGTTCGAGAAGATTTATGATTCCTACCCTAACCTTACAGGCTGTCTCAAAGTGAGGATATCTGATCTCAGTTGATGAAAGTGTTGGTGGACTGATAGAGCAAGCACTGCCTCTCTTTCATCTGTCTTGGTTTTCTTTCTCAGTGGTTGTTCACATCTTGGATGTGGGATTGCCCTTTTG
Source organism: Chiloscyllium punctatum (assembly GCF_047496795.1). Classification (NCBI taxonomy): domain Eukaryota; kingdom Metazoa; phylum Chordata; class Chondrichthyes; order Orectolobiformes; family Hemiscylliidae; genus Chiloscyllium; species Chiloscyllium punctatum. Next base: position 83,995,918 of record NC_092753.1, on the reverse strand, counting down.
CGAGTGGGGTTGGGAATATATTTCCCATGTGAGCACTGCAGAAGATTGCACATTACATCCACCCTTTTCAACATCCAGTGCCTCAAATATTCCTTCCTGTGAAGCAATGAGTAGGATTTTCACCTCCATGGAGGCATTAAGAAGAGCAAATTATTGGGCCAGTTTGCCCTGGAGAGAAACTCGCCCCTTTCTTGTCACCTCTGCAATTAACTGCTGGGTGAGAAGGTCCATGGGTGACTTTCTCAACTTGCCAACACCTAGGACCTTAAGTGGTCAATAATAGCCATTTAAGGACTTGAATTCTACACCATCCCAGTGACCTGTGTCAATGGCTGGCAGGAGTTGTGGCTATTTTCTCATTTTAATTTTCGTTATGAAAAGAGATTGAATAGACCGGATTTGTTTTCCTTGGAGCAGAGGAGACTTAGGGGAGATATGATTGACATGTACAAAATTATGAAGGGCATAGACAAGGTAGACAGAAAGAGACTTTTCCATTTGGTAGACAGATCAATGACTGGGGACATGGATTTAAGATAAGGGGCAGGAGATTGAGAGGAGATGTGTGGACAAATGTAGAAGGCATTGCCTGAGACAGAAACCCTCAAGACATTTAAGAGCAGTTTAAATAAACACTTGAGACAGCATAGCATACAAAGCTTCAGACCAAGTGCTAGGAGTTAGGATTAGGATAGTTATGTGTAAGTGAGGACTGCAAATGCTGGAGATCAGAGTCAAAGAATATGGTGCTGGAGAAGCATAGCCAGTCAGGCAGCATCCAAGGAGCGATGAATCGCCTTTCATCAGGAGTGAGCTTTTAAATGGGAAGAGGGTGGGGCTGGGGGGAGGGTAGTTGGAAATATGATAGGTAGATGAAGGTGGTGGGGGGGAGTGATAGATCGGAGAGGAGGTTGAGCAGATAGGTAGGAAGGAAGATGGACAGGTAGGATCGTTCCAGAGAGCAGTGCCGAGTTGTAGGGTTGGGACTGGGATAAGGTGAATGAGGGTAAATGTGGAAATTGGTGAAATCTACATTGATCCCGTATGGTTGGAAGGTCCCAAGGCAGCAGATGAGGCGTTCTTCCTCCAAGCATTGAGTGGTTAAGATTTGGCGATGGAGGAAGCCCAGGTCCTGCACGTCCTTGGTGGAGTGGGAGAGAGAGTTAATGTGTTAAGACACAGAGTGGTAGGTTATGCCTGAAACGTCGACTCTCCTGTTCCTTGGATGCTGTCTGAACGTCTGTGCTTTTCCAGCACCACCCTTTTCAACTAGAATAGTTAGTTGTTTGTTTTTGACAGGCATAGTCTTGAATGGCCAGAGGGTCTTACTTCTGTGCTGTAGATCTCTATGAGTCTATGGCTATAACTCTGTGACCTGCTTGTGGTGTTTGGCAGCATGGGCTTCTAATTGCCCCCAATCCCTGACTCTCCAGACCGCCCTACTCCCTCCCTGTGAGACTCAAACTACAACAAGAGGTAACAAAAAACCCAACTCCTCGTGATTGGATTTTCTCAAGAGTAGGCCTTAACAGGTAGCCATTAGGAACCAGAATTTTGGCAACCAGGCATGTCAAGTTATCTTGGTGATGTGGGCAGCACTTTGGCTGCTACATAACACAGTCATGACACATAGAAAAGAAACAGGACAATCTCAACCAATAAGTTCTTGCATTTGTCTAAATTTAAGTACACAGCATTCACTAATTTCAAATATGGCCTCCTCTACACTTGGAAGACCAAAGACAGAATAAGTGATCATTTTGTGGAAGATCTCCATAGTCCCCCAAACTTCCAGTCACTTCTCATTTTAATTGGGTATCCTTCCCCCAGCCTGACCTTCCTGTCCACAGCTGGTGAATTGTTACAATGAAACTCACTAAATGCTTGAAGATAGTACCTCAACTTCCAACTCAGCACTCGGTAGCCATCGGGGCTCAGCACTGAGCGCAAGAATGATCATTTTTGCATTGTTTTGTTGTGCTTTATTTTTGCTGATTTAATCTTTCTTTTTGGAAACAAAAATTGCTGGAATTCATGGTGGGTCATGCAGCATCCATGGAGAGAGAGAGGACGCTGATGTCTTGAGTCTAGATGACACTTCATCAGATTCCTACATTGTGTTTAATCAGCTTACTGCCTCTCCATGGACACTGCCTGATCTGCTGTGATCTCCAGCATGTTTTGTTTACAGTGCAGATTCCAGCATCAGCCGTAATTTGCTCCTCCATAATCTTTCTCCCTGTTGCTTCTTTCTTTACAAATTTGATTTGCTTTAGGCTGGCTGTTGCCCGACTCACCTTTTCTTAAACTTATTTTTTAACCCTAAAACGTTTCACCTTTTAAACCTGCCTTTGCCCCACTTTATTGCTGAAACTTCCTTTTTGAGTTTTCTGATGATATGGATCTTGGAAGATTTGTGAACCAGGAGAAGGGTCATGTAGAACTTCAAAAGGTTGGTGGAATGAATGTGCAAGGGGCAGATTAAATTTAATGGCAGGAAATGTGAAATGATTTATTTTAGAGGATGAATGATGTGGACAATATAAATGAAGGTGAAATGTTAAACCAGAAGCATAGGATCTGAGCATTTAGATTAGATTCCCTACAGTGTGGAAACAGGCTCTTTGGCCCCACAAGTTGAAGAGTAACCCACCCAGATCCATTCCCTTCTGACCAATGTACCTAACACCATGGGCAATTTAGCATGACCAATTCACCTGACCTATGGGAGGAAACCCTGAGCACCCAGAGGAAACCCACATGGACACGGGGAGAATGTGCGAACTCCAGACAGACAGTTGCCCGAGGCTGGAATTGAATCTGGGTCCCTGGTGCTGTGAGGCAGCAGTGCTGGCCACTAAGCCACCGTGCCATCCCATTTATATGCATAAACTGGCAGTAGGTAATGAGATTAATTTGAAGAGCCAGAGAAGGCAAGATGGGCCAAATTGCCTCCTCTCGCATCGTAACAATTTTGTGATTCTGTGAAATTATTGCAAGTACAGTTTGAGAGTGTTTCATCAAGCATATAGCACCCTGCCCTTTTATCAATAGGAGCAATATTAAAGCCTTTTATCAATATTAAAGCAATGAAGTTGTGTTAAACCTGCAATATTAGTTTGTGCTCAACCAAATGGGTACTACAAGTTCGATGGGATGAGAAGGCATCGGGGAATCAGAAATGTGGGATGAGGAACATCAGTTACTTGGACAGAGTGGAGAAGTCAAGAGGGGAAAATTGAGAGGAAATTTGATAGATGATGAGCAAACAGTAAATTACCTGAAATTGTACCCATTGATGGTAAGATGGAGAATCAGAAGGCACAAATTCAAGGGTATTGGCAAAAGCAGTAATGACGAATATGAGGAAAAGATTTTACATTGCAAGTGGTTAGAACCTAGAATGTACTGCTAAGATATAATGGAGGCAGATTCAAACATGGCTTTCAAGAAGAGGAAAGATATTCAGGGATAGAAAGAAAACGCAAGTGAATGATATTAGGTGAATTGCTCATTCAAGGCTCAAAACAGACAAATGCTAAATACACACTGAGTGCTGTAACCATTCTAAGATTCCTCCCCATGTTCCCTTTCACTGGTTCAAAACCTGTTATATTTCTGTATTTCCTCAGTTCTGACAGCCTGAAATGCAGTTGCTGAGAACCTGCTGAGTATTTCCAGCACTTTCAATATGAATTTAAGATTTCCAGCATCTGCAGTATATTGCTTTTGCTCAGACAACCACAAATATATTAGCCTTACTCCAATTCCATGTGAAATAATGGAATCAATTACCTGGAGTAAACCTCAGGACGGTGTGCACAGCAGCAATCAGTTTAACACCAATCAATGAGGCTAAAACCAGGAAACATTCCAATATTTTTATTCAATAATGGATGCAAGTCTGTAATTGCCCTTGAAAAGGTGATAGCAAATCTTTTCCTTGAGTGACTTGGTCCATTGTGATATTAGAAAGGCAGTTCCAGGCTTATGACCCAGATCAATAAAGAACTAATGCCTTTGAGCCACTTGTAAGTTTAGACAATGTGAGAAATGGAGGGGAATTTGCATGGAGGGGCTGATGTTCCTGTGTGTCTGTTGTCCTTGATCTTCCAGTTGGTAGAGATCATGAATTTGGAAGGTGCTGTTGAACGAGCCTTAGTGAGTTGCTGCAATGTAAATGGTTATATACTGTGCTACTGTGCATTGATAGTGAAGGATATCAATATATCTGGTGGTGTGGAATGCTGCTTTAGCTTCCTGAGTGTTTTTGGAGCTTCGTTCAAGTGGGGAATATTTCATCAAATTCCTGGCTTTCACCTATTGCATGGTGGACAGGCTTTGAGGAGTCAGGAAGTGAGTTACATGCCTCAGAGTCCTCAGTCTCTGATCTACTTGTAAAACTACTGTATCTATATGAATGATTTTATTGTCATGTGTATTTTACTGTGAAAAATACTGTGATCACCGTGATCCACACTCACCAGCCACCTCACCATCATCTGCCAGAGTTCAGTTTCTGGTCAGTGGTATCTCTGAGGATATTGAGATTGGGGTTTCAGGCTACAGTAATCCAAAAGAATGACCAGGACAGGTGATTAGATTCTTTCTTTTTGGAGATAGTCATAGCCTGGCACATGTATGGCACAATGTTACTTAACACCTATCAGACCAAGCCTGAATGTTGTCTGGATCTTGATGTTTTTTGGCATTGACTTCTTCAGTGCCTGAGGACTTATGAATGGTACTGAACACTATGCAATAATCAGCATTCCCATAGCTGACCTTATATTGGAGGCAAGTTATTAATGAGACAGTTGGAAGTGGTTGGACTGAGGACATAATCCTGAGGAATGTAGGGCTCTTGTGATGCAATGGTTGGTGTGTCTACCTCTGAGCCAGAAGCCCAGATTCAAGGCCCACTTGCTACAGAGATACGTAATGACATCTCTGGAGAAGTTGATGTGGAAATATCCACCCTGAGGAGCTCTAGTGGGCTAATGGCTACAGCCTTGCTTCCCATTTCAAAGATGGTTGCTTCAAAACCCTCTCTTACTACAGAGATCTGAATACACTATCCAGAGTGATATGGATACAGCACTGCATAATAGTTCTGTCTTTCAGTTAAGACATTAAATTGATGTTCTCCCTGACATCCTGGTCAATAGGAGAAAGTGAGGACTGCAGATGCTGGAGATCAGAGCTGAAAATGTGTTGCTGGAAAAGTGCAGCAGGTCAGGCAGCATCTAAGGAGCAGGAGAATCGACATTTCGGGCATGAGCCCTTCTTCAGGAATGAGGAGAGTGTGCCAAGCAGGCTAAGATAAAAGGTAGGGAGGAGGGACTTGGGGGAGGGGCATTGGAAATGCAATAGGTGGAAGAAGGTTAAGCTGAGGGTTATAGGCCGGAGTGGGGGTGGGGGTGGAAAGGTCAGGAAGAAGATTGCAGGTTAGGAAGGTGGTGCTGAGTTCGAGGGTTGGGACTGAGACAAGGTGGGGGGAGGGGAAATGAGAAAACTGGAGAAATCTGAGATCATCCCTTGTGGTTGGCGGGTTCCTAGGCGGAAGATGAGGCATTATTCCTCCAGCCGTCATGTTGCTATGGTCTGGCGATGGAGGAGTCCAAGGATCTGCATGTCCTTGGTGGAGTGGGAGGGGGAGTTGAAGTGTTGAGCCACGGGGTGGTTGGGTTGGTTGGACCGGGTGTCCCAGAGGTGTTCTCTGAAACGTTCCGCAAGTAGGCGGACTGTCTCCCCAATATAGAGGAGGCCACATCGGGTGCAGCGGATGCAGTAAATGATGTGTGTGGAGGTGCAGGTGAATTTGTGGCTGATATGGAAGGATCCCTTGGGGCCTTGGTGGGAAGTAAGGGGGGAGGCATGGGCGCAAGTTTTGCATTTCTTGCAGTTGCAGGGGAAGGTGCCAGGATTGGAGGTTGGGTTGGTGGGGGGGTGTGGACCTGACAAGGTAGTCACGGAGGGAGTGGTCTTTTCGGAACGCTGATAGGGGAGGGGAGGGAAATATATCCCTGGTGGTATGGTCCGTTTGGAGGTGGCGGAAATGATGACGGATGATATGATGTATATAGAGGTTGGTGGGGTGGTAGGTGAGGACCAGTGGGGTTCTGCCCTGGTGGCGATTGGAGGGGCGGGGCTCAAGGGTGGAGGAGCAGGAAGTGGAGAAGATGCGGTGGAGAGCATCGTCGATCACGTCTGGGGGGAAATTGCGATCTTTGAAGAAATCTTCATCCACAGAAGAATCCATACACTAAACAAACAGTTCTTCCTAGCCATATCGGAAACGTCTTCAAAGACCGCAATTTCCCCCCAGATGTGATCGACGATGCTCTCCACCGCATCTCCTCCACTTTCCGCTCCTCCGCCCTTTAACCCTGCCCCTCCAATCTCCACCAGGACGGAACCCCACTGGTCCTCACCTACCACCCCACCAACCTCCATACACATCATATCATCCGTTGTCATTTCCGCCACCTCCAAACAGACCACCAGGGATATATTTCCCTCCCCTCCCCTATCAGCGTTCCGAAAAGACTACTCCCTCCATGACTCCCTTGTCAGATCCACACCCCCCACCAACCCAACCTCCATTCCTGGCACCTTCCTCTGCAACCGCAAGAAATACAAAACTTGCACCCACACTTCCCCCCTTACTTCCCTCCAAGGCCCCAAGGGATCCTTCTATATCCACCACAAGTTCACCTGCACCTCCACACACATCATTTACTGCATCCGCTGCACCCGATGTGGCCTCCTCTATATTGGGGAGACAGGCCGCCTACTTGCGGAACGTTTCAGAGAACACCTCTCGGACACCCGGACCAACCAACCCAACCACCCTGTGGCTCAACACTTCAACTCCCCCTCCCACTCCACCAAGGACATGCAGATCCTTGGACTCCTCCATCGCCAGACCATAGCAACACGACGGCTGGAGGAAGAGCGCCTCATCTTCCACCTAGGAACCCGCCAACCACAAGGAATGAACTCAGATTTCTCCAGTTTCCTCATTTCCCCTCCCCCCACCTTGTCTCAGTCCCAACCCTCGAACTCAGCACCATCTTCCTAACCTGCAATCTTCTTCCTGACCTTTCGTCCCCCACCCCCACTCCGGCCTATAACCCCATCTTAACCTCCTTCCACCTATCGCATTTCCAACATTCCTCCCCCAAGTCCCTCCTCCCTACCTTTTATCTTAGCCTGCTTGGCACACTCTCCTCATTCCTGAAGAAGGGCTCATGCCCGAAACGTTGATTCTCCTGCTCCTTGGATGCTGCCTGACCTGCTGCGCTTTTTCAGCAACACATTTTCAATCCTGGTCAATAGTTAACTAAAATCAATCTTAGCAGAAGCAGATTACCCTGGCTATTGTCTTATTGTTATTTTATAGGGGATTTCTGAGCACAATAATGGCTGCTATGATTTCCACAAAAGTACTTACGCATTAAAAGCGCTTCAATAGGTTTGAAATGCTTTGCGATGCACAAAGATCAGGACAGACATGTTATAAATCCAAGTTTTTTTTTCATGAATAATGTTGAAGTTGTTAAGGATAAATATGAAGGAGAAGTCTTCCGTAGGTCTAAGACACAACATCTCTAACCAAGGCTCAGCAGTATTAATGAAGCCACTGGAGCATCCAATTTCAGAACTGAAGCAGTAAGGTACAAGTCAGAGGAAGCTAATCACTAGATTCGATACACAAACAAAATGGAGTTACTGTTTTGAGTCGACTGGCCCCTCTTCAGAACTAGATTTGATATCTGGAACGAGAAGACTATTCTATGTTCAGGAGCTTAGTGAATTGAATCCATATTCTTGAGAATTTAGAAGAATGATAAGTAATTAAAACAGGTAAGATTCTAAAGAGGGTTTAAAGGATAGAAAATGAGATTTTTGCTGACTGGCAAATCCAGACATCTAGGCACCGTCTCACTATATAGCTCTGATCACTTAGGACTGAGATCAGGAGAATTTCTTCATTGAAACAGTTTTGAATCTTTTGAATTCATGACACGAGAGGGTGGAAAATGCATCATCACTGAGTGTATAGTGACATGCTACGCAATTGATACATTTTTCCAATGCCTCTGAGATTATTTGAATTTGATAGCAAGGTAGAACACTTCATAAAGACTTTGAAAAACATTTCATTGCCTGCTGCATTGATGTCTGGCAAGAGAGACACACCACTGTGACTCATCGCTAGCACCTTTCACTTACTGAATGGTCAATAGTTTCTATGCTTGCTAATAATTCCTTTGAATAGCTTATTGAATTTCAACCTCCACTATTGGAAGGCTTCATCACGCTTATATAAACCGTCCACACCGTAATATAAGCAGTGTTTACATAACGGATCACAGCACCTAAAAAACAAAGAGGTATATTCTTACATTGCATAAATGTGATCTTGAAATCCAATGTATTGTCAGACAGTTAATCCATCGTTTACTCCAATTGACTCAGTTAAATATTTAGAAAGCAAACAGAAATTGGATCAGGGATTTAAAGTTGCACCAAACTAAATGAATCATATTCGGTGTCCTTCTCCTTTGTCTACACAGCAATGCCTGGAAAATCATAATAGATTTGTTTCCAAGCCTTTACAAATCAAATGAAAGGCTTACCAGACACAAAATGAGTGTCAAAAGGTCCGACATGTTCATCTTTGCATATTCATCTATCACAAACTACCTACCTTTTTGACAGAGGTCCTCCACGTTTTGAGGACTGGTATTAAAAGTATTCTCAAACTTCATCAATATGTGTAAACAAAGGGTCAGTGATTATTACATTTTTGCATGGGCCAACATTCACTGTCTGTGTAATATAGCCTGAGTGCTTTGGTACACATTAGCCTATCAAATATATAGCCAAAAGACTGGATTCCTATGGAGATGGGTATCTTGGCATTTATTAATAATACCAATCTACTTCGGTGATGATGGTAGTATTACTGGAGATAGTTAATTAAATTATCAGGCTAGTGCAATGGAAACATGGGTTCAAATCCTATTAGGAAGGTAGAATTTGAATTTGAATTCAATCAACAAATCTGGAACTAAAATTGAATCCCAGTAATTGTGACCATGAAACAGTCTTCTGTTAGATTAGGTTACTTACAGTGTGGAAACAGGCCCTTTGGCCCAACAAGTCCACACCGCCCCGCCGAAGCATAACCCACCCATACCCCTACATCTACAGATACCCCTTACCTAACACTACGGGCAATTTAGCACGGCCAATTCACCTGACCTGCAGGTCTTTGGACTGTGGGAGGAACCGGAGCACCCGGAGGAAACCCACGCAGACACGGGGAGAATGTGCAAACTCCACACAGTCAGTCACCTGAGGCGGGAATTGAACCCGGGTCTCCGGCGCTGTGAGGCAGCAGTGCTAACCACTGTGCCACCGTGCCGCCCACCGTGCAGGAAAGCATCTAACTCATGAATGCCTCTTAAGGAGGGGAATCTGTTATGCTAACCTGGTTTGTCTACATGTGACTCCAAAAGTACCTTTTAACTGCCCTCTGAAATGACATAGGAAGTGGCTCATTTCAAGGGAAATTAGGAATAGGCAGCAAATGCTGGCCAACCAGCAATACCCTTATTCTGTAAAAGGCTTTCTTTAAAAGCAACACAAACTATTTACAATGTTAGGAAAATTTATACTTGAACATTGTTCTATGCTTAATAACATTACCGTGTCTTAAGTAACTGTAAGGCTTCACACAGCTGACTTCAACAACTATACATTGCACTGGCACTAAAACACTGAGTGAGAAGGTGTGCTGAAGGTGAGGTGATGACTTTTATACTGAAACATCACACGTCATAATGTCACCGAAGTAGCTCAATGGCACACTGCCTGTCTGGAGTGTATACAATGATACAACATTGCCCTTTATTCCCTTTAACAATGAATATCACTTTTCTCTCTGCATGTGAAAAGGATATATGGGGATACACTATGTCCTTTTTTTTGATATTCACTCATGGACATGGGTGTTGCTGGATGGACAGCATTTATTGCCCATTTCCAATTACCCTTAAGAAGATGGTTGTGAGCTACCTTTTTGAACCACTGTAGTCCATGTGCTATAGGTTGACCCACAATGCCCTTAGAGAGGGAACCCAGTGTTTACCCCTGACTAATGCACCTAACACTCTGGGCAACTTAGCCTGGCCAATTCACCTAACCTGCACATCTTTGGACTGTGGGAGGAAACCAGAGCACCAGAAGGAAACCCACAGACATGGAGAGAATGTGCAAACTCCACGCAGACAGTTGACTGAGGCTGGAATCAAACGGGGGTCCCTGTGAGACAGCAGTGCAAACCACTGAGCCACCACACTCCCCCTTTTCTTGGTAAAGATTCTGTTTTACTATATAAGTATTGTCAGCGCACTCCTACCAATGACCTCTTTCTTTCATTATTTCTTATTTCCATCTAATCTAATTCTAAATGTTGATTCTTCAAACAAAGATTATTTCTCACTGGTGTGCTGATATCACTCTTCATTAACAAAGCTACACCATCTGATTTGCTTTTCTTCCTGTCCTTCTGAAAGGTCCAAGGCCCCAATCGTGGCATCACAGCAACCATGTGTCGTCATGGCTACCATATCAGATTTACTTATTTCTCCCTGCGATATCAATTCATCCGTATTGTTACAAATGGAGCATATTCAGATAGGGAGATTAATTCTGCCTTGATGCCATTAAACTCTGAGCTGAACTCCTGGTGCAACATTATGCTTATATGCAAAATTTGTCAAACATGTGGTTACAACTACCTTGAGTTACCCTGCACAATTGCCTTGTCCCTTTCTCTTTAATGTTCCAAATCTCTAGTCAGGTGAGCTTTATTTTTCCATTATTTAAATAAAAGCTATCTCAACAGTGCTATTTATACAATGTATAGCCAACCACTCCAAGTGTGGTACAGCTCTCTCATTTTCTGGAGGTGTTGTATTGAGCTTGAAACATTAACTTTGTTTCTCTCTCCATAGATGCCACAAATCTGTTGAGTGTCTCCATCATTTTCTGTGTTTGTTTCATAATTATTTAAAACTTAGTATGTTGGTGCAATAACATATGGTTTGCACCTCTTGTTCTGACAGAGTTACCTCAAGGTCTGCAAATGCTGCAAGAAATAAATGTCTTTCTCCTTGAATAAATTAATTTTTTGTAGGTGATTGTCTGGAATTTGAGCTAAGATTTTGACCTTGAAAACACTGAATGTCAAAGACATTCTCAAAGCTTTTCTATGCGTAGACACAATGAGGCAAGTTGTGCAGTTACAAATAGATAATAAAGCATCACACTCAGTTCCTGATACCTAATTTTGTATGTTTAATTGACCTGAATATTATAGGATGGGAACCTAAGCAGGGTAACAAGGGTAAGGGAAACAAGGATGGTAATAAAAGGGAGAACAGTATAATGTGGAAACAGTAGACAGGGTAATCAATGGCAAGAGGTAAACAGGGCCACGGTACAAAAAAAAGTTAGGATATTCACAAATAGCAAAAAGGCAAGCCTAAATGCTCTGCACCTTAATGCATGAAATTTTCAAAAGGTAGATGAACTGATGGCGCAATTTGAGGTAAATGGATAAGATCTTGTAGCCATTGCAGAGAAATGGTTTCAAGGATATCAGAACGGTGAACTTATTATTCAGGGATATTTGAGCTTTTGGGGAGATAGGAGAGATGGGAAAGGTGATAGGGTTGCACGGTTGTAAGAGATGAATTCACAACAGTTATGCGAGATGATGAAGACTTGGATGATGTTGAGTCCACTTGGGAGGAGGTAAATAACAGAAAGGGAAAGAAGACTTGCCCCCAAACAACATGCCATACTGTAGGAAAGGATATGAGTCAACAACTAACAGGAGCATGTAACAAGAATAGAGCAATAATTATGGATGACTTAAATCTACATGTTGATTGGGTTAATCAAATTGGAAAGGATAGTTACAATAATGAATTCATAGACTGTATTAGGGATAGTTTCATACAGTAATATGGAGCCAACCAAGGACCAGGCTTTCTTTGATCTGGTGATGGATTATGTGGCATGTTTAATAAATCATCTCAGAGTAATAGATTCCTGAGTGATCTGGGCAGGTAGGTCCGTGGGAATGACAATAAGTTAGGAGTGGCAGACATCTAAGTAGGTAACTCAGCAAAAATACATCCCAGTAAGAAGGAAAGATTCTAAGAGAGGGAAAAATCCTCCCTGGTTAACCGGAGAAGGTAAGAGTTTAAAGTTGAAAAAATATATCCGGAGGCCGGGATAAATTCAGAATCTAGAAAAGGCAAACTGAAGAGATTATAAAAACTAAACTAAGACGGCAAGCTAGTATTTACTCCATTAGGGTTTGAGTACTGGATAGTGTAGTCTTGTTTCATTTATATAAGAACTTGGTTAGTTTACACCTGGAATGCTGTGTACAGTTTTGGTCTCTTTATCTCAGGAAAGATATAAAAGGCATCATGGGAATGCAACGGACATTTACCAGAATGGCGGACTGTCTATGATGAGAGATTGAACAAACAGGGACTGTTTCCAGAATGTCAATGAATGAAAGATGATTTAATTGAAACTTACAAAAGGGATTGACAGGTACAGTGTATCCCTTGGCTGGGAAATCTAAATCAAAGAGGCCAATTTAAAAATAAGGGAGTTGCCACTTAGATCAGTGATGAGAAGAAATGGCTTTACTTAGAGGGTTGTTAATCTTTGGAATTCTCTGCTTCCAAGAGTTGCAGAAGTTCAGTCTTTGAGTAGAGTTAAGTATAACTTGAAGATGCCAAGATTGCACTGGAGTGGATAAAGTCAAAAGTGACACAGTACCAGGTTATGTTCCAACAGATTTACTTAAAATCACAAGCTTTCAGAGCACTGCTCCTCTGTCAGATGAAGAGTGTGGCGCACAGGCATAGAATATATAGGCAGACGGATAATGGAAAGATAATTCCAAGTAGTTAAGAATATTAACAGACAAGGACAAATAATGTGACTAGAGTGTCAACAGGTCACAGGTCGTTCCAATTTAAGAGAGATGGGTGCAGTGTGTTCCGGAAAATAGTTGTTTATAATGCCGAAATCTAGTTTGTGTTGTCAGGGCGAACTTCAGCTTCCAGTGTTTTATTTGCATTGTTTTGTTGTCTGCAAATACAAGCACATGTTTACATTTATCTGATTGCTTGAATGCATATAATGTTCCCCTATACTGGGCAATGACAAGCTGCGAGACTCCAGTAGTCATTGCAGAACAGGGTAGCTCTGACTTAGAGGGTGTCCAGAAAGAATGTAATTATAGACTGTTGTGAGGTGCTGCAATAGGGGTTGGAAAATGGGGTTATATATATGAGGGAATGTCAGCCATGTGCAGTGTGGCTTTACAGCTGCTGTGCCTTGACAGTGCTGAATTGCTGCAGGTATTCATTGAGTAGCAAACCTCATCTTCAGTAGCTCTATTGTGTGCATCACTACAGCCCTTGTTAAAGCATGGGCAGCCTTGTACCTCTGAACTAGCTTTGACAAATGGGATTAAGCAGAATCCAAAAGGATTCTACAAATACATTAAGGACAAAAGGGTAACTCGGGAGAGAATAGATCAACAAGGTCACCAAAGTGTGGAACTGTGGGAGTTGGGTGAGTATTTTGTATGAGTATTTTGTATCTACTGTGGAGAAGGATATGGAAGATGTAGAATGAAGGGAAATAAATAGCAACTTCTTGAAAAAGTCCACATTACAGAGGAGGAAGTGCTGGATACCTTAAAATGCACAAAGGTTGATAAATCCCTGGAACCTGACCTGATGTACCCTGGAACTCCGCAGGAAGTGAGGGAAGAGATTGTTGGGCCCCTTGCTGAGGTATTTGTATCATCGATGGTCACAGGTGAGGTGCTGGAAGACTGGAGGTTGGCTAACGTGGTGCCACTATTTAAGAACAAAACATTGATGAAGCCAGCATTGGATGTATTGGGCACCAAAGGGGCAGGATTGGTAGCTAATGTGGCAGGTTTTGCAGGATGCAGTGAGAAATCTCAGTAGATATCATGGCAGAAATCCTTCCAAAATAGCCAACACATCGCAGGTCAAAAAAATATAAGATATAACCCAATATTTTCAAGGCTTTTTCCTCATATTCAGATTTCCTCAAACCAGGCAGCAACCGATTGCAGCTTAGATTAACATTTCAGTCTCCCATAAGAAAGGAGAATGTGCTGTTTGCCCTCTAGTGATTGTAGCTTTACAGGAAAAGGGGCTCTTAAAGTATACTTAGTTCCTTATTCAATTTGCAGGGTTGTGTAGGGTCACAGAAATCTGATCCGATGTGATGTGACATTCTAGGATAAGAGCTGGAGGATCAATAATTTATGAGAAAGCAAGGAATAAGGAGCGATGGCAATGATGACGAAGGCACACTGTTGAATAAATAGGAGCACTTTATTGATGAATTGCATTCTGATGGTCCCTTGAAGCTGTCACCTTGGGGTCTTCTGAGTGACAGCCCATTTGATGCTCCAATAAACTCGCTCCTGCTGCTTCTGAAACACCATGATCCAAGAATAGCACTGCGATCATATGGCTGGTAATACAGATACCTGGACTAATGTTCCAATGATATGAGGTCAAATCCCAAACTGGCACATTTCGATTTCATTAATTAATACATGTGTAATTAATTTTAAAAAAACACTACTCTCAAAAACACTATTCTCACTACATGAGAAAACCGATTGATCTAAAAACTTATCTGGTTCACTGAAATCCTTTACTAAAGGAAATCTGCCATCCTTATGTAGATGTGACTCCAGACTCACAGCCAAGTGGTTGACTCAACTCCCTCTGAAAAGGTACCGCAAACCAATCAGTTGTGTCAAACCACTGCAGAAAAGTCCAGCAAGAATAAATCCAGGCAGGTTGACCATGGGAGAATCCTCCTCACTAATATGTGTGCTATATTTTGGAGAAGTGTTCAATAGGCTGTTCCAGCAGCAGCCTGACACAGTC
Organism: Chiloscyllium punctatum; assembly: GCF_047496795.1. Taxonomy (NCBI): domain Eukaryota; kingdom Metazoa; phylum Chordata; class Chondrichthyes; order Orectolobiformes; family Hemiscylliidae; genus Chiloscyllium; species Chiloscyllium punctatum. The sequence continues at coordinate 83,980,868 of NC_092753.1, read as the reverse complement.
ATACTCAGCAAATTTATTTCCAAACACTAGTATATGTACCACCATCACCATTCCTCAGTATGCCCTCCCCTAATGGCAGGACACACCCACCAGATGTGGCCTAATTGCTGAGTCCTAGTTAATCTACCTGTGACCAATGCAGATGTCTACAATGTGGGGTGGCAGCAGTGGGAAGTGGAGTTGAGGCCACATTCAGATTAACCATGACATAATGAATGATAGAGCAAATGAGAGGGCTGAATGGTCTACATCTGTTCCTAATCCTTCTATTCTTCTGACAGCATTGCTAGGAGTGGCCTTGTGGAGACAAATCCCGTTGTGGACATCCTCCACTGTTTTGTGTAGTGCTAGCTTGAAACTAGGAAACCATAGTCACGAACTGTAATCTTGTAATGCTGTAAATGCATATCCTTCACTCTACCATTATCCTTAAGCCCAGGAGAACATGCCAGAAGCTGCACAGAACATACCTAGAGAGGGTTGCTAGCCTGGTGGATCTACAACACAGGATGACTTGCATGCTGAAAGATGCACCCAAGACATGCTAGGCAAAGTTAACTCAAATGCTGACATAGTCTATATTCAAATGCAGAAAGACCTGGAAGATATTCAGATTTGGACTCAGAAATGGCAAGTGTTGCTTGTGCCATACAAGTGGCAGGTAACAGACATTTCCAGCAAGAGAATCTAACCATTGCCCTTTGACGTTCATAGGCATTACTATTGCTGGATTTCCACACTATCAACATCCTGGGAGTTACCATTGACCAGAAGCTGAACAGGACTGAGCATATAAATACTGCAGCTACAAAAGAGAGTCAGATGCTAGGAAGTTCTAATGAGTAACTCATCCTCTGACACACCAAAACAAGGCACAAGTCAGGAGTGTAATGGATCCACACTTGCCTGGATGGTTGCAGCTCCAAGAACTCTTAAGAAGCTTGACACCTTCCAGGAGAAATAAGCCTGCTTGATGGCATCATAACCACCAGCCTCAGCACTCATTCTCTTTCTCACAAACATAGCAGAACCTGTCTGTATGCACTGCTTGAACTCAGCAAGTCCACTTTGACGGTCCTTTCCAAACCTAGGGCTTCCACTAGAAAAGAACATAAGCAGCAGTCACATGGGAAATCACTATGTGTAAGTTTTACATCCTAACTTGACACTATGTTAATTTTCCTTCAAAGTTGCTGGGGCAAAGTCCTGATGTTCACAATATAATAGTACTGTACCTCATCATATGAGTTCGGTGGTACAAGGAAACAGCTCACTATAACCTTCTAAGGAAATTAGGATGGTCAAAGAACGCTGGTTTTGCCAACAGTCTCCATGTCCCATGTAAGGCCGTGCCTCTTACCAGGGATATATTGACACCATCACTGTGCTAAGTAATATAACCTGTGGCCATGTCAAATACACACTGTAGAAAGTATTGTAGAATGAACTCTGATGTGACATAAATGCAAAAGCTCCCCTTTGGGAGCCCCATGATTCTCTCTTTAAGAAGGGTCTGTTTCCACGCTGTACACCTCTCTGATTCTATGAAGTCTCAAGAAACACATACTGTGTTGTGTTAGTCTAACCTGCTGTTCTGACAACTTTTGCACGGGTGATCGCTAAAATTGGATGGTGGTAGCATGTTGCTGCCAAGCTACATGAATTGCCCAAGGTTAATTCTTGAAGTGTGTGTCAGCAGCCCGACGAATGATTCTCCAGCTACCTCCCAGTGTGATGTGACACAGATCCCTTGTGACAATTTCTTTAAATGGTATAAAAGTCAGATGTGGTCATAATTTTTATAACAACCAGTACAAGCTGGCTGGGCAGATGATCTTAGCTGCAGGCTTCCATGCAATTAATGATATTGGCTCTTTAATTCAGTGCATTCTTCTCATATATCATGAAATCACTGAATTCTTAATGGCATCTTCTGGCACGTCCTGTTAGTCACACACTTTACCTCACACTTCAGCTCAAAATGTTTTGGTGCTACAAATTGCTGTAAGTGGAAGCTGATATAGGCATTAATGATGTCAATAGGATCTTGGTGAATGTCTGGACCCATAGTCTGCCTTCATAACTTGATCCAAGAGTATTTAGAATTATTGAACCAAGGTGGGCAGATATAAATCTAACTGAAAATGCAACAAGCTTGAGAGGCTGGATAGCTGGCTGCTATTTCTAAGCTTTTATACTCTGGGAACAAAACGTGTAGCATTCTGATAGACCTTGTAAAAATGTGACAAATGCTTTCTGACAGTCATCCACAAGACAAGCTGTAAAGAATGCAGAACAATCAAGAAATGTGACCTTGTAGCTTGTCCAAAAGAAACGGAATTCACTGGATTTAAAGAGAGAGATAACTGAGGGTAGATTAGTCAGGGTAGGTACATCCTTCTCGATAAACTACGCAAACCAGAAATGAAGATATGATTTGAAATCAGTTTCAGATAAATCACGATTCCCAAATATAAACACCGCACTTCAGCTGCCTGAAGGTCAAGAACAATATGTTTCAGCTTTGTGCAGCTTATTGACAGTGATGTCATAATGATGGATGGAAAAGCTGGTATTGGAGGTAGATGCATTCTGAGCATTCAGTGCTGTTCCCAGCATGTCAGCTGATGTGCTGTAGCAAAAGATGTTTGAAGGAAGATCAAAGACAGATATTGAACTATAGCTTACTTTGCTGATTGCTGGGTTTTGCAAGCAACTATCTAACAATGAACCTGTTGACAAAGGACAGCACTCAAACACAGCAATCCCATTAGAAGTGTCAGCCTTTGTAACTGATCATGCAAGGCACAGGCACAAAGTGTAGGATTGTGTTTTGAAATCAGTCTTGCTATTGTACATACTAGACATTTCAAAAAAGGAATTCAAATCAGCTGTTGTACAAGAAAAGACGACTCTCCCCAAAACAGTCATAGAGCCATAGAGATGTACAGCACGGAAACAGACCCTTCGGTCCAACCCATCCATGCCGACCAGATATCCCAACTCAATCTAGTCCCACCTGCCAGCACCCGGCCCATATCCCTCCAAACCCTTCCTAGACATATATCCATCCAAATGCCTCTTAAATGTTGCAATTGTACCAGCCTCCACCACTTCCTCTGGCAGCTCATTCCATACACGTACCACCCTCTGTGTGAAAAAGTTGCCCCGTAGGTCTCTCTTATATCTTTCCCCTCTCACCCTAAACCTATGTCCTCTAGTTCTGGACTCCCTGATCCCAGGGAAAAGACTTCGCCTATTTACCCTATCCATGCCCCTCATAATTTTGTAAACCTCTATAAGGTCAGCCTTCACCCTCCGACGCTCCAGGGAAAACAGCCCCAGCATTTATTAAAATAAAAAGAGTGTTACTGTTCATTCAGGAAATCCAAGTTACTGCAGCCATATGCACTTCATATGCATATTGTGGTATTACCTTGATTGCCCCTGCTGGGTTGTTAACCACATCTGCCAAATTGTGGTACAGGGTAATCGTTGCTTGAGGTAATTTGCTACCATCCATCCTCCTTTTTTCTAAGTTTTCAACAAACAATAATTGTGCTTTGGTTAAGTCTCATCAGTTATGATACCATATCTCTGGCTTGTGTAATGATTAGTGGTACAGGATATATCACTGTAAAGTCTTTCCAGGAGAGGCATTATTCTAAATTAACAACATGACTTATTGCATTATAGCAATAAGTATAGTAAAGTATAATTACTAGGACCCTAAAAACCAGCAGCAATTATATCTACGCTCTACAAAACCAAGAACCCAAAGACTGGGTGAAATCAGCAGAATGGATGGAATCCAATGTAACAGGAACATTAACTCCTTCAGAACCATTGCATTATACAACGTCTTTCCCAAGCCGTAACCCCAATAATAAGCCCTGCATACATTTGTGTGTATAGCTATATTTACCACTCTCATCTCCCCTCAAGTTTCTGACTTCATCAATGCAAAGTTAAAAATCACACAACATATAGTCCAACAGGTTTAGTTGGAAGCACACTAGCTTTCAGAGCGTCGCTCCTTCATCAGGTGACTCAATCACCTGGTGAAGGAGCGTCGCTCCGAAAGCTAGTGTGCTTTCAATTAAACCTGTTGGACTATAACCTGGTGTTTTGTGATTTTTAACTTTGTAAACCCCAGTCCAGCACCGGCATCTCCAAATCATGACTTCATCAATGCAGGCAGACTTGGAATTTCACTATTTTGCTCGGACACACTTTGTTCTGAAATGGAAAAATGGTTGGTGTTTTAACTGAGAACTGTTGGCTTTGGTTCTGTCGATCATTAAGCTTAGGATATTTTATCTCCTGGATAATCCAGACAGAGTTTGTTGTTCCTTGTTGACTTTGTTATTTGAAAGACCTAAAATCTTGTGAATTTCCTTCCTGGAAGTTAGATGTGCTGTTGAAGTAAATACTTTATTCCATGGAGTGTCCTGGATTTCTGGATCAGGCAATTGTTTTCTAGTTGAGCAAATTGTCTCTTTCTTGCAATTTCCTGGATGTTCCGACCAGGCAATTTCTTCTTTTTGATCATGTTGTGGATCTGCAGGTATTGGTCTGGCTCTCTCGGAGTCATACACAGTTTGTCTCTGTTGAGACAACAATACCGACATCGGTAAAAGTGAAACCCATTTGTCTGTATTTTAAAAATGCAGATTCCAAAAATAACAATGTCTTGTGCCTCTTTATCCCCATAAATTGCCAATCCTTTCACATTTGACTGTATTAGATGACAATGAAAGTCAGTGTCAGGTTATCTGCCACCACAAAGCAGGAGAAGTGGTTAAAGGTGACAGACGATGAGTCAGACTTACCAGTTGAGTCCTGCAGCTGGTCCTTCAGCAAGAATACTTTCAACTTAATAAAAAGATTGAACATTTCAAAGCAAATGAGGGCCCACGCAGGGTAACCAGCATACTGACACCATTCACACATTGACTTCTGCTCCCAGAAGTCACTCCCATGAATGGCCATCAGAGGTCTGCGCAGATGGAATCAAAATTAGCTGGAATGCTGTTTGTGATGGATAGTTTTCAGAAATTGGTCAAATTCTGCATCTAAGCATTCCACAAGACATGGTTAACCTGATATGTGCACCCTGAGTGTCTGGTCAATACAGGAGTCAAAAGGCAGTCACGCTGTATGGATACATCTACAAACAGTAGAACTCGGAACACACCTTCAGACTTAGAGGCACTGCATATGAATGACCTTGCAAATACTGATTTCAGAGAACCTTTTTAGATTAAAATGAAACGGACCTGATATAACCAGTACCTTCCTCATCAAAACTGCCTTCATGGGTCAATGGACTATTGTGAAATGGTTGTATTATTTCAGATTTGATGAGAATTGTTTGAGACAATCTTTGACACAGCTGTGACTTTGGGTTTATAGAAATGTGTATTTCGGTAGAGTAGTATCAGCAGCCAAAATGAACAAGGGGAAAGCAGCAGCCAAAAACCTCAGTGGGAGCACTGCACAGGAACACTCTGTAGCTCAGTAATTTGTGACTGTGAAATTGTTTTAACTTCAGGAAAGAACCAGGGTTTTGATGTTTGTAAGTTCATTTGTAAGTGCTGATGTAAAATGAAATGGTTCCAGAGTGCTTTGTATTGTGCTTGTAAATTTATCATAGAACATCAAACATAGAATAATATAGCACAGTACAGGCCCTCCGGCCCTCGATATTGTGCCAACCTTTTATCCTACTCTAAGTTCAAACTAACTGACACATCCTTCATTGTACTATCTCCCATGTGCCTATCCAAGAGTCACTTAAATGTCCCTAATGTATCTGACTCTACTACACTGCTAGCAGCGCAATCCATGCATCCACCACTCTCTGTGTAAAGAACCTTCCTCTGTTATATCCCCTAAACCTTCCTCCAATCACCTTAAAATTATGCCCCCTCATGATAGTCATTTCTGCCCTGGGAAAAAATCTCTGCCTATCCACTCTATCTGTGCCTCTCATCATCTTGTACACCTCTATCAAGTCACTTCTCATCTTTCTTTGCTCCAATAAGAAAAGCACTAGCTCCCTCAACCTTTCTTCATAAGACATGCCTTTCAGTCCAGGCAGCATCCTGGTAAATCTCCTCTGCACCCTCTCCAAAGCCTCCACATCTTTCTTATAATGAGGTGACCAGAACTGAACGCAATATTCTAAGTGTGGTCTAACCAGGGGTCCATAGAGCTGCAGTATAAACTCACAGCTCTTAAACTCAATCCCGCTGCTAACAAAAGCTAACACACGATACGCCTTCTTAACAACCTCATCGACTTGGGTGGCAACTTTGAGGGATCAATGAACATGGACTCCAAGATCTCTCTGTTCCTTCACACTGCCAAGAATCCTGCCTTTAACTCTGTATTCTGCATTCAAATTTGACCTTCCAAAGTGAATTACTTCACACTTTTCCAAGTTGAACTCCATCTACCACTTACCAGCCCTGTCAATGTCCTGTTTCAACCAACAAGAGCCCTGCACACTGTCCAACTCCACCAATCTTCGTGTCATTGGCAAACTTATTAACCCACCCTTATGCTTCCTCATCCAAGTCACCACCACCTTCTGTCTTCTGTGGGCCAGCCAGTTCTGTGTCCAGATAGCCGGATTTCCCTGTATCCCCTGCCTCCTTACTTTCTGAATGATTCTACCAAACGCCTTGTTAAAATCCATGTACACTACAGCTAATACTCTACCTTCATCAATGTGTTTTGTCACATCCTCAAATAATTCAATAAGGTTTGTGAGACAGAACCTGTTTTTACCCTCACAAAACCATGCTGACTATCTCTATGGCTTTCCAAACAATCATAAATCCTGACTCTCAGAATCCTCTCCAATTCATTGCCCACCACAGATGTAAGACTGAGTGGTCTGTAATTCCCAGGGTTATCCCTATCCACTTTCTTGAACAAGGGAATAACATTTGCCACCCTCCAATCATCTGGCACTACTCCAGTGGGCAGTGAGGACATAGAGATCATCCCTCGCTTCCCATAATAATCCCATTTGGATTTATCTATTCTTATGTTTTTCAAAATTTTCAGCACATCCTCCTTCTTGACATCAATGTGTTTGAACATATCAGTCTGTTTCATGTTGTCCTCACAAATGTCAAAGTCCCTCTCAGTAGTGAATACTGAAGCAAAGTATTCATTCAGCACCTCCCCTATCTCCTCCAACTCCAGGCACAAGTTCCCTTCACTATTCCTAATCAGCCCTACCCTCAGTCTGGCCATCCTCTTATTCCTCACATAAGTGTAGAATGCCTCATGGTTTTCCTTAATCCTACCCAGTAAAACTTTTTGTGCCCCCCCCCCTTCTATCTCTCCTAAGTCCATTCTTCAGTTCCTCCCTGGCTACCTTGTAAACCTCTAGAGCCTTTTCTGATCCTTGCCTCCTCAAGTAAGCTCTTGACTAACTGTTCCACATCCCTTATCAACATCATTATAGACTAATAAAAGAAGAACAGAGCACCATTTCCAATCACTCCATCTTGATATAATCCTTGAAAGTAGAATCGCAGGTAGACAGGAGAGTGAAGAAGGCATTTGGTACACTTGCCTTTATTAGTCAATGCATTGAGCATAGGAGTGGAGATTTCATGGACCCACTGTTCAAGACGTTGGTTAGGCCACTTTTGGAATACTGTGTTCAATTCTGGTGTCCCTGCTATAGAAATGATGTTGTTAAACTTGAAAGGGTTCATAAACAATTGACAAGGATGTTGCTGGGGTTGGAGGTTTCCAATGATAGGGACAGGCTGAGTATGGTGGGCCTTTTTTCCCTGGAGCATTGGAGACTGAGGGTTGACCTGATAGAGATTAGTAAAATCATAAGGGCATGGCTATGGTAAGGTCTTTTCCCAGGGTAGGGGAGTCCAAAACTAGAGGGCATAGGTTTAAAGTGAGAGGAGAAAAATATAAAAGGGACCTAAGGGGCAATGTTTTCACACAGAGGATGGTGCGTGTATGGAATGAGCTGCCAGAGGAAGAGGTGGAAGCTGGTACAATTACAACATTTAAAAGGCATTTGGATAGGTATATGAATAGAAAGGATTTAGAGGGAAAAGGGCCAAATGTTGGCAATTGGGATTAGATTTATTCAGGATATTTGTTCAGCATGGATGAGTTGGACCAAAAGGTCTGTTTTCATGCTGTATATTTCTACGACTCTATCTGGTTGAACATAAGGGATAGAGATCACAGGGAGGTGAGAGTTCCCTCATCATCATCTAGAGTGCATAGGTTTTAGCAAGATCCACAAGGCAGGTTGCTCATTGCATTAAAAGTTCATGGAAACCAAAGGCAAGCCAATGGCAAGCTGGGTTCAGAGTTGTTCGCAGGAAGCGAAGGAAAATGGCCAGCAGTTGTTTCTGTGGCTTAAAGATTCTTTCCCCTTGGTTTCTGCTGGGCTGAGGCTCCTTGTTGCTCATCGTGTATATCAGTAAATTGGATTTAACTGGATAGCACATGGTTAAGCAATTCACAGCCAATTCAAAAATTTGCTGAGGGATTAACTTGAGGAAGAAAGCTTTACACCATAGGTAGATATCAGTGGACTGGTCTGGAGACCAGGGAAGTGACAAATGAGTTTCAATCCGGGAAATGTGAAGTGTGCATTTGTGCAGGGCAGACAAAGGGAAATCCACAGCAAATAGTAAAATACTACAGAGTGTAAAGTAACAGGAAGATATTGGAGTACATATCCCTTAAGGTGGCATGACAGGGAAATAAGATGAAGTAAAAACAATAACTGCAGATGCTGAAAACCAAATACTGGATTAGTGGTGCTGGAAGAGCACAGCAGTTCAGGCAGCATCCAAGGAGCAGCGAAATCCACGTTTCGGGCAAAAGCCTAAGATGGTTAAGAAGGAATTATGGGACACTTTCTTTTAATAGCTGAGAAATGGAACGTACCAGACAGTAATGTTAAAACTGAATAAAATGAGTTACGCCACAAACAAAACAGTTTCTTTTCTTATTCACTCACAAGACGAGGGCATCACTGGCCAGGCCAGCATTTATTACCTATCTCTAATTGGCCATAGGGTAATTAGGAGTCAACCACATTGCTGTGGGTCTGGAGTCACATGTAGGACAGACCAGATGAGGATGGCAGATTCCTTCCCTAAAGGACATTAGTGACCCGGATGGGTTTTTCCTGACAATTGGCAATGGGTTCATGATCATTATTAGATCCTTAATTCAAGATTTTTATTGAGTTCAAATTCCACCATCTACCATGGCAGGATTCAAACTTGGGTCCACAGAACGTTACCTGTTTCATTGGATTAGCCCAATGATAATACCACCAGACCATTGCCTACCCCTGTAAAATTCCTTACTGAAGGAAGGACGTGATTGTTTTATAAGGATTTTGCCAGGATGGCAGAAAAGATTTAATAGACTGGATTTGTTTTCTTTGAAACAAATTAGGCTATTGGGAAAAGTGTTTGAGGGGGTCAGACAGAGTGGAAGGTCCAGTTTCCTTTAGTAGACAGTCAATAACTAGGGGGCATAGTAAGACACATAGAAAAGAAACAAAGAAACACAGAAAATAGGAGCATGAGAAAACCATTTGGCTCCTTGAGCCTGCTCCACTACTCGATACAATATTCGCTACTTCCTGCCGCGCGAGATCACCTCCGCTATCCTGACAGCAGTTTACATACCACCCCATGCGGAAGTGAAGAGTGGTCTTGATGAAATGTATACTGCTATAAATGGACTTGAGACATATTACCCTGAAGCCTTGTTCCTTGTAGCCAATGACTTCCACTAGGCCAACCTCAAGAGGGTGCTACCAAAATACTATCAACATGTCCCCTGTCCTACCAGAAGGCCGAACATCTTTGATCATTGCTGCACAACCATCAACAGGGGATGAAACATCTGCAACACAAATTCCCAGCTCGGCGAACAGAATCACAACAACTTCTTCAAAAACTCAATCAAGTTTGTGAGACATGATTTCCCATGCACAAAGCTATGCTGATTACCCCTAATCAGTCCTTGCCTTTCCAAATACGTGTAAATACTGTCCCTCAGGATTCCCTCCAACAACTTGCCCACTACCAACATTAGGTTCATCGGTCTATAGTTTCCTGTCTTGTCCTTACCACCTCTCTTAAATAGTGGCACCACGTTACCCAACCACTAGTCTTCCGGCACCTCACCTGTGACTATCAATGATACAAATATCTCAGCAGAGGACCCAGCAATCACTTCCCAAGCTCCCCACAGAGCTCTAGGGTACAACTGATCAGGTCCTGGGGATTTATCCACCTTTATGTGTTTCAAGCCATCCAGTACTTCCTCCTCTGTAATATAGACATTTGTCAAGATGTCACAATCTATTTCTCTACATTCTATATCTACCATGTCTGTCTTCACAGTAAACACTAATGCAAAATATTCATTTATATCTCCCCACCTCCTTCACTCAATCTCTCCTGTCTATACCTGACATACGCTTCTTTCTTTTTCTTAACAAAACCCTCAATTTCTCTCGAGATCCAGCATTTCCTACACCTACCAGCCTTTCCTTTCACCCTATCAAGAATATATTGTCTCTGGACTCCCATTATCTCATTTCTGAAGGCTTCCCATTTTCCAGCTGGCCCTTTACCTGCAAACATTTGCCCCCAATCAACTTTTGAAAGTTCTTGCCTAATACCGCCAAAATTAGCCTTCCTCCAATTTAGAAGTTCAACTTTTACATCCAGTCTATCCTTTCTCCATCAGTATTTTAAAACAATTAGAATTATGGTCACTGGCCCCAAAGTGCTCCCCCACTGGCACCTTAGTCACCTGCCCTGCCTTATTTCCCAAGAGTAGGTCAAGTTTTGCACCTTTCTTCCACTTTGTATGGTATGATCTACCAGTACAGCATGCAAAACAAAACTTTTCACTTTACCTCGGTACATGTGACAATAATAAATCAAATCAACAAACCAAACCAATAAATAGATATGACCATAGCTGATTGTCAAACTCAATACTTTGGTCCCACTGTCTCTCCATACTCTTTGATTCCTTACTAGCCCTAAGAACTGTACCTAACTCCTTCTTGAAAATGTTCAATATTTTGGCCTCTAGAATTTTAAAATTTGATATTCTCTCATTTTCCTTTGACTGATGCAAAGCTAACAGACCTGTAGCTCCCTTGTTTCCTTTTAAATAGTGAGGTGACATTTGTTAGATTACAATCTGCAAGAACCATTCCAGAATTTAATAGTTCAAAGAACCGGAGAGGCGATACAAAGTTTTTTTCTTGTCTCACACTGAGGGCGATGCAAATCTGGAGATCTTCTTCTGAAAGGGTAATAATTGCCAGAAATCCTCATCGCTCCTGAATATGTGCTTGAAGTTCCATAAAGCTCCAAGGTTACAGAGTAAGAGCTGGGTAGAGGAATTACCTGGATAGCTCTTTTCAGATAGGCACAAACACAGGGCTGAATGGCCTGCTTCTGAGCTCTACATTTGTTGATAGCATGAGGAATGACTTTTTTGGTCAGCGAGTGCCAAGGCACAACTATGATTAGAGTTTGGTTATTTGGGGTAATGTCAGCTAGTTCACCTTTAAGCAAAGTGTGGTGAGAGCCTAGAATTCTCCCCAACCACCCTCCACTTCCACAGCTATTGAAGGGTTAATTGGAAAATGTAAAAGTGTGATTTTATTTGACAAATATCTTACCTAGTACAAGTGAAGTTATGATCCAGGTGAGTCATGATCAAATTAAATGGTGGAACATGCTTGCGGGATTAAATAGCCTACAGTGTTGTCTCTATCATCCTGCGAATGCAAATACTCTGCAGGATCTGGTAAAGTAGAATTTGTGTTTTGAAATGGCAGAATGTCATGAAAGTGGATCTCATTAATTATGCTGAGTTCTTCCAAGAAGAACAAAGTGATTGTGCAGGTCCCACAGGAGGTAGCCTCAGCTGTGAAAGCACAGCTTAAGATGCTTCACACATCAGCTAAGATACTTTTGGGGAAACAAAGATAGTCAAGTATTTAAAACCAAACAGTGCAACAGCTTTTCTGTTAACTGTATTAATGACAGGAGGGCTCGCACATAAACTTTATGCAGAAACAGGCCATTCAGCCCATCAGATTGATTTTGGTATTTATTCTCCACGAGTCATCTTCTACCCCTCTTCATCCAACCCATTCCTTTTACTCCATTCGTTTTCATGCATTTATTTGGTTTCCTCTTCAATGTATTCCTTCGGGTATAGAACTCACTTCCTGGGAAAGACGTGCTTCCTGAATTCTTTATCGGACTTATCATTTCAAAGCTTCATAGAAATGTAATGTACAAATGTAATGTACAAGGAAGTTGTTTTAAATGTGTATTGAATACTTGGCCCAACCTCAAGTGGAGAATTGCTTCAGATTGTAGGCATCACACATCAAAAAGGAATGTGGAAACGTTGGAGATGATACAGAACAAAAGGATCCAAGGATGAGGAATTGCATTTACATTGAGAATTTGGAAAAGTTGGGACTGTTTCTTTTGGAGTTAAAAAAAACTAGAAGCGAGAGGCAACATCAACTGAAGCACCAAGCAGAGACTTGGGTTATTATTTGGAAAGAAAGAATGTGCAGAGTTACAGAGAGTGGATATAGGTTAGCTTCCCGCCAGTGTGGAAACAGGTCCTTCGGCTCAACAAGTCCACACCGACCCTCCGAAAAGTAACCCACCCAGATACATTTCCCTCTGACTAATGCACCGAACACTATGGGCACTTTAGCCTGGCCAATCCACCTAACCTGCACATCTTTGAATTGTGGGAGGAAACCAGAGCAAACCCCCACAGACATGGGGAGAATGTGCAAACACCACACAGACAGTCACCCAAGGCTGTAAGCGAGCCTGGATCCCTGGCACTGTAAGGCAGCAGTGCTAACCACTGAGCCACTGTGCCACCCACAAATGTGAATTGCTTCTTCAGAGAGGCAACACAGTTACAAGAGGCTGAATGGTCTCCTTCTGTGCTGTAACCATTCTGTGGCATAGTAGCTACCGCGCATTTATAACCCCTGAGTTCAGAATCCAGCAAAATGAAGAGTAAGAGCAGGGAACTAGCTGGCTGAATGGTACTCGATAAACCAACTGGACAATTCATATTGTATTATGTACAAGGGCAAGGATGCAATATGATACATTCACTCAACCAAACATTGCATTTTATTTGCAGCATATCAAGCTGCAGTGATGTTTCTGAGGAAGAAAGATCTCTGGTGCAGTTCTCTGGTGACAAGACAACCTGCAATCAAATTAAAATTCAACACAAGCTGCTCATAGCTCACCCGACAAATCCATCACTGATCAAGGAGAGAGGAAAGAGCAGAGGAGTTTCCCAAGCTGCTGAAAATGGCTGTAATAAAAAGGAAAAATACTGATAAAACTTCGGAAGGTGAAAAAACTTTGGAAGTTGAGATTTGAAAAAACATTTGTTTGGAAACTTGAATAAGTGTTATAGTGGACTCAAAACATTAACTCTGTTTCTCTCTCCACAGTTGCTGCAAGACCTGTTGAGTTTTGCAGTGCTTTCGCTTTTTATTTCAGATTTCCAGCAACCATAGTATTTTGGTTTTAATGGAATGAATCGATACAAAGTTCCAGTGGATGTGGGTTATGTGCACTGATTATAAGTGGGCGGCACGGTGGCACAGTGATTAGCACTGCTGCCTCACAGTGCCAGAGACCCAGGTTCAATTCTCGCCTCAGGCGACTGACTGTGTAGAGTTTGCACGTTCTCCCCGTGTCTGCGTGGGTTTCCTCCGGGTGCTCCGGTTTCCTCCCACAGTCCAAAGATGTGCAGGTCAGGTGAATTGGCCATGCTAAAATTGCCCGTAGTGTTAGGTAAGGGGTAAATGTAGGGTTATGGGTGGGTTGCGGGTCGGTGTGGACTTGTTGGGCCGAAGGGCCTGTTTCCACACTGTAAGTAATCTAATCTAAAAGTGTATACAGTGCAGCAACTGGAAGTTTGTAGATGCTTCAAAGGCAAACAGGCCCTAAGTGTTCCCAAAGGCAAATGTGGCTTCTGTATGTTTTTTTGTTCACTTTTGGTATTGTTGAATTAGAAGTGAATGTTTTGAATATTTTGAAGGTTTCTGGCTGCATTAATTGGGCTACACTAGACATTGGGAAAAAAGTAGCAATCTCTTGGACAGGACTTGAAGATGACTGTGTGTTGTCCATAATGTTGTTTAGCTAAATGCAACTGGTCAGAAGATGTGTACAGATGAGAAACCAGTGCATTACTCTATAAAACAAAGCAGAGCCAGAGAAGACCTAAATAGAAACTGTCCTCAGAACCATACAATTCTACGCCACACAAGAAAGCCATTCATCTAATTGTCCCTGTGCTGGCTCAGTAGAATAGTCATCTCATTGGTTCCATACTATTCTTCCTTCCAAACAGCTCTACATTATTTTTCTTCCCACGTATATTTCCTGTTGCTACTTGGAAGTTGCGATTAAAACTATTTCCTTCACCCATTCAGGTTGTGGTTTCCAACTCATGATAACCCAGTGATAAAAGAAAGCTCCTTATTTCCATCTAGTTCCTTTGACAATGATCTTAAATCTGTATCATCTAGTTATCGAACCTCTGTCAGAAGAAACAGTTTTCCCTTATCTAATGTATCAGAACCCTTCATAGACATTGAAAAAAACACCTTGATTTATGCTGTTTGAAGCACTGAAGCAGCAAAACTGGGAGATAAATAACATGAAATATTTTTGAATCTGTGTATCTAAAGCTTGTTTGATAAGTGGACGTGAGCAGTGTGGGCACAAAAACTGACTCCGAGCCAGAAAAGAGAAATGTGAATTGTTGCTTTTTTATAGACAACTAGACAATGACATTTCCTCAGTGACTAGTATTAGAACAGAACAGAATAGAATCCCCACAGTGTGGAAACAGGCCCTTAGGTGTCATACTTACACAAAAGTCAAAAATCACACGACACCGGGTTATATTCCAACAGATTTATTTGAAACCGCTTTTGTAGCACCTGCTCTTTCCTCAGGCTCCAAATGTTTGCAGTTGCAAATAAACCTGTTGGACTATAACCCAGTGTCATTTGATCATCAACTTTGTCCATCCAAGTTCAATATCGGCACCTCCACATCATGCTTATACAAGGTCCACGGAGCAGTTCATGAGGTGCAGATTTGAGCATATTTCTTAGTTTCTTAAGTGTTCCAATTTAAAAGTAATCCAAACAAATGATAATTTATTTTGTTACTATCATCAAACATTGCTAAGTAAAAGTGATTGTTATTATCTTAAAAAGACTAAAAGTAGGTTTGGATAAAAGATACTTACAAAGATGAAATAAGATCAGGTATTCGTTGCAGATCTGTTATTTCCCTGTAGACTCTCTTTCTGAGATGAAGGAGTTGAAATGCAAATTCAGCTTTTGCATTGGCTTCAGTAGTTGAATGGCTGGAGGTTTCCTCTACTGGTGAACTAAGCAGAAAACATTCTAGGTGGGAATCAACATGAATTTATTTTGCCTTTATGGCACTACACGATGTGACTCTTCATAGCCTGACTCTCTATAGCATTCTTGATGAAGAGCTTATGCTCAAAAGGTCGACTCTGCTGCTCCTCGGATGCTGCCTGACCTGCTGTGTTTTTCTAGCACCACACTCTCGACTCTGATGTCCAGCATCTGCAGTCCCCACTTTCCCCTGACCCAACACAGCAGTCCATCAGCTGGCTTGGCTTTTCCCTTGTGCTTCTTTTGGCTGAGACCTCTCCTTTCTGATGGTGTCTCCACAGTTTTTCTTTGAGCTCTAAAAGATGCGTCTCATAACTTGTCTTGTACAGATTAAAATTCCAATGGCTGTGACATTAACATTGATTAATTATTGTTTCACAAAGCAAAATTCTTTGGAATTTTCTGTGGTGTTCTTCCAATTTTCTGTCTTCTCTGAAGCTTTTAATTCTCAGACGCTTAGAAGGGTCAACAAAATCAGTCATGTTTTGATTAGAGTGGCGCTGGAAAAGTGCAGCAGGTCAGGCGGCACCACTCTAATCTAAACTCTGGTTTCCAGCATCTGCAGTCCTCACTTCTACCAAAGATCTGTCATGTACTGGGGGATCTCTGGGAGATGCTGTGTCCATTTGGAAAGGTTACATTAGCCTTCTTTACAAAATATATATAATTTTGTAAAGACACCATCATGACAACTACTCATTTGGATCGAATGATTTGAATATAATGGATGCAATTTGCAGATGATATAAAATGTGCAAATGCAATGAGGAACATGGTAACAGGCTGCAGGAGAACATAGGCAGACTGACAAAATGGCAGACTAACTACAATGTAGAGTAAGTTTTTGTTTTCTCTACTGCAAACATTTTTATGAACGTTCTCTTCGTATCAACCACAAACACCCCCAGCAACAAATGAGAAGAATTAGAAAACTTCTTTGTTACGAAGAATGGCCTATCCAGTCAGCTATTTCAGTGGCTTTCTCCCTTCTCCTAGCCCTGCAGGGCTAACTATCTCAAAATGAGGTAGTCAGCCTTGACACGTCAATCTAGTTCTAAACGTGCATCTTTTTCTGGTTTCTCTCTTATCACCTCTCAAGCCTTTCTGAATTCAACACTTCAATGAGAACACCTCATCCTGCATTTTTGACTACATTTAACTAAACTGCAGACTAGTTAACTTTAATTCCGGACTCCCATTATTTAAACATGACTATTGTGGAGAAACAACACATTTTGTTAAAGTTGTTGCTGAGTTTGAACTCCTCCAGTCCCAGCTATCCCAACGCAAACCAACAACTAGTGAAGGCACTGGATACACAAAAGCACATACATATTCCAGAATTCCAAATGCTTTGACAATTCTCACAGTGAATGTCTATCATTGTTGTAAGACCTACCTGGAAATGTACATTCACAAATCTGACAAATGGACAGGAATAGCCATCTTTATTAAATGTGACTATAGCATTTGAACACCGCTCTTAATGATAGATTCAAATCTGCTTCCACTGGCACTGCCTTTCAACCTGACCTGCAATGTTGCTCAAACATGAGCTAAAATATACTTGTTGGGTGTGTGTAACAGCCCAGCTCTCTTAAACATCTTTTAGGTCCATGAGAGACCTATCGTTGATGGAATGAAACCTAACATTCTAATCTTCCATATTTCTGGCATGTTGATAATGTCTTTGGTATATGCAAATCTGCTGCTGTATATATGAATTTCCTAAAGTGTCTTAATTAACTCTATTTTGCACAAATTCACTTTTGAAATGGAGCAGTAAAATAATCCTGAAATAGATTGCATCAAAGTCATTCTTTGGAAAGTTAAAAATCACACAACACCAGGTTATAGTCCAACAGGTTTATTTGGAAGCACTAGCTTTTGGAGTGCTGCTCCTTCATCAGATGGTTAAAGTGGTAGTGCTTTGAAAGTTAGTGCTTCCAAATGGGCCTGTTGGACTACAACCTGGTGTTGTGTGATTTTTAACCTTGTCCACCCCATTCCAACACCGGCACCTCCAAATCATCCTTTGGGATAACGGCTACCCTGATCCTAACATTTCTCCTTGTTTATCACACAACTCCTGAATAGGTCTAGGCCACCCCTTTTATTCTGGAAAGTATCCAGTTAACCTCAGGTTACCCTGCAGGGTTAAGGAAGCTCAAAACTTGGAGCAGAAGGGGAAGCTAACTATCTAAACTGTTATTGTGCAGGAGTGACATGAGTGTGCTCACCATTAACAGGAAGCTGCCATCAAAAATTAGATACTACCTATCACTCAAATAAGTAATGTGGTACGTGAATTTCAGTGTCAGTGTGATATAGGTAGGGTATTGACCACATGTTTGTAAAACTCAAAACACAGCGTCCAGAAACAGATCTGATGACATGATTTGGAAGCATTAGTCAAATAAATGTATTTACAGCTGAGAATTGTGCTGACAACGAAACTAACTTGTCAGACAGGCTATTGTATGTTACATTTGCACATACTGGAAATTACATAGAGTAATGAACAGGGCACTGCTGGTTGAAGACACTGCATCTAGTTGAACTGAATAATATAGGTGACAGTTATTCTTTGGTTCATACCACAAGGCAATGCCTTTACCAATCACCATCAACCTGCCTAATTTATAATGTAAGCAAAGTTTAGCATTTACCTGTCAGTCATAATCATAGATTCATAGAGTCAAACAGCATGGAAACTGACCCTTTGGTCCAACCAGTCCATGCTGAACATAATCCCAAACTAAACTAGTCCCACCAGGCTGCTCCTGGCCGATATCCCTCCAAACCTTTCCTATTCATGAATCTATCAAAATGTCTTTTAAACATTGTAATTATATGAGCATTCACCACACCATCTAGTTTATGGATTCTCCATGACAACACCTCTACCAATCAGAGTTCGTTGTCGGCCAAAGATACATTTTGTCCTGAGGACTACATCACAAATTGCTTGGACAAAATGTGTATTTTTTTCGGTAATACCCATGGTCTGTGGCACCAAATAACTATTTAGGTGGGAAACAGTCCCCTTTCCTCAGGTTTTGACCATCCCCCACTTTCATTATCACCCTTCATCACCACTGCATCCTTGCAAACTGGCTCCCCAGCACCAATCTCCCTTTCCTTTCTAAAGTACGTGAATATTCTGTTGTTTCCTAAATATGTGCCAATGTTTCCAAATACTCAATATTTGAATCCATCAATTGGATATCTAGCCCCAGCACAATACCAAGACTTCTCTTATCATAATACTGACAAAGGGTCTGAAGAAGGGCTGCTTGTCTTGAAATGTTAACTCTGTTTCTCTCCCCACAATGCTGCAGACCTGCTGAGTTTCTCTAGCACATTTTCTTTTTGTTTTGCATAGGACATCCCATGTGACTGAGAAAAATAAATTATTCCTTTTCATCCTTCAGGGGAGGCGATGAGCTCACGGTATTATTGCTATACTATTAATCTAGAGACCAAGATAATGTTCTGGGGACCTGGGATCAAATCCTGCTAAGGCAAATTGTGGAATTTGAAAACAATAAAAATCTGGAATTAAGAGTCTAATGATGACTGTGAAACCACTGTCAATTACTGGAAAACGTATCTGGTTCACTAATGTGCTTAAAGGAAAGAAACTGCTCTCCTTACCTGGTCAGCTACATGTAACTCCAACTCACAGCAATGTGGTTGACACTAGATTACTCTCTGGGCAATTGGGGATGAGCAATGAATGTTGGCCTGACTAGTGACACCCATATCCTGCGAACGATTTTTAAAAATTTCTTCTCAACCTATTTCCAAGCTTGACAGAGTTGACCACATCGACCTCCTCCGTTGTTTCATCCAGTTGGATAAAATATCATTTGTCTGGTCCTGTTCATTTCTAATCACAGCCTGAGATGTCTCCTTTTTCTATTCGTGCGCCTTATCTCTGGTATCCTTCAAGTATCTATATTACGTTTCAACATCCTGCTCCTTGCTAACAGCAAGTTAAAACAATTCCATATGTACATTGATGTCAACCTGCTGTAAAACACCATCTCCATAATGCTTCCACTCTTTAAATTGTCACACAGTTTGTCCAACATTTAATGCTGGAGTGGCAGAATTTTCCTTCAAATTCCATCCCTTTCTCCACCACAGTTTTCTGAGGTTGAATAAGCTGGCCCACAACCTTTAGTTGAATTTCTGACCTTATATTTGACCCATCATTGAGACTGAGTGTTTCCACCTCTCCAACACCAACTGACTCTGTCCCTGCCTCAGCTCTTACATAACCAAAACTCTGATCCATGACTTTTCTACTTCTAGTCCTGGCCTGTCCAACACAGTCCTGGACAGCCTCCTATTTTCTAACATCCATCAATTTGAAGTGCTCCAAAACCCAGCTGCTTGTGCACCAAGTTCTGACCCTCAATACTTCACTGACCTACACTAGCACCGAGTTAAGCAAAGCCTTGATTTTAAAGTTATCTTCATTGTTCTAAAATTCCTCAATGGCCTACTCTTCTACATCTTTACAATCTTTTCTCGCTCTGCAGCCAACTGAGATATCAGCATTCCTCCTATTCTAGTCTTTGCCATCCCTAGACATTTCAGTATTGGTGATCATACCTATAGCTAAGCTCTGAACTCTGAAATTTCCTCCCTTTACCCCTTTGCCTCTCTACTTTGTTTATCTCCATTAAGGTATTTTTAGGAACCTACTTTATTCATCTGTTGTAATGTGACTCAGTGCGTAATTGTGTTGGAAACACCCCAGTGAAGAACCTTGGGACTTTTTACTATATTTGAGGCAACGTTTTGCAGGCTATCCATGAGTATTTCCCTGCTCCTTCCCAAGGAAATATGACCTCTTCCTTCCTGTTCATCTCCATCACTCCAACTATATGCTCCTGAACCTTGGAGTCCTCTCTCTACTGTCACCTTCTTTAGATTTACAGTAATTGCCTTTGACACTAGCCTGTCATGATTGCATTGCTTTAAGAGGGACAGGCTGCCTTTAGGAGCAGAAAGATGTTGATGCAATGTGCTTTCTGCAAGCACAGCTGGATCCCAGAATATGCAGCATGCCCTCTGTTTGGATAAATACTACAATGAGGAGGCAGGATATGGTTTGCATGCTACTTACCTCCATGACAATGGGCAAACTATGGATCATTTGCCAGGCGGCCTGAAAATAATGTGCAGCAAGCTTTATTGATCATCCTTGTATGTGTCCAAGAATTTTAGGATTGACTGTGTGTTTTTGCTGTACTCATCACTTTTGGTGCAGGACAAATTGAATGAGCTGGGAACTAGTTTTGATAGGACACAAAAACACCGGATGCATGGATATCCATCAATGATTCTGCAGTGGAAACCGAATGTAGAAATCCCCATTATTGATGCTATAGGCTGAAAACACTTGAGAAGGAGCAATCAACAATATCACAGGTGACATGGTATATTTCAGTTCATCAGTAACATTGCACACCCACTGAGTGACCCTTACCCTTAATGTTCCCTTATTTAGCAAACAGAACTCTAGTTGCAATATTTACATTTTAAAGCTGAAGGAACTATTCAAGCTGCACTGTAGTACTGGCAAGGTGTCGTAGAGTATAGCATACAATTCATACTTTAGTACCTGTCACTGAAGACATGCTTGAGGTGTGATTTCTCCATTAGATTTCATAGTAAATTAGAATTAGCAAGCTACCTATGGGTGGCATGGTGGCTCAGTGGTTAGCACTGCTGCCTCACAGTGCCAGAGACCTGGGTTCAACTCCCACCTCAGGTGACTCTCTGTGTGGAGTTTGCACATTCTCCCCAGGTCTGCGTGGGTTTCCTCCGGGTGCTCCGGTTTCCTCCCACAATCCAAAAATGTGCAGGTTAGGTGAATTGGCCATGCTAAATTGCCTGTAGTGTTGGGTCGGTGTGGACTTGTTGGGCCGAAGCGCCTGTTTCCACACTGTAAGTAATCTAATCTACCTTGCCTGATCTGCTCCCCAGCTCTATTTCATGTTAGAAAAAAGTCAGCTCTTCAAAAATACAATTAGTAATATGAAAACTGGAATTATGCACAAGAAATGAATCTGTCGGTCTTCATCAATTTTTAATTCCAAGAATTGTTGCAGTAGCTAATTAAAAAGAGATAAATGTTGTCCTATGTGATTGGAGCTTGAGCTGATTATTAACAGTATGTTGAACATCCATTCTTTTAATGAATGTGCGCAAAATTACAAACCATACTGGCCCCCCAAACACGTGTGCCCAATGCACTGTCTGGTGTAGACCTATTGCATATCATACCAGGAATACACAGCTCCACTCTCAGCTTTTACTGAATTAAGTCAAAGTGATATAGCAAACGCTGCCTATCATTCAGAAAAAGACTTGCATTTTTATAGGTTTTATCACACTCATTGGTGCACTCAATGACAATGAATTACCTTGATGTGCAGTCACCATTGTTGTATATTTATGTTGCTAGGTGACCTCAGTGCTTCGGAAAAAGGAGGAGAAAATTAGTTACGAACAGCCCTCCAAGAAATCCAGCTGAAACATTTGTGGACATCAAGTTGAATTATGGTACCATCTGTGCTGTAATCATCTACAGTACTGGTCTTCATTATCAAGAATTAGAGGTGGAGGAGATGGAATGATTATCGAATCATAGAGTCATAGAGCATGGAAGCAGACTGTTCGGTCCAACCAGTACATACCGACCATGGATGAACATTCAGGAGACGGGTGGAGAAAATTGAAGATAATGCCGAATACATTTCTCATTGCTGAGTGAAATGTGTCATTTTTAGTAACATCTAACCTGCCTAGATCTTAGAGGGATACAGCAAGGAAACAGATCCTTCAGTTCAACTAGTTCATACCGACTATGTTGCCAAAGTAAACTCGCCCCTTTTGCCTGCATTTGGTCTAGATCTCTCCAAATCCTTTCTATTCGTGAACTTATCCAAATGCCTTTTAAATGTTGTAACCATCCTGCATCCATCACTTCCACTGGCAGTTCATTTCACGCACGAACCTCTCTCTAGGTCAAAACGTTATCTCTCATGTCCTTTCTAAAACTTGCTCTTCTCAGTTTAAAAATATGCCTCCTGCTTTTGAACTCCCCCACCTTAGGGAAAAGATCCTTGCTGTTCAACTTCTTTACGCTCTTCATGATTTTATAAACCTCTACAAAGGCACTCCTCAGTCTCCTATGCTCCAGATAAAATGCCCCACCCTATCTAATCTATTTTTATTAGCAAACCCTCCATTCCTGACAACATCCTCAAAATCTTTTCTGAACTCTCTCCAATATCTTTCCTAAAACAGGATGGCCCAAACTGGACACAATACTTCAGAAGAGGCCTCACCAACATCTAACATGATGTCCCAATTCTTATACTCAAAGGTCTGAGCAATGAAGGCAATGTCTTCTTAACCACCATGGCAACCAGTGACACAAATTTCATAGAATGAGGTATCTGAATCCCTAGGTCTCTCTGGTCTACAAAACTACCCAGGGCCTTACCTTAACTGTATAAGTCCTGCCCTTGTTTGTTTTACCAAAATATGGTAGCTTGCATTTATCAAAATTAAATTCCATCTGTTATTCTTCAGCCCATTGATCTAAGTGATCAAGATCTGCTTGCAATCGTACAAAACCTTCTTTGCTATCCAATATACCACCAGTTTTGGTGTCATGCGCAAACTTACTAGCCATGCCTCCTCTATTCTCTCCAAATTGTTTATATAAATAACAAACAAACATGGACCCAGTACAGACCATGAGAATCTGCCAAGGTAACATGGTTTCAGACATCTTAAAGGTCCAGTTCAAAAATAGGAAAACAAAAGCTCAATTCCAGTTTCTGGTGGAATTGACTGTCCTTGGCATCAAGGTAGCACTTGACCAACTGTTACATCAAGCAGCCTTAGCAAAGTGAAGCTTCTAGGAATCAGAAGAAAAATACTTTCCATTGGTTGATAACATACTTAGCACAAAAGAAGACAATTGTGGTGGTGGTTGAAAATCCATTGTCACAGTTCCTGTGTATTGTTGCAGGATTACTCAGGGAAGCCTCCTGGGTCCAATCATCTTCAACTGGAGAATGAAGCTTTTTCATTAAGAACTTCTCTCCAACATAAGGCCAGAAGTGGAAATGTTTGCTGATCCTCAGATGCTCAATCAGTCCATGCTTTCAAGCAACAAAAAGCCGAACAACATTCAAACTTGGAAGATAACTGACAATTAATATTTGAGCCACACATGTACTAGGCAATGATCTCCTTCAACAAAATATAATCCATCCATTTTGACATTCAATGTCCTTACTATTACTGATCCATTACCACTAATATTCTGGGGACTGCCATTGACAAGAAATTGAACTAGGCCAGCCATGTATGTACAGAAGTTGCAAGAGCAGGTCAGAGGTTGGAATTCTGTGATGACTAACTCATCTCTCCCCCCAAACCCTGTCCACCATCTGCAAGGCATAAGTTAGAAATGTGATGGAATACTCTTCACTTGCAGCTCCAACAACACTCAGGATGCTCAACATTATGCAATACAAGACAATTGATTTATGATGCTAAACATTGATTCCTTCCACAACCTGTATGCATGACAGTGATGAGCTCGATCTATAATATGCACTGTAATGGCCTCATTGTAAGCACCTCCCAAAGCCACAAGCTCTATCACTGAGGAAGACAAGGCCAACACATACATTGGAACACACGTGAGAGGCCCTTGAAGATGCATGCCATTGTGAAAAATGTCACTGCTCCTTCAATGTGGCTCAGTGAAAATCCTGAAACTCCCTCCTGAGAACATTGTAGGTGTATCTGCAAATCATCCGTTTCAAGAAGGCAGCTCACCACCAGCTTCGTAAACTAAATTAGGGATGCTCAATAAACTCTGGTCTTACCAGCCATGTCAAGATCCCAAGAATAATAAGTTAAACAAATTCTTCTGTTCCCAGTGATATCAATAATATCATTTTGCATTTATATTGTACTTTTAATAAAGTGTAATAATTCAGTCAGGTGCTTCATAGGAGCATTATTTAGCAAAGCTGTAGCACATGGCCACATAGTGAAGTAAGTGACTAAATGTTTACTTAAAGAGAAAGTTTTTAGGGGAAAGGAACAACTAGATATGGAATGGTTTAGGGAGGGAATTCCAGAACTTAGGGTTAGGCCATTGAAGACCTGACCAGCAATTATATCGGGGAAGCACAAGAGGTCAAAATTGAAGGAGTATAGATATCTCAGTACATTTAAGGTTAGGGAAGACTATCGAGATCAGAAAGGGAAGTCAATGTAAATCATCAAGAACAATGTGATGGATGAACAATACTTGGTGCAAGTTAGCATACAGGTAGCAAACACTTAGATCACCTCAGGTTTATGGAGGATAGAATGCAGGAGGTCAAGCATCAGTACATGAGAATAGTCAAGTCGAGAGAGGACAAAAGCATAGATGGGGATCTCAGCAGGAGATGTCCTGAGATAGCCACAGAGTAGAGCGATGTTACAGAGATGTAAATAGGTGATCATGATGACTGCATGATTATGCTCTCAGAAGCTCAACTTGGGGGTCAATGATGACACTGAGGTGCCAAGCAGGCTAGTTAATACAGTCCAGAAACCTGGTTCATACAAAGGGCTAAGGACTTCCCTTTTTTAATTGGAGAGCATTCAAGCTCAGTAGAAATTGTTAGACAGTGGACCAGGGCAGAGATGGGTATTATCGGATCACATGTGGAAACCACCAGATGATTCTCATATGTCACTGAAGAGCAACATCTGGATAAGAAACAGAAAGGGTTCAAGAATAGATCTCTGGTGATCCTTGAGACCATGGTACTGCCACTGCAGACAGTTCCCTGACTATGACTGGACAGATAGACATCCTCAGTGAAAGGTTGACAGTTCAGAATGTTTAATCTCTCCTCAAATTAAGAGGACAGTAAGTGGAAGATCAGCCAGAGTTTCTCAAAAGTTTCTTGTGACCAGTTATCAAGCAGGGCAATGGAGCTTCAGTAACTAGATCACCTGGACTAAGGATAATGTAGCAATATGGAGCGATAAAGGGCACAGGAGAAAAACAACAATTTATGAGGAAAGAAATTCTAGCAGCTAGTGTGGAGTAATCCTTGCCTCCCTTAATATTTCCAATGCATAGCATGCAGGTAGCCTCTCAACTCAAGCTGGATGTATTGTGAGAGGTTTGGGCATATGTTTGCCAACCATTTCTGGCATTGGTCATCCAACCCACCCAACCGCCTGACACACTGCCGACAACTGACGAGGCACTCCATTACCCGATGATATGATTCCTGGTCTAGCAGCCCTTGCTAAAAGCTCACTCAATCCCCACCACATCTTTGGGGTTCTTGTTAGTACCTTTCTGCCAGCTTACTTGCAGTAATATCTATGGAGGCTTGAGGAAGGAATTAATCTGTACTTTCTGAAGTTTCAGCTCGATTAATCGCGTGTGTGTGTATCTTTGTTCAGCTATCACCACAGCAACAGGCAAATGTTAAACAGCAAAGTCGATATTTCCCTTGCATTCCTACTTTCCGTCGTTGAAAGCATCTCGAGGGCCAGTTGTATTCAATCTGTCATTTATTGTGCAAATTACAATTGAATTTTGGAGTTCAATTTTTAAATGAATTAAACTTAAGCTGAAGTTAATTTCCATTTAATCACAAAATCATATGCCTGCACTGAAAGCATGCATATGGAATTCTATGAAAACAATTTACAAAACCTCACAATACTGTCAACTTTCTTGACTTACAAATCAATTACATTATGGATGCAAATCAAGTAAAAGAAATTAAATTTCACCACTAGACAAACAAAACATTTGTAGACTAAAATTAGAAATGCTTCCTGGAGGTAGAATGAATCAACTTCTGTTTAGGTTTATTCTGAACATAGACAAAAAGGACTTGCATTTATATAACAGAGGTGGACAAGGGGCTAAAGGGTTATTGGAAGGTAGGCAGGAATGTGGATTTGAGGTTCTAATCAGATCAGAGAAGACTTTTTAAATGACAGAGCAGGCTCAAGAGACAGAATGAAGTCAAGATTAGAGTGGTGCTGGAAAAGCACAGCACGTCAGGCCGCATCCAAGGAGCAGGAAAATCGACATTTCGGGCAAAAGCCCTTCATCAGTCCTGCTCCTCGTATGCTGCCTGACCTGCTGTGCTTTTCCAGCACCACTCTAATCTTGACTCTGATCTCCAGCACCTGCAGTCCTCACTTTCGCCTCAAGAGACAGAATGAGCCATTTCTGCTTCTTGCCAGTATGTTTATATCTGGAAGTTTATTAACAACTGACCCTGTACATTAATGTGACAAGCAAACTTACTGATGGTGTGGATTCTGTGCTTGCTTAACTTACTATTACACCAGATACAAAGTTGACTGAGTGTGTAGTTGACGACTTGTCTAAGTAATTGCTTTCCTAAACAATTGATTGACTGCACAGAGTGTAAGATGGTGAATTTTTATACAAAAGCATCACATGCTGTCAAGCAACCTTAGCGATCGAGTGTCTTTCTGGGATCTGTGTAATAATACATTAGTGCCCCAACAGTCTCTCTGCCTTTAAGCCCATCCTCGGGAGTTTCCATGAAATCTAGCTTACTCTCCTTACCATAAAATGAAAATGTTTGCATGTCTGAAATGAAACTAAAACTAAGTTAATCTACAATAGACCAAGAGTGGGCTATTGATTCTTTAAACCTGTTCTTCCATTCAATCAGATCATGGCTGATCTGTACCACAAAGTCATCTACATGCCTGGTTCCAAACTCCTTAATATGCTTATCGAACAAAAAAACTATCAATATTCCATTTGAAATTATCAATCAATCCCCAGATTGTATTGCTGTTTGAGAAAAGAAGTTCCAGATTTCCACTAAGCTTTGTACTTCCTGACATTAACCCAGAATGAAATTGCTTTGATTTTAAGGTTATCCTTCCCTGTTTTTGGACTGCACAACCTTTTCAGTCTATGATTTGATTCCACTAAACTAATCTCAGGTATTAACTGCAAGGCATGAAATAGATTAATTAATCTGCCAACCAGGTATTAAAGGATTATTTGTTGGAAGATGCAGCTACATTTACAATTTAAATAGAATGAGCATTGTGTTGATTATGATGCATGTCCACACATTAACATTTTTTAACTTCAGCACTTCTGCCATTGTTTAAGTTTGAAAATGTCGCCCCCATCTTCCTTGATTCGTATTTCATCTAACCAGTTTCCATTTCTACATATTCGATTGTGACTTGAATTTCACGATAGAATCTAATATTCTTATCTCTTGACAACCATTAACCAATTGTCCATCTAGCAGTTAAAGATCCCATGGAGGAGAAGAGCAGAATCAATGTTTGACTCTTTACTTTGCTCAGTGCTGACTGTAATTCTTCCAAGTACCAAAGATGGTATTCAGTTGACCAGCCGAAGCATTTTAGTACAAATATCTCCACACTTGCTGCTGTCTCCTTTAACCAGTTCAAGCTCAAAGGCTTTAACTCTGGTAAATTGATATTTCTCAGAAGAATAACCAACAATTGTAAATAAAAGTATTCAGCTCCTCAAAGTCTTATCCCTCACAGGATAGATGTCAATGAGAATGGCTTCGGTCATGTTATTTGTGGTTGCTAATAATCTTTAAATGCTGTTGTCCTGCTTTTTAAATATGGATTATTCACTGTCCTTTCTGAAAAAGCACACTCCACAGATTAAATAAACTTTACCAGAGCGAAGAAACCATTCACCCATTTTGTGCATCTTATTTGGTCTGTTTTTCCTTGAAGGGTAGGGAGGTTAATACATTGGTCTTTATACTGGCTGAACCTTCATGTCCAGTAAAGCATTAAGCTGTTTCCTTATGGTACCATGAATTGAACTCACTGTTCAGTATGAGCAAGATTTTAGTTTTGCTGTAGCTTATTTTTAATTAGGAATTTAAGTTTTTTTCTTAATCATTCCTGGGATGTGAGTAACTTTCCTTCCAGGTAACTTGTAAATCCTCCTATTGCACCGATTGTAGGTGCAGAGAATACAGGAGTCTCCTGACCCAGCCACAGAATCATGTAGTAGCAGTAACACACAGCTGTGTTACAATATTCAAAAGTCTTCAGGCACAGGTTCTTGTCTCCATGGTAATCATCCTCCTCACTTGATAATATTGAAATTTCTTTAGTTAGTTTTTCTTTAGCCACAGGTCATCAACTAAAATATGACCATACGACCATAAAACATAGGAGCAGAAGTAAACTGTTCAGCTCCGCCAATTAATGAGATCATGGCTGATCTGATCATGCTCAACTCCACTTTCCTGCCTATGCCTCATTGCCCTTGATTTCCTTACTGATTAAAAATCTGCCTACTTCGGCCTTGAACATACTTAACAGTCCAGTCTCGACAGCCCTCTATAGTAAAGAATTCCACAGATTCATAACAGCTGAGACAAGAAATTCCTCCTCATTTGTGTCTTTCATATGTGACCCCTTACTCTGAGATGCCATCTGATTCTAGAGTCTCCCACAGGAGAAACAACTTGTCCATATCTACCCTGTCAAACCCCCCAAATAAAGAATCTGTTATGTTTCAGTAAGGTCACCTCTCATTCTTCTAAATTCCAGTGAGTACAGGCCAATTCTACTCAACATCTCTTCATAAGACAATAACTCCGCATGCTAGATATCAGCCTGGAGAACCTTGACTGGCCGGCCTCCATGACATAGCCAACAGTTTTTCCTGTAAGTCCAATAATAAATGCGCAATTGTGCATTAAAGTTAGGGATGATGGTGAACTGGCTTAATCAACTGATCACAACCAAGAGCCATTTATAAACTGTGCATGTGGCTTCCCTGAAGCAATAAACTCAAATCGATTGTCGGGCGATAAGGGGTTGAGGTGATCCCTCTGTCTCATTTGCTCCACAGCTAAAAAGACTTTCCAGCACTCACAACACAAGGGGATCTACTTTGGAGAGGTCCTGGATGAGGGCCAGGCCAGTCCATCATTTACCCCAGTGTAAGCCAGAATCTTCAGGAGACAGGTAAAGAATAAATCATTTGTTACACAACAAAGGGGAAAAGAATTGTGGTTTTTCTTTGGAGTTCTTGCTTAAGCAGTGTTATACAAAATATAAATCTTTTGTTGCTTGTCACTGATACTGACTGGAGGTAGAATGTCTAAAATGGCCATTAACTGCAATAGATACTGACTGTGAAACCTAAACTCCCTCACACTGTCAGGATGACGTAGGTTTGGAATGGAATCTAGCTGCGATTAGCTTCAAGTCCATTACTGTTGCCATATGACATAACAGAAAAGGTTAAAGATACCACCACTGTAATGGATTGTTAATAGGCAACTTGTTAGTTTTGTTAATGTGCCTAGAGGGGTGACATCCATTTCCTTGAGCTTACCCTACACTCAGCTAAACCATATGCCCTGTCACATTATAGTTTTTGACACACTGTTCCATTTGCATAAGTTCATGAGGCTCTATTTAATTCAGGCAGAATTGTTGCCAATAAATAAATGTGCCTGGAGGGATAACATTATTTTGACATAGCAGGAATCATAACAAAGAGAATTACAAATGTCCTCGTCAGCTCTGATGATCTACAGGAGCACAGTGTGAAAGATGTGTAGGAGCACTATGTGTTTTATCGATATGTGCTGTTAAAATCCTTCCTTCAACCTTCCTCATTGTTATAGAAAACAGAATAAAGATGAGGCCATATAGCCCAGTCAGGCTCTTGCACCATTCAAACACCAGCTTCAGCCTCGACTCCATTTCCTATCCTTTAACTCCTGAAGAATCTGTCTATCCCAACCTTGAGTATAGTCAGAGAGAAGCATCCACAAGCCACTCGAAGAGACAACCTTTGAGTGAAGAAGTTTCTTCTTATCTCAGTCCTAAATGATTCACCTCTTACCCTGAGACGGTGCTTCCATTTCTAGATGCCCCAGGCAGAGGGAAACAACCTGTCAGTATCCACCCTATCCAAGTTCCTTTAGAATCATGTATGTTTCACAGAATCACAGAATTGCTAAAGGATTAGTGGTGCTGGAAGAGCACAGCAGTTCAGGCAGCATACAAGGAGCTTCGAAAAGCCCTTCATCAGGAATAAAGGCAGTGAGCCTGAAGCATGGAGAGATAAGCTAGAGGAGGGTGGGGGTGGGGAGAAAGTAGCATAGAGTACACTGGGTGAGTGGGGGAGGGGATGAAGGTGATAGGTCAGGGAGGAGAGGGTGGAGTGGATAGGTGGAAAAGGAGATAGGCAGGTAGGACAAGTCCGGACAAGTCATGGGGACAGCACTGAGCTGGAAGTTAAGAACTAGGGTGAGGTGGGAGAAGGGGAAATGAGGAAACTGTTGAAGTCCACATTGATGCCCTGGGGTTGAAGTGTTCCGAGGTGGAAGATGAGGCGTTCTTCCTCCAGGTGTCTGGTGGTGAGGGAGCGGTGGTGAAGGAGGCCCAGGACCTCCATGTCCTCAGCAGAGTGGAGGGGGAGTTGAAATGTTGGACCACGGGCCGGTGTGGTTGATTGGTGCGGGTGTCCTGGAAATGTTCCCTAAAGCGCCCTGCGAGGAGGTGCCCAGTCTCCCCAATGTAGAGGAGACCACATCGGGAGCAACGGATACAATAAATGATATTAGTGGATATGCAAATAAAACTTTGATGGATGTGGAAGGTTCCTTTAGGGTCTTGGATAGAGGTGAGGGAGGAGGTGTGGGCACAGGTTTTACAGTTCCTGCAGTGGCAGGGGAAAGTGCCAGGATGGGAGGGTGGGTTGTAGGGGGGCGTGGACCTGACCAGGTAGTCACGGAGGGAACAGTCTTTGCGGAAGACGGAAAGGGGTGGGGAGGGAAATATATCCCTGGTAGTGGGGTCTGTTTGGAGGTGGCGGAAATGTCGGCAATGATTTGGTTTATGCGAAGGTTGGTAGGGTGGAAGGTGAGCACCAGGAGCGTTCTGTCCTTGTTACGGTTGGAGGGGTGGGGTCTGTTGGGCAGAGGTGCGGGATGTAGACAAGATGCGTTGGAGGGTATCTTTAACCATGTGGGAAGGGAAATTGCAGTCTCTAAAGAAGGAGGCCATCTGGTGTGTTCTGTGGTGGAACTGGTCCTCCTGGGAACAGATCCGGCGGAGGCGGAGGAATTGGGAATACAGGATGGCATTTTTGCAAGAGGTAGGGTGCGAAGAGGTGTAATCCAGGTAGCTGTGGGAGTCGGTGGGCTTGTAAAAAATGTCAGTGTCAAGTCGGTCGTCATTAATGGAGATGGAGAGGTCCAGGAAGGGGAGGGAGGTGTCAGAGATGGTCCAGGTAAATTTAAAGTCAGGGTGGAATGTGTTGGTGAGGTTGATGAATTGCTCAACCTCCTCGCAGGAGCACGAGGTGGCGCCAATGCAGTCATCAATGTAGCGGAGGAAGAGGTGGGGAGTGGTGCCGGTGTAATGACGAAGATCAACTGCTCTACGTAGCCAACAAAGAGACAGTCATAGCTGGGGCCCATACATGTGCCCATGGCTACCCCTTTGGTCTGGAGGAAGTGGAACGATTCAAAGGAGAAATTGTTAAGGGTGAGGAAAAGTTCGGCCAAACGAATGAGAGTGTCAGTGGAAGGGTACTGTTGGGAATGTCTGGAGAGGAAAAAACGGAGGGCTTGGAGGCCTTGGTCATGGCGGATGGGCCCACAGCTTCCAACCTCATAGTCTGGGAAATCTCCCACCCACAGCTTCCAACCTCATCGTTCAGGAACACCGCACTGCCCGGTTCTACCTCCTTCCCAAGATCCACAAGCCTGACCACCCTGGCCGACCCATTGTCTCAGCATGCTCCTGCCCCACTAAATTCATCTCTACCTACCTCGACACTGTCCTATCCCCCCTAGTCCAGGAACTCCCCACATACGTTCGAGACACCACCCACCCCCTCCACCTCCTCCAAGACATCCGTTTCCCCGACCCCCAACGCTCATCTTCACCATGGATATCCAATCCCTCTACACCTCCATCCACCATGTCCAGGGCCTCCAAGCCCTCCATTTTTTCCTCTTCAGATGTCCCTGTTCTCTGCCACATCTCTTG
Organism: Chiloscyllium punctatum; assembly: GCF_047496795.1. NCBI lineage: Eukaryota > Metazoa > Chordata > Chondrichthyes > Orectolobiformes > Hemiscylliidae > Chiloscyllium > Chiloscyllium punctatum. The sequence continues at coordinate 83,948,173 of NC_092753.1, read as the reverse complement.
CTATCAGTCTTTTCTCACAGTTTTTCAGCTTTTGCCAGGCTTCCCCTCTCTACAGTCTAATGCCTATGTGACCCTTGAACTCTACCTGTTGTTTGCTGTGATCACTGAGCTTTTCATCAGGCATTTCCTTCACCTCTGTCATTGGATCACTGCACCAGGTTAGTCCTTCACTGTGCCGTCTCTGGGCTCCACTCAAGCTGTGGTCTGTTGCTTGCCTTTAGATTTAAGTCTGGTCATTGTGTGCCATCAAGTAGTGAGATGAGGTCCACTCATTTGCACGCAAATTTTAACAGTTTAGTTTTTTTTAAATTCTTGATGTGAGTGCTGCTGGCTAGGCCAGCATTTATTGCCATCTCGTGTTGCCCCTTGAGAAGCTGTTGGAGTGAGCTAGGTTCTTGAACGACTGTAGTCCGTGTACTGGAAGTAGATCCAGAATGCCTTGTTCCTGGGAGTTCCAGGATTTTGACCCAGTAACAGTGAGGGAACAGTGATATATCTCCAAGTCAGGATAGTAAGTGATTTGGAGAGAAACTGGCAGAGTGTGGTGCTCCCATGTTTCTACTATCCTTGCCCTTCTAGATGGAAGTGTTTGTGAGTTAGGAAGGTGCTGTGTTTCAGCTTTATCTTTTATACTGATATAGTAGGTTGCTCCATTATTGAGGTTAGGGATAATATCATATGGGAACAGACTGAATGCATGCACCCAGATGAAGGATAGCAGCCAGCACTGTTTGGCTGAAGGACTCATCTCCATGCTGCAACTGGCATGTTTTTCAAAGTTCTCCCAATACAGAGACCTCTTTCCGCAACCGACCTTTACGACAACTGTATAAGAATGGACTCTATTGCACATAAATTGAATTAGTATAGTTTGGTGTTTGTTAGTTGGCATTGACATGGTGGGCCGAAGGGCCTGCTTCTATGCTCTATGACTCCATGACTGTCTCTATGACTCTGGGACATATTCTGGTGCCCTACAGATTGAGGCTTCAATTCTGTGTAACCTGACATATCTTGAACATAATTCTTTAAGTACATGTTCAGTAGCTATACATTAAGTAAAGGTAGGGTTAATCTTTCACTCCACATGTAGATTCATCCCTACAGTTTACAGTGAATTGCAGTCACTGCTAAACTGCATCACACAGGTCTTGTGACAGATACATAATGAATGACAGATGATAAAATGATGAACGATGATTCCATACTTAGATTGACAATATCAAAAGTACTTCACTGGCTGGAAACTGTTTTGGTACATCTGGAGATGATAACAGGTACTACAGAAAGAGAAGATTTTCTTCTCCCATTGTAATCTGTTACCGAATCATTGCTTGATATAATTGTGCAGCACATCAAATGTCATGTCGGTGTAAATGCTTCATTTATGTTACAACTAACCTACTTGAAATGCTAGTCAAACAGCCTCCAACCCTGGTTGGACCAGTGGTTTCCATAGAACTGATTAAAGCAGGCACACCATATACATGCACGTTAACATCAGCTTCCTGTGTTCAAGTGTGCTGTTGAGGTAAAACCTGACCTCTTCCTGGAAGAAAACCTGGGAGAGGAATGATTAGTGGTTTATCATTTTTGAAAGTGCTCATCAGACCTGAATGTAACAAATTCTGGGCTGTTAAGAGTGAGAAAACTGCCAAGGTTCAGACCATTACTTTCCAATCCAGTCTAGCTACAGGTGACATGCCAGAAACCAAGAAGGCACCTAGTATCATTCCATTGCTTAAATAAAAAGAGAAATAAGAACAGACTGGGAAATGAGAAGTCAATCAGCATCAGTTTGGTGGTGGATGAATACTTAGATGGATCCTGTGGAATGTTATAAATTACCATTTAGAGAGACCCAAATTAAACAAGGCCAGTCAGCATGGACTTGTTAAGGGAAGTCATGTCTGACTAAAATAGTCAAAAAAGGTGAGAGCTGACCTGACAGCATCTGTGGAGGGACAATTAATGCTTCGAGTCTGATATGGCTTCTTAACAGCAGAAAGGGATTTGAAAATTATGGTTTTTATGCTGTTGACAAAGTTGGAGAAGACTGAGTGGAGCAGATGGTGAGAATTCTAATGGTAGTAGAGGAGCTTTACAGACAAAGGATAGATGTCAATGGTAAAGGTTCACAGCAGAAAATAGGTGAGCTCTATTGAGAGCAAGTCCATGAAAGCAATAGGAATATTGTTTCCATCAGGATTCTTGTGTTTTGTGGTATTTATTGGTGATTTAGACTTAATGTAGGGTAGAATAAGAATCGCAATCATATAAAAATTACTCATTTGGCCGATAGTGCTGAGGAAAACATTCAAGCCATCCCGATACAGAACTGGCTCGAAGATAGAAGACAGAGGTTGATGCCGGATAATTGCTTTTCAGACTGGAGGCCTGTGACCAATGGTGCACCTCAAGGATCGGTGCAGGATCCACTGCTTTTCATCATTTATATAAGTGATTTGGATGTGAACATAGGAGGTATGTTTAGTAGGTTTGCAGATGATGCCAAAATCGGAGGTGTAGTGGACAGTGAAGAAGGTTACCTCAGATGGGCCAATAGGCCAAGAGGTAGTTGATGGGATTTAATTTAGAGAAGTGTGAAGTGCTGCATTTCGGAAAGGCAAGTCAGAGCAGGACCTATATACTAAACGGTAAGGTCCTGGGGAGTGTTGCTGAACAAAGAGACCTTGGAGTGCAGGTTCATAATTCCTTGCAAATGTAGTCACAGGTAGATAGTTTAGTGAAGAAGGTGTATGTTATGCTTGCCTTTATTGGTCAGTACATTGAGTATAGGAGTTGGGAGGTCATGTTAGAGCTATTCAGGACATTGGTTTGGCCACTTTTGGAATACTGCATACTATACTGGTCCCCTGTTACAGAAAAGATGTTGTGAAACTTGAAAGGACTTAGAAATGATTTACAAGGATGTTGCAAAGGCTGGAGTGTTTGAGCTATAGGGAGAGGCTGAATAGGCTGGGGCTGTTTTCCCTGGAGTGTCGGAGGCTAAGGGGTTACCTTATAGAGGTTTATTAAATCATGAGGGGCATAGTTACAGTGAATAGACAAAGTCTCTTCTCCGGGGTGAGTGAGTCGAGAACGAGAGCGCATAGGTTTAAGGTGAGAGTGGAAAGATATAAAAGTGATCTAAGGGCTAACTTTTTCATGCAGAGGGTGGTGCGCTTATGGTGGAGGTCGGTACCATGACAACATTGAAAAGGCATCTGGATGGATACATGAAAAGGATGGGTTTAGAGGGATGTGGGCCAAATTTAACTTAGGATATCTGCTCAGCAATGTCGAGTTGGACTGAAGGGTCTGTTTCCATGCTCTACAGCTCTATGACTATGACTGCCAGGAGTTAGCTGTAGATTGGGAGAAAAAAAGCCACGATGCATGTGGCAAAGTCTAACACAACAAAGAAGTGCAAAATAAATTATGAGAAGTGAGAGGGGAAGTGCAAGGGGATGTTGGAGACTGTATCTACAAATATCTCAAGGTAAGGGCGTGGAATGTCCTGCCTGCCAATGTAGTTAACTCAGCCACATTAGGGAGATTTAAACAATCCTTGGATAAGCACATGGATGATGATGGGATAGTGTAGGGGGACTGGGTTTAGATTAATTCACAGGATGGCGCAACATTATGGGCCCAAGGGCCTGTTCTGCTCTGTATTGTTCTATGTTCGATGTAACAGGACAGGTAGGTAATATGGCTTCTGCATGTTGCTGTTTATTACCCAAGGCTAGAATAGAAGAGCAGGTAGTGAAAATTGAGTTTATCACTTACAGTTTTGTCACTGCCTTATAGAAAAGATGACAGAAAGGATTCCCTTACCACCCAATGTCTGGAGGAAAAACGTCACATCTTAATCCTCGGGACCCTCCAACCCCATGGCATCAATGTGGACTTTTCCAGTTTCCTCATTTCCCCTCCCCCCACCTTACCCCAGTTCCAACCTTCCAGTACAGTACCATCCTCATGACCCGTCCCATCTGTCCATCTTCCTTCCCACCTATCTACTCCACATTCTCCGCCAACCTATCACCTTTACCCCACCTCTATCCACCTATTGCACTCTCAGCTACCTTCCCCCAGTCCCACCCCCCCCCCCCCTCCCATTTATCTCTCCACTCCCAAGGCTCCCAGCCTCATTCCTGATGAAGGGCTTTTGCCTGAAACATCGATTTTCCTGCTCCTCAGATGCTGCCTGACCTACTGTACTTTTCCAGCACCACACTCTTGACTCTAATCTCCAGCATCTGCAGTACACACTTTTGCCCACAGAAAGGATATGTTCACTCTGAAGAATGTACAGAACAGACTTGAAAAATGCTCATAGGACCAGAGAAAATTAGCAATGAAGAAAGAGTGAACACATTGTGATTATTTGCAACAGAGGAAGCTGAGGAGACAAAAATGGAGGTGCATAGAATGGATTTAGAATGGATAACAAGAAGCATTGACTTACATTAGCAGTAGGAGAAACAAAGGACAGCTGAAAAATAGATTTTTTTTTTACCCAGAATGTGGTGGGGATCTGAAATGCGCTGCCTCAAGGAGTGATGAGGGCTGAAGCCACCATTGTATGCAAGAATTACTAGATGTGCCCTTTTTAAATTCCATTAATGTGTGGAGCTGTGAACCAAGAGCTGGGAAGTGAGATAATGGCTTGTTGGCTGGCAGATATATGGTGGAATGAGTGGCCTCCTTCTGTGCTGTAAATTTCAACAAATCTATGGCATTATTAACTGTCCTGGAAGCACAACAAGAAACTCCTTGTCACTTTTCTGATGCTTTTTCATCACTTCAGTATATGAAATGTTCAATATTTTTTCGCGAGAATTAAATGTAGGAACATGCTAAAATTGACAAGCAGGAAAGGATTCTCATGCCATTCATGTGCCATGATGGCTGGCACAACATAGACTTTTTTTATACACTGGATGTTGGCACCACTGGCTAGGCCAGTATTTATTGCTCATCCCTCATTGCCATCTGAACTGATATTTCAGAGGGCTGGTGTGGATCTGGAGTTATATGTAGGCCAGACTATGTAAAGATGACAGATTTTCTTCCATGAAGAGCATTAGTGAACCAAATTTTTTTTATTTTCAAAACACAAGAAATGTTGCATAGTCACCATCAAGCCAGCTTTCAATTCCAGACTTCCATTTATTCAAATGTCACCATCTGCCATGGTGTGATTGGAACCACATCTTCAGATACTAACCTGGGTTTGCTGGATTACTAATACCAGTGACAATATCACCACACCATCTCTCGCTCCCTGCATTCTCCTCCCCTCCCCTTTACTTGGGAGAAAAGTGGAAAGGATGGTGTTGGAAAGGAAATCGATGCCTCTTAAATGTTGTTTGATATTTGCAGTACTTATCAACGTCAGGATTTTCAATGCTGGCAGTGAAATACTTTTCCATTTCAGAGTTCAGACATCAGCATTAAATGTGATCAGGTCAGACTTAGATAGATAAAGAAATGTCATCCATTCATTAACCATATATGTGTTTCACTCTGATTATTGCAGTGCCCTCCCTTCCAACAATATCAGTTGATTTTTTTTCCACTTACTTACTGAACAGACTGCTAGGTTCAAGCCATTTGGTGCCACATTATGCACGGTTTTGTGCCTACATTACCCTAGAGGGTGAAGTAAGACTACCTAAGTAGGTCACTGAAGAGCTGGCTGAAACAGTCGACATCAAATTCATCCGTAGATCCCAGCACTGACAGCCAGCTCAGTATATTCCTGTCTGCTGCTCAATTAGCCACAAGCAGGTGAATTTGAATTGCTTATTTTTCCCAGATGAATGTAAAAGATGGCTGGTACCAAGTTGGTCCTGTCAGTGCCAGTAACATCCATCTGATCCTTCAAAACCACGTCCTTGAAGCCTTCAGAAATGCAACCTAATGTCCATGAATAACAGGAGGAGAAGGAAAAGAAAGACAAGTCAAAATGCACAGTGCACATTACGATAATCATGATGGATACTTGCAGGCTGCAAAGGACAGCATCACTACTTCACCATTCACCCCATGAAGTAGTGGGGTAAAAGGAAGGGAGTTCAACACGAGGCCTAACTAGCTGGAGATGTTGCCAGTTTGCTGTGATGAAGAAGGAATGCGCATAACTGGTGTGGGGGTTTGGAGGACTGGAAGAAAGAGATCGGAATTGAAACACAAGGGTGATCACTTTTGATGTGTTGTTTTTGGGGACCCAATAAGGACATGCAAGGAGAGCTGTTCCGAGTGACGGGGAACTTAGTGCAGGATAGGAGATGAGCAGCAGAACTTTGAAGGAGCTGACATTTATAGATGGGTAAAGATGAGAGGCCAGCAGGAGATCACTGGAGTTGTCAGGCATGGATGAGAGAGAATGTGTGCCAAGCTAAAATAATTTCGGGTAAAGGCTCAGAAGTATCGGTCATCTGTTCTAAATGGCATTGCATTTCATAGACAACTCAGTGCAAATTCGGACTGTCCAACTGCAAAATCATGTATTAGCTTATTAAAGCAATTTTAATAACATACAACAAATCAGTTAATTAATCAAACTCATGTTCAGTCAAATAACATCCGTGAATTAACAGTCAACAGCATTTGGCAATGGTATAAAAATTGTTTATTAACCATGCAATCATTCAGGAGGAAATATGGATGCAGCAGCAAGAATAAAAAACAGCCTTACACGGGCAAACTGTCTGAAGGACAGGCCATCAGCAAGAGGTGAAACCATTGGGATAAATGTTCCTCACTGTCTAGAGAGACAGCGTGATTTGATGGAGCTGACAGTTTGTCTTTAAGAGCAGAGGAGTTCTCCTCAGTGTCCTGGCTAGTAATGTAGCACCTCCATATCTGCAGATTCGGTTTCCGTGGTTTCAGTTGTCTATGATTTACGGCGGTTTCAAAATATTACATGGAACATTCCAGAAATAAATCTGGAGGTTGCCAGGGAGGTAAGCTTCCCATTTGAATGATAGAGTTCACCATTATCTGCAGTTTCAGGCATCCATGGTAGGTCTTGGAACGTATCACCTACGGCTTCGGGGGGACATAGATATTTAACTCTCAATCAACATTATTGGTCATTATTACATTGCTGTCTGTGGCAGCTTGCTATGTGCAAATTGGCTGTTGTGTTTCCTACATTGCAACAGAAACACTGCTTTGAAAATACTCTGGGATGCCCTGAATTGTGAAAGGCGCTATGTAAATGCAAGTTCCTTCTCTCTTTGTGAATGTGGATTTAATGGAATGAGAGTGATCTAGAAAGGGTAATGTTCCACTGACCCAGATTATAGCCCTGTGGGCTAAAGGCAGGCAGGCAGGGTTGGCTATCGATTTAAATAGTTAAAAATGCACACAACACCACATTTTAGTCCAACAAGTTAATTTGAAAGCACTGACTTTCGGAGTGCTGCTCCTTCATCAGGTAACTGTGGAGCAGGATCACGACCAGGAAGGAGCGGTGCTTCCAAATAGTTTCCAAAGAGAAGCTAGTGCTTCCAAATAAACCTGTTGGACTGTAACCTGGTGTTGTGTGATTTTTAACTTTGTCCACCCCTGTCCAATACCGGCTCTTCCACATCAGTTGAAGTAGTGACCAACATGATTGTAGCACAGAGGTTTGAAACTCAACAGTTGGTCATACAGAGGTGTGGCTGTTGGGTGCAGGGGCTCACAGGTTAGAAGCAAAAACAAGATTGCGAACTTTTTCGCCAAGCAGAATAAGATGACTTTGACCACTCAGGGTTTGCCGGAAATTAGGGTTAGTTCACCCTTGACCTGGTGTTCAATGGGCTCCATGCTAACAGAGAGAGGGCTGAGGGAGTGGAGGTGCAAAAACTGATCACAATCCCTTTTAATGGCACTGATGCATCGTGACTCAAGGGCAATATAAATAAATCATACTCCAAAGAGCACCGAGTAATAAGAAACAGCTTTCCCTTCATTTGGAAAAAATGCCTTGTGGGAGGGAATAGAAATCCCCAGCCCTGAGTTTAATTTCATTTGTATCAAATTGCCTCAGTCCACATAGCTTTGATCAATCGCACAATGCTTGCAACTCAACCACCTTCCAACAATCAATCTTTTTTCCCATTAATGAACGACTCTTGCTGTCAAAAATTCTTCACATTCAAAATGCTTGCCAGTAGCCATGATTTCTAATGCAAGAAAGTAGCGTGTACAAAAAGTAGATAGAGCCATAAAGCATACAAAATCCTCGAAGGCACAGTCAATCTGGTCAAACAGCAGTCACATGCCTCGTTTTCTGTGGGTATGCAGGAAAGTTGATTATGTATTGATTTACTATTTGCTCCTGGCTTCCAAAACTATTGGCTGAAACCATTGGCACCTGTTCAAGGCAGAGAAAAGACAGGTAAATCCAAACTAAGCTTCATACAGATTGATTACACTCAAAGGCTAATTTTCCCAAGTACAAGCCTCAGAACGAGGTGCACTGAAGGTTCACAGAATTTACTCCTGCAATGAAAGGCATGCCCTGTGATATGGACCAGACCAGTCTCCTTCAAAGGTAACCTGGACTCTAACTTTTCTTATTTTAAAGACAAATGTAATGTGCTGTTTTCCAGATACAATTCAACTGATCAAACTACTCGATGTAAAGCAAAACATCATTTATTCAACACCATAGTTAAATTACAATAAAATTAAATTTTATTAGATTCCCTACAATGTGGAAACAGGCTCTTCGGCCCAACTAGTCCACACCGACCCTCCGAAGAGACACGCAATCAGACCTATTCCCTAACTCTATGGGCAATTTTAGCATGACCTAACCTGCACATTATCAGACTGTGGGAGGAAACCAGAGCACCCAGTGGAAACCCACGCAGACACAGGGAGAATGTGCAAACTCCACACAGACAGTCACCTGAGGCTGGAATCGAACCTGGGTCCCTGGTGCTGGGAGGCAGTAGTACTAACTACTGAGCCACTGTGCCCCCCCTTATGAAAGAACTTAAAGTAACAACTCTATTGGAAAACTTTACACATAGATACAGTAACTATTACTAATTAACTGTCCCAATATAGTAACATCACATAAACACACTCTTTGGCAAAAAAGACAAATTCAGAAATCAGATTTTCTCAAATGCCACATCCACAATAGGAAGAGAAACCCTTGCTCCTAGCTGTAACCGAGAGAGAGGGGAAAAAAATAGCTTATATTTCTTCAAAACTCCAGCAGCTCCTGCTGAACCTGAAAGCTAAAAGAAACTAGCAATCCTGGCTTATGCAAGCTGGCTACACCCATACAGGCTGCTTCTATTGTTCCAGTTTCTAAAAACGTCCCAAGGCCTCATAACCTGTTTAAGTTACTACAGATAGCTCAGCAACTCTCACTCAATCTCTTTCTTAAAAGAAACCAGGACAAAAAACACCTCTTAAAGCCAAAGCATTGTCACACCTGTGAACAGAAGTTATGTCGAATAGGCTCATATTTTCTGGGGATTAGAGGGCTGAGAGACCATACCAGTGAAATGGGTACAATTTCTAGAGAGCTTAACAGATATGGAGAAGTTGTTTCCTAAAGCTCAAGGGTCTAGGCATAAGGGTTAGCCATGTAGGGCTGAGATAAGGACATATTTCTTCATTCAGTGAGTAGCGAATCTTTAGAATTCTATACCCAAGAGATTTGTGGATGTTCAATTATTAAGTATATTTAAGATTGGGATAAAAGTTATTTTTAGCAACCAAGGTATATGGGAGGAGTTAGCCAAATGAAGTCAATGTCGAAGTTCAACCCTGATCTTGCTAAACGCTGGACTAGACTCAAGGGGTCAAGTTGCTTGCTCCCTCTCTGACTTTTGCTATTCTGAGCTGGGAATATTTGCCTGATGCTTAAATAGATTGGGATGTTCATGGACAACTTGACCAACAGATTCTCAATTTGATGGAAGCAACTGATGATCCTTGTCAATACCGTGTACTTGGAAATGTAGCCCTTAAACAATTTGAATTTAAAATGTTTTATTTATCAACAGATTGGCATCACTAGACTGGACACAGCTTGCTGATAATGAGTTACTCTGAGAAAATTGTGCTGAATCTTCAATACCTCTGCAATCCCCATTCCCCAGGCTTCTGTGTATCCCTGTCTCCTGGCATTCCTTACTTGGTTCCAGAACTTTCAACTCCTTTAGTCCCACCTTCTAGAATATTCTTCTTCGGTCTCTTTACTTTGCCAATTTTTATGATGTCTTTACTAATTAAACCAACATGTTTCATGTTCCATTTCCCACTTCTCTACCGTTCAATCCATTTCTTTTTATTAAAATGCATGGACTATTTCATTAAAGTGGAGAGAAGATTGTGATAATGGTGAAAATAGTTAGAATGAGCTTCATGCAGATCACAGTGATCTAATTGATCTCATGACTCTGACATTAGTAAGAGAGAAGAGAAAAATCTAGAATGCACATATGAAGAGAGAGTTCTTAAACAAGACAGTTGTGAGCTGCATTTGATAACTTACTCTGTACAGGTATGAATAAAGATGTGTGTCAGTAAAAAAGTTTATTTCGTGATAATGAGCAAGAAGCCTCAGGGACAGGGTGGCACGGTGGCTCAGTGGTCAGCACTGCTGCCTCACAGCGCCAAGGACCCAGGTTTGATTCCTCCCTTGGATGACTATCTGTGTGAAGTTTGCACATTCTCCTTGTGTCTGCGTGCATTTCCTCCGGGGGCTCCAGCTTCCTCCCTCAGTTTAGAGGTGTGCAGTTGGATTGGCTGTGCTAAATTGCCCATAGTATCCAGAAACGTGTAGGCTAGGTGGATTAGCCATGGGAAACGCAAAGTTACAGGGATTGAGTAGAGGGGTGGGTCTGAATACGATGCTCTTCGGAGGGCCAGTGTAGACTTGATGAACCATTCCTGATGAAGGGCTTTTGCCTGAAACATCGATTTTGCCTGCTCCTCGGATGCTGCCTGACCTGCTGTGCTTTTCCAGCACCACTCTAATCTGGACTCTGATCTCCAGAATCTGCAGTCCTCACTTTTGCCTTGATGAACCAAATGGCCTGCTTCCACACAGTGAGGATTCCATGACTCTACAACAGTATTTGACAACCACAGCCAGTGATACTCCAGACCAGTATCTCAATTTGCAGGTAGCAGTACTGGCTTAAAGCTCAATATGAAGCACCAACTGCACACATAAGCTTTTGCATGGACAATTGACTTTAGCAGCAGGGGCTCCAATTGAAATGCAGGGATAAATGATGTTGCTTGAACCATATGTTTCCAACAGTGAGTTACAATGGCACCAACATGAAGACCATGAGGGATGTTGGTCTTGATCACAAGACAATACAAATGGAGATCAATAGGAAGAGATTGACAAGCAAATTTATATTGAGGAGATTAACTTTTTGTTTTAAAATAGAAAAAGGAACCTGTGATAGGAGCTAGAGATTAACAAAGTTTTGTGCCCAGATTATGTGAAACTTGAAGTTGGTTTTGAAGGCTTCAGGGTAGAATGAAAACAGATGGAACAGTAAAAAGGCTTTTCTTGTACAGGTCAAGTCTTTGGAGTCCAAAGGGACAACTGCACCAGATCTTCAGTTAGTTAATGGACTGTCACATGGGGCCCTTGATTTTTATTCATGTTTATTGTCTAAATCAAACATTCAATCTTTATACTCGTTAAGTGGGTAATTAGCTTATTGAAATTGGAGAAAAGTAATGACTGTGGATGCATTGTGACAGGTCAATTTTCGGTCAATCTGACTGAGAATATCTTCTGCAAGAAATGTTTTAGTAATACTATTTTACTTTGTATTAGTGGGGCCACTGACACCCTTAATAATTGTTAGATGCAGCATTTTTAAGTTTACTTGGAAAAATATATTCCTCAATACAGATATTTTGAATTCACAAGTTTCATGAAAAATGAGAAGTCACTATTTCATTTATTTTCTTTTTATTCATGGAGATTGAACAACATTTGCTGTCCTAAATTGCTCTCGAGAAGATGCTTAGCACTGTAGTCCAGGAGGGGTAGGTACATTCACAATGCTGTTGGGAAGGAGTTCCAGGGTTTTTACAGCAGTGAAGCAACAGTGATATAGTTCCCAGTCAATAGACAATAGGTGCAGGAGTAGGCCATTCTGCCCTTCGAGCCTGCTCCACCATTCATTATGATCATGGCTGATCATCCTCAATCAGTATCCTGTTACTGCCTTATCCCCATAACCCTTGATTCCACTATCTTTACGAGCTCTATCCAACTCTTTCTTGAAAGTATCCAGAGACTTAGCCTCCACAGCCTTCTGGGGCAGAGCATTCCATACACCCACCACTCTCTCGGTGAAGAAGTTTCTCCTCAATTCTGTTCTAAGTGGCCTACCCCTTGTTTTTAAACTGTGTCCTCTGGTTTGGGACTCACCCATCAGTGGAAACATGCTTCCTGCCTCCAGAGTGTCCAATCCTTTAATAATCTTATACGTCTCAATCAGATCCCCTCTCAGCCTTCTAAACTCAAGTGTATACAAGCCTAGTCACTCCAATCTTTCAGCATAAGATAGTCCCGCCATTCCAGGAATTGACCTCGTGAACCTACGCTGCACTCCCTCAATAGCCAGAATGTCTTTCCTCAAATTTGGAGACCAAAACTGCGCACAATATTCCAGGTTTTGTCTCAACAGAGCCCTGTACAGCTGCAGAAGGACCTCTTTGTTTCTATACTCAATTCCTCTTGTTATGAAGGCCAGCATGCCATTAGCTTTCTTCACTGCCTGCTGTACCTGCATGCTTGCTTTCATTGACTGGTGTACAAGAACACCTAGATCTCGCTGTACTGTCCCTTTATCTAACTTGAACCCATTTAGGTAGTAATCTGTCTTCCTGTTCTTGCCACCAAAGTGGATAACCACACATTTATCCACATTAAACTGCATCTGCCATGCATCCGTCCACTCACCTAGACTGTCCAGGTCACCCTGTATTCTCCTAAAATCCTCCTCACATTTCACCCTGCCACCCAGCTTTGTGTCATCAGCAAATTTGCTAATATTACTTTTAATACCTTCATCTATATCATGAATGTACATTGTAAAAAGCTGCGGTCCCAGCATTGATCTCCGCGGCACACTACTGGTCACCGCCTGCCATTCCGAAAGAGGTCCTTCTGCAGCTGTACAGGGCTCTGTTGAGACAAAACCTGGAATATTGTGCGCAGTTTTGGTCTCCAAATTTGAGGAAAGACATTCTGGCTATTGAGGGAGTGCAGCGTAGGTTCACGAGGTCAATTCCTGGAATGGCGGGACTATCTTATGCTGAAAGATTGGAGTGACTAGGCTTGTATACACTTGAGTTTAGAAGGCTGAGAGGGGATCTGATTGAGACGTATAAGATTATTAAAGGATTAGACACTCTGGAGGCAGGAAGCATGTTTCCACTGATGGGTGAGTCCCGAACCAGAGGACACAGTTTAAAAACAAGGGGTAGGCCACTTAGAACAGAATTGAGGAGAAACTTCTTCACCGAGAGAGTGGTGGGTGTATGGAATGCTCTGCCCCAGAAGGCTGTGGAGGCTAAGTCTCTGGATACTTTCAAGAAAGAGTTGGATAGAGCTCGTAAAGATAGTGGAATCAAGGGTTATGGGGATAAGGCAGTACTCTTTGTTTCCTGACAGCAAACCAATTTTCAATCCATGTCAGTATTTTGCCCTCAATACCATGTGCCCTAATTTTGCTCACTAACCTCCTATGTGGGACTTTATCAAAGGCTTTCTGAAAGTTCAGGTATACTACATCCACTGGATCTCCCAATTCCATCTTCAGAGTTACATCCTCAAAAAATTCCAGAAGATTAGTCAAGCATGATTTCCCCTTCATAAATCCATGCTGATTCTGACCTATCCTGTTACTACTATCCAGATGTGACGTAAGTTTGTCCTTTATAATTGACTCCAGCATCTTTCCCACCACTGAGGTCAGACTAACTGATCTATAATTCTCTGTTTTCTCTCTCCCTCCTTTCTTAAAAAGTAGGACAACATTAGCCACCCTCCAATCTGCAGGAACTGACCCTGAATCTATAGAACATTGGAAAATGATCACCAATGCATCCACAATTTCTAGAACCACCTCCTTCAGTACCCCGGGATGCAGACCATCAGGTCCCAGGCACTTATCAGACTTCAGACCTAACAGTCTCTCCAACACCATTTCCTGCCTATTATAAATTCCCTTCAATTCAGGTCCTTCAGCCACTATTACATCTGGGAGATTGCTCGTGTCTTCCCCAGTGAAGACAGATCGAAAGTACCAATTCAACTCTTCTGCCTTTTCTTTGTAATAAATTCACCCGTTTCTGCCTTCAAGGGCTCAATTTTAGTCTTAACCATTTTTCTTCTTTTCACATACCTAAAAAAGCCTTTACTACCCTCCTTTATATTTTTGGCCAGTTTACCTTCATACCTTATTTTATCTTTGCATATTTCCTTTTTAGTCGAGGTGGTGAGTGGCTTGCAGGGAATCTTGATTGGTTAGTGTCCTTATGCATCAGCAACCCTCATCATTTCGAATCAAATTGGAAGATGCCATCCAAGGAAACATGAGCGAGTTGCATGTTCTGGTTGGTGGAAATGATGCTGCTGCTGCAGGGCATCAGTTTTGGAGGGGTGGAAGTTTGAAAGTGGGTGGATGAGGTACTAATCAAGCAGGCTATTTTTTTCCTGGATTGTATTGCGTATTGCATTACATTCCTGACTTGTGCCTTGTAGATGATGGACTGGAGGTGAGTTAGTTACCACAGAATTCCCAGCCACTGGCCTGTTTTTGTAGCCAATGTGGTTATCAGTCCATTTATCTTTCTACATCCAGTTTGCCTCTTGATGATGTCTAATAATTTAAATGATAATGAGTTTCAAGAAGATTTGTAGCTCAGGTTAAGTTTCTGGATATAGGTTTGCTTGCTGAGCTGGATGGTTCATTTTTAGACACTATGTCACCATACTAGGTACCATCATCAGTGAGCCTCCAGATGAAGCACTGGTGGTATGGCCCGCTTTCTATTTATGTGTTAAGGTCCTTGTGTTGGTGATGTCATTTCCTGTGGTGATGTCATTTCTGGTTCTTTTTCTCGGGCGGGGGGGGGTGGTAAATGAGATCCAAGTCAATGCGTTTGATGATAGAGTTCCAGTTGGACTGTTATACTTCTAGGAATTCTCATACGTGTTTCTGTTTGACTTGTCTTCGGTTGGATGTGTTGTCCCAGTCAAAGTAGTGTCCTTCCTCATCTGTATGTAAGGATATTGGTGAGAGAGGGTCATGTCTTTTTGTGGCTAGTTGATGTTCATGTATCCTGGTGGCTAGTTTTCTGCCTGTTTGTCCAATGTAGTGTTTGTTATAGTTCTTATAACGAAAGAATGTGGGCGGCACGGTGGCACAGTGGTTAGCACTGCTGCCTCACAGCGCCAGAGACCCGGGTTCAATTCCCGCCTCAGGCGACTGACTGTGTGGAGTTTGCACGTTCTCCCCGTGTCTGCGTGGGTTTCCTCCGGGTGCTCCGGTTTCCTCCCACAGTCCAAAGATGTGCAGGTCAGGTGAATTGGCCATGCTAAATTGCCCGTAGTGTTAGGTAAAGGGTAGATGTAGGGGTATGGGTGGGTTGCACTTCGGCGGGTCGGTGTGGACTTGTTGGGCCGAAGGGCCTGTTTCCACACTGTAAGTAATCTAATCTAATCTAAAATGAGTTCTTGTAATGAAAACAAATCTTCCAGCTCAGCGAGCAAACCTACATCCAGAATTTAAATGATAACAACTGATAGCACAACTTAAAACATACTGTTAAATGGCTGCATGCTTCAGCATGAGGTCAAACTTCTTGCAAGCTAATACCATTACAGCTCACTCGCTCACTTTAAAGTCAGTTGCACATCTGAAAGGGGAGGTTCATTCGAGCGGCAGTACAGGGTGAAGATGGCTGTCAAAAACACTTTGAGCACATAGAACACTGATTAAGGCCTACAGGACAGAGAACAGACTCCAAGATTCTCCAATTCAGCACTGGAGGCCTTGATGCAGGAGGTAGACTGGAGTAAAGAGGTCTTCAATTCACAGGGAAGCAAAAGTCCCTCCAGACAGACACTGCAGGGCAGTAGGAGAAGGTCATTACCCATGTCTACAGGAATAATGCCAGCAGACTAGAGGACAGCAAATGTTGTTACCTTGATCAAGAAGAGACAACCCTGGAAATTATAGACCTGTGAGCCTTACTTCGGTTGTGGGTAAAGTGTTTGAAAGGATTATAAGAGATAGGATTTACAATCATCTAGAAATGAATAAGTTGATTAAGGATAATCAACATGGCTTTGTGAACGGTTGGTCATGCCTCACAAACCTTACTGAGTTATTTGAGAAGGTGAGAAAATAGGTCTTGAAGGTAATGCGGTTGATCTGGTGTATATGGATTTCAGTAAAGCATTTGATAAAGTTCCCCATGATAGGCCACTGCACAAAATATAGGAGCATGGGATTGAGGGTGATTTAGCGGTTTGGATCAGTAATTGGCGAGCTGAAAGAAGACAGAGAGTGGTGGTGGATGGGAAATGTTCATCCTTCAGTTCAGTTTCTAATGGAGTACCACAAGGATCTGTTTTATGTCCACTAGTGTTTGTCATTTTTATAAATGACCTGGATGAGGGCATAGAACGATAGGTTAGTAAATTTGCATATGACACTAAGGTTGGTAGAGTTGTGGATAGTGACAAAGAATGTTGTAGGTTACAAAGGGACATAGCTAAGCCGCAGAGCTGGGCTGAGAGGTTGCAAGTGGAGTTTAATGTGGAAAAGTGTGAGGTGATTCAGTTTGGAAGGAGTAACAGGAATGCAGAGTACTGGGCTAATGGTAGGATTCTTGGTAGTATAAATGAGCAGAGAGATCTCGGTGTCCAGTTTCATAGATCCTTGAAAGTTGCCACCCAGGATGATAGGGTTGTTAAGAAGTTAAAAGGTGTGTTAGCTTTTATAGTTTGAGAGATTGAGTTTTGGAATCATGAGGTCATGCTGCAACTGTACAAAACTCTGGCAGCCAGACTTGGAGTATAGGAAGTATGTGGAAGCTTTGGAAAGGGTTTAGAGGAGATTACTAGGGTGTTGGATTAGTGGTGCTGGAAGAGCACAGCAGTTCAGGCAGCATCCAACGAGCAGCAAAATCGACGTTTCGGGCAAAAGCCCTTCATCAGGAATAAAGGCAGTGAGCCTGAAGCGTGGAGAGATAAGCTAGAGGAGGGTGGGGGTGGGGAGAGAGTAGCATAGAGTACAATGGGTAAGTGGGGGAGGAGATGAAGGTGATAGGTCAAGGAGGAGAGGGTGGAGTGGATAGGTGGAAAAGAAGATAGGCAGGTCGGACAAGTCCGGACAAGTCAAGGAGACAGTGCTGAGCTGGAAGTTTGAAACTAGGATGAGGTGGGGGAAGGGGAAATGAGGAAGCTGTTTTTACCTCATTACTAGGATGTTGCCTGGTCTGGAGAGAAGGTCTTACGAGGAAAGGCTGAGGGGCTTGAGGCTGTTTTCATTAGACAGAAGGTGCTTGAGAGGTGACTTAATTGAGACAGATAAGATAATCAGAAGGTTAGATAGGTTGGACAGTCAGATCCTTTTTCCTCAGATGGTGATGGCTAACACGAGGGGACATAGCTTTAAATTGACGGGTGACAGATATGTGACAGATGTCAGAGGTAGTTTCTTTACTCAGAGAGTAGTACGTGCATGGAATGCCCTGCCTGCAACAGTAGTAGACTCGCCAACTTTAAGGGCATTTAAATGATCATTAGATCTGCATATGGATGAGAATGGAAGTGTAGTTAGATGGGTTTCAGGTTGCTTTCACAGGTCGGTGCAACATCAAGGGCCAAAGGGCCTGTACTGAGCTGGAATGTTCTATGTTCTATTTTGTTGCTGGCACACTTTCTTATTCTCAACAACTCCTTTATTAGGTGACGCATTAATGTAGTAACATTAAATTCTGTATTTGTGTTGACAGAGAGAGAATTTGGACTCACATCAAAGCAGAATTAGAAGAACTAAAATATTCTTAATAATTATCTGTCTCACAAGGAAAGCATTACTTTCCTAGATACCACAGTATTTAAAATTGTGCGAGATAACAGTTGTAAGTTAGCATCAAAAATGTTTCTCAAAATAATTAACATATACTTCCACAAAAAGTTATGATCCTAAACACACCTTCCATAGAAGTGGGGTCACTGATAATGTGTTTCTATCACATATAAGCAAAACTAGAAGACTTCTACTCATCTCAGTCTTCCATCTCAGATTTAAATTTAACAATGTTGTTTGTCAAGTTAGCACATTCTCCCTGTGTCTGCGTGGGTTTACTTTGGGTGCTCCAGTTTCCTCCCACAGTCCATAGATGTGCAGCTTAGGTGGATTGGGCATGGGAACTGCAGGGTTATAGGGATGGAGTGAGTCTGGGTGAGATACTCTTTGGAGGATTTGTGCAAATGCAATGGACTGAATGGCCTG
The DNA here is from genome assembly GCF_047496795.1 of Chiloscyllium punctatum. NCBI lineage: Eukaryota > Metazoa > Chordata > Chondrichthyes > Orectolobiformes > Hemiscylliidae > Chiloscyllium > Chiloscyllium punctatum. The sequence goes on along the minus strand of NC_092753.1, from coordinate 83,929,634 downwards.
CTACCACACTATGGGGAATTTATGTTTCTAATTGGCACAGTGTACATTACAATCAAATTCACTACATGTTTTCCAGGTAGCAGCTGCTGAACATATGCAGCCTTGAACTAGAGAGATCACCTTTCTTTGCAAATACATCATTATTTCAGTGATTTAAATATTTCTTTGCATCTGTTCAGGTGAGTGTTCCATTTCTTTGCAGCCTCCCTCTTTCTTCCACCACTTTGCAGCCTCTCGGACTTGGCCATTCTCTCACAGCTTTGCTGTGTCCCTATCCGCCCCCCACTTCCCATAAGCCTGCTGTCTCCCCACAGTGCTTGTGGAGTCTTCCCATCTCCCTCAGCCCCTCTACCCCTAGACCCTGTCTCCCAATGTTTGCCTTGTAGCCTCACAATTTTCCACAAGCCCCTTTGCAACCCGTTGCCTCTGCCAATCTCCTTGTGACATCTCTGTCTTCCTCCAGCCCACTGTGAACTCTGTCAAGGGTTAGGCTTCAACTTCCTAGTAACATTATTTATTACACATTAATACCAAGTGCTGCTATACATTAGGTTAAGGATTCTGGATTAGTGGTGCTGGAAGAGCACAGCAGTTCAGACAGCATCCAAGTAGCTTCAAAATCAACGTTTCGGGCAAAAGCCCTTCATCAGGAATAAAGGCAGTGAGCCTGAAGCGTGGAGAGATAAGCTAGAGGAGGGTGGGGGTGGGGAGAAAGTAGCATAGAGTACAATGGGTGAGTGGGGGAGGGGATGAAGGTGATAGGTCAAGGAGGACAGGGTGGAGTGGATAGGTGGAAAAGGAGATAGGCAGGTAGGACAAGTCCGGACAAGTCATGGGGACAGTTACTGAGCTGGAAGTTTAGAACTAGGGTGAGGTGGGGGAAGGGGAAATGAGGAAACTGTTGAAGTCCACATTGATGCCCTGGGGTTGAAGTGTTCCGAGGCGGAACAGGTGGTTTCGGAAGGGGGGATGGGGGGTGGGGGGAGAAGTAGGAAGTTACAAAAAGGATGGGAGAGTCAGGGTGTTATGAATAAATCGACCAGAAGCAATCAGGATCATTTACCAGAAAGCCCAGCTAGTGACGTTCATGTCTCATGAGTGAATAAAAAAATCTGGGTTAGGGGAATAAAGTTCTGACAATGTGTGCATGACCCTTATGAAGGCTAAATGTGTGAAGAGCCCAGTAGAGTTCAATTTGTTCATGAGAAATACATCAGAATGTAGAAGTAGTAAAAGTGGGAAAGTTTCCAGTAATTTTGATCATTACATCATGCACTCTGAGGTGATGATAGAGAAAGATATACGGATTATGAAAACCAAGTTGGAGAAAACGCCATAAAAAAACAAATCTTTTATTTTTAGAGAGTTGAAAAGTAGGGAAATTATGCTCACTCTGTATCAAAGCTTGGTCTGACCACACATTTAGAACATTACCTGCAGTTCTTGGCCATCATAGTATTTAAAGGATTTAGGGATACTGGAGAGTGTGCAGGGAATATTTATAAAAGTGATATCAGAAATGCACAGATTCAAACATAATCTCAAAAGAGAATTGAAATGCTAGTCTCACCCCTTATAGAAAAGAAGGCTAAGGGGTGATCTGATGCAGAATTTTAAAATTATTAATATTTTACACACAGCAATTAAATCTCCTATCAGCTTCTTCTATTCAATAGACAATAGGTGCAGGAGTAGGCCATTCTGCCCTTTGAGCCAGCACCATCATTCATTATGATCATGGCTGATCATCCTCAATCAGTATGCAGTTCCTGCCTTATCCCTATAACCCTTGATTCCACTATCCTTAAGAGCTCGATCCAACTCTTTCTTGAAAGTATCCAGAGACTTGGCCTCCACAGCCTTCTGGGGCAGAGCATTCCATACACCCACCACTCTCTGGGTGAAGAAGTTTCTCCTCAACTCTGTTCTAAGTGGCCTACCCCTTATTCTAAAGAAAACAATCCCTGGCCAAGTAATCTTTTCTCATAATCAGCACAACAGTCTTACAAACTTTCTCATGAGTCCTCTGCAATACAATTACATTGTTCCTGTAATGTATTGACCAGCACTGCACATAGTATTCCAGTTGTCATTTAACTTGTGCTAAATACAGGTTTGGCATAATCTCAGTGCTGTTATAGATAGTTTTAGTCAATCTGTCTAGGTGTATTATTAAATGCCTCTAGAGAAGGTGCCATTTGAATCCAGGCCTAAAGGTAGGGACAGATTCACTCAGCAACTGTATTGTGGGAGGTAGCAGGTTCTAATGGGATCACCAATAGCAGATGATAGCTCCATTCTGTCAAGCCCTGGGTTTTAAGCCCAGCACACTCCAGCTGCACCAACCTGCCAGCTTCACTGCTGTTGTATTCTATATCTCAGCTTGTAAAGAAAGCTATCTGGTGTGCTATCTTAAATGACCTTGTCTGTCTTTCCTGCTACCATCAAGTATCTGCAGATATGGAATTTAATGTCCCTCTGCTCCTCTAAATCTCTCAGGATCTTACCCCTTGTTGTGTATTCCCTCCTTATGTATTCCCTTGCTTTGTTTAGCTGCCTCCTGCCCCCACTGTTCAAAAACCAAACGGCTTGGCCTCAGCCAAAGGTAGTGAAAGAAAATCAGTCAAAGTTCATGATCTTGATTCTGTTACCCAAGTGCATTGCATGATGTGATACACTATCTGTGTGTGGTGGGTGGTACAGGGTTGTAGCATTGTACAGAAAATAAATGGTCATTCATCCCGTAGTGCTCATTCAAGCTCTTTGAAAGAGCAATCCAATTTAGTTCCAGTTTTGGCCTCTTCAAGTGCACATTCAATTGCCTTTTGACAGTTACTAGCAATCTATCAGAAAGTGTGAAGGAGTTTCCCAATATTTATCCTCTTGTTTTTCTGCCAGTTGGTAACCTACCTACCCAGAGGAATTATTTTTGGCTCTATCAAACTCCCTCTAAATTTGAATACCACTGACAGGTTTCCACCTCAGCTTCTATGCTCCAGCAAAGCTGTCACAATCTCTCTAAATATCTGAAGTCACTCATCATTAATGTCTATGATTTGGAGGTGTCGGTGTTGGATTGGGTGTACAAAGTTAAAAATCACACAACATCAGGTTATAGTCCAACAGGTTTATTTGGAAGCACTAGCTTTTGGAGCGCTACTCCTTCATCAGGTGGCTGTGGAATGTATGCATATCTTCCACAATCATCTGATGAAGATGCAACGCTCCAAAAGCCAGAGCTTCCAAATAAATCAGTTGGATATAACCTGGTGTTGTGTGATTTTTAACATCATTGATATCAACCTGTTAAACCTCCTGAATACATCTCCAGAGCCTCGGCATCCACTGAATGTGGTCCCAGAACCTGCACCTGAAGCCTGAGCTTTACAGAGATTTAGCCTGACTCCCTTGTTCTTGCATTCAATTCTCGGTTACAAAACCAAGCATCCCCTACACATTCACAACTGCTTTATCACCAACACATTCAAGGATTTGTGATTTGGTCACGCTGCACTGACATTCTACCTGAACATAATGTCATCAGGATGAACAGGATCTCTGTACATTTGTTCTTCCATCAGTTCCCACTTATCCACTTTAAATGTGTCTGTCTGTTTCACCGGTGTGCACCTGCGGTCTGCTAAGAATAGGCTTGCTACTAGCTGCATTGTTTTTTGGTTATCAGTAACAAATTCTGAAATTGATCTCCCAAATAAAGTCCACATAATTTATGTATATTAAACGCATCGGTCTTAATATTGAGTCCTGGGGACCCCACTACATATCTCCCTCCAGTCAGAAATTCACCATGACTGTCTATCTGCTATCTCTTAGGTAAAAACAAGGACTGCAGATGTAGGAAACCTGAGTCTGGATTAGAGTGGTGCTGGAAAGGAACAGCAGGTCAGGCAGCATCCAAACAGCAGGAAAATCGACGTTTCGGGCAAAAAGCCCTTCATCAGGAATAGAGGCAGAGAGCCTGTAGGGTGGAGAGATAAATGAGAGGGGGGGTGGGGGTAGGTGCTATCTCCGAACCAATTTTGTAGCAGGTTACCGTTGTCATATTTATTTGCAGTGTGTAATTGATGGGTGATGACAGGGTTTTAGCTTAGCTGTGAAATTGTTCACAGGCATGTCGTCTCTGAACAATCATGATTTAGCCTCACACTTGAAGAATTGGCATACAAGGATGACTGGATGCTTATTGAACTGTAATCCAGTATTAATAAGCAGGAGAGGATGAAAATGCTTCACAAAATATTTACATGTGAGTCACACAGTATTTATTCTGACAAGATTTGGAAAGTTCAGAAGTATTGTTTTCAAATTTCGGAGTGAGCTGTACCATGATCAAGGAGATTTTGAAGGTTGGTGATATAGCAGGTAGGATCCAGGACATGGACGTTGCACAGAGTGTAATTACCAGGGCCCATTAAATCAGGATAACATCATCCCTCTCCCTCCCTCAGCAACTAATCTGAACAAGGTCGCCTCAAACAGGAGACAGACAGGATTTGTGAGTACCTGCTGCTGCAAATCCCACATTTATTGCTGATAGCCTTAATATTGAACCTGTCAGCATTAAACACTGTGATTGTAGCAACTGCGTGCAAGTGGCTGCAGAGGGCAAGTCACTGAGATTGCTGAGCACACAGCCGGCCTCAGGAATTGCTGCCAATGAGGTCCAAGTCTCAGGGATCCCTAGATCCAGGGAAGGCTGCCTGCTACAGGGATTGTGCACCGAAAAAGGAAACTGCAAGTTTTGGGTGGAGGGGGCAGTGGTCAAACAATAAGGCTGCAATATGGAGGGCCAAAGGTGCAGGGGTATGGAGAGAGGAAGACTGCAAAAGACAGTGGTTATAAACAGGTGAACAGTGGACTATCCAACTGCCTAGGAACCAGGAAACTTGAAATCACTGGAACAATAAATTCTTTATAAATGAATGTTGACTCTCTATCTTATGGCTGTATCACATCAACATTGACTATCTGGGAAGAAACATAGTAGGTATTTTTATAATCAGCACTGTCTAAATGTTAACCTTAACACTGTAATTGAGATGTAAGACATAGGATATGTAGTGGCCACTTGGTTAAATGATTCAGTTTTCTGTCAATGGGATGGAAACACATTCACTCAGAGGTCATCTGAAGGTATGTTTATGGTGAAGGCTTTTCTTGTGTCAAGAATTCTATTGGTTACTTTGGAAAAAACCTTTTGTTACTAATATATGCCTGTTGTCTGGTGCCAAATTAAATGTTGTGGTGTTGAGAAAAGTGATGTTTTCTTTGTGTGTTGTGGTTTTAAGTTTAATGGACTATCGATAATTGAGGATGTATCTGAAATCTTCTAATCTGTTACTGTGCAAGTCCAAATGCCGTATTGACTTAAATGCAAAAGGTACTTTTGCTACGTAACTTCGTAAACTGATAAATGAGTGAGGATGAAAGAGGAGCCCTTCAAAATAAAAGTATAACACTATTAAGACTATAAGAGATAGGAGCAGAAATTAGGTCATTCAGTCCATTGAGTCTGCTCCACTATTCAATCATCACTGATAAGTTTATCAACCCCATTCTTTTGCTTTCTCCCCATAACCCTTGATCCCCTTGACAATCAAGTATCTATCTCCATCTTAAATATACACAGTGACCTGGCCTCCACAGCCTTCTGTGGCAGTGAATTCCATAGATTCGCCACTCTCTGGCGGAAGAAGTTTCTCCTTATCTCCATTCTAAAAGACCTTCCCTTTATTCGGCACGGCACGGTGGCACAGTGGTTAGCACTGCTGCCTCACAGCGCCAGAGACCTGGGTTCAATTCCCGCCTCAGGCAACTGACTGTGTGGAGTTTGCACATTCTCCCCGTGTCTGCGTGGGTTTCCTCCGGGTGCTCCGGTTTCCTCCCACAGTCCAAAGATGTGCAGGTCAGGTGAATTGGCCATGCTAAATTGCCTGTAGTGTTAGGTAAGGGGTAGATGTAGGGGTATGGGTGGGTTGCGCTTCGGCGGGGCGGTGTGGACTTGTTGGGCTGAAGGGCCTGTTTCCACACTGTAAGTAATCTAATCTAATCTATTCTCAGACTGTGTCCTCGGGTCCTAGTCTCTCCTACCAATGGAAACATCTTCCCAACATCTACTCTGTGCAGGCCAAAAGTACGAAGTAGTACAAAAGAAGAACCCGAGAAAATAATTACTTTCACTTTGGGCCTGATTGTATATTATGCATGACCGATTTGATTGTCATGGTCTGAAAAAAGCCATGTTTGTAAAATGAATCATTATTGAAAGTTGAACATTCAACAGGCAGAGAGAACAAAAGTGAACAAAAGTCATAAACCAGTGTGTCTATAGTTTCCAATTCTGCTAACCAGACAATGGGAAAGCTTTGCCGAGGGTTTACAAGAGACTTATTAGAGCTGCTCTAGTGATGTGGGATTACAGATAGGCAAAGGTTACTTTCAAAGGGGTCGAAAATCAGGAGATTTGATGGATGTGTATTAAATTATGAAGGGTTTGGATAGAATAAATAGAAATAGTTGCCAAATGTTGAAGGATAAACAGCCATTTGACTCAGATTTTTAGTTTCCTATGAATTGATTGGTAAAAGAACTAGGAGGGTAAGGATTTACACAAAAGTGAGGTTAGAATTTGGAATGGACCCCTTCTTTGGGCATGGATTCAAATCAGTGTTTGAAAGAGAAATGCTTCCAGAGAAAGAAGCGGGGGAGAAAGATCTGCAGGGTGGGGAGTTGGTGTGGTGTGGGGCATTCGTAGGACTTACTGAATCCCTCTTCAAATGTACTGGCACTGACTCAGTGGCCCTAATTTGCTGCACTGTTCTATTGGGTCATGGGTCGGGGGATGTAACTTTATCCTCACACTCTGGGCAATAATTGGCAAAGTAGGTCCTGCCCTTTCTCTCAGCATTTCATGACAAATCAAACAGGATTCTGAAAGCAATAGAAAACGCACTCAACCCAGTTACTGTCCAGGCACAGGAAGAGAGGAATGGTGAGCTGGGTTTACCAGCAACCTAACACACAGGTCAGGCTAGGAATGCAATCCCTAATGAGTTAGCACTTTCAGGCAACAAAATAAACAGAGAACGTCATCGTTTGGCCCAATATAACGACCCTTTGAAAGAACTAGCCGAACTCGATCCTCTGTTTCAAAATACAAGCAATCCCAGGGTTGCAAGTTCTGTTCTGGTCTCTGTTCACAAATAATCAATTTTTCTGCAAGTCGGAATACAAGGCAGGACAATGTGAATCAGCCGTCCATAAGTAGGAGTTAAAGGAAATGTCTGTATGTTAGACCTTTAAAATTACACCCTTGTGAAGGACTCCATTGGTAAGTATGAGTGTTTCTAAGTCGGATGTTCGTAAATCAGGGATTTTTGTACGCTGTTTTCATTCACATATTGATCATAGTCACTCTCCCCCACCGCCACTCTGTTAACACACTTCTCATCCCTTGAAAAATCCAAACAGTATCATCACTATGGAAATGGTTGGAAACAGAACGCTGTGTGATGCAAGGTGCTGGAGTTCCTATGAGAAAGGACAGGGGAGAGAGATTGGCATAACAACTGGGAGAAGGCCTTTGTGATTCTCCTTTGGCACACCAAGTGCAAAAGGAAAGCAGCCAGTTTCTTGAAGATGATTCCTTAAAATATTCTTTCATTATGGTGACTTTTGCTCCTTTCGACTGCAATTGTTATGCATTAAGTAATGTCCAATTAATTGCACGCATTTATCAAATTGCATTTTGGATTTAAAATATCACGTTTTTATATTTGTGAATTGCGTACACACATTGCTGAGTTTCACAGGGGGTGAAGGGGGGATTCATTCTGTGACCCGACAAGTCGCAACTGCCTGACCAGATCTCTCACTACCACTACGAAAATGCGCTACCACCAAAACTGGACATGAAGATCCCTCCTTCTCAACCTCTCCCCTTGCCTGAGGCACAGTGACCCTCAGGCTAAACCAACATTGGCCGTCTCACTCACTTTCTCCAATAAGAGAGCAGCTATGGATTATGCTGAATTTGCTTACTTTACCTGTTAAAAAGGCCAGTGGTTTTCTGCTTTCATGCACAGTTAGGTTCAGTCTGCAAGGCATTAACACACTAGCCACGCTAACTTATATTAATAAAATCTCGGAATTGACAACTAGACTTCTCTGACCACTTGGGTTTATGACAGCCCATACACCAATAGTCATGCCGATAGGAACAAAACCAAACACATTCCAAAAGACACAATACAGCAGCGCTTCACTGGAGGCTCCAAAGCACTGAGGACATCACCCAGAACGGGGATGAAATGTTATCAAATTAACTTCCCAGCCCGGCAAACATACCCACAACTATGGCAACTGGCACTCGAGCAACAAATCTTTACACAAACCTTGAAGGAATCAGAGTTAATATTTCAGGTCGAGTAACCCTTCTCCAGAACTCTGAGGAAGGTCACCTGTCCTGAAGCGTTAACTCTGATTTCTTTTCACTGATGCTGCTAGACCTGCTGAGCATTTCCAGCATTTTCTGTCTTCGTAATATCTTTTCTACATCTAATTTGTAAACTCCCGTTAGTATTTTACATGCCTTAATTAAATCTCCTCTCATTCTTCAAAACTTCAGAGTGTAAAGGCCTAGATTGCTCAACCTCTCTTCATAAGATAAACCCCTCACCTCTGAAATTAATGGAGTGAACCTCCTCTGAACTTCCTCCAACATAACTACATCCGTCATCAAATAAGTGGGCTAAACTTGGACGCAGAACTCCCAGGTATGGCCTGACTAATGCCTTGTATAGCTGCAATAACAACTTTCTACTTTTATACTCTATTCCTTTGGAAATAAATGTCAAAATTCCATTTGCCCTGGTATTGCCTGCTGTACCAACATACAAGTTTTGTGCAATACGTGCATGGCTCCAAGATCTTGCTGCAAAAAAAGCACTCTGCAGTTTCTCTTCATTTGGATAATAACGTGTCTTTCTATTTCTCCAACCTAAATAGATAACCACCCACTTATCTATATTAAACTTCATCTGTTAAGTTTTAGTCGATTCACCCAACCTATTTATACCCATGTGTTAATTTATGATTTCTTCATTGACCACTTGTCAATTTTCAGTTGACTGTGTAACATTACCGTATACACACATGTATAGGTCGAATTTTGAAGATTTGTTTAAAATGTAAAATTATGAGGTCAGCTTATACACGAGACATTGTTTTTGAGAGGATGAATATTTATCCACAAAATAGATAAATGGGAAATTTATCATCCTGGCAGCCCCCTGGTCCCTGGTTCTGGTACATACCCTGTAAAATCGACGTTTCGGGCAAAAGCCCTTCATTCCAGATGAAGGGTTTTTGCCCGAAACGTCGCTTTTACTGCTCCTCGGATGCTGCCTGAACTGCTGTGCTTTTCCAGCACCTCTCTAATCTAGACTCTGGTTTCCAGCATCTGCAGTCATTGTTTTTACCTGCATACCCTGGAATATGTTGGGGCGGTGGTAAACCGCGGGTAACTGAAACTGATTCCGCAGATACGGCAGTCGCCCTGTACTGTCATACCATTACAGTAATTCTGAAAACCTGGAGTGGAGCGTGAAGGCTGGTGGACTGGAAGACCCGGAACTGAGTGGTACGGCCAACTTCAATATGCAGGTGGACTGGGTGAATAATGTTGCTGGTGGATCCAAAGAAAGGGAATTCATGGAATGCTTACAGGATGCCTTTTTAAAATAGCTTGTGATGGAGCCCACAAGGGAGCAAGTTATCGTGGACTTAGTGCTATATAGTGACCCAGACTTTATAAAAGACCTTAAAGTAAGGGAACACTTAGAGGCAGTAATCATAATATGGTAGTGGTCAGTCTGCAGTTTGAAAGAGAGAAGGCAAAATCGGATGTAATGGTGTTACAGTTAAATAAAGATAATTGGAGGGGCATGAGAGATGAACTGACAAAAATTGATTGGAAGCAGAGCCTAGGGGGGAAGACAGTAGAGCAACAATAGCAGCAGTTTCTGGGTGTAATTGAGGACATAGTACGGAGGGACATCCCAAAGAAAAAAAAGATTATCCGAGGAGAGGTGGGTGTTGAGAATTAGACAGTCATGGTTGACAAAGGAAGCCAGGAAATGTATCAAAGAAAAGGAGAGAGCCTATAAAGTGGCCAAGAGACTGGAATTGGGAAGACTACAAAAACACAGGATAACAAAGAGAGAAATAAGGAAGGAGAAGATCAAATATGAAGGTGAGCAAGCCAGTAATATTAGAAAAGATAGTAAAAGTTTATTTCAATATATAACAACTAGAGGGCATAGGTTTAGGGTGAGAGGGGAAAGATATAAAAGAGACCTAAGGGGCAACTTTTTCCACACAAAGGGCGGTACGTGTATGGAATGAGCTGCCAGAGGAAGTGGTGGAGGCTGGTACAATTGCAACATTTAAGACGCATTTGGATGGGTATATGAATAGGAAGGGTTTGGTGGGATATGGGCCGGGTGTTGGCGGGTGGGACCAGATTTGGTTGGGATATCTGGTTGACATGGGCGGGTTGGACCGAAGGGTCTGTTTCCATGCTGTACATCTCTATGACTCTAAAACATAAACGAAAGTCAAAAGTCGAAATTGGGCCATTCCAAATTGATACAGGAAGGCTAGTGATGGGAGATAAGGAAATAGCTGAAGAACTTAATAAGCATTTTGCATCAGTCCTCACAGTGGAAGACATGAGTAATATCCTAACAATTAAGGAGAGTCAAGGGGCAGAGTTGACTATGGTAGCCATTACAAAAGAGAAAGTGCTGGAAAAACTAAAAGGTCTAAAAATTGATAAATCTCCTAGCCCCAATGGGCTACATCCTAGAATTCCGAGGGACGTGACTGTGGAAATAGCAGAGATGTTGGTTGTGATCTTTCAAAAGTCACTGGAGTCAGGGAAAGTCCCGGATGATTGGAAGATCGCTGTTGTAACCCACTTGTTCAAGAAAGGATCAAGACAAAAAATGGAAAATTATAAGCCAATTAGCCTAACCTCGGTTGTTGGTAAAATTCTAGAAATCATCATTAAGGATGAGATTTCTAAATTCTTGGAACTACAGGGTCAGATTAGAACAAGTCAGCATGGATCTAGTAAAGGGAAGTCAAGCCTGACAAACCTGTTAGAATTCTTTGAAGAGGTAACAAGTAGGTTAGACCAGGGAAACCCAGTGGATGCTATCTATCTAGACTTCCAAAAGGCCTTTGATAAGGTGCATCATGAGAGTCTGCTGAGTAAGGTGAGGGTCCATGGTGTTCGAGGTGAGCACCTGGCATGGATTGAGGATTGGTTGTCTGACAGAAGGCAGAGAGTTGGGATAAAAAGTTCTGCAGGATTCAGTGTTGGGGCCGCAGCTTATATATCATTTTATATATTAATGATCTGGATCACGGGATTGGGGGCATTCTGGCAATGACATGATGTTAGCTGGACAAGCAGGTAGTTCTGAGGAGGTGGGGAGGCTGCAGAAAGATTTAGACAGCTTAGGAGAGTGGTCCAGGAAATGGCTGATGAAATTCAATCTGAGCAAATGTGAGGTCTTGCACTTTGGAAAAATAGAATACAGGCATGGACTATTTTCTAAATAGTGAGAAAATTTATAAAGCCAAAGTACAAAGGGATCTGGGAGCGCTAGTCCAGGATTCTCTAAAGGTTAACTTGCAGTTGAGTCCATGATTAAGAAAGTGAATGTAATGTTGTCATTTATCTCAACTGGGTTGGAATATAAAAGCAGTGATGTGCTTCTGAGACTTTATAAAGCTCTAGTTAAACCCTATTTAGAATACTGTGTCCAATTTTGGGCCGCACACCTCAGGAAGGACATTCTGGCACTAGAACGTGTCCAGTGGAGATTCACACAGATGATCCCTGGAATGGTAGGCTTAACATACGATGAACAGTTGAGGATCCTGGAATTGTATTCATTAGAGTTTAGAAGGTTGAGGGAAGATCTAATAGAAATTTACAAGATAATGCATGGCTTAGAAAGGATCGACTTTGGGAAGTTGATTCCGTTAGGTAGGGAGACTAGGACCCAAGAGCACAGCCTTAGAATTAGAGGGGGCCAATTTAGAATGAAAATGAGGAGAGACTTCTTCAGCCAGAGAGTGGTGGGCCTGTGGAATTCATTGCCATGGAGTGCAGTGGAGGTCAGGAAGTTGAATGTCTTCAAGGCAGAGATTGATAAATTTTTGATCTCGCAAGGAATTAGGGGATGCTGGGAGAGTGGATTTGAAATGCCCATCAGCCATGATTAAATGGTGGAGTGGACTCAATGGGCCAAACGGCCTTACTTCCACTCCTATGTTTTATGGTCTTATGGCCAGCAGAGTAGAGAGCCGGAGCGGAGTGCAATGTACAGGCACACTGACTCATAAATGTTAATCTGTAACTGTGAAGACCTAGGGTTAACTTACACATGAGATATGGAAAATACAAGATTTTTGGCCAAAAATAAGGGGTCGACTTATACATGAGATCAATCAATACATGAGTATATATGGTACTTAAATGCTCCTTAGCCATGTGACATTTGCCCACTGATTAAACATTATTACATTTCCCTTGGTTGAAGATATAATATCACCAGTTGTTGAGAGTGTGTTGCTGGAAAATCACAGCAGGTCAGGCAGCATCCGAGGAGCAGGAAAATTGACGTTTCAGGCCAAAGCCCTTCATCCACTTCCGCTCCCTTTGTAAACATCATTACTGACCCCAAAACCACGCCCATTCAAGCCACTGTCTCTGCCCCCACCTCAAACTCCAGCCCCACTCCAGGTGCTAGCCCCCAACCCACCTCGAATTCCAGCCCCACTCCAGGTCCTAGTCCCCATCCCTACCATGTCTTCACCATTCCCCCAGACCTCCCCCTCACTGAGGATGAACATTTAGTTTTCAGTAAAGGCCTCACCTTTATCCCTCTATGGTCCCAGATTAATGAATTTGACATATGCTGCAACCTTGAATGTTTCTTCTGCCATCTCTACCTCTGTGCTTACTTGTACAACTAAGACACCTGCCTCCTACCAAGGACCCCTTCTCCCACCTCCAACACAGCCTATTCACCTGGACACATCCTTGACCTCTCCATTTCAAAATGCTGGCGTGACATCAACTGTTTCAACCTGTCCAACCACCTCACCCACTCCAACCTCTCACCCTCACAATGCACAGCCCTCCACTCCAACTCCAACCTCACCATCAAACTAGCAGATAAAGGGGATGCAGTGGTAGTTTGGCCAGGCCCCAACTCAAAGACACCTCCTCCTACCACCCCCTCCACCATGACCTCACATCCCATCACAAAACCATCATCTCCCAGATCATACACAACCTCATCACTTCAGGGGATCTCCCACCCACAGCTTCCAACCCCATAGTTCGGGAACCCTGCCTCACCCGATTCTACCTCCTACCAAGATCCACAAGCCTGACTACCCTGGCTGACCCATCGTCTCAGCCTACTCTTGCCCCACCGATCTCATATCCACCTATCTCGATACTGTCCTATTTCCCCCCGCCCCCCCGCAGTCCAAAAACTCCCACATAAGTTTGGGAAACCACCCATGCCCTCCACCTTCTCCAAGACTTCAGTTTCCCTGGCGCCCAATGCCTCATCTTCACCATGGACGTCCAATCCCTCTACACCTCCATCCGCCATGACCAGAGTCTCCAAGCCCTCCATTTCTTCCTCTCCCAACGTCCCCACCAATACCCTTCCACTGACACTCCTATTTGTTTGGAAGAACCGATCCTCACCCTCAATAACTTCTCCTTCCAGTCCTCCCACTTCCAAAAAAAAAATTCCTGATGAAGGGCTCCGGCCCGAAACATCAATGCTGCCTAACTTGCTGTGATTTTCCAGCAACATACTCTCAACTCTGATCTCAAGCATCTGCACACCTCACTCTCTCCCAGTATAATATCCTCAGCCGCAAATGAAATATGTGGTTTGTTTTCTGTTTTATAGCAAGATTAATTAGTTAATTTATAAATCAAAGAAAAAAAGAATAGGAAGATTTAAGGATAAGCATTGGGCAATGAAAAGTTTATCTCAGATTGAAACAGGACCTTGATCAGATGGGCCAATGGACTGAGGAATGGGTGATGGAATTTAATTTAGATAAATGTGAGGTAGTGCAGTTTGGAAAGGCAAATCAAACAGGCCTTGTACACTTAATGACAGGGCCTTGGGGAATGTTGCTGAACAAAGAGACCTTGGGGTGCAGATGCACAGTTCCCTGAAAGTTGAGTCGCAGGTAGAGAGGGTGGTGAAGAAGGTGTTTGGTATGCTTGCCTTCATTGGTCAGTGTATTGAGCATAGGAGTTGGGATGTCATGTTGCAGCTACACAGGATATTGGTAAGGCGACTTTTAAAATATCGCATTCAATTCTTTTCTACCCATTATAGGAAAGATATTGTTAAACTTGAAAGGGTTCAGAAAGTATTTACAAGGATGTTGCCAGGGTTGGAGGATTTGAGCTATAGGGAAAGGCTGAATAGGCTAGGAACTTTTTTACCTGAAGTGTTGGAGGCTGAGGGGTGACTTTGAAGAAGTTTATGAAATCATGAGGTGAATAGCAAATGTCATGTTCCCAGGGTGGGGAAATCCAAAACTTGAGGCCCTAGTTTTAAGGTAAGAGGGTAAAGATTTAAAGGGAACCTAAGGGGCAACATTTTCACACAGAGGGTGGTGCGTATATGGAATAAACTGGCAGAGGAAGTGATGGAGGCTGGTACAATTACAGCATTTAAAAGGCATCTGGATGGGTACATGAATAGGAATGTGAAATAACACCACTGAGGCTGGTAACCCATCACCAACTCACCCTCTATTTGGAAAGTCCTTGACACTGATCCAGCTCCCTCAGAGCCATCTCTCAGAGTGAACAGAACCTCTGACACTCCTGCTTATATTATCAGCCAGGACTCCCTGATTGGACATGATTAACAGCCCCAATCACAGAACTCACATTCTATAAGGCCCCCTTGGTTGACCTTGTTACAATCAATACTGAAGGGAGTTTAGAGCGATATTGGCCAAATGCTGGTAAATGGGACTAGATCAGCTTTGGATATCTGTTTGGCATGGGCAAGTTGGACCTAAGGGTTTGTTTCCTTACTGTATAATTCTATGATTCTAAAAGTGATGCCTAAAAGAAAGCTATTCCTGTGATAGTTCCTCAGTAATAATGACAGATGAAACTCCAAGTATTTATCACCATTCGACACAATGATCAATGCAAGTAACTTTCTAACTCAAGTTTCCATGCTATTATATGACATTTTGCTTTACAATTTACAAGTTATAAAAACAATAAAGATCGAGTCAAACATAATTAATCACTGACTCCCACACACCATGACTGAAACAAAGCTTCAGGGCAATGGGGTTGTGTACAGAGAGGAGTATCAAAGATGCCTGACTCCCAGGAACAAAATATAGTATACAATAACATTACAGAACAATCTCGGTTATCCAAACATCAATTATCAGACTTTCGGATTAACCAAACAAGATTTCAAGATCCCTGCATGCATTTCAACTGAAGTAGGAAAATTCTATTCCTCGTCCATTTAATGCATCATTTTGTAAATTTGAACAGGAGCATTAGATGCAAGTATGCTTTAATAAATAATTAACTTCAAATATATACTCGAGATATGATGTTAGAGTTAAGACTTACACTTTTTTATAAAAAGCTCTCTGATAATTATTTTCCTGAGGACAAAGGGTTGTGACTGTGGACACGCAAGAACAACACATGTGCACTCTAATAGCAAGATTCCCTCTCAATGTTGAACTCGCTCCATTTTGCAAACCCAACAATTTTTTTCCTTAGCTCATTCTCCAGAAAATTAAGTCATTTCCATTGCTTTTTCTTCCTGTTATCCCATGATGACGCATTATTTTCCAAACAAAACGTAGTTCAATATCTTTCAGCTGACAAAAAAATTTAATGAAACTTTTGTTTTGACCGGGGAGAGGGAATCGTAGTGAGTCAGCACACATGAAAATAGGTAAAAGTGAGGACTACAGATGCTGGAAACCAGAGTTTAGATCAGAGTGGCGCTGGAAAAGCATAACAGGTCAGGCAGCATCTGAGGAGCAGGAAAATCGACATTTTGGGCAAAAGTCCTTCACCAGGAATAGAGGCAGGAAGCCTTCAGTGTGGAGAGATAAATGGAGGGGAGGGGGGGGGGGGGTGGGGGAGAAAGTAACAAAGAGTGCAATAGGTGAATGGGGTGGGGATGGAGGTGATAGGTCAGAGCGGAGGGTGGAGTGGATAGGTGGGAAGGGAGATCGGCGGGTAGGACAAGTCATGGGGAAAGTGCTGAGCTGGAAGGTTGGAGCTGAGCTAAGGTGGGGGGAGGGGAAATGAGGAAACTGGTGAAGTCCACATTGATGCCCTGAGGTTGAAGTGTTCTGAGGCGGAAGATGAGGTGAAAATAAACAGGAGGAAGACTTGACGGGAAGAAACACGAGGAAAACATTACCCCCTTAAAAGAAATTGATGAGAGAATGGAAACTGAAGTCAGCGAAAAAATATTCCTCCCTCTCATGTCCCTCCCTGTAGTTTATGCCTCTCTCTCTCTCTCTCTCTCTCTCTCTAAGGGCTCAGCAGTCACTGAGGAGGGAGGGACAACACTTGGTTAGTCTGGATGGCGGGACAACACTGAACGGAAGGTTGCTGGCTGCTGTTGTGGAATGGGATAAAATTGAGGAAAATGTCTGTGAAACATTACACAGACTTCAGTCAAACTCGAGGCAAAAATTTTATTTGTAAAATATCATGAATTTTTAAGCAATATCCAATGTTTGTACATATTTTATCGATCGAATGAAATAAAAACTCTGTAAACATGCTTTTTTATGTAATTATGCTCAGAATGGCTTCCTTTGTTTACAATCAGATCAGTTATCCAATCAATAGGTAATCTGAACAAAATACTCTCGGTCCATGTCATTCAGATAATCAATCTGTTCTGTACATAACATTCTGACATGTGATCTCCCTCCCTCCCTTTAATGTTTTTCTCTTACGTCCCTACTGTATCTCTCCCAACTTGTGCTTGCCCCTTACACTTCTCTTTCCCACCGTTTGTGTCTGTCTATCTCTCTCCCTCTTGCCCTCCTTTTCCAGTGTTCACCCATCAGGAAATTCCTGCCCTTACCTCTTCAATGGAAAGCCCATTTTCCCTCACAGGAAGGAGACCCTGCCTTCTCTCCCCAGGATTTCTAATGGAACTCATTCACGGGGCAGGGAGGGACAGATACCATTCTGTCAAAATGGAAAGACCAAAGGGAGATGGATTAAAACTTAAAGACCAGGAAACCCTTTCTTGCACTGTGCTGGGCCAGTGTTTCTCAGTATCAGCATCAGTCGCCTCTGTCACCAAAGGTTTTGGTGGAGAGAAACATCAAACAGGGTTCCAACTGGCCCTTTGCGGGAAGAGTCACCTTGGCTGGAAAGCAACAGGATTGACTGCAACATTCCCACAGTTGTCCAGTTCACAAATATCCTCATCTCATTTCCCCTCCTCAGACAAAAGCCAAAACGGAAAAGCAACCAAACACAACTTTAACCTGAGCACCTAGGAGGCTTTGAGCTGGTCACATCAGAGCTTCCCATTTGAGCCACAGAGGAGACCATTCAACGTCATTTTCAGATTCACATAGAGTATCACCAAAATCCAAGCAATACCAGGCAGGAAAATCAAGCCACAGCTCACACACGAGTTACTGACCAGTTTTGGGAGACACCGGAGAATATCCAACATTTCCACAAGCAGCAATGTGATATCATCAAAGCATCTGCTTTGGTGATGTTGATTATGGGATATTGATTTTGATATTAGGGAGAACACCTCTGCTTTTGTTAAAGTTGCACACTGGAATTTTTCATGCCCACTCTAGAGGGCAAAAAGGGCCTTGATTGAACTTCTGACCCAAAAGGCCTACAGCAGTGCAACGCTCCCTCAGCCCTGCTTTGGGCTGGTGGCCTGGATATTGTATTCAAATTTCTGGAGGGCTAGAGATGGAGAGGAGATCACTATCACTAAACACAATCGCATTTTTCTTGTTAAATCTATAATCTTCTGCAACCTAACAGTCCTCCACAGTATCTGCCCTTCTTTAATTCCGGCCTCACTGATTTTGATCTCACTCTTTGGCAATCATGTTGGATATTCAACATCTAACATTAGGGAACTTTATCCCTAATAGCCTCAGCGCATCTTCCACTGAAGTCCTCATCCATGGCTTTGTTCCATCTAGGCTTGCCTATGCCATAGCCTTCCATATACTGCCGTCTAGAAATCTTAGGTCATCCAAAGGTGCCACCTGTTGTAGCTCACATCAAATTCCACATCTCTCCAGTATCTGCTGATGTGAACTGGCTCCCAGTCAAGGAAAGCCTCAATTTTAAAATTCTCATTCTTGTTGTTAAATCTGTAATCTTCTCCAGCCTAATAGTCCTTCATAGTATCTGCCCTTCTCTAATTCTTGCTTCACTGATTTTGATCTCACTCTTTGGCAGCCATGTTGGATTTTCAACATCCAACATTAGGGAGGATTATCCCTACAAGGTGTCACAATTATCTTAGGTAAGGTGGGGAGACGCTTTACAGAAAGTAAATAAATATTTCAAAAGGTGTTGATGTTGGAACCATTTCTGAATTGGTTTCTGGACCAAATGGAAGTTGCAGGAGCATTTGCAGCAGCCAGGATCGATTCAGTGATATTTTTGCAGCTTTATTGTGTAGTTATAGTGCTGACTTCGTATTGATGTAATATGAAAACCTTGCAACATGGACACATATAAAACCCTACTATACAAGGTAAACTGACAGCACTGGTTCGGTGATTGTGATCTCCTCTCCGTCTCGGGCCCTCCAGAGATTTGAATACAATATCCAGGCCACCAGCCTAAAGCAGGGCTAAGGGAGCGTTGCACTGCTGGAGGTCTTTTGGGTTAGAAGTTCAATCGAGGCCTATTTCGGCCTCTAGGGTGGGCATGAAAGATTCCAGGGTGCAACTTTAAGAAGGCAGAGGTGTTCTCCCCAGTATCAAAATCAATATTTATCCCATAATCAACATCACCAAAGCAGATTTCTGATGATATTGCATTGCCGCTTGTGGAAGGTTGGTCTGTACAGATTAATTGCTGTTTTTGACATTGTTGTGATTTGTTGTTGGGATAAGAGCAAAGCCAGCATTTATTGTTCATCCTTAATTGCCCCAGAGGTGTTAGAGCCATGTCAAGAATGCATCATTTTCCATAAAGCACTTTGAGACAATTTGAGGTCATGAAGGACACCACATTAATGCAAGTCTTTATCCTGCGCTTGCTGAACAGCTGACCACCTCACTCCCCTTCCTGCTACACATGTCGGCTAATATAGTGAACAGGTTTCTCTTTTCCACTGACTACCCACTCCCCTTTAAATCCGCTATCATCGTTCATCTCCTTAAACTAAAAACAGTTCTTCACGCTTCCATTCCTGAAAACTACTGCCACATCCAACATATTGATGTAGGAACATACAAATTAGGAAGAGGAGTAGGACATTGGCCCCTTGAGCCTTCTCTCTGAGATCATGGCTGACCTGATTGTGTCCTCAGCTCCGTTTGCCCATTTACCCCAATAATCTTTGTCTTCTCATAGCCTCAGCTCATCTTCCACTGAAGTCCTCATCTATAGCTTTGTTCCGTCTAGACTTGACTATACCATAGCTTCCCATACACTGCCATCCTGAAATCTGAGGTCATCCAAAGGTGCCACCTGTTATAGTTCACATCAAATTCCACATCTCTCCAGTATCTGCTGATGTGAACTAGCTCCCAGTCAAGGAAAGCCTCAATTTTAAAATTCTCATTCTTGTTGTTAAATCTGTAATCTTCTCCAGCCTAACAGTACTTCACGGTGTCTGCCCTTCTCTAATTCTGGTCTCACTGAATTTGATCTCACTCTTTGGCAGCCATGTCTTCAGCTGACAACAGCCCAAGCTCTGAAATCCTTCCTCCTTTTTCCTCTTTTAATTCACTCCTAGGTTCTTGTCTCTTTGGCCCAGCCTTCGGCATCTGTCCTAATACCGTCTTGTGTGGCTGATGTGTCAAATATTATTAGAAAATACTTGAAGCCCCTTGGGATGTTCTACTAAGCACAATAGGTACTAAAGAAATGCAATTGTTGTTTGCTGAGTTTTGTCTTTCTTTTTATGAAGGCGATAAGTGTAGACTTGATGACGTTCAGCAACAGAGGAAATTCAAAGCCAACTAATCTACATGTCACCGCTGTGTCAGCAGCTAGGATCTATACTGAGTGTCACAGAGGAATTTTGCAATCTACAACGCAAGTCATGGACAGCAGTAGATCTGATGAATTACTCTACAAGTGAAGCTGCTCCACAACTCTCAGTAATGAATTAGCATGTCAGTTTTATAAGTGCGAGTATTCATCAGGCCTCACTATAAGTCAGGGTAATATTACACTTCAAACATTTGTAGGTAGAGCGCTTTCAGCTCCATTAAATTTAACACCAGCAATTGAATTTTGTCCAAGTTTGAGGAGCTAAATCTTTACCTCTGGGAGCTTAGGTAGAAGACTAACCTCCACTGAGGGGATTTAAGGAGGTGGAGAGACATAGGAAGGCAATTATAGAGCTATGGAGCAAGGCAGCTGGAAACTGAGCATTTATCAACAGAGCTAGGTAAGTAGGCAGAATTGGAGAAGTGTATATAATTGGAGATCAGAAGGAATAGTTACAGGAGTAACTATTCAGCCCATTGAGCCCGATTCAATCTACATGCTGTATATCCCCCAGTAAGTAAGGAAACAGTAGCTGAACACTGTGTTCCAGTAGTGGTCTCACCAACATCCTGTACAACTGTAGCAAGGCATAAAATCAGAGACTCATACAGCACAGAAACAGACCCTTCAGTCCAGCCAATCCATGCTGAATATAATCCCAGACTAAACCAGTCCTACCTGTCTGCTCCTGGCTCATATCTCTCCAAACCATTCCTATTCATGAATCCATTCAAATGTCTTTGAAATATTGTAATTGCATCTACATCCACCACTTCTTCAGGAAGTTTATTCCACATACTAATCACCCACTGTATAAAATATTTGACCCTGATGTCTTTTCAAAATCTCTCTCCTCTCACCTTGAAAAAGTGCCCTCTTGTCTTGAAATACTCCATCCGAGGGAAAAGACAACTACCACTAACTCTATCTATGCCTTTCATTATTTTATAAACTTCTACCAAGTCGCCTGACAACCTTCTACGCAGCGAAAAAAGTACTTACTTTATAACTGAAACTTTCCATACCCAGCAACAACCCGGTGAATCTCTTCTGATCCCTCTCCAGCTTAATTGTATTCTTACTATGATTGAGCGATCAGAACTGGACACAATATTCCAGAAGAGGCCTCACCAATGACCTGTACAACCTCAACATCTTTACTTTTATATTCCATCCACTTCATAATAAAGGCCAACGTTCCATTTACCTTCCTAATCTGTACCAGCATGCTGTACCTGCATGTTAACCATTTGTTTCACATACAAGGGCATCAGATCCCTCTGTACTTCAACAAACTGTAGTCTCTCTCCAATTAATTTGCATTTCATGTTGCTATTTTTCCTACCAAAGTGGACAATTTTATATTATCTTGTATTACACCCCATCTGCCAGATTTTTGGCCACCCTCTTAAATTCTTTATCATCCTTTGCAAACTGTTTCTTCTCTTCACAATTTGATTTCCTACCTATCTTGTATCATGAACAAATTTGGCTACAATACTGTTGGTCCATGTCGCTTCAATAATAGTCAATAATGCAGATAGTGAATAGTTGAAGCCCAAGTACTGATCCTTGGAATATCCCATTAGTTACAGTTATCATCCTGAAAATTGACACATTCCTGATGAAAGGCTTAGGCCCAAAACATTGACTCTCCTGCTCCTCGGATGCTGCCTGACCTGCTGGGCTTTTCCAATGCCACACTCTCCAACTCTGATCTCCAGAATCTGCAGTCCTCACTTTCTCTCAGCCTGAAAAAACTTCGCTTATCCTAAACATCTACTTCCCATTAGCAAATCAATCTATCCTCTATACGCTCTAACATACCATCCCAAGATCATAAGTTCTTTCCCATTTCATCTTTTAATCTATTTTCAGATGCACTTTAGCCAACTCTATTTTCATGCCCCCATTTAAGTTGAAAACACGAGTTCCAAACCCACATTTCTCACCCTCAAAATGAATGGGGTATCCCATCATGTTATGATCACTTTTACCAAAAGGATCCTTTAGAAACATTTAAAATAGTAGGTCATTCAACCTTTTCAGCCTGCTCCACCATTCAATGTGATCATGGCTGATCATCCAACTCAGTACCCTGTTCCACTTTCTCCTTATATCTTTTAATCCCTTTATCCCTAAGGACTATATCTAACTCCTTCTTGAAAGCATTCAATGTTTAGGCTTCTGCTACTTTTGTTGGTAGAGAATTCCACAGGGTCACCACTCCCAAGGTGGAGAAATTTACCATAAAATCTTTAACTAGAGTCATAGAGTCATAAAGAAGTACAGCACGGAATCAGACCCTTCGGTCCAACCCGTCCATGCCGACCAGATATCCCAACACAATCTAGTCCCACCTGCCAGCACCCGGCCCATATCCCTCCAAACTCTTCCTATTCATATACCCATCCAAATGCCTCTTAAATGTTGCAGTTGTACCAGCCTCCACCACTTCCTCTGGCAGCTCATTCCATACACATACCACTCTCTGTGTGAAAAAGTTTCCCCTTAGGTCTCTTTTATATCTTTCCCCTCTCACCCTAAACCTATGCCCTCTAGTTCTGGACTCCCCCACCCCAGGGAAAAGACTTTGCCTATTTACCCTATCCATACCCCTCATAATTTTGTAAACCTCTATAAACCTCCACGCTCCAGGGAAAACAGCCCCAGCCTGTTCAGCCTCTCCCCATAGCTCAGATCCTCCAACCCAATCCAATCTCATTGCATATTACCAGCTCTAAGGTAGTTCCCTGGTTGCAGCCAAAACATACTGTTCCAAGAAGCTGTCCCTAATATATTCTATCAACACATTCTCTAAATTGCTGTTGCCAATTTGATTCAACTAATCTATGTGAAGATTATAATCTCCTAGATTATTGAAGCACCTTTTTATACATCTCATTTCTTCGTCATACATACTTTGTTCAATAGTGTAGCTCCTGTGAGAAAGATGATAAAATAACCCCATTAATGACCCTCTTGCTTTGCTACCTGAACTGATTTGACATTTTGATAAAGGTGGGTTGAGCAATGAAGAAATTTATAGAGAAAGAACGAAGTGAGGCCCTTGGGGAAGGAGGTTAGCACTCTCGCAGTCCACTTGGAGTCCCAGCTTGAACCAGGTAGAAAAATCGATCCCATTTTGATTTAATTCTTTCTCTTCAACCAGTTCAGTCTTTGGTCCTCAGAAAGATTCATTTGATTTTCCAAAAATTGACTTCCAACAATTCAATCAAATGCTTGTGCTGTCTATCTGTCATTAAATCCCTATTTTCACTTTAAAAATTGATTTATAACTTAATAAGCAATAGTTTTTCTATTTATACTTGCAGACTGACACATCTTAAGCACTTTACACAATTAATTGTAATAAATGAGGTATCTAAAATATATAGATACTATTCCCATTCAAGGCAACAAGACCAAGGAGTACTAATTGAAGATATATTCCACCATGCAAAATAGGTCATGCCTCAAAAGTGGGCATCCATGAGGTTCTGTGGATGATCAGCAGTGATGGAATTGTACAAAAAGGACAAATCAGGACAAATTTAACCGGGACAAATATTGCCCTATTGCTCTGCCATTGATCATCAGCAAAGTGGGAGGTGTACCCGAGAACTCTGTGGGAAGCTAGGGAAGTGATTGCTGGGCCTCTTGCTGAGATATTTGTATCATCGATAGTCACAGGTGAGGTGCCAGAAGACTGGAGATTGGCAAACATAGTGCCACTGTTTAAGAAGGGCGGTAAAGACAAGCCAGGGAACTATAGACCCCGGTGAGCCTGACCTCAGTGGTGGAGGGAATCCTGAGGGACAGGATGTACATGTATTTGGAAAGGCAAGGACTGATTAGGGATAGTCAACATGGCTTCGTGCGTGGGAAATCGGAAAGATGTTGTGAAATTTGAAAGGGTTCAGAAAAGAATTACAAGGATGTTGACAGGGTTGGAGGATCTGAGCTACAGGGAGAGGCTGACCAGGCTGGGGCTGTTTTCCCTGGAGCGTCGGAAGCTGAGGGGTGGTCTTATAAAGGTTTAAAAAATTATGAGGGGCATGGATAGGATAAATAGACAAAGTCTTTTCCCTGGGGTCAGGGAGTCCAGAACTAGAGGGCATAGGTTTAGGGTGTGAGGGGAAAGATATAAAAGAGATCTAAGGGGCAACTTTTTCACGCAGAGGATAGTACGTGTATGGAATGAGCTGCCAGAGGAAGTGGAGGAGGCTGGTACAATTGCAACATTTAAGAGGCATGTGGATGGTTATATGAATAGGAATGGTTTGGAGGGATATGGGCTGGGTGCTGGCAGGTGGGACTAGATTGGGTTGGGATATCTGGTTGGCATGGACAGGTTGGACCGAAGGGTTTGTTTCCATGCTGTACATCTCTATGACTCTATGACCCTAAGCGATGGAAAGGAATGTCAAGAATGTTATCAAGCACAACTTATCAGGGAATGGTCAGCTCACTGACACTCAGTTTGGGTTTCACTAGAGCAACTCAGCACATCTCACATCCCTACCCTGTTTTGTAATGAGTTTCCATTCATATAACTAACCTGTTCCTTTGAAGAAGCCATGATGCAATCTGTCTCCACCACACTCTGACATGCAATGTGTTCCAGCTCCTAGCCACTGATGTATTAAAGCAGTTTTTGTATTATTCATGTATTAGGATGTCACTGGCTCAGTTGTTATTATCCATCATTAAGTGCAGTGGAGATGGTGGTGCTGCAATGCCTTCTTGAACCACTGCAGCCCTTGCCAACTAAGTGGCACCCACCGTGTTGCTAGGAAGATGATTCCAAGATTTTGATCCAGCCACAGTGCTCGAATGTCGATATTGTTCCAAGTTAATACGGTGTGTGGCTTGGAAGGGAACTTGCAGGTGGGCTGCCTCCATGCAATTTCTGCCCCTGTCAGTCACAGGTTTGGAAGGTGCTATTGGTGAGTTGGTGCAGTGCATCAGGTATGACTGCCACTGTGCACCAGTGGTGAAGGGAAATGAATATTGCAGGGGTTGGATAATGTCCCAGCTACTTTATCCTGATGGTGCGAAGATTCTTGAGCCTTGTTGAGATTGAACACATCCAGGCAAGTAGTGAGTATTCCAACACACTCCTGGCTTGTGCCTTATCAATGATAGCGAAAGTGAGGACTACAAATGCTGGAGATCAGAATCATGATTAGAATGGTGCTGGAAAAGCACAGTCGGTCAGGCAGCATCCAAATAACAGGAAAATCGACGTTTCGGGCAAAAGCCCTTCATCAGGATGCTGCCTGACCGGCAGTGCTTTTCCAGCACCGCTGTAATCTTGACTCCCTTAACAATGATGGACAGGCACTCGGGAAACAAGAAGTGAGTTACGAACAGCAGAAGCTCTTGCCTTTGACCTGTTCTTGCTGGTCTACTTCAGTTTCTGCTGAATGCTAATCCTGTTGCTGTTGATCAACAATGCTGCTGATTTATTGGGTAGGAGTGTCATAGTGCTGACATCACTGAACAAGTAATCCAAAATCCACACTAATGTTCTGAGGACATGAGTTCAAATTGCACCACTGGAGATGATGAAATGTCAATCTGATTTTTAAAAATGGTGGCCATGTGACCACTTTTGATGGTTGTGAAAAATAAACCCATCCAGTTCACTAATTTCTTTTAGGCAAGGAAATCTCTTTTTTTTTCCTTTGAGATAATAGGACTGCAGATGCTGAAAAGTCAGAGTCAATAAAGTGTGGAGGTGGAAAAAGCACAGCAGGTCAAGCAGCAGAGGAACATAAGAGTCGATGTTTCAGGCAGGACCCTTCATTAGGACAGTTGTCTTTACCTGGTTTGGCAAACATGTGAGTCCAGCCTGCAGTCATATGTGATGCTTAAGTGTTCTCTGAAATGCCCTAGCAAGCCACTCAGTTTAAGAGTAGTTAGGGATGGAAAATGGGCTGGCTGGGCCAATGATGCCACATTCCATGAGCTATTAAAACAAAATGTCAGCAATAATAATAACATTGATCATCAAGTTCTTAGGATACGTGTCAAGATTTAGTTTCCTGTTATTATTCCAAAAATCAGACAAGTTGAACAGCCTAAAGAAACCCTCATCACATCTGATTTAGTTTACACTTTAGATGTTTGTATGGTTGGGATGTTAATGTTAATGAAATGAATTGTGCTTACCTTTATGGTATGTATGTTTGCATTCTCATTCTGTGAGTTTGTCTGGCTAGTTGCAGGAACAGCTGAAGAAGAAACAAGTACGATGAGCAACATTAAATTAGATGACATTACATTCAAAATCAATGTTAACAAGCTGCATTTTATTCACCATATAACTTAGCTCAAAAATATAATTTGACTATCATTGAGTATTTCAGCATCTGCATCTTAATTGGAAATGTGCAAAGTGCTTTTTACAGCCAAACCTTTTATTAAGCTTTTTCTTCCAATGATGTGTTTCTATCTAGTATTACATAATACCGTTGAGAGAGGGTAGGAAGGCAAATCAGTGCTAAACCTGAGCAAATGATAGCTCTGAAAGCAGTCTCTTTGTGGGGCCAATTCCAATAAAAATCAAAAGAAATCTTGAAATCATATAATGGTACAACACAGATAAAGATTATTTGGTGCCTAAAATCCACACCAGTGTTTTCAAACTGAAATCCATTTAGTTCCACTACCCCATTCATGTCTCACATTTCAGCATTTTTTTCTCCTATTAATATTTATGCAACTTTCTTCTGCAGTAGGATGTGCATACATCACTCCATCAGGCAATGAATTCCAAATCTGAACCAATGAAGTTAAAAAGAAGGTTTTGTCCTTATGGCAATACATTCTGCCCTTTGCTTAGTAAAAAGATAGAATTCCTACAGTCTGACTTTTTCATTAGAGAGAGAGAGAGACAACTGGTGGTGGTTTAACCTATGAATCATCACACCTCAGGTGAGGAGAGAATTGAGAAGGAGAGTCCTGCATGGTGACCTCAACCAATGTAGGAACTGAACCCTACGCAGTTGGCACCACCCATTATCGCAAACTAGCCAACGGATTCGAGCTAACCCATTTCATCCTTTGGAAATAGTCTCACCTTGCTGAATTGCTGCATGATGAATTGGTTGGTTGGGAAAGATCAAATAAAGAAGTTTCCAAATATCAAAGAAAAAGGGTCCGATTTTCCTCTTGAGATTTGAACGGCAAGATGAGAATCTCATTTGTGAAGGGTGAGAGGCCTATTTGCGTCCATTAAAATCTCACTATTATGCTATGCCCTCACCTCACTTATACGTACTTTGCTGCTCTCCCATGCAGCAGACAGAAACAAGATGGTGACAGTTCTTGATATGAAAGACAAAACAGGTACCTGGTGGCTGTACCTCAAAACTGAACTTTGGAGGGCAGTGAAGAAGGTTATCTCAGAGTACGAGACCTTGAACAGATGGACTAATGAGCAGAGGAGTGGCAGATGGAGTTTAATTTAGAAATTGTGTACAAACCAGAGCAGACTTATACAGTCATTGCTCGGGCCCTGGGGAGTGTTGCCAAACAAAGAGACCTAAAGCTACTGGTGCACAGTACATGAAAGTGGAAACACAGGTAAGCATCATGGTGAAGAAGGCATTTGATATGCTTGTCTTCATTAGTCAGTACAATGAGTATAGGAGTTGGGAAGTCATGTTGCAACTGTACAGGACACTTTTAGAATACTGTGTTCAATTTTGGTCTCCCAGGTATAGAAAAGATGTTAAATTTGAAAGGGTTCAGAAAAGATTTACAAGTATGTTGTCGGAAATGGAAGGTTTGAGCTAGAGGGATAGGCTGATCAGGCTGCGGCTTTTATCCCTGGAGCATCAGAGGCTGAAGGGTGACCATATAGAGGTTTCTAAAAACATGATGGGCATGAATAGGGTAAATAGACAAGGTCTTTTTCCCAGGATAGGGGAGTCCAAAACTAGAAAACATAGGTTTAAGGTGAGAGGGGAAAGATTTAAAAGGGACCTGAGGGGTTACCTTTTCTTGCAGAGGGTGATGCGTGAATGGAACGATCTGCCAGAGGACATGGTAGAGGCTGATACAATTACAACATTTAAAAGCCATCTCAAGAGGTACATGAAAAGAAGCGTTTAGAGGGATATGGGATAAATGCTGACAAATGGGATTAGGTTAGTTTAAGACATCTGGTCAGCATGGATGAATTAGACTGAAGGGTCTGTTTCCATGCCGTACATCTCTATAACTCTGTGACTCTATGACACCTTTCATTGAAATGCTGCTGCCAGGCCACTGACAAGGACCCATCTCATGTGTTGGAACAGGGTGCATCCCAAGACCAAAATAAACTGTGAGTGCTAGAAATCCAAAACAAAATGAGAACGTGATGGAGAAACTCAGGGAAGTAAAGATTTTCTCTCCACAGATACCACTGAGTTTCTCCAGCAATTTCTGATTTTGTCTCAAATTTCTAGCCTCCACAGCTCTTTGTTTTATTTTAGTCTTGTGATCCTGCCTGACCTGTTGAGTTCTTCCATCGCTTTCTGATTTTGCATCTGAAAACTGTTTGTTTGCATTTTTAGCATTCACTCACCTTACACCTACTTGAAAGTTCACAGTGTCTCTGCCCTGCCTTGCCTTACCTTTTTGTATCATGTCTTCTCATTCAGAACCTAACGTGCTTCTGTCCTGATTTGTCTTTTAGCACAGACACAAAGCCAGCCAGCATGTCATGCCTGCCAGCAGTGATCTATCATGGGATTGAATATGTTGCAGTATGGCATCATGCCATAGCAATGTCACACTTACACCATATGCCAGCAGCAGACACAGCAAGCACATTAAATGTGCTGCAACTAAACAGCTATGTCTTACAGACTAAGGGGAGGAGTCCTTAGTCAAGTGAAGAGGGACTGTTATCAGTCAGAGTATTGCTTCATAGTCAGCCAAGAGCAGTGTCTGGTCTCAGTCCAGATGCTTGGACAAGCAGCCTTGGGGTGGTCAGAACCAAGGTTCTATATCGAAACAGTTCAGGGAGTGGGTCACAGTGACTGCTGCAGAACCAGTGTAACCAGTCAGAGATTAATGGTAAGTCAGTCAGGAGTTGCACAGATATCAGTCAGGAATCCAGTCTCTCATCAATTGGGGCAGTCCTTCCAAATTAGTCAGGATGAAGGCTACAGTCTGTCCTGAGCAATAATAAGATGTTACACTATACTCAGTGTTTGGGGTTTAGACAGATCTCTAACATGGGATTCTTGCAGCTGCAATTCCAATGACACTCACACAGGTGATGATGTAAAATGACAGTGCATTTACAAATGTGAGATTCAATTTGCAATCAAGTGTCACAGTGTCACTTATGTGCCTTCAGAAGCATTTCTTGTTTTATTTCCCTTCCGCTACATGTAATGTCAAGGGTTGGTCTTGCCTTGCAATGATAGGTCTGGCTTTTAATTATGTTGCCAGTGATGGGAATCCCAGAAGGCCCTGGGAGTACTTTCCACCATTAGAGAGAGCACAACAGCGTGAGAGCAATGACACAGACACATGGCACATATAGAACGAGGTGAGCTGTGGAGAATTGCTTAAGAGAAGTCACTAGAACTCACAGAGAAAAACTCTACAGGCAACTCCCCAACATTGACACCAAGCTATGTTTGGTAAAATTCAGCCCTCTATCGAAACCCTTCACATTGTAAGCGTCTCTAATAAATCTCCTTGTGCGTTCTCTTCTCTACAGAGAACAAACGCGACACCTCCAATGTACCTCGAATATAACTCTAGTAAATCTCTTGTGTACCATGTAAAAAAAAATTTGTAATTTGTCCTTATGTATGGTGCCAAAGAATGAGCTCAGGTCCAATATCTGCTTTCCAGATGGTTGCATTCTCTGGGCTGAAACTGCTGGTAGGGCCAAGTCCAGCAGAGGATGGGGAAGTGACCCTTGGGTCCAGGTTGGCTTTTCTCACAATTATGCATTTCTCTGCTCATTGTATGTGCATGCACAAGGAGGACCACATATTCTGTGGTGGGAGCTGGCAGAAAGCCTATGAGGTAAAAACAAATGACTGCAGATGCTGGAAACCAGATTCTGGATTAGTGGTGCTGGAAGAGCACAGCAGTCCAGGCAGCATCCAAGGAGCTTCGAAATCGACGTTTCGGGCAAAAGCCCTTCATCAGGAATAAAGGCAGTGAGCCTGAAGCGTGGAGAGATAAGATAGAGGAGGGTGGGGGTGGGGAGAAAGTAGCATAGAGTATAATGGGTGAGTGGGGGAGGGGATGAAGGTGATAGGTCAGGGAGGAGAGGGTGGATTGGATAGGTGGAAAAGGAGATAGGCAGGTCGGACAAGTCAAGGAGACAGTAACTGAGCTGGAAGTTTAGAACTAGGGTGAGGTGGGGGAAGGGGAAATGAGGAAACTGTTGAAGTCCATGTTGATGCCCTGGGGTTGAAGTGTTCCGAGGCAGAAGATGAGGCGTTCTTCCTCCAGGCGTCTGGTGGTGAGGGAGCGGTAGTGAAGGGGGCCCAGGACCTCCATGTCCTCGGCAGAGTGGGAGGGGGAGTTGAAATGTTGGGCCACGGGGTGGTGTGGTTGATTGGTGTGGGTGTCCCGGAGATGTTCCCTAAAGCACTCTGCTAAGAGGTGCCCAGTCTCCCCAATGTAGAGGAGACCGCATCGGGAGCAACGGATACAATAAATGATATTAGTGGATGTGCAAGTAAAACTTTGATGGATGTGGAAGGCTCCTTTAGGGCCTTGGATGGAGGTGAGGGAGGAGGTGTAGACACAGGTTTTACAGTTCCTGCGGTGGCAGGGGAAAGTGCCAGGATGGGAAGGTGGGTTGTAGGGGGGCATGGACCTGACCAGGTAGTCACGGAGGGAACGGTCTTTGCGGAAGGCGGAAAGGGGTGGGGAGGGAAATATATCCCTGGTGGTGGGGTCTGTTGGAGGTGGTGTCCCACCATTCCTTTATGGAGTCAAAGGTCATGGTGCCTCATTTAAAGGGCACCAGAACAGGCATCCATTCCCTGCAAGCCAGAAGCATCATTCAGGATCTCAGAGCGGATGTCTGCTACTAAACTTCCTGGCACTTCTACATTTCACTGGTCAGCCTGGCTCCCATGGTCAGATGCACTTCAATGCTTGGTCAGCCTGCTTAATCTCTAGCTTTCCTCTCTCAGTCACCCCATATGCCCTATGCAACCTAAGCTACTGCTACCCGATTTCAATCGTGGCGTGCCATAGATGAGCATTACCAAAGAGGACAAAGCAATGGCTCTGAAGTCCCACAAGTACAGTAACACTGCACAAATCTTGCGCATTGGAAGGCACATATTGTTCAAATGCAAGGAATGTAATTAGGAAGGAAACCTTAATTCAGGTAAGCTGGCCTTTTAATAAGGATGCAAAAACATGCAAAAACATGCAAAAACACTTCCTGACACTTTGAAAGTTCCAAGGACTGAATTGCAACGTTTCACCCCACTCCTGATTTTGGTTTCTCACACATTAAGGCTCTACTGCCCAGCTTGCTTCCCACTCCCAGGAGCAGCACAAGATTCTGCCCTCGGCCTCCCTTCATAAAGCTCATATTCCAATGCGTTTTATCAACAGCTTTCTTTCACCCGTTCTGACAGCTTCAAACACTCATGCAATAATTCTCCCATCCCCACTCTAAAATCATAGCATATGTTGCCACGTCTCAGTCTGCCTGCCAAAATGAAGTATTGCCTACATTTTGGAATTAAATTTTATTGACCAAGAGTCCACCCATTCCACCAGCCTACCTACACGCTCATGAAGTCTGCTGATAACTTCCTGAGAGTTTATTACATTTCTTGGTTTTATGTCATCAGCAAACTTTGAAATTGTGCCCTGTACCATTATTATCTCTCCTATCCCATGGATTTCAACTTTGTGAACAAGACTAAAACGTGGTATTTTATTAAACATCTTAAGATAGTTTCTATCAATGATAGATCAGGCAGCATCCAAGGAGCAGGAAAGTTGATGTTTCAGGCAAAAGCCCTTCATCAGGAATGAGGCTGGGAGCCTCAGGGGTGGAGAGATAAATGGGAGGGGGTGGGGGTGGGGGGAAGGTAGCTGAGAGTGCAATCGGTGGATGGAGGAAGGGGTAAAGGTGATAGGTCGGAGAGGAGGGTGGAGTGGATAGATGGGAAGGAAGATGGACAGGTAGGACAGGTCATGAGGATGGTGCTGAGCTGGAAGATTGGGGTAAGGTGGGGGGAGGGGAAATGAGGAAACTGGTGAAGTACACATTGATGCTCTGGGATTGGAGGGTCCCGCCTCTCCTGCCTTGGGACCCATTTCAGTTCTGCCCTCATGACCTGTCCTACCTGTCCATCTTCCTTCCTATTTATCGGCTCCACCCTCCCCTCCAACCTATCACCATTACTTCCATCTATCACACTCTCAACTACCTTGCTCTCAGCCCCACCCCCTCCCATTTATCTCTCCACCCCAAGACTCCCAGCCTCATTCCTGATGAAGGGCTTTTGCCTGAATCATTAATTTTCTTGCTCCTCAGATGCTGCCTGACCTGCTGTACTTTTCCAGCGCAACACTCTCGACTCTAATCTCCAGCATCTACAGTCATCACTTTCTACCAATAATACTTCCTCTGTTATCACCCACCTCCTCTTCATCAGTCAACTCTACTAAATCAATCAAGCATTATTTTGCCTTTGGTAAATCAATAATTTTCTCGTGCATTAGGCTATGGTCATCAAAGTGGATTTTAACTCCTTTCTCAAATTTTGTTTCTACAAGCTTTCCCATACTGCTACTAAACTGTCTAGCCTGTAGTTTCTTGATTTATTCTTCTTCACTTTCTTGAGTATTTGATCCCCTTCTTTCCTGATCCTCCAGACTTTTGACATTAATCGATCAGAAAGTTTTGGCCAGGATCTCTGCAATTTCTATTCTGCCTTCCTTTGGTAGACTAGGATGGATCCCATCCAGACTTACCTACTTCATACTGCTTCCTCCCTCATACCTCCTCTTGTTTTTATCTCAAATATTCAGGTATGCTCTTTATTTACCATAGCTTGGATAAACAGCAATGCAAAGTACTCATATCAAATTTCAATTGTCCCTTCTATCTCCAACTTTAGACCTCCATACTAATTTCTCATTGGCTCCATCACTCCCTTAACAACCCTAGTACTGTTAATTTGCATTTGAACTGTCTTTACATTCTCTTTTGCAATAGCATAGAATAGTACAGCAGAAAAGGAGGCCATTGCAACACACTATGAATGCACTAGGTCTTTCAAAGACCTCCAATTATTCCCATTGGTTTGCTTTTTCCCTGCAAAGCTTCCTCAGCAAGTCTCTTGTGACGATTATTGTTCAACTTACTTTATTGAATCTACCTTCCACCTCTGACATTCAGTATAATACATGGCATTAAAAAATTCTCACGTTCTGGTGGTTGCCTGGTTACCAACCTTCTGTCAATGGAAACAGCTTCACCCTATCAAAACCTCTCATGATTCTCAAGCCCTGTGCTAAATCCTTTTTAACCTCTGCTCTTCAGAGATCATGCCTGCTTTCTCTATCTGCTGGTGGGACCTTTATGGTATCCCTAGCTGGTACGGGAATTGAACTCACACCATTGGCGTGACTCTGCCATGCAAACCATCCTGATGAAGGGCTTTTGCCTGAAACATCGATTTTCCTACTCATCGGATGCTGCCTGACCTGCTGTGCTTTTCCAGCACCACTCTAATCTTGACTATAATCTCCAGCATCTGCAGTACCCACTTAGAGTCATAGAGAAGTATAACATGGAAACAGACCCTTTGGTCTAATCCTTCCATGCCGACCAGATATCCCAACCCAATCTAGTCCCACCTGCCAGCACCCAGCCCATATCCCTCCAAACCCTTCCTATTCATATACCCATCCAAATGCCTCTTAAATGTTGCAATTGTACCAGCATCCTCTACTTCCTCTGGCAGCTCATTCTATACATGTACCACCCTCTGTGTGGAAAAAGTTGCCCCTTAGATCTCTTTTATATCTTTCCCCTCTCACCCTAAACCTATGCCCTCTAGTTTTGGACTCCCCGACCCCATGGAAAAGACTTTGTCTATTTACCCTATCCATGCCCCTCATAATTTTGTAAACCTCTATAAGGTCACCCCTCAGCCTCCGACACGCCAGGGAAAACAGCCCCAGCCTGTTCAGCCTCTCCCTCTAGCTCAGATCCTCCAACCCTGGCAACATCCTTGTAAATCTTTTCTGAACCATTTCACGTTTCACAACATCTTTCTGATAGGAAAGAGACCAGAAATGTGTGCAATATTCCAACAGTGGCCTAACCAATGTCCTGTACAGCCGCAACATGACCTCACAACTCCTGTACTCAATACTCTGACCAATAAAAGAAAGCATACTAAACACCTTCTTCACTATCCTATCTACCTGCGATTCCACTTTCAAGGAGCTATGAACCTGCACTCCAAGGTCTCCTTGTTCAACAACACTCACTAGGACCTTACCATTAAGTTTATAAGTTCTGCTAAGATTTGCTTTCCCAAAATGCAGCACCTCGCATTTATCTGAATTAAACTCCATCTCCTACTTCTCAGCCCATTGGCCCATCTGGTCCAGATCCTGTTGTAATCTGAGGTAACCCTCTTCGCTGTCCACTGCACCTCCAATTTTGGTGTCATCTGCAAACTTACTAACTGTACCTCTTATGCTTGCATCCAAATCATTTATATAAATGACAAAAAGTAGAGGGCCCTGCACCAACCCTTGTAATACTCCACTGGTCACAGGCCTCCAGTCTGAAAAACAACCCTCCATCACCACCCTCTGTCTTCTACCTTTGAGCCAGTTCTGTACCCAAATGGCTAGTTCTCCCTGTAATCAATGTGATCTAACCTTGCTAATCAGTCTCCCATGGGGAACCTTGTCAAACGCCTTACTGAAGTCCACATAGATCACAACTACTGCTCTGCCCTCATCAATCCTCTTTGTTACTTCTTCAAAAAACTCAATCAAATTTGTGAGACATGATTTCCCACACACAAAGCCATGTTGACTATCCCTAATCAGTCCTTGCCTTTCCAAATACATGTACATCCTGTCCCTCAGGATTCCCTCCAACAACTTGCCCACCACCAAGGTCAGGCTCACCGGTCTATAGTTCCCTGGTTTGTCATTTCCACCCTTCTTAAACAGTGACACCATGTTAGACAACTTCCAGTCTTCTAGCACCTCACCTGTGACTATCGATGATACAAATATCTCAGCAAGAGGCCCAGCAATCACTTCTCTAGCTTCCCACAGAGTTCTTGGGTACACCTGATCTGGTCCTGGGGATTTATCCACCTTTACCCATTTCAAGACATCCAGCACTTCCTCCTCTGTAATCTGGTCATTTTGCAAGATGTCACCATCTATTTCCCTACAGTCTATATCTTCCATATCCTTTTCCACAGTAAATGCTGATGCACAATACTCATTTAGTATCTCTGCCTTCTCTATCTCCCCACTGCACATCACCAAACCTCCTTTGTAAGCACCTTTCACACTCATGACCATGGAAACAGCGTCACCTATAGGTTCACCTCCAAGACACTCACTGTCCTGACTTGGAACTAAATTGCCGTTCCTTCATTCCGTGGATCAAAAAAGTATAACTCCCTTCATAACTTGACTGCAGGTATATCTACACCACAATACCTCTGCAATTTAAGAAGGCAGCTCAGCACCACATTCTCAAGGACAA
This sequence comes from Chiloscyllium punctatum, assembly GCF_047496795.1. Classification (NCBI taxonomy): domain Eukaryota; kingdom Metazoa; phylum Chordata; class Chondrichthyes; order Orectolobiformes; family Hemiscylliidae; genus Chiloscyllium; species Chiloscyllium punctatum. The sequence continues at coordinate 83,893,506 of NC_092753.1, read as the reverse complement.
TTAGAGAATAGGCAATAAATGCTAAGGCAATAGTGAGGACTGCAGATACTGGGGACCAGAGTCTAAATTCGAGTGGTGCTGGAAAAGCACAGCAGGTCAGGCAGCATCCAAGGAGCAGGAGAATCGACATTTCAGGCAAAAGCCCATCATCAGGAATGAATGCTAACCCAGCCAAAGAGGCCCACAGTTCACAAATAAGTAATAAATAAAGATGTAGCCGAAGACCCTTGCTTTTTCCTTTTGTATTGTACCATTTTGATTATGTTTGAATTGCCCATTTATTGTTGTTGATCCTTTGCCCCCAATTGACATTTACAAAATTAAAAAGCAGTGTTTTCTCCATCATTAAGCTCCTTCTGCTGGATACAAGAGTTGCATATTTTTAAGTACTCCTTCACTTAGTTTTTAGTGTCTGCCCCCCCACTTCTTGAGTGAAGAGATGACACCATCTTTTGCCTTGCACTTCTTTAGGTGAATTGGCTATCAGAAACAAGTCCATCTCAAAATATTTATCTAAATTGAAGTTCACTGAAAAGACTGAGTTAGGGACCATGCAAAGTCTCTGAGATACATTCACTCAATAATTAAAAAGATTTGTTAATGCAAACAGATGTGTACTTCATCACCAACCAGAGGGGATGTTGAAATCATCTAGACTTTCAGAAGACATTCCGAAATTTTCCAACCCGGAGCTTTTCTGATCACCCATAGTCGTCTCAAGATGTTTCCTTTTTGATATTTTCCTAAGAGTGACAAAAACAGTAGTAGAATCAAAATGGAGTTTATACATATGTAAAATCTGATTGAGAAAATTATACATTGGTTGTTGAATGGCTGACAGTGTTTGTTTCCCAATGGTACAAATAATATCAGATCAAAATCATTGGTCAAATGAGAATGACTTAGTGTGTTTAAACACAGATGGAAAAATTTCTACAGGGCCTGTCCCACCAATTGTGCAATTAATTCATTACATAGTTACAGAAGAGTAATGGGATTAAGATCAGCTGCATACATGATAATATATTATTGATGTCTCAATCACATAGAGTTGGAAGGGAGGAGAAGGTCTGGCTTCATGTGAAAATCATATTGATACAGATCGCGCTCTAAATAAATGGTTTTTGCTGAAAATACAATGGATTTAGCAATAATATTTTAAATGACTAAGCAGTGAAAAACAGAACCCAAACACAGAACAAAGCAGTGACTTTGGAATTCAAAATATTCAAAGCAAAGGTTAGGCCACCTAACTGGTCTGATGAACGAACAAAGGAGCTTGTGCCTGATAACTTTTCAGCCCCTGAATTAACAAGAATCAATCTGCATTTCGGGCAGGAGCCCTTCATCAGGAATGAGGTTGGAAGCCCCAGGGATGGAGAGATAAATGGGAGGGAGTGGGGCAGGAGGAAAGGTAGCTGATAGTGCATTAGGTGGGTGGAGGAAGGGGTAAAGGTGATAGGTCAGAGAAGAGGGTGGAGCGGACAGGTGGGAAGGAAGTTTGACAGGTGGGACAGGTCATGAGGATGGTGCTGAGCTGGAAGGTTGGAACTGGGGTAAGGTTGGGGGGAGGGAAAATGAAGAAACTGGTGAAGTCCACATTAATGCCATGGGGTTGAAGTGTTCCGAGACGGAAAATGAGGCGTTCTTCTTCCAGGTGTCAGGCGGTGAGGGAGTGGCAGTGGAGGAGGCCCAGGACCTGCATGGTCTCAGCAGAGTGGGAGGGGGAGTAGAAATGTTTGGCAACGGGGCGGTGGGGCTGATTGGTGCGGGTGTCCCAGGGATGGTCCCTGAAGCACTCTGCGAGAAGGCGTCCAGTCTCCCCAATGTAGAGGACACCGGATCGGGAGCAATGGATACAATAAATGATATTGGTGGATGTGCAGGTAAAACTTTGATGGATGTGGAAGCCTCCTTGGGGCCTTGGATGGGGGTGAGAGGAGAGGTGTGGGTGCAGGTTTGGCAATTCCTGTGGGGGCAGGGGAAGGTGCCAGGAGGGGAGGGTAGGTTATTTGGAGGCATGGACCTGACCAGGTAGTCAGGGAGGGAACGGTCTTTGCGGAAAGTGGATAGGGGTGGGGAGGAAACTATATCCCTGGTGGTGGGGTCTCTTTGTAGGTGGCCAAAATGTCGGCGGATAATGCGATTTATGCGGAGGTTGGTGGGGTGAAGGTGAGCACAGGGGGGGGTCCCACCTCTTGCTCCCATGAGGAGGTTGAGCACTTTATCACTTTCACCAACACAGTCCACCCCGACCTTAAATTCACACGGACCATCTCTGACACCTCCCTCCCCTTCAATGATGACCGACTCAACACCAACATTTTTACAAACCCACCGACTCCCACAGCTACCTGGATTGCACCTCCTCCCACCCTACCACCTGCAAAGATGCCATCCCATATTCCCAATTCCTCTGCCTCCACCGTATCTGCTCCCAGAAGGACCAGTTCCACCACAGAACACACCAGATGGCCTCTTTTTTTAAAGATGGTAATTTTCCCACCCACGTGGTTAAAGATGGCCTCCAATGCATCTCATCCACATCCCGCACCTCTGCCCTCAAACCCCACCCCTCCAACCGTAACAAGGGCAGACCCCCGGTCCTCACCTTCCACCCTACCAACCTTTGCATAAACCGCATCATCTGCCGACATTTCTGCCACCTCCAAACAGACCCCAGCACCAGAGATATATTTCCTTCCCTACCCCTATCCGCTTTCCCCAAATACCATTCCCTCCGTGACTACCTGGTCAGGTTCACGCCCCCCCCCCCAACAACCCATCGTTCCCTCCTGGCACCTTCACCTGCAACCGCAGGCATTGCAAAACCTGCGCCCACACCTCCCCCCCTCACCTCCATCCAAGGCCCCAAAGGAGCCTTTCACATCCACCAAAGTTTTACCTGCACATCCACCAATGTCATTTATTGCATCCTGTGCGCCCAGTATGGTCTCCTCTACACTGGGGAGACTGGAAGCCTTCTCGCAGAGCGCTTCAGGGAACATCTCCGGGGAACCCACACCAATCAACTCCACCGCCCCATGGCTGAACATTTCTACTCCCCTTCCCACTCTGCCAAGGACATCCAGGATCTGGGCCTCCTCCACCGCCACTCCCTCACCATCCAACAACTGGAAGAAGAACGCCTTATCTTCCGCCTTGGAACATTTCAACCCCAGAGCATCAATGTGGACTTCACCAGTTTCCTTATTTCCCCTCCTCCCCCACCTTACCCCAGTTCCAACCTTCCAGCTCAGCACCGTCCTCCTGACCTTTCCCACCTGTCAATCTTCCTTCCCACCTATCCACTCCACCCTCCTCTCTGACCTATCACCTTTACCCCTTCCTCCATCCACCTAGTGCACTGTCAGCTACCTTCTCCTCTGCCCCACCACCTCCCTTTTATCTCTCCACTCCTGAGGCTTCCAGCCTCATTCCTAATGAAGGGGTCCTGCCTGAAACATCGATTCTCCTGCTCCTCGGATACTGCCTGTCCTGCTGTACTTTTCCAGCACCACTCTAATCTTGACTATAAACGTAAGGTAGTTTTGCTAAAACTATAGAAGGGACTGGACAGATAGCAGCTAGAATACTGTGAACAATTTTTAGTGGGCGGCACAGTGGTTAGCACTGCTGCCTCACAGCGCCAGAGACCCGGGTTCAATTCCCACCTCAGGCGACTGACTGTGTGGAGTTTGCACGTTCTCCCCGTGTCTGCGTGGGTTTCCTCCGGGTGTTCCAGTTTCCTCCCACAGTCCAAAGATGTGCAGGTCAGGTGAATTGGCCATGCTAAATTGCCCGTAGTGTTAGGTAAGGGGTAAATGAATGGGTAAGGGTGGGTTGCGCTTCGGCGGGGCGGTGTGGACTTGTTGGGCCGAAGGGTCTGTTTCCACACTGTAAGTAATCTAATCTAAAAAAAATTTTGTTTCCCTAATCTAAGAAAAGATACACTGACATTGATGGCAATGCAGCAAGGATTCACTTGGCTGAATACAGGTATTGAATGATTGTCTCATGAGGAGAGGTTGAGTAGGTTAGGCCTGTACTCACTGGAGTTAAGGATTATGAGAGGTGTCCTTATTAAAAGATGTATGTTTCTTAGGGGAATAAAAACTGAAAGAACTGTGTAAGCTGTAGATCAGGAACAAAAACAGTTGGTGGAAATGCTCAGCAGGTCTAACAGCATCTCTGAAGAGAAATCAGGTCCAGTGAGGAAAGCTTCTGAGGAAGGGTCACCAGACCAGAAACGTTAACTTTGATTTCTCCTCACAGATGCTGCCAGACCTGTTGAGCTTTTCCAAGATTCTTAGGGGACTTGGCAGGGTAGATGTGGAAAGGTTGTTTCCCCTCATGGGGGAATCTCAGACCAGAGGGCATAATCTCATAGTAACAGGTTACAGATTGAAAGATGAGGAAGAATCTATGGAATGCTTTACCATACAGGCTATAAAGGTTGGGTTATTAAGTTCATTCAAGGCTGCGGTCAATAGTCTTAAAATCACCACTGCCAGCTTAGTTAAGACTGCCCTAACTCTGCAACATTCACTGTAATATTGGACACATATTTCTTTGAAACAAGTGCACAACATTGTAAAAGATCTGATCTGTGCTGTTTACCTTATTTCATCTTGATAACTGGATTCTAGGAGGAAAGGAAAGATAAAGAAAGACATTGTCAATCGTATCATTAACAATATAATTTCTTGGGTAGCTTGCTATTTTCACAAGTGGAGTTTTCTTTCTACTGCAAGTTGATATCTTAGCTGGGTCTTTGCGCATGTAGTTTGTGTGTTAAGCTGGAGGAGCAGGAATTTGTCTTGTGTTACACAAAGGTGAAGTGCCAGAGCAGACTGGATGTGGAAAATCATAACTTCATGATTAGGTGATCACAGATTTGGGCTCTAACAGTCTCTGGGTTGAACAGCCACTGAAGTAATGAAGGTTGTAAGAGTTTCATTGCTTAGGAGGCAATATGCTGGCATTGGAGATAATGTAATCAATTTTAAAGGGCAAGGTAATGACTTCAAATAAATCTCTGAGGACATGCGTGAACTGAATGCACTGCAGTGATTTTAGTTCAATTAATTTTGGTCAAACTTAGGGAACCAATTGATAATTGGTTAGTTTTCTTTGGCACACACTGGCACACAGTATTGATGAGAAAAGAAATATGCTGCTTTCTTACAGGCATCAGGACTGAATTGCAAGAATACCATATCTTAAACAGAATAGGCAATGATTTTTGCAGTTCTGTCCGGATAGAATGCAAAATGAAAAGCTTTGACTGCACAACATTTTTTTCAGCAATAGTCTATATTTAACTGTTTTGCATGGATGGCAAGAACTCATCGAGAATTCCTGTAAAGGAATAGAGAACATTTGCAAATGCAAGATAAAATTATATGGTTGTTTGCGGAGGTATAATTTGAGGGCTATTTATTAAATGGTTCTTGGTAGCCTATTCAAGACCCCTGCATTCCTATGTCCCTTTCCTGTCTTGCCTTAAACTACAAAATTTAATTTCTTCATAGTGAAGCTTTTATAGCACCCTTTCTACTTAAAATAAGTTAAACATCAAAAGCCTTGAGAACACAGATAAAATCAGATATAGTTACTGAAGTCACGGTTACCTGCAATACATTAAATACTGCAACAATCAGATGATGAATTTTAGGGACAGGAATATCGTATCTGCATGAATATTATGATTATACAACATCCAATCATATTCATATCCAATATCCACTTTCAACTGATACATTGTGCATTACAAATTTAACGTAATATGTGGTAACGAAAGAACAAGCACAATTTTAAAAATTGCAAACATATAAGCATTTAAAAGGATAAATGTAAAAGAATGACACTGACCTGAGTGTTTGGTCCGTTTTATGCAGCAAACAATCACAATGATGAGTATTATAAGCAGGAGAACCACAGCAATAGGCACCACAATAGCAACAATTAACCAGGTCCAATCGTGACTGGCTGTAGAGTCAAGCACTTCAAGGAGTTATTTAGCAGCAGATAACCTAAGCACACAATCATTCCTGATAATGTCTGATATATGGACTCTTGGTAGATAAGTGACAAGAAGCTACAAGTTTAGACTTATGTCTTAAAGCACCACAGTTAAGTTCAAATTAAGATCAAATTCTTTCCCAACCTCATTTAAAATGTAAATCATTTTTTATTCTGTTTTCTGATATAATTGTCACAAAAAGTACATTTATGACACTATTCTCTCAGAATAACATTGTATCGTACTTCTGTGGCTTTGGAGTCGTCATAATTTAAAGAGATTTGCAAGAGCCTAACAAGCTGTGGCCCCATTTGTAGCATTTTCATCTCAGAGTTCAAAGGTTGTAGGTTCAAACACAAAATAAAACTGATATTCCAGTGCAGTACTGTGGGAGTGCTGAACTGTCACAGATACTGTCTAGAACACAAGATACTCAAACGAGATCCAACCTACTTTCTCACATGGACATTAAATTTCCCCAACATTGACCTGGCCAATACTTACCCACAACCAGCAACTTAAAAATAAATCAACTGGTCATTATTACATTACTGTTCAAAGTCAGAAGTCACACGACACCGAGTTACAGTCAACAGGTTTGTGTGAAATCACAAGCTTTCGGAGCATAGTCCTTCGTTGGGTGATGAAGGAGCTATGCTCCAAAAGCTGATAACTTCAAATAAATCTGTTGATTTATTTCCAAGAAGATTGCACAAATCAATCTTCTGCCTTACAGACGATGTTTCTACAGAAATGCAAGAAAGCAGGAAAGATCCTAAAAGGATTACAGATCACAAACCCTCCTAGGTTGACCTACAACGTAGACTACACTGGCACCTCCACACCAGGTTCAACATTACTGTTCATGCAGCTTACTGCACACAAATTAGCTGCCATGTTTTCGACAATGCAACAGTGATCACACTCCCAAAAAGTGTTTAGCTGTGACACGATCTGGGGTGTCTTATGGTTCCAGAAGGTGCTTTAACATAGATAATAGGAACATGAGTTGGCTATTTGACCCTTCAAGCCTGCTCCACCAATCAAAATGATCATTGCTGATTATTCAACTCAATTCCAGTTTTTTTCCCCCATTCCTTTTTATCCTTTTAGCTCGAACAACTCCATCTAACTCCTTCTTCAAAATATTCTATTTTTTGGTCACAACCTCTTTCCATTGGCTCATTATTCTCTGGGTGAAGAAATTCTACCTTATCTCTCTCCTAAAGTGCCTACATGTATCTTTAAATTATGACTCTGGGTTCTGGACTTCCCAGTCACTGGGGACATCCTTCCTGCATTTATTCTGTCTCGTCCTGTTAGAATCTTATAGGTTTCTAAGAGATCCTCCCCTCCTCATTATTCGAAATCCTAATGGATATAGTCCCAACCAATCCAGTCTCTCTTCATATGTCAGTCCTGCCATCCCAGGAATCAGGCGAAAGTGAGGACCTGGGCCTTCTCCATTGCCATAATCTAACCACCTGACATCAGGAGAAAGAATGCTTCATCTTTCACCTTGGGACCCTCCAACCACACGGGATCAATGTGGATTTCACCAGTTTCCCACTTCTCCTGCCTCCTTCTTATCCGAGTCCCAGCCTTCCAACTCAGCACCACCTTCTTGAATGGTCCGACCTGTCCATCTTCCTTCCCACCTATCTGCTGCACCCTCCTTCCCGAACTATCACTTTCACCCCCACCTTCGCCTACCGATCGCATTCCTAGCTACCTTCCCCCCAGTCCTACCTGCCCTCCCATTTATCTCTCAGCCCCCTCAGCCCACAAGCCTAATTCCTGACGAAGGGCTTATGTCCGAAACGTCTACTATCTGCTCCTCGGATGCTGCCTGAGCTGCTGTGCTTTTCCAGTACCACACTCTTCATCCAAGGAATCAGTCTTGACAATCTTTGCTGCACTTCCTCCAGCGCCACAACACTCTTCCTTTGATAAACAGGCCAAATCTGCACACAATACTCCAGACGTTCTCACTAAGGACCTACACAATTGCAGCAAGACATCCCTGCCCCTGCATTCAAAAATTTGCCTAGTGACTCCATTCAGAGAATCCAAATGAACCCTTGGCCTCATACAAATTGTGACAGATCAGTAACTTACTGTAAAAGCATAAGGCATTATACTTACATGGTTTCACAGTGATGTTAAGTTCAACCGTCTTAGGCTGAGGAAGTGCTTTGATGGCAGCAAGGCACATTACTTCAGCATCGGCACTAAGGGTGAGATTTAAGGTGCTGATGGCTGTGTAGAGATGTCCTGAAGGTGGATGAACGATGGTGGTGTACCTTTCTGAATGTACAGTTGTTCGGTTTATTGTCCAGGTGATTGTTGGATCAGGATTCCAATCTTCTGCCTTACAGACGATGTCTGTGCTGCGATCTGTCACCACGGATGAAATCTTGCTCTCAAAAAATAACTTCCCTTCAACTGTGACATGATAACAGACGATGTTTAGTTTTATACACAAAGAAAAAAAGTGCAGATTATTTTTCTAAATAGTCTAAAATTAATATTCCCAAATTAGTTTAAGTGCTTTAATTACCTTTCAATATAATTTCCTTGCTATTGATACTTTTTCTACCACCCTACGTACACATACAGGTGTGCATTTTCCATTTATCTTTGGGCTGTCTCTCATTGACCCAGCATTTATTAACCATCCCTAACTATCTGCAAAATGCGGTGGGTTTTGAATTTCAAAATAATTTCAGGTATTAGTTAAACGTTAACTACCTTGATGTCAGACTGGAGTCACATATAGGCCCAGACAGGATATGGACAGCAGATACAGATCGTTCCTTAAAGACCTTTACTGAACCAATTGTGTTGTTACAACAATTCAACAGCTTTGTGGTCACTTTTGTTGATATCAGAATTTTACCTCCTGATTTTCTTAACCTGCCATGGTGATTTATGGAATCATATTGTTTGGATTGCCACTGGACTATTAGTCCATTAACATAATCTGACAAGATTTTACTTTGAACTAACATGCTGAGGGGAAAATATCCAAACTGCTCTGAAACCAAGTCTTCCCAAATCGGACTTACAATCAAATACACAAACAAGAAATGAGTAGGCCACTCAGCCCTTCAAGCCTGCTGCGCAAATTGAATAAGATCATGACTGATCTGATTATAAACTCGACTCTACATTCCTACAGATCCCAGATAATCTTTCAGCACTTGATAATCAAAAATCTGTCCAGTTGCTGATGGACAGAAGATAAACCACAGAAGATTAACATGTCATTGGATTGAGAATTCTTGAAGCAAAGTGTCTGCCCTGATGAAGCTCTGCTGCTGATTTACTCTAGATGAAAGTGAGGACTGCAGATGCTGGAGATTAGAGTCGAGAGTGGATGGCTGGAAACGTACAGCAGGTCAGGCAGCATCTGAGGAGCAGGAGAATCAACATTTCGGGCAAAAAAGATTCTCATGCTCAATTCTGTCTGTGCCTCTCATATTGTTGTATACCTCAAATCAGATTACCACCTCAGCTTCCTTTGCTCCACAGAAAACAAACCAAGCTTATCCAGTCTCTCTCTCTCACTACTGAGACTTTTCATCCCAGGCAACATCCTGCTGAATCTCCTCTGACCCTCTCAAATCCATATTACTAATGACACCAACAAAAAAATCCCAGGAATGGGGGAGCACAGGGTTAGATACAGAGTAGACGTCTCTCTACACTGTCCCCATAAAACACTCCTAGGATAGGGCCAGCATGGGGTTAGATAAAGGATAAACTGCCTCGACAATACTCCCATCAAACCCTCATAGGAGAAGGGCAGCCTGTCATTCAGAGTACAACTCCCTCTACTTCACTTTACTCAGAGAGGAGTAGGGGTGTGGAATGCACTGCCTGTAATAGTAGTAGACTCACCAACCTTAAGAGCATTTAAATGATCATTGGATAGGCAGGCGTATGGGAATGGAATGGGCTTCAGATTGGCTTCGTAGGTCAGCGCAACATCAAGGGCCAAAGGAGCTGTACTGCGCTGTAATGTTCCATGTTCTATGTTCTATGAAAAGAATTATTGGGAAATGCATTTGTAAGGGCAATGCACACTTGTGATTTGCCATTGCCATGTGAACTCTGTTGCAAATGACATCCATTCAAAGAGACAAATCAAGAAACCTACACAGAAACAGAGAATCACATGAGCTGCATAATGGCTATGTTAAAATGGGGCCTGATGTATGAATCCTGACCCAAAGATAATGTTCCATCCTGTCCTTTGACCCTTCTTGACACAATCACAGTCAGTTTCCATCCAACAGCTCCGTTATTTGCTGCAAAATAAGTTCCCAGCTAATGTAAGAGTGGGTGAAGGAGGATGAAAAAGTAAAACAAATCAAAGTTGCTATTGAAATTGTTAAATAAAAGTAGAAAATGCCAGCAATATTCAGCAGGTCTGATAGCATCTGTGGAAAGAGAATGAGCAGGGTTGTTCAACAACTGATTGCTTTTTAAATCAATCTCACTCCAAGTGCTCCCTTACCACTGGCCTAGCTTTATAACCCCCAAACACTTTGTTGGGTGTCTCTTCTTTCATACCTTTCTTCACCCAGAGTGGTGGGTGTATGGAATGCTGTGCCCCAGAAGGCTGTGGAGGCCCAGTCTCTGGATACTTTCAAGAAAGAGTTGGATAGAGCTCTCAAGGATAGTGGAATCAAGGGTTATAGGGATAAGGCAGGAACAGGATACTGATTGAGGATGATCAGCCATGATCATAACGAATGGTGGTGCTGGCTTGAAGAGCAGAATGGCCTACTCCTGCATCTATTGTCTATTGTCTTAAGGTCCAGCACATAGACTGGAAGGATTGTTGTATTCCCAGCAGTGGTTAGGCCTGCAGAGCCAATCCAATTAGCCAGTATTCTCTGAGGTGGTCCCGAGTGAGGGAGAAAGTGCAAAGTGATTGCATGATTGAAAGTACTGTGTTTCCCTTTTACTTCTTATTCTAAGACAGAGGAACCCACCTTCCCGATATTGTCCCCCAGGAAAAAGAGGTTTTCAACAGACTCAGAGGCAGGCAAAGAAGGAGGAGTCGATAAAGAGGAGTGCTGGAAAAGCACAGCAGGTCAGGCAGCATCCGAGCAGCAGGATAATCAATGTTTCGGGCATAAGCCCTTCATCTGGAATGAGGCTTGTGGGCCAGGGCGGAGGAGGCTAAGAGATAAATGGGAGGGAGTTGGGGCTAGGGGGGTGTCAGCTGGGAATGTGGTAGGTAAATGAAGGTAGGGGGTGAAGGTAATAGGTCAGAGAGGAGGGTGGAGTGGATAGGCAGCAAGGAAGATGGACAGGTCAAGAGAGTATCCCCACCTTCATCCACCTATTACATTCCCAGCTACCTACTCCAGCCCCACATCCATTCCATTTATCCCTCAGCCACCCCCAACCCCCCCACCCCCCCCAGATGACAAGCCTCATTCCTGATGAAGGGCTTATGCCTGAAATGTCAATTATCCTGCTCTTTAGATTAGATTAGATTACTTACAGAGTGGAAACAGGCCCTTCGGCCCAACAAGTCCACACTGCCCCGCCGAAGCGCAACCCACCCATACCCCTACATTTACCCCTTACCTAACACTACGGGCAATTTAGATTGGCCAATTCACCTGACCTGCACATCTTTGGACTGTGGGAGGAAACCGGAGCACCCGGAGGAAACCCACGCAGACACGGGGAGAATGTGCAAACTCCACACAGACAGTTGCCTGAGGTGGGAATTGAACCCAGGTCTCTGGCGCTGTGAGGCAGCAGTGCTAACCACTGTGCCACCGTGCCGCCCTAATCTGCCTGACCTGCTGTGCTTTTCCAGCACCACACTTTCAACTCTAACCTCTAGCATCTGCAGTCCTCACTTTCTCCTAAGGAGCAGGAGAGTCAATGTTTCGGGCAGGACGCTTCCAACCTATCGACTCTCCTGTTCCTCAATCCTAATAAAAGGTCCTGCCTGAAATGTTGATGCTCTTGCTCCCCACATGCTGCCTAACCTGCTGCGTTTTTTCCAGAACTACTTTATCGACTCTGACTCTCTAGCATCTGCAGTCCTCACTATCTCCTAAAGAAGGAGGAGTAAAAAGGGAACTTTTGTGATAGTGTGAAAGGCAGCAGTAATAAAATTATATAAGAGATGATGTTGCAATATAACTTTTTGTGCAAGTGTCTCAAAACCCTGGAGCAACCTTGTGATGATATCACAGAGTTGCACTTCACTGAGTGTAAATAGCACATTCTAGAACATTCTGGATGACTCATATGAGAGCATGGACATGAATACGCAAAGATAATAGATTAGTCTTTACCTATTACAGGTCTAAGTCAGAGCCTGGAATATTATGATTATCATGTACAACATCCAAATTAACGTATAAGAATTGAGTTACTTTGAAGTCTGAGCCTGAAGTCCATCCTTAACTTTGCTTTCTGTTCAACCAGTATGTCTTGAATCCAAGCTCATAATAAAAGAATTGCATGAAGTGATAATCTCATAATCCTGGAGCAGTGAAGGAGGCCATTCAGCCTATTATACTTATGCAATTCCTTAAAAGAGCTAACCACTGAAACAGAGGATACAGCCTTATGCCTAAACCCTGTAAAATGTTTACTTTTCAAGCCTATATACATTTTCTTTCATAAGTTAATAATAAATGTACTCACCCCTCCCTTCCTGCTGGGATCCAAATCACAATAACCCATGGAGAGAGAAAATGCCGGAAAATCTCAGCAGGTCTGGCAGCATCTGTTAGATGCTGCCAGACCTGCTGAGATTTTCCAGCATTTTCTCTTTTGGTTTCAGATTCCAGCATCCGCAGTAATTTCTTTTTACACAATAACCCATAGTGTGTCAAAAGTAAATCACATAATTAGCATTTTGTCAATCATATTAAATTTGAGACTCAATGACCATCCATCATGTTGAATCCCTCCATCAAATCTTCTATCAATCTTTTCTGCTCTACAGACAACAATCCCAGCTTCCCTAGTCTCTCCACATAATGGAAGCTCCTCATTTTTAATGGCAGTATTGTACTGACCTTGCACAAACAAATTTGCCCGTTGACTTCCATCAGTCTGGAGACTGCACTCCACGGTCGCATTGTTTTTCAATGACACTCTTGAGATGATAAGTTCTGAAGTAAATGATTCTGGAAATGTATAATTTCGCTGTCCAAACTGAGAGTCTGTGATTATGGGTCGATCAGGTGTTATGGTAAGGACGGGTGTCGAATTCATCATCCAGATAATAATAGTCCAAGGTAAGGACACTGTGCAGTTGAAGGCAGCATCAGAGTTAAGCAAAACGAAGGCATCTTTTGGACCTTCTATGATTTGAATAGGCAAACATGTACCTAAAAAGGAAATAGGTTTACATTAGATAAAAATAACCTTGAGCACAGCAACAAACTGCCTTCAAGAAAAGAGCAATTAGCAACATGAGGCCTCTTTGCTTTTCAACATTAGTTTGTATAGGTGATCAATCAGCCCAGTAATTTTATTACACATTTCTGGAGTAGGTAGGACATGAGCCCAGGGTTTCTGTATCGGAGGTAGGGACATTACCACTGCACCACAACAGCTCTAGCCCTGGCATTTTTTTTTATATTCCCCTATTTGTCTAATCTATCTGTTCAGAGATGTTATTACCACATCTCTGGAGCAAGTGGGATTTGAACCCACGTCTCCTGGCCCAGTAGTTGGCACACTACCACTGCACTACAAGAGAGCCCCCCAGTGCTGATATTAATGCTAGACTCATAAATTCACAACACCTGGATTTGGAAAGATAAAGACTATAAATGGGATGTGAGCCTAAGCAGGCCTCTGCTGTGAGCCTCCTGTGTAGTGCAGCATTGCTTAGGGTCACTCAGCAAGTTGTTTTTAAGCAACTGTCTCACAGCAGATTAGAAATTCAGCTGTGGCTAATTTCCATAGGGCACAGTGAAGCCAACGAAACTAATTTTTAAGACTTTAATCCCCACATCAATTGAATGAAACCCATCAACTTTTGTGAGTAAGAATCGTACTACTTCCCTACCTTTAGATCTGTCACACCATCAGGTAAGAATGGTCTGATATCATAATCCTATAGTCTCTAAGTATTACATTGAGGTAATCAAATCACATTGCATCCTTACAGTGAGTACTTAGAATCTCTTATCTCAGCAAGCTAGCCAGGTGAGAGAGGAATGGTTAGAGGTGACAGGTTAATGGCAAAACTATTGTGTGTTACTCAGTACCCAGGGAGAGGGGTAGGTGATGGGATGCACATGGATGTTCTGCTCATTGGTAATCCAACAATGGATTTGTATTTGATGGAGCATTCCTACCAGTGAAGACACTCACCTAATGCCTGTAATTATTTCAGGTAGTACTACATCTAAAGTCTGCTTGAATGTACAATGAAGGCCTTCCAGTTTGGCATCTCAGAGGAAAGGTTGACAAATGATGAAAGGCTGAGTCAATTAGACTTTGCGAATGGAGTTTTCCCTTTGGCAGATAAAGTCTATTGGTGAGTGGGTTCATGCCAAAAGGTCCTACCGTGGCCCAAGAAAAGTTTTCTCTCAACAAGCTTCCGCTCTTCACCTCATTAATTATGCAACTGGGCTGTTCAAAGTCAAAACACAACACCAAGTTTAAAAAAAAATCACACAACACCAGGTTATAGTCCAACAGGTTTAATTGGAAGCACAGCTTTCTGAGTGCTGCTCCTTCATCAGTTGGTTGTGGAGTATAAGATCATAGGACACAGAATTTATAGCAAAAGTTTACAGGGTGATGTAACTAAAGTGATATATTGAAAAAGACCTGGATTTTCAGTTAAGTCTCCCATCTTTTAAAATGGGCATGTAGGTTCATATGTAAATCCCAGAACTTTCTTAAAGCTACATTCTCAAGTGAACTTTAACAATAGGTGCCATGTCGGCCCAGATAATGCTTTGAAGGTATGAGGTGCCCTGTGTGAGGCTGTCTGTGCCCCAACGTTCAGACTGATTCTAATCTAGAAAAGGGAATAACAGAATCTCACATGGATTCATGCAGATTTTAAGCAAAATAAAAAGTAATTCTGCAAGTACAAATTCACCTCACAAACTAAAATGTATGTGTGGGTATGTGTGTGTGCAGGGGGTGGGGGGGTGCTATGAGTGTCTGTGAGTGAGTGTGTGTATGTGTGTGAGTGTGAGTTTAAGAACATAGAACACAGAAAAGTACAGCACAGAACAGGCCCTTTCGCCCACGATGTTGTGTCGTGGTTTAATCCTAGTGTAAAGTAAAATAACTTAATCTACACACCCCTCAACTCACTGCTATCCAGGTGTATGTCCAGTAGTCACTTAAATGTCCCCAGTGACTCTGCTTCCACCACCACAGCTGACAACACATTCCATGCATTCACAACTCTCTGCATAAAGAACCTTCCTCTGATGTCTCCTTTATACCTTCCTCCTAATATCTTCAAACTATGACTTCTCGTACCAGTCAATCCTGCCTTGGGGAAAAGTCTCTAGCTATTGACTCTATCTATTCCACTCATTATTTTGTACACCTCGATCAGGTCTCCTCTCTTCCTCCTTCTCTCCAGAGAGAAAAGTCCAAGCTTAGTCAATCTCTCTTCATAAGGCAAGCCTTCCAGTCCAGGCAGTATCCTGGTAAACCTTCTTTGCACCATCTCCAAAGCCTCTGTATCTTTCCTATAGTAGGGTGACCAGAACTGGACACAATATTCCAAGTGTGGTCTCACAGGGTCTTGTAGAGCTGTAGCAAAACCTTGCAACTCTTAAACTCGATTCCCCGTTAATGAAAGCCAAAACACATTTGCTTTCTTAACTCTTTGCTAACTTCCCCCACCCTCCTCTCTGACCTATCACCTCCATCCCCATCCCCATTCACCTATCTTTGCTACCTTCTTCCCACCCCACCCCCCCTCCCCATTTATCTCTCCACCCTGGAGGCTCACTGCCACCATTCCTAATGGAGGACTTTTGCCCGAAACGTCGATTTTCTTGCTCCTCAGATGCTGTCTGACCTGCTGTGCTTTACCAGCACCACTCTAATCTAGACTCTCTTTTCCAGCATCTGCAGTCCTCACTTTTAACTGCTTTCTTAACAACCCTATCCACTTGGGTGGTGACTTTGAGGGAGCTGTGTACTTGTGCACTCAGATCCTTCTGTTTCTTCACACTGCCAAGAATCCTGTCTTTAATCTGATATTCAGCATTTGAGTTCGACCTTCCAAATTGCATCACTTCTCTTTTATCCAGGTTGAACTCCATCTGCCATTTCTCAGCCCAGCTCTGCATCCTGTCTATGTCACACTGGAGCCTGCAGTAGCCCTCGATACTATCGACGACACCTCCAATCTTTGTGTCATCTGCAAATTTACTAACCCACACCTCAACCTCCTCATCCAAGTCATTTATAAAAACTACAAAGATCAGAGGCCCAAGAACAGAGCCCTGCGGGACCCCACTCACCACTGACCTCCAGGCAGAATACTTTCCATTTCCAACCACTCTGCCTTCTGTCAGCCAGCCAATTCTGAATCCAGATAGCCAAATCTCCCTGTATCCCATACTTCCTGACTTTATGAATGAGCCTACCATGGGGAACCTTATCAAATGCCTTGCTGAAGTCCAAGTACACCACATCCACTGCTCGACCTCTGTCGACCTGTCTTATCACCTCCTCAAAGAACTCAATAAGATTTGTGAGGCATGACCTCCCCCTCACAAAGCCATGCTGACTGCCTTTAATCACGCTATGGTTTTCCAAATAGTCATAAATCCTATCCCTTAGAATTATTTCCAAAACCTTGCTGACCACAGATGTAAGACTGACTGCTCTGTAATTGCCAGGGATTTCCCTATTACCCTTCTTGAAAAGAGGAACATTTGCCTTCTTCCAATCCTCCGGTATGACTCCCGTGGAGAGTGAGGAGGCAAGTATCCTCGCCAGCGGCTTAGTAACCTCCTTTTTCACTTCCTAGAGCAGCCTAAGATAAATCTGGTCTGGCCCTGGGGACTTATCAATCTTAATGTTTTCCAAAATTTTCAGCACATCAACTTCATCAATCTTGATCTGTTCCAGACTGTATCCCAGCTCCTCAAAGTTCTCATTCACGACAAGGTCCCTTTCCTTTGTGAAAACTGAAGCAAAAAACTCATTTAGGGCTTCCCCTATCTGCTCAGACTCCACGCACAAGTTCCCTCCACTATCCCTGATCGGCCCTACCTTCTCCCTGATCATTCTTTTATTCCTCACGTATGAATAAAATGCCTTTGGGTTCTACCTAATCCTTTTTGCCAAGACTTTTTCATGCTCCCTCCTGGCTCTCCTCAGTCCATTTCTGAGCTCCTTTTTAGCAAACCTATAATCCTCTAAAGCTGTGCTAGATCCTTGCTTCCTCCACCTTACGTAAGCTGCCTTCTTCCTTTTGATGAGAAGCTCCGCTGTTCTTATCATTCAAGGTTCCTTAATCCTACCCCTTCTTACCTGTCTCAGAGGAACAACTCACAACAACTGCTCCTTAAACAGTCTCCACATGTCTGCTGTGCCCTTTCTGTGGAACAATTGCTCCCAGTCCGTACTTCCCAACTCCTGTC
Organism: Chiloscyllium punctatum; assembly: GCF_047496795.1. NCBI lineage: Eukaryota > Metazoa > Chordata > Chondrichthyes > Orectolobiformes > Hemiscylliidae > Chiloscyllium > Chiloscyllium punctatum. Next base: position 83,875,851 of record NC_092753.1, on the reverse strand, counting down.
TGATCGTGTCATAATTTCCTTTCCCCCAATTAAATATCTTCCTTCAGTAATTGCTCCTTTCCCTCTCCAAGGCTATGGTAAACGTGAGGCAGTCATGATCACTGTCACCAAAGTGTTCTCCCACCGCAAGATCTGACACCTGTCCTGGCTCATTGCCAAGAACCAAATCCAAGATGGCCTCTCCCCTTGTCGGCCTGTCAACATACTGAGTAAGGAAACCCTCCTGCACACACCTGACAAAAACTGCTCCATCCAAACCATCTGCACTTTGGAGGTTCCAGTTGATATTGGGAAAATTGAAATCACCCATAACAACAATATGCATTTTTCCAGAATCTGCCCACCTATGAGTTCTTCAATCTCTTCAATGCTATTAGGTGATCTGTAGAAAACCCCCAATGCAGTGGCTGTTCCCTTGCCGTTCCTAACTTCCACTCATACTGACTCAGTAGACAAACTTTCCTCAACAACCTTCATTTCTGTAGCTGTGATGCACTCTCTGATTAACAATGCTACACTCCCTCCTCTTTTTCCACCCTCCCTGTTATTTTTAAATGTTCTAAACCCTGGAACATCAAGCAACCATTCCTGCCCCTGTGAAAGTTTAAGGGGATATAAGTCTGTGAGAGTGAGTGTTTGTGTGTGTGTGGTGGGGGGGAGCGGTGTAAGTATCTGTGAGAGAGTGTATGTGTGTGAGTGTGAGTGTAAAGGGGTATAAGTCTGTGAGTGGGTGCGTGTGTGCATGTGAGTGTAGGAGTGTATGTGTGAGCTTATGAGAGAGAGGGTCTGCGTGAGTGTATGGGTCTGTAGGTGTGTGTGTGTGTGTCTGTCTACCTGTGAGTGTATGTATTTCTGTGTCTGTGACTATGCTTTACACACACTCACAGACAGACACACACACACAGACACTCCTACATACAAACACTCCTACAGACCCATACACTCATGCAGACCCTCTCTCTCATAGCTGAAAATGTATTGCTGGAAAAGCGCAGCAGGTCAGGCAGCATCCAAGGAACAGGAGAATCGATGTTTCGGGCATCAGCCCTTCTTCAGGAATGAGGAAAGTGTGTCGAGCAGGCTAAGATAAAAGGAGGGACTTGGGGGAGGGGCGTTGGGAATGCGATAGGTGGAGGGAGGTCAAGGTGAGGGTGATAGGCTGGAGTGGGATGGGGGTGGAGAGGTCGGTCCGAATCGACACGGACATTTACTATAAACCGACCGACTCCCACAGCTACCGAGACTACACCCCCTCCCACCCTGCCCCCTGTAAAAACGCCATCCCATATTCCCAATTCCTTCGTCTCCGCCGCATCTGCTCCCAGGAGGACCAGTTCCAAAACCGTACCACCCAGATGGCCTCCTTCTTCAAGGACCGCAATTTCCCCCCAGACGTGATCGACGATACCCTCCACCATATCTTTTCCACTTCCCGCTCCTCCACCCTTGAGCCCCGCCCCTCCAACCGCCACCAGGACAGAACCCCACTGGTCCTCACCTACCACCCCACCAACCTCCATGTCCAATGTATCATCCGCCGTCATTTCCGCCACCTCCAAATGGACCCCACCACCAGGGATATGTTTCCCTCCCCTCCCCTATCAGCGTTTCGAAAAGACCACTCCCTCCCTGACTCCCTCGTCAGGTCCACACCCCCCACCAACGCAACCTCCACTCCCGGCACCTTCCCCTGCAACCGCAAGAAATGCAAAACTTGCGCCCACACCTCCCCCCTTAACTCCCTCCAAGGCCCCAAGGGACACTTCCATATCTGCCACAAATTCACCTGCACCTCCACACACATCATCTATTGCATCCGCTGCACCCGATGTGGCCTCCTCTATATTGGGGAGACAGGCCGCCTACTTGTGGAACGTTTCAGAGAACACCTCTGGGACACCCGGACCAACCAACCCAACCACCCCGTAGCCCAACACTTCAACTCCCCCTCCCACTCCACCAAGGACATGCAGGTCCTTGGACTCCTCCATCGCCAGACCATGGCAAAACGACGGTTGGAGGAAGAGCGCCTCATCTTCCGCCTGGGAACCCTCCAACCACAAGGGATGAACTCCGATTTCTCCAGTTTCCTCATTTCCCCTCCCCCCACCTTGTCTCAGTCAAATCCCTCGAATTCAGCACCGCCTTCCTAACCTGCAATCTTCTTCCTGATCTCTCCGCCCCCACCCCACTCCAGCCTATCACCCTCACCTTGACCTCCCTCCACCTATCGCATTCCCAATGCCCCTCCCCCAAGTCCCTCCTTTTATCTTAGCCTGCTGGACACACTTTCCTCATTCCTGAAGAAGGGCTGATGCCCAAAACGTCAATTCTCCTGCTCCTCAGATGCTGCCTGGCCTGCTGCGCTTTTCCAGCAACACATTTTCAGCTCTGATCTCCAGCATCTGCAGTCCTCATTTTCTCCTCTCTCTCATACACTCACACATACACTCCTACACTCACATGCACACACGCACCCTCTCACAGATTTATATCCCTTTACACTCACACCCACACACATACACACACTGTCTCACAGATACTTACACCCCGCCACACACACACGCAGACACATTTATATGTTTGTGGGGTGAATTTGTCCTTGCAGAATTACATTTTATTTCGCTCAAAAACTGCATGAATCCATTGTTCCCATTCTGTAAATCCCTTTGTTAGAAATAGAATTAGTCTGACCATCGGGGATAGGCAGCCTTACACAGGCCACCTCACACCTTCAATGCATTATCTCGGCCAACATGACACCTATTGTTAAAGCTCACTGGAGAATGTAACTTTAAGAAAGTCTGGGATTTACATATGAAAGAACTGAAACTAACATGGTCATTCTAGAAGATGAGAGATTTAACAAATAATCCAGGTCTTTTTCAATGTACACTAGCTCCTCGATTTACGAACTTAATCCATCCCGGGACCCGGTTCGCGAACTGAAAAGTTCACAAACTGAATCAATTTTTCCCATTGCTCGGATAGTGTACGAATGCTTGGATGGCTGTTCACAGCGCACGCGCCAAAGATGAACTGAATGAGATCACGCGGGGCCCGAGATCTTTTGCGTTCAACAAGCGTGTAGCAAAGCAGAACAATGAAACCACGTGGTCGCACACGGGCTTTTTGCGTTCATACCTTGAATTTCGTACGTACGTTGAAGCAAAATTTTACATACAATCCTGTTCGTAAACCGATTTGTATGTGAACGGGATCATTCGTATGTCGAGGCGCTACTGTATTACCTCAGTTACATCACACTGTAAACTTGTGCTATAAATTCCATGTCTTACGATCTTATTCTCCACAACCACCTGATGAAGGAGCGTCGCTCCGAAAGCTAGTGCTTCCAAATAAACCTGTTGAACTATAACCTGGTGTTGTGCGATTTTTAACTTTGTACACCCCAGTCTAATACTGGTCCCCCAAATCATAACTGGGCTGTTGGCTGCTCTTTATGGGGTGTCACCACCTGGTGAGCATGACCGAAGTGCTCACCCCTGCCACGGGGAACATAAAGACTGACACTAAGAGTTTCTATAGGTACGTGAAGGGAAAGAAATTAGTGAAGACAAATTTAAGTCCCATACAGACAGAAATGGGGGAGTGACAAAGGAATGGCTGAGCAACTGAATACATACTTTGGTTCTGTCTTCACAAAAAGAACACAAATCAGATACGAGAAATATTGGGGAATGCAAGGTTCAGTGAGTGGGAAGAACTGGGGGAGATAAATATTAGCAGAGAAATGGTGCTGGGAACATTGAGGGGATTGAAGGTGGATAAATCCCCAGACTCTGATAACCTACATCACAAAATATTTAAGGAAGTGGCTCTAGAAATAGTGGATGCATTGGTGGTCATCTTCCAGGATTCTATAGGCTCTAGAAGAGTCCCTGCAGACTGGAGGGTAGCTAGTGTTACTCTAATATTCAAAAAGGGAGGTAGAGAGAAACCAGGGAACTATAGACCCGAAAGCCTAACATCCATATTGGGGAAAATTCTCGAATCCCTTATCAAGAACTTTATAGTGGAGCATTTAGAAAGCAGTGGCAGGGTCAGACAGAGTCAGCACGGATTTGTGAAGGGAAATCATGCTTGACAAATCTGTTGAAATTCTATGAAGATGTAGCTAGTAGAGTTGACAAGAGGGAGCCAGTCAATGTGGTATATTTGGACTTGTAGAAAGCATTTGACAAAGTCTCACATACAAAATTATTGTGCAAGATTTAAAGCGGATGGGATTAGGGTAAGTATATTGAGATGGATAGAAAACTGATTGGCAGAAAGGATACAAAGAGTAGGAACTAGTGGGTCCTTTTCAAATTGGCAAGCAGTAACTAGTGGCATGTCACAGCGATTGGTGCTAGGAACCCATCTCTTCACAATATATATTAATGATTTGGAGTTTGCAGATGATACCAAGCTAGGTGGGTAGGTGAACTCTGATGAGGATGCAGAGGTGCTTCAGCATGTTCTGGGCAGGTTGGGTGAGTTGGCAAATCAATGGCAGATGCAATATAATCTGAATAAATGTGAGATTATTTACTTTGGAAGCAAAAACAAGGTAGCAGATTACTACCTGAATGGCTGCAAATCGGGAGAGGGGAGTGTGCAGTGGGACCTGGGTGTCCTTGTGCACCAGTCACTGAAGGTAAGCATGCAGGTGCAGCAGGAGGTAAATAAGGCAAATGGTATGTTGGCAAAAGTGAGGACTGCAAATGCTGGAGATCAGAGTCTAAATTAGAGTGGTGCTGGAAAAGCACAGCAGGTCAGGCAGCATCCGAGGAGCAGGAAATTCATCAGGAATTCCTGCTGAAGGGCTTTTGTCTGAAACGTTGATTTGCTGTGCTTTTCCAGCACCATTCTAATCTAGACAAATGGTATGTTGACCTTCATTGCGAGAGATTTTGAGTACAGGAGCAGGGGTGTGTTGTTGCAGTTGTGAGATAATGTGTTTTAGGTTATCTTTATTAACTCACTCATCCGTTTGCTATATTAATTAATAGCAGATTCCTGTTCATTCATTCATAACCCTTTACTAACCTGTTATTTACCATAACATGGTTTCACTCAGTAATTCATAAAACTGTGGTTTTGTAGTCTATTTGATAGACCAAATTCAAACAACCCTTTCTAATTAAAACAACCCTTTCAAACCTATTTTCACACCTTATCAGCAGTGGTTACCTCTGAATAAGTGTAGCATACAGAGCAATACCACTCCCATCAAGTCACCACGTAACATTATAATATTAATCAGCCCTTACCAAGCATCTCCTAGACCTGAACAGATTCCCCAGTTACTACGTATCTGGGCCTTTTAACTGGACCATTATCCCTTTAAGAAATGATTCAGAGATGCCGGTGTTGGACTGGGGTGTACAAAGTTAAAAATCACACAACACCAGATTATAGTCCAACAGGTTTAATTGGAAGCACACTAGCTTTCGGAGCGACGCTCCTTCATCAGGTGATTGTGGAGGGCTCGATCGTAACACAGAATTTATAGCAAACATTTGCAATGTGATGTAACTGAAATCATACATTGAAGAATTGATTGTCTGTTCAGCCTTTCATCTGTTAGAATGCAGTGATAGTTTCACTTCTTTCATGTGTAATCACAAAACTCTTTTTTTAAAAGTTGCATTCTCAGGTTAGCTGTTAACAATGGGGATAGCAAGACAATATGTTGAAGGTGTTAGCCCCCTGTGTTCTCTGTCTATGACCTGATGTTTAGATTGATTCCAATCTAAAAAGTGAGATAACAGAGTTTTACATAAATTCATGCAGTTTTTGAGCTCAGAGTTCTACATGAATGTATGTGGTTTTTGAGCAAAGTGCAATGTAACTCTGCAAGTATAAAAAAATTCACCACACAAAATATATGTGTGCATGTGGGTCTTTGTCTGTCTGTGTGTGTGTCTGTCTGGGGTGGGGGTTGTGAGTGTGAGAAAGTGTGTGTGTGTGTGTGTGTGTGGTGAGTGCAGAGTGTCTTAAGTCTGTGAGGGGTTGCATGTGTGGGAGTGTGTGTGTCTATAAGGGTGTGTGTGGGTGTCTGTGTGCGCGTCTGTGTGTACCTGTGTCCGTGTGCATGTGAGAGTGTGTGTGTGCAGGAATATCTGTCTGTGTGTGTGAGTGTAGGAATATCTGTGCATGTGTAGTGCAATGTTGATCACCTGTAATGTGACATGAACCCAAGGTCCCGGTTGAGGCCCTCCCTATGGGTACCGAGTTTAGCTATCAGCCTCTGCTCAGCCACTTTCCTCTGCTGCCTGGAAAGTGGCCGATCAGAGGCTGATAGCTAAGTTCGGTACCCATAGGGAGGGCCTCAACCCGGGACCTTGGGTTCATGTCACATTACAGGTGATCACCATTGCACTACACACACACAGATATTCCTACACACACACACACTCTCACATACACACGGACACAGGTACACACAGACGCGCACACAGACACCCACACACACCCTTATAGACACACACACTCCCACACATGCACCCCCTCACAGACATAAGACACTCTGCACTCACTACACACACACATACACACATTTTCTCACACTCACAACCCCCACCCCAGACAGACACACACACAGACAGACAAAGACCCACATGCACACATATATTTTGTGGGGTGAATTTTTTTATACTTGCAGAGTTACATTGCACTTTGCTCAAAAACCATATTACATTCATGTAGAACTCTGAGCTCAAAAACTGCATGAATTTATGTAAAACTCTGTTATCTCACTTTTTAGATTGGAATCAATCTAAACATCAGGTCATAGACAGAGAACAGAGGGGGTAACACCTTCAACATATTGTCTAGCTATCACCATTGTTAACAGCTAACCCGAGAATGCAACATTAAAAAAAAGGGTTTTGTGATTTACACATGAAAGAAGTGAAACTATCACTGCATTCTAACAGATGAAAGGCTTAACAGACAATCAATTCTTCAATGTATAATTTCAGTTGCATCACACTGCAAATTTTTGCTATAAATTCTGTGTTACGATCGAGACCTCCACAATCACCTGATGAAGGAGCGTCGCTCCGAAAGCTTCCAATTAAACCTGTTGGACTATAACCTGGTGTTGTGTGATTTTTAACCCTTTAAGAAACTAATTGACAGAACAGTGCTTCCATGAAATTGCATGAATGAACGAAACTCATACAGGCAAACAATAAATAAATCTTGTAGCCCAGCTGCAGTAATCAGTTTAATATCCTTTATTCTTTTATTACAATTCTCAATTTACTTAGAGCATGTAGGCCTAGTACATGCACTAATTTAAAAGACAAAAGGTCTAACACCTCCTAATTATGCAAGCAGACCAGACAGACATTCTTAATTCCATCAGAAGTATTTAGCCATCATTTAGCACGTTTTAACCCATCTCCTCTCTCCTAGGACAGAAGCCTTTCAAACCTTTGCGTACTATCGATAAAACAATGTACCATCATAGTAATGAAATTTAAATACATGTAAGAATGTGTGTAAGAACTGTATTTCGGGATTCTATTGCAGCCTTGAACTTGTGCTGTGATTGCTGAATAAAAAAGGCTATGTTCGCCACTTATTAATTTTGGTCATTATTTGAACACGATCCCACAAAGTGATACTTGGTGGGCCACACCTAGAATATTTTGTGCAGCTTTGGTCTCCTTTCCTGAGGAAGGATGCTCTTGCTCTCAATGGAGTGCACCAAAGGGTTACCAGGCTGAATCCGGGGATGAGTCAAAACGTGTGGTGCTGTAAAAACACAGCATGCCAGGCAGTATCTGAAGAGCAGGAGAATCGACGTTTCATCAGGAATCCTGATGAAGGGCTAATGCTCAAAATGTCGACGCTCCTGCTCCTCAGATGCTGCCTGACAAGCTGTGTTTTTCTAAAACCGCACTTTTCGACTATGATTCTCCAGCATCTGCAGTCCTCACTTTCTCATGATGCTGGGGATGGCGGGTCTGACATATGAGGAGAGATTGACTAGGTTACAATTGTTTCCACATGAGTTCAGATGAATGACGCGGGTGGGGGTGGGGGTGGGGGGGGGGGGGAGGGGGTTGGTTGGATCTCATAGAGACTTAGAGAGCTCTAGCAGGCTCAGACAGGGTAGATGCAGGGAGCACGTTCCCGATGGTAGGTGTGTCCAGAACCAGGGGTCACAGTCTGGGGATTCAGGGTGGACATTTAGGACGGAGATGAGGAGACATTTCTTCACCCAGAAAATGGTGAACCTGTGGAATTCATTACCACAGGAAGTAGTTAATGCCAAAGTATTGAATGTATTCAAGAGGTGAAAGTGAGGACTGCAGATGCTGGAGATCAGAGCTGAAAATGTGTTGCTGGAAAAGCGCAGCAGGTCAGGCAGCATCCAAGGAACAGGAGAATCGATGTTTCGGACATCCTGAAGAAGGGCTGATGCAGAGAAACGTCGATTCTCCTCTTCCTTGGATGCTGCTTGACCTGCTGCTCTTTTCCAGCAACACATTTTCAGCTCTGTATTCAAGAGGTGGCAAAATATAGCACTTGGGGCAAATAGGATCAAAGGTTATGGGAGTTGGGCAATCAGCCATGATCTTGATGCATGACAGAGCAGACTCAAAGGGCCGAATGGCCTCCTCCTGCTCCTATCTTCTATGTTTCTATGTTTCTATGATCTGCTGGTGTCCAAGCCTTGTTATGTGTTGTCTTACAGTCAGCATGTCAAAAGAGACATCCTCATGATATTATCACTGCAACACAGTATGAGATGTGAGGAACTGTCAAAAAAGCTCATTGAGTTCATCAACATTGTTTCCCCAATTAAATCCTATAGGAAGGATCTTTTGGGCAAGAAGAATGACCAAACTATTGACTTATTACCTGAGGATACACACAAGTAAGAAGCCATTGTGTCAGCCTGTATTCCTGATGAAAGGATTTTCCTGCTCCTTGGATGCTGCCTGAACTGCTGTGCTCTTCCAACACCACTAATCCAGAATCTGGTTTCCAGCATCTGCAGTCATTGTTTTTACCTCGCCATTATGTCAGGCCAACAGCAATCACATGCTTGGTGCAGCCAGTACGATTACTACATTCAGCAAAGATGTGGAGGTGCCAGTGTTGGACTGGTGTACAAAGTTAAAAATCGCACAACACCAGGTTATAGTCCAACAGGTTTATTTGGAAGCACTAGCTTTCAAGGCGCTGCTCCTTCATTCGGTGGTTGTGGAGTATAAGATCGTAAGACACAGAATTTATAACAAAAGTTTACAGTGTGATGCAACCAAAATGATATATTGAAAAAGACCTGGATTGTTTGTTAAGTCTCTCACCTTTTAGAATGACCATGTTGGTTTCAGTTCTTTCATATGTAAATCCCAGGACTTTTTTTTAGAAGTCGCATTCTTAAGTGCACTTTAACAAAAGGTGCCACGTCAGCCCAGATAATGCATTGAAGGTGTGAGGTGCCCTGTGTGAGGCTGTCCATGCCCCAGTGTTCAGACTGATTCTATTTCTCAAAAAGGGATCTACAGAATCTTGCAAGGATTCATGCAGTTTTTGAGCAAAATAAAATGTAATTCTGCAAGTACAAATTCACCCCACAAACGTATATATGTGTGTGTGTGTGTATGTCTGTGTGTATGTGAGAGAGTATGTACTGCAGTGGGGTCACCTGTAGTGTGACATGAAACCAAGGTCCCAGTTGAGGCCATCCCCATTCCCAAACTTGGCTATCAGCCTCTGATCAGTCACTTTGCGTTGTTGCCTGCCCTGAAGTCGGCATTGGAGGATGGTCACCTGAAGGCCCGAGGTCGAATGTCTGGACCGCTGAAGTGTTCTCTGACTGGGAGGGAACACTCCTGGCCAGTGATTTTTGTGCGGTATCCATTCATCCATTGCCGTAGCCTCTGATCGGTCTTGCCAACGTACCATGCCTCAGGGCATCTTTGCCTGCAGCATAAAGGATAAACAATGTTGGCCAAGTCACATGAGTACCTGCCACGTACATGGTGGGAGGTGTCCCCATATTTAATGGTGGTACCCACGTCCACACTCAGACACATCTCGCAACGAATACCATGACAAGCTTGTATGGTGTTGTCCTGAAAGCCAAGCAGTTTGCTGCGAACAATGATCTGTTTGAGGTTTGGTGGTTGTTAAAAGGGGAGAAGTGGAGGCATGGAGAAGGTCTTGGCGAGGTGCTCGTCCTCATCAATAATGAGTTGCAGACTGCAAAGAACATGGTGTAATTTTTCAGCTCTTGGAAAGTACTGGACAACGAAGGGTGTCTTGTCAATTGCAGCTCATGTCTGTCTCCTGAGGAGGTCATTGTTCACAGCAAACTGCCCGGATTTCAAAACAACACCATACACCCTATCACCGCAAAACATGTTAGAGTGTCAACATGGATACTACCATTACACATAGGGACACCACTACCATCGACCATGTATGTGTCAGGTACTCATGTGACTCAGCCAACGTTGTCTATCTCATACACTGCAGGCAAGGATGCCCTGAGGCATGGTACATTAGCAAGACCGAGCAGAGGCTACAACAACAGATGAATGGACACCGCACAACAATCACCAGTTGAGAAACACTTTAGCGGTCTGGGACATTTGAACTCGGACCTTCAGGTGACCATCCTCCAAGCCGGACTTCGGAACAGGCAACAACACAAAGTGGGCGAGCAGAGGCTGATCGCCAGGTTTGGTACCCATGGGGATGGCCTCCACCCAGACTCACGCAGACCCTCTCTCATACACTAACATATATGCACCCCCCACACTCACACCCGCGCACACGCTCTATCACAGACTTATACCCCTTTACACTCATACTCACAAACATACACACACTCTCTCACAGACACTTACACACCGCCAACCACACACACCCAAAAGCACACACACATATAAGTTTGTGGGGTGAATTTGTCCTTGCATTTTATTTTGCTCAAAAACTGCATGAATCCATATAAGATGGTGTAGATCCTTTTTTTTAGAAATAGAATCAGCCTGAATATTGTGGCACAGACAGCCTCACACAGGGCACCTCACACCTTCAATGCATTGTCTAGGCCGACATGTCACCTATTGTAAAAGTTCACTTGGGAATGTAACTTCAAAAAAACATTCTGGGATTTACATATGAAAGAACTGAAACCAACATGGTCATTCTAAAAGATGAAAGACTTAACAAACAATCCAGATATTTTCAATATATCATTTTTTTTGCATCACACTGTAAACTTTTGCTATAAATTCTGTGTTCTTATGATCTTATACTCCACAACCACCTGATGAAGGATCAGTGCTGTGAAAGCTAATGTTTCCAGATAAACCTGTTGGACTATAATCTGGTGTTGTGTGATTTTTAACTTTGTGCATAAAGCAAAGTGCAATAATCCAACAAAATCTTTAACTGGTATGATTTATCACAAGCACCCAAATGCTGCCAAATTTTTTTCCTAATATCCAGGAAGCAAATAGCATCAAATATTAGTTACAAAGGCCAAGCCAGACCCCAGGACTAAATACAGGTGACAAGATAGCACTGGAAGCAAGGCAAGCATTAGGATGGTGTACAAAGGCAAACCTATCCACGTAGTTCAGGGTCAACCATGTGAAAGGTACATTTCTGGAGATGATCAAGCTTTCCATGTTATTAACCTCACACATCATGTTGACAGTATAAGGTAATCAGAAACTATTTACAACCATTCATATCATAAATCCATGGAAGGCAGGGCATCACATATTAAAAGCCAAGATCAACACAGGAGCTAGTGTCAGCATATCCCCGTGACACCCTGAAACCCTGTATGTCAGCAAGTGGCATTTCATGGTAAAACCTGTGAGAGATATGTCGCAGTGTATCACTAATTCTGTTCATTAGCAGAATCAGATTGCAGTGTCGATGCACAAAGGTCATCTTAGTAAGAGTTGCAAAAAATCCCACAGTCCAAAGATGTGCAGGCCAGGTGAATTGGCCATGCTAAATTGCCCGTAGTGTTAGGTAAGGGGTAGATGTAGGGGTATGGGTGGGTTGCGCTTCGGCGGGGCGGTGTAGACTTGTTGGGCCGAAGGGCCTGTTTCCACACTGTAAGTGATCTAATCTAATCATTATCCAGGGATGGCCTGATAATACTGGAGAAGTTCCTGACAAGATTTGTTAATTTGGGCAATACAGAGAAAAAAATTGGGATATTACGACAAGGTCATTTTCAAGAACAAACTGATCCTAATACCACAGCATTGTGATGAAATTTCATAAGCATTGTCACACAAGGGATCCATGGATATTGAATATACATGAATCTATATGGGGGCCAGGGATAAATCAGGATATTCAATGACTTGTGAATGTCTATCAAAATCAACAGAGGGAGATGTCTTTATATCCACACGAGGTTCAAACCATTCCCTGAAGAAAATAGCAACAAACCTATTCACAGCGCATAAGAAAGATAAAGTTCTTACAATGGATCACTTCACTAAATTTCCTATTGTTTGATGATTTAGTAACACAACAAGTGCTACCATCAGTAACACAAATTTTCAAGCCTGTTCAGCACCAAATAGTGTAGATAACAGAGCACAAAACACTAGCAAACCAATTCAGGATGTGTACAAATTGGGGAGCAAATCATATCCCACAAAGCCCATAACACTGAAAATTCCCATGCCCTTGTTGGCCCTACATCCTCTGGTGTAGAGGACATGAACCACATAAAAACAGGCAGCTTGTAATTCAGTGCTGATCTCAGTGCTGATCTCAGAAAGCAAGGTGAGACAGGCAGAGACTGGCAGCCTCCAAGTAAGTGCTAAAGTAAGTGGAACAAAGGAGCACATGTTAGTGTAAGTGCAATTGCATTCTGTTAGTGAGATGTGTGTCTGTCTCTGTGTGTAAAACGACCTGGCAGAAATAAGTCAGAGGTCTCCCTGAGCCCTGAAATAAATTCAATAAGTAAAATGAAGTGTTGAGTCTGAGAGAAGACAAAATGATGTGGTGAAGTTGGTGGTTTGCCAATGATGACTTGCATGGACAAAGATTGAACAAAGAACAAAGAAAATTTACAGCCCAGGAACAGGCTCTTTGGGCCTCCAAGCCTGAGCTGATCCAAATCTACTGTCTAAACCTGTCGCCTAATTCCTAAGCATCTGTATCCCTCTGCTCCTCACCTACTCATGCATCTGACCAGGTGGATCTTAAATGAATCTCTGTGCCTGCCTCTACCACCTCTACTGCCAACACGTTCCATACGCACACCATCCTCTGTGTGAAGTACTTGCCGCGTGTATCCCCCTTAAACTTTCCACCTCTCACCTTGAAAGTATGACATCTCGTTATTGAATCCTTCACCCTGGGAAAAAAGCTTGTCTCCATCCACCCTATCTATACCCTTCATGAATTTGTAAACCCAATCAGGTCCCCCCTCATTTTCCCTTTTTCTAATGAAAACAAACCTAACCTACTCGACCTCTCTTCATAGCTAGCACCTTCCATACCAGGCAACATCCTCGTAAACCTTCTCTGCACCCTCTCCAAAGCGTCCACATCCTTTTGGTAATATGGTGACCAGAACTGTACACAATATTCGAAATGCGGCCGAACCAATGTCTTGTACAATTTTATCATGACTTGCCAGCTCTTCGGCTCAATACCCCATCCAATGAAGGCAAGCATACTATATGCCTCCTTGACCACTCGATCCACCGATGCAGCAACCTTCAGGGTACAATGGACCTGCACTCCCAGATCTCTCTGCTCATTAACTTTTCTCAAGGCTCTTCCATTCATTGTATAATTTGCTCTAGAATTAGTCTTGCCTAAATTCATCACCTCACATTTGTCTGGATTGAAATCCATCTGTCACTTTTCTGCCCAACTCTCCAGTCTATCTGCATCCTCCTGTATTCTTTGATAGTCCCTTATGCTTTCTGCTACTCCACCAATCTTCGTGTCATCTGCAAACTTGCTGATCATACCAACAGTGCCCTCTTCCAGATCATTTATGTATATCACAAACAACAGTGGCCCCAATACTGACCCCTGTGGAACTCCACTGGTCACCTTTCTCCATTTCGAGAAACTCCCTTCAACTACTAGTCTCTATCTTCTGTTACTCAACCAGTTCTTTATCCACCTAGCTAGAACACCCTGCACACCATGTGACTTCACTTTCTTCATTATTCTACCATGGGGGACCCTATCAAAAGCCTTACCAAAGTCCATGTATATGACATCAACAGCCCTTCCTTCACCTATCAACTTGGTCACTTCCTCGAAGAACTCTATTAAGTTGGTAAGGCACGATCTCCCCCACACAAAACCATGTTGCCTATCACTGATAAGCCCATTCTTTTCTAAATATAAATAGATCCTATCCCTCAGTACCTTCTCCAGCAACTTTCCTACCACCGACATCAGGCTTACTGGTCTGTAGGTACCCAGAATATCCCTACTTCACTTCTTGTAAAGGGGGACAACATAAGTAACCCTCCAGTCCTCCATAACCTCACCTGTATTTAAGGATGCCACAAAGATATCTGTGAGGGCTCCAGCTATTTCCTCTCTTGCCTCCCTCAGCAACCTGGGGTAGATCCCAACCAGTACTGAGGATTTGTCCACCTTAATAACCTCTAGCCTACCCAACACGTCTTCCCTACTTATGTCAACGTGACCCAAACTAATCAAGCTTCTATCTCTAATCTCAAGATTCATCATGTCCCTCTAATCAGTGAACACTGATACAAAGTAATCATTCGGAATCTCACTCATTCTCTCAGGTTCGACACACAGCCTTCCTTCATTATCCTTTAGTGGACCAATCCTTTCTCTAGTTACCCACTTGCTTCTTATATAAGAATAAAATGCTTTGGGATTCTTCTTAATTCTGCTCATTAAAGCTACTTCATGACCCCTTTTAGCCCGCTTGATTCCTCGTTTAAGACTTGTCCTACTCTTCCGATATTCCTCCAGGGCCCGTTCTGTTCTTAGCTGCTTAGACCTTATGTACGCTTTCCTTTTCCACTCGGCTAGTCATGCAATTTCTCCTGTCATCCATGGTCTACGAATCTTGCCTTTCCTATCCTTTGCCTTCAACGGGACATGCCTATCCTGCACTATCTTTGAAAGCCATCCAAATATCAAATGTTGAATTCCCTTCAAACAGCTGTGCCCAATCCACATTTCTGAGCTCCTGCCTAATTTGATAGAATTGGCCTTGGCCCAGTTTAGTACTTTTCCCTTCGGACCACTCTCATCTTTATCCATGAGTATTCTAAAACTTACAGAATTGTGGTCACTGTTCCCAAAGAAATCCCCCAATGAGGAGGACAGTGGTCCAAAAAACATTAAAGATGCAAAGTGGCTCGATAAGCATTCAGTGAGTGGCAGCCATCCTGTACCCACTCAGCTTTACCAGTTGCAAATTTTTTGCCATTTACTTTCCTGGTGGAAGAAACGAGAATTGGAAATAGTACATAAACAGGGTGAGGTGGGGCCTTAATGAGATAGTCATCACTCAATGGCAAATATCTAAAGCTGCCATTTGTGGTTAGAGTGGAAAATCTTTCTTGATGTTGCAAAGCTTATTCCTTTCCTTCTCCTAGAATTCTCTCACCATCTTCAGGATTTCTGATGCCATACCAGGAAGAGAGAATTTCCTCATAGACTCTGGAATGTGGAAGAATGAAAGGTGTTTTCAGTGAAACAGGCAAGGTGCTTGTCAGGGTAGTCACTGGGAGATTTCAGCTGGTGGGGAATGTGGAACACAGGGGTACCCTCTCAGGACAAGTGACCAATCATTTAGGGATGAGGCAAGGACAAATTTCTTTCAACCATGTGTTTAGAATTGTCCATCCTTGAATGCTGGATGTTCCAATGCTGATATTATTTAAAGCTGAAATTGCCAGAGTTTAGATATTGAGATTAAGGGAAAAGTGGTACAAGTGGAAAAGTAAGATTGAGGCACAATATCATTCTGGATCAGATTGAGTGTTGGAGCAGGGTTATATGTCTACTCCTGTTCCCATTTCTTATGTCCTTAATTACATTATCTATTCTTTGCTCTATTACTTTACCATTTACTCATAGAAAGGTGCCTGCTCAGTTAACAATCCATTTGGCCCGCATAAGTCAAATTCTTGGTAATACAAGAATATTCATCTGAAACCTGACAACTCACTTCAATGGGTAATAAAAAATATAAAAAATAAAAAATAAAAGGATCAAAAGAGCATGCATCTACTGAAATGCATGTTGTTCAAGCACGTTAATTCTCCTCAAGTAACTTAATGACCTGAAACTGCACACTACAGTTAAGAGATTTTGTATGTTTCATATTACCTGTTGAATTTGTCGAAGTGCTCATAACATTCAAAAATTTAGTTACTGATATTTTACAGATTACATGTTATACCAACACCATAGGCTCACACTTCACTGTAATATCGAGGGAGGCTGCACTGTCAGAAATGCCGTCTTTTGAATGAGACATTAGGCTGAATCTCCTCTCAGACGAGCACAACAAAATGCAACGATTCAAAAGAAAACAGAGTAACTCGGGCGATTGACTGTGTGGAGTTTGCATGTTCTCCCCGTGTCTGCATGGGTTTCCTCCGGGTGCTCCGGTTTCCTCCCACAGTCCAAAGATGTGCAGGTTAGGTAAATTGGCCATGCTAAATTGCCCGTAGTGTTAGGTAAGGGGTAAATATAGGGGTATGGGTGGGTTGCGCTTCGGCGGGGCGGTGTGGACTTGTTGGGCTGAAGAGCCTGTTTCCACACTGTAAGTAATCTATGGCCCCTGTATGATGACCAATAATTATCTTTAACCAACATCACTAAGTCTGATTACTTCATTGATATCACATTGTTCCATGTGAGATCTTACTTGGTGCAAGTTGGCTGCCAGATTTCCTATATTATTCTAACAGTGACTACACTTTAAACATACTGTAATTCATTGGTTGCAAGGCCCTTTGAAACTTCCAGTGGTCATGAAAAGCTCTATAAATGTAAGTTGTTGGAATTCTTTTCACTCCAACAGCTCAGTGAAACATCAGCCTAGGTGCCAATTCTGACCTGTATTTAATGGTCCCTATTGGAAAGATAAACGTTTGGGGAGAATTGAACTCAGTGCTAATGCCCTCCACTTTCACAGGTTGCTGACATTCACTACTTGGAAGCAAGTGAGCACTGCTGGAGATCAGACTCAAAAAGTGTGGTGCTGGAAAAGGAGGAGCAGGAGAATCGATGTAGAGCTTATGTTCGAAACATCGACTCTCCTCATTCACAACCTGCAGGCTACCCTGAAGAAGGATCACAGGGGAGAGACGTGGGAAAACTGCTTGTGACCTTGGAACTACGACAAGAGAACACGTTTTCACTGTTAGTACTCCTTATTGGAAAATGTTCATGAATTATATAGTTTACTCACCCAACAATATGCTAAATAATGTTATGAGCGTTCCGACAGTTCCCATGATGTACAAGTAGTGTCATCTCAAAAACTGTGGACTGAAAAGAGAATACTTCAAATCATTGTAAAAAGACAATTCACACAAGAACACAAGAAATAGGTGCCAGAGTAAACCCTATGACCCATTAAGCCTACACTATTCAATTAATTTGAACTGAATTGAATTGAATTTATTGTCACGTGTACCGAGGCACAGTGAAAAGCTTTGTCTTGCGAGCAGTACGGGCAGATCACATACATCAACTACACTTTTCCACCTTTGATTTCCTGAATAACAAAAATCTGCGTCCCAGTGTTCAATGTATTCAATGTTGGAGATTTCACAACTCTCTGGGGTGCAGATCTTCAAAGATTCCAATCCTTTTGAGTGAAGAAATTTCTTTGTTTCTCTTACTCAATTTCTGATCACCAATATTGAAAGATCTATCAACTCCTTGTTCACCCATATCTGTACATAAGGAAATGAATAGAGAACTAAGATGTTCTACTCATGTAGGACCAATTGTTAATTTAACAAGAGAAATGAATGGCGAACAAGTATTGAACATTGCACACCTGCATTCGAAATTGGATAGAGACAAGGATGAAACATTGATTAGACTGTGCAATTTTAATATATAAATCAGGCATATAGGAATCCAACATAGCAAAGAGCATACACATACTCAAAACATGGAGGAAAACACCAGAGGCATAGTCGATCAATGCAAGATACGGAGGTTACTGGAAACTTAAAGTAAAAACAGAGTGTGCTGGAGAAATATACTACATCAGGCAGCATGTGTGGAGTAAAAAGATAGTCATTATTTTGAGGCCAATGTGATTCTTTTTTATAACTCGATATAACTCCAATATTAGATTGCTTCCCTCTGTATGCATCTAATGAACACAACTAAATGTCTTGAATATTGTAGTGTGAATAGAGTTCAAAACTTCTTAGAGTCATAGAGATGTACAGTATGGAAACAGACCCTGCGGTCCAACTTGTCCATGCTGACCAGATATCCAAACGTAGTATAGTCCCACTCACCAGCACTTGACCCGTATCCGTCTAAACCCTTCCTATTCATACACCCACCCAGATGCCTTTTAAATGTTGTAATTGTACCAGCCTCCAGCACTTCCTCTGGCAGTTCATTTCATACACACACCACCCTCTGCATGAAAAAGTTGCCCTTTAGGTCCCTTTTAAATTTTTTCCCTGTCACACTAAATCTATGCCCTTTAGTTCTAGAAGCACATAGCCCAGGGAAAAGATTTTGTCTATTTACCCTATCCATGCCCCTCATTCAGCCTCTCCCTATAGCTCAAATCCTCCAACCCTGGCAACATCCTTGTAAATCTTCCCTGAACAACATCCTTCTGATCAGAGGAAGACCAAAATTGTATGCAATATTCCAAAAGTGGCCCAACCAATGTCCTGTACAGCCACAACATGACTTCTCAACTCCTATACTCAATACTCTGACCAATAAAGGGAAGGATACTAAATGCTTTCTTCACTATCCTATCTACCTGCAACTCCACTTTCAAGGAGGTACAAACCTGCACTCCAAGGTCTCTTAGTTCAGCAACACTCCCTAGCACCTTACCATTAAGTGTGTAAGTCCTGCTGAGATTTGCTTTTCCAAAATGCAACACCTTGAATTTATCTAAATTAAACTCCATCGGACACTCCTCAGCCCATTGGCTCATCTGATCAAGATCCCGTTGTAATCTGAGGTAACCTTCTTTGCTGTCCACTACACCTCCAGTTTTGGTATCATCTGCAAGCTTACTAATTATACCAACTGTCTTCACATCCAAATCATTTACGTAAATGATGAAAAGCAATAGACCCAACACACCACTGGTCACAGGCTTCCAGTCTGAAAAGCAATCTTCCACCACCACCCTCTGTCTTCTACCTTCAAGCCTGTTTTGTATGCAAATGGCTAATTCTCCCTGTATTCCATGAGATCTAACCTTGCTAACCAGTCTCCCATGAGGAATTTTGTCGAGTGCCTTACTGAAGTCCATATAAATCACATCAATTTCTCTGCCCTCTTTGTTACTTCTTCAAAAAATTCAATCAAGTTCAAGACATGATTTTCCACACACAAAGTCATGTTGATTATCCCTAATCAGTCCTTGTCTTTCCAAATACATGTAAATCCTAGCTCTCAGGATTCCCTCCAACAACTTGCCCACCATTGATGTCAAGCTTACCAGTCTATAGTTCCCTGGCTTTTCCTTACCACCTTTCTTAAATAGCAGTACCATGTTAGCCAACCTCCCGTGTTCCAGCACCTCACCTGTGACTATACAAATACTTCAGCAAGAGGCCCAGCAATCACTTCCCTCGCTTCCCACAGAGTTCTAGGGTACACCTGATCAGGTCCTGGGGATTTATCCACTTTTATGTGTTTTAAGACATTCTTGTAGCAATCTTTAATGAAAATAGTTCTCCCTGATGCTTCAGTTAACACGTGATAAACTCATTCAGTATATCATGGCACCAACATGGCAGCAAGGACACTGTAACAATGTTAATTAATTCTACATAAATTCCACACAGATTTCACCACTGACCTTATAGACCCAGTGGACACATAAATAGTAAAAGTGTCAGAAATGGATGTGGCCAATTAGGCACTAAAAAGCAGCCTTACACTAGGAAATTGACAGTATGACTAAGATTTTAATTCAAACCTTTAATTTGTCTTCAGCAAGGTAGCAACCAATACCAAAGTCATAGTGAAAGAAGAAGTAAACTGGAGATAATATGATGGTTGGCTGAATTTCAAGTTCATAAGTCACCAGGATCAAGTTTTGTGTCATCTCTAAACTTTGAAATTTCGCCCTATGCACCAAAGTCATTAATATGTATCAGGAAGTATAGCTCAAGGAGAAAGTGAGGACTGCAGATGCTGGAGATCAGAGCTGAAAATGTGTTGCTGGAAAAGCGCAGCAGGTCAGGCAGCATCCAAGGAACAGGAGAATCGACGTTTCGGAATCGGACGTTTCTTCAGAAGGGCTTATGCCTGAAACGTCGATTCTCCTGTTCCTTGGATGCTGCCTGACCTGCTGCGCTTTTCCAGCAACACATTTTCAGCTCAGGAAGTATAGCTGTCTAACACCGACAATTGTGACACCATCACCTCTGTTACAGTCTTCCCTGCTCACCTAGAATATTAACATGCCGATCCTGCCCCCTCACTCAACCATGCCTCCATGACAGCAATGACTTGTATCTTTGTGTGTTAATCAGGACCCTCAAATTATTTATCTTACTGCAAGACTCCCTGCATTATAATAAATGCACTTAACCTTGCCTTGCTCCTTTGTGTCTTTAGTTGACTGTATACACACTGTCTTGTGATTAATTTGGTTTTACTTCTGTATTTGTCTGTGTATTACCCCATAGAACATCTCCACACCATTACTCTCCACTAAAAAAGTTACTTTAAAACCCTGCATAATCCCTTTTTAAATGCCTCTCCACTTTTTACCACCTTTTTACAATTTTGGAACATGAGGTCAACCATCTCAGACTGTAAACTCTTTTTGAACAATAAGAGTTGGTTAATGATTCAGTAAGTCCCATTAAGACCTCTAGACACATTCTTGCTCTCTTACTTGTTTCATCCATACACCCTCTTGTGTCATTCTGTTTCCTGTCTTCCACCCTACCAAAGATGTTCCTTTTTGTTTTTTTTAATTATTAGTTCTCCCTTTCCCTGTCTCTGTATGTGTTAATATACCTGGTTATTGTCTGTTTTGTTTTAATGTTCCAGCAATCTAGTATTGTGCTGTTGTGTTCTCATTCTTTCATGTTTGGAGCCCTGCAAATCACCAAGGCAGTCTATCATTGAGCTGCATCACCTCTAGCAACTGGAATCTACAAACAAAGGTTTGGGCAGCACTGCCTGCAGCTAACAAGGTCATCATGGCCCTGAATTTTCTTGCAAAGGGCTCCTTCTTACGGCGAACACATGACATCAGTGGCAACTCCCAGCTTTCTGCACTGCTATACCCAGAGGGAAGAGAATGGGGAGCTTTCCAATGTAAATCTGTCTATTTTCCATGACATGAGAGTCCTGCAGAAGGGTTACAGTAGTTAGCACTGCTGCCTCACAGTGCCAGGAACCCGGGTTAGATTCCAGCCTTGGGTGACTGTCTGTTGGAATTTGCTCATTCTCCCCGTGTCTGCGTGGCTTTCCTCTGGGTGCTCCAGTTTCCCCTCACAGTCCAAAGATGTGCGGGTTAGGGTGAATTGGCCATGCTAAATTTCCCATAGTGTTCAGGGATGTGTAGGTTAGATGCATTGGTAAGGGGTAAATAAAGAATAATAGGATGGGGCAATGGGTCTGGGTGGCTTACTCTCTGGAGGGTTGTTGTGGACTTGTTGAGTTGAAGGACCTGTTTCCACACTGTAGGGATTCTACGATTCTCACCCTCAACTTTTACAATGTTTAAAATGATGTACAAATAAATCAAGAGTGATGTGCGAAAGCAACATCTCTGCACAGCGAGTAGTTAGGGTATGGAATGCACTGCATGGTACTGAAGTGGAGTCAGGTTCAATTGAGGCATTCAAGAAGGAATTGGATGATTATTTAGATTTAGATTTATTTAAGATTGTCACTTGTACCTAGGTGACAGTGAAACGTGTACAATGTCACCATGTTGGATACAAATGGTGTGTAGGGATATGGGGAAAGGTAGGAGATTGATGCTAGACAAAATGGACCGAATGGCCTCCTTCTAAGCCATCACAGTTCTGTGATTCCGTAATTCTGTGATCTCTTTCCCAAAATCTTAAAACATTTTCTCCCAGCCCTTGTGCCATCAGCTAAAGAGAAAGTCTTTTATTCATTATTCGCTCAAGGGACATGGGCATTTCTGGCTAGGCCAGTATTTATTGCCCATTGGGCAGTTAAGAATCAACCACATTGCTGTGGGTCTGGAGTCACAAATAGGCCACTAACCAGTAAGGGTAACAGATTTCCCTCCCTAAAGGGCGTTAGTGAAATGGATGGTTTTTTTCCTGACAGTCAAAATTGATTTCGCAGCCATCATTAGACCCTTAATTCCAGCTTCTTTTGAATTCAAATGTCACCATCTGCCATGGTGGATTTGAACCTGGGTCCCCAGAACATTAGAACATAAAACATTACAACGCATTTCAGCCCTCGATATTGCACTGACCTGTGAAACCAATCCAAAGCCCATCTATCCTCCACTATTCCATTCTCGTCCATATCTCTAGCCAATGACCATTTAAATGCCCTTAAAGTTGGTGAGTCTATTATTAGCTGAGTTTCTGCATTAATAGTCTAGTGATAATACTACTAGCCCATCACCTCCATATAGCCTTCGTATAGAACCAAAGAATATAATAGCAGGTTGTAGGCCATTTGGTCTTCTGAGCCTCCCCATTATAGAACATAGAACATAGAAGAATACAGTGCAGTACAGGCCCTTTGGCCCTCGATGTTGCGCTGATCCAAGCCCACCTAACCTACACTAGCCCACTATCCTCCATATGCCTATCCAATGCCCGTTTAAATGCCCATAAAGAGGGAGAGTCCACCACTGCTACTGGCAGGGCATTCCATGAACTCACGACTTGCTGAGTAAAGAACCTACCCCTAACATCTGTCCGATACCTACCATCCCTTAATTTAAAGCTATGCCCCCTCGCAATAGCTGACTCCATATGTGGAAAAAGGTTCTCACGGTCAACCCTATCTAAACCCCTGATCATCTTGTACACCTCTATCAAGTCACCCCTAAACCTTCTTTTCTCCAAAGAAAACAGCCCCAAGTGCCTCAGCCTTTCCTCATATGATCTTCCTACCATACCAGGCAACGTCCTGGTAAACCTCCTCTGCACCCGTTCCAGTGCCTCCACATCCTTCCTATAGTATGGCGACCAAAACTGCACACAATACTCCAGATGCAGCCGCACCAGAGTCTTATACAACTGCAAAATGACCTCAGGACTCCGGAACTCAATTCCTCTACCAATAAAAGCCAGTACGCCATATACCTTCTTCACCGCACTATTTACCTGGGTGGCAACTTTCACAGATCTGTGTACATGGACACCAAGATCCCTCTGCTCATCCACATTACCAAAGTGAATCACCTCACACTTAGCTACATTGAACTCCATTTGCCACCTTTCTGCCCAGCTCTGCAGCTTATCTATATCCCGCTGTAACCTGCCACATCCTTCCTCATTGTAAACAACTTTCATTTCATCTGCAAACTTGCTCACCCAACCTTCTAACCCCTCCTCCAGGTCATTTATAAAAATGATAAACAGCAATGGTCCCAAAACAGATCCGTATTTTTTGCAGTAGCCTACCATGGGGAACCTTGTCAAACGCCTTACTAAAATCCATATACACCACATCTACCGCTTTCCCCTCGTCCACCTCCTTAGTCACCTTCTCAAAGAACTTAATAAGGTTTGTGAGGCACGACCTGCCCTTCACAAACCATGCTGACTATTATCGATCACATTATTCCTTTCCAGATGCTCATAAATCCTATCCCTTACAATTCTCTCTAAGGCTTTGCCCACAACAGAAGTGAGACTCACCGGCCTATAGTTACTAGGTTTATCCCTACTCCCCTTCTTGAACAAGGGAACCACATTTGCTAGCCTCCAGTCTTCTGGCACTATTCCTGTAGACAACGAGGATATAAAAATCAAGGCCAATGGCTCTGCAATCTCCTCCCTAGCTTCCCAGAGAATCCTAGGATAAATGCCATCAGGCCCAGGGGACTTATCTATTTTCACCCTTTCCAGAATTTCCAACACCTCTTCCCTACATACCTCAAGGCCATCCATTCTACTTAACTGTGACTCAGTATTCACATCAGCAACAATGTCCTGTTCCTGAGTGAATACTGACAAAAAGTATTCATTCAGCGTCTCCCCAATCTCTTCAACCTCCACACGCAACTTCCCACTACTATCCTTGACTGGACCTATTCCTACCCTAGTCATTCTTTTATTCCTGACATACCTATAGAAAGCCATAGGATTTTCCCTAATCCTACCAACTAAGGACCTTTCATGTCCCCTCCTTGCTGCTCTTAGCTCTCTCTTCAGGTCCTTCCTGGCTACCTTATAACTCTCAATTGCCCCAATTGAACCTTCACGCCTCATCTTTACATAGGCCGCCCTCTTCCATTTAACAAGGGATTCTAATTCCTTATTAAACCACGGCTCCCTCACACGACCCTTTACTCCCTGCCTGACAGGTACATACTTATCAAGGACACTCAATAGTTGCTCCTTGAACAAGCTCCACATATCAATTACGCCCTTGCCTTGAAGCCTACTTTTCCAAGCCACGCATCCTAAGTCATGCCTCACCGCATCATAATTTCCCTGCCCCCAGCTATAACTCTTGCCCTGCAGTGCACACTTATCCCTCTTCATCACTAAAGTAAAAGTCACCGAATTGTGGTAACTGTCCCCAAAGTGCTCACCTACCTCTAATTCTAACACCTGGCCTGGTTCGTTACCCAGAACCAAATCCAGTATGGCCTCACCTCTTGTTGGCCTGTCTACATATTGTGTCAGGAAACCCTCCTGCACACATTGGACAAACACCGACCCATCTTGAGCTTGAGCTGTACCTTTCCCAGTCAATATCAGGAAAGTTAAAGTCTCCCATAACAATCACCCTATTACTTTCACTCTTCTCCTGAATCATCTTCGCAATCCTTTCTTCTACGTCTCTGGGACTATTAGGAGGCCTGTAAAAGACTCCTAACAGGGTGACCTCACCTCTCCTATTCCTAACCTCAGCCCAAACTACCTCAGATGGCGAGTCTTCATCCATCGTCCTTTCCACCGCTGTAATACTATCTTTGACAAGCAATGCCACACCTCCCCCTCTTTTACCCCCACTTCTGACCCTACTAAAACATTTAAACCCTGGAACCTGCAACACCCAATCCTGTCCCTGCTTACCCATGTCTCCGTAATAGCCACAACATCGAAGTCCCAGGTACCAACCCACGCTGCGAGTTCACCTACCTTATTTCGTATACTTCTTTCATTGTAGTATACACACTTCAAGCCACTTTCCTGTTTAAAGGCACCCTCATTTGAGATTGATGCCATGTTCCTAACCTCTCTACACTCCAGGTCCCGCACCCTAAAGCGACAGTCTAGGTTCCCATGCCCCTGCAGAGTTAGTTTAAACCCCGCCCCCCAAGAGCACTAGCCAAGGATACTGGTGCCCCTCAGGTTCAGGTGTAGACCATCCTGTTTATAGATGTCCCAGCTTCCCCAGAAAGAACCCCAGTTATCCAAATGCCGAAATCCCTCCCTCCTGCACCATCCCTGTAGCCACGCGTTTAACTGTTCTCTCTCCCTATTCCTCGACTCTCTATCACGTGGCACGGGTAACAAACCAGAGACAACAACTCTGTTCGTTCTAACTCTGAGCTTCCAACCTAGCTCCCTGAAAGCCTGCCTAACATCCTCAGCCCTTCTCCTACCTATGTCATTGGTGCCAATGTGGACCATGACTTTGGGCTGCTCCCCCTCCCCCTTAAGGACCCGGTCAGAGACATCACGTACCCTTGCACCTGGGAGGCAACATACCAAACGTGAGTCTCTCTCGCCCCCACAAAACCGCCTATCTGTGCCCCGAACTATCGACTATTATTCAGTATGATTATAGATGATCATCCTGTTCCCATTTTCTCCCCGTACACTTTGATCCCATTACAGGGCAGGCTTGACACACAACTAATAGCAAAATGATGTGTAGGTGCATTAAACAGTAATCTGCTCTGGGAGATAAGCTAGGATTACATCCTTGCTCTTCTGCTTCTCCATGGGAAGATAGAATAAAATGTCATGTCTCTTGAGCACAGAGCCTCAGTGACTTCCCTTATGCAACAGTGGTACAAACTGTGAGGTATTGCAAATATCCCCAGCTTCAGCCTGAAAGGATATCAATGCATACACCTTTGTCACTACATTCAACTTCACAACCTCTGGTAATGCAGTCTCTGCCCATGACTTAATTGATGACTGCAATTGCAACAAGTGACACATTTCAGTGAGGCCACTCTCAATCAAACACAAATGTCTCACACATTGTTTCCCACTGAGGTTCAAGGTTAGAAGATTGCTCACTCTACACCCTGGGCCATCTCATGAGAAGTCTCTTCCCTCTCCTCCTCCCTTTTCCAGCAACTTGTCCCATTCTGGATGACCTTCGCTCATTTTCCAAATTATGTTATCTGAAATTTTATAATACTTCCGCATCTGAAAGCAAATAATCTGAGCCAGGGAATCTTAAGGTTTTATACAAGTACTATAACTTCTATCACACATGTTACTTTGGACTTTGACATCACAAAACCTGTGGAAGACACCTGTCACAAGTAGGATCATCATTTACAAGGGCGATTCTTTGAACACATCAAGTCAGTTTCAGAATTTCCAGTTGATGGGCTCCCAGCCTCCTCTTTACCATGGACGTGCAATTCCTTTACATTTCCATTCGCCATCAGGATGGTCTCAGGGCTCACCTTTCTTCTCTGAACCATCTCTATCCACCATCATCCTCCTTCATCTGGCCGAGATCGTCCTCACCCTGAAGAACTTCTCTTTTAACTCCTCTCATTTTCTCCAGATCGAACGGGTTGCCATGGTTACCTGTATAGGCCCCAGTTGTGCCTGTCTCTTTATGGAGTATATGGACTTGTTCCAGTCCTACTCTGGCCACCAGCCACAACCTTTTCTCCAGTAGTTGGATGATTTCATTGGTGCCGCTACCTTTTCTCATTCAGAATTGGATAAAATTGAACAATTTCACTTTCAATTTCCACCTCCTGCTCTCACCTTCAACTGGTCCATCTCTGACCCCTCCCTTCCCTTCCTCCACATCTCTGTTTTCATTTCTGGGTATAGGCTGGCCATCCATATCCCAAACCCACTGACTCCCACAGCTACCTTACCTATCCATCCTCACACCCTGCTTCCTGGAAAGAATCTATTCTATTCTCCCAGTTTCTCCATCTTCATCGCATGTTCTAGTGATGCGCCTTTCACAGAAGAGCCTCAGAAATGTCAAGCTTTTCCTCAATCGAAGACTCTGCTTGTGGTTAACAGGCATCTTCGCTATAACTGGCCCATCTCCCACACGTCTACCCTCACCACTTCTCTTCCCTCCCACAACACCAATTGGGTCCCCCAGTCCTCACCTACCATCCCACAAGCATCCACATCCAGAGGATCATTATCCGCCATTTCTATCACCTCCTGCAGGATGCCACCCTCAGATACATATTCCCCTCCGCTTCCTTGTCAGCCTTCCGCAGTGATACTCTGGACCACTCCATCTCGACTCCAAACACCTTCCCACAGCCTCACAGCACCTTCCCAAGCACCTGCCCGTTTACTTCCTCCCTCCTCACTATCCAAGGCCCCAAGCACACCTTCCAGGTTCACTCAATCCACTCCACAGCGCTCGCTGCTCACAATCTGATCTCCTCTACATTGGGGAAATGAAACACAGACTGCGTGAGCACTTTGCAGAACACCTACATTCTGTCCACAAAACAAAAACACTGAGTGTCCAGTTGCCTGCCACTTCAACACACCACCCTGTTCTCTGGCTAAGATCTCTGTCCCAGGCTTGCTGCATTGCTCCAGCGAAGCTCAGCACAAGCTGGAAGAACAGCATCCCATTCTCTGCTTCAGGACTCAAGTTCAACAATTTTAGATTAGATTAGATTAGATTACTTACAGTGTGGAAACAGGCCCTTCGGCCCAACAAGTCCACACCGCCCCGCCGAAGCGTAACCCACCCATACCCCTACCCCTACATCTACATTTACCCCTTACCTAACACTACGGGCAATTTAGCATGGCCAATTCACCTAACCTGCACATCTTTGGACTGTGGGAGGAAACTGGAACACCCGGAGGAAACCCACGCAGACACAAGGAGAACGTGCAAACTCCACACAGTCAGTCGCCTGAGGCGGGAATTGAACCCGGGTCTCTGGTGCTGTGAGGCAGCAGTGCTAACCATTGTGCCACCGTGCCGCCCTCTTGAACACCTTCTTCTACATCCTTGACCCACCCCCACACTCCAGGCCCTGTCATGACATGGGCTGCTTTCAGTGCAGCCAATCCATTGTCACCTACTTATGGACCCCATCATCAGCTTTCCTTTCTCCTGAGCTGACCATTATCCATCCCATCGTCTGCCTCACTGAGTATCTCTCTTTATGGTACCCAACTCCATCTATTTGCTTACTTCTCCCCAACATGTTGTTCTCAGCATATAACCTAACTGCTAATATTTCTGAAGAAGGGTTGCCAGACGCAAAATGTTAACTCTGCTTTCCCCGCACAGATGCTGCCAGACCTGCTGAGCTTCTCCAGTAATTTTTATTTTTGGTTCAGATTTCCAGCATCCACAGTGCTTTGTTTTGTTATATTGTTGTATGATCTGCCTGTGCCTAGAGCAAGTGCTCGCCCAACCTGGCCAATATGACAGTCAGCACAATCTTACCCGCAAGCATTTACATGTGATCTGGATGTTATTTTGGAGTCAAAGTCACTCATAAATTTAAAACATGGACATTAACAAAACCAATTCCTCCCAATATCCTCTACCACCTCTGTAATACTTTCCTTTCACTTGTCAAGACCTTGATCATTTGGACTAAAGGGTGGAGGAGTAGCAGATGGAGATCAATTTAGGTAAAGCATGAGATCAAGGTCAATTTCAAAAGAAATAAAGAGAAATATTGTCAAAATGAAACATTGCTACCTGAAAAAAATTAGAGAAGGAGCAAAGTCTGATTTCAGGGCACAGACAAAGAATAAATGAGTCCAACTATCAGTTCATTTCAGACCCGGAAGGATTTTGTAACTAAATTGAAGGATAAAGTTTGCAATAACCAAATCAAAGTTTAATATTTAACCAGAAGCTGCTGTCGTCAGGGGTGTTACCTACAGCCTCTCCCACTTAGCCAAAATTCATACCACTTTGAAAATGGTGAAAATACCTTGACTTATTTTCATAAGAGTGATTAACACATTGGTGCTGCATTTCAGAAAGGCAAATCAGGGCAGGACTTACACGCTCAATGGTAAGGTCCTGGAGAGTGTTGCTGAAACAAAGGGACCTTGGATGGAAGGAACATAGTTCCTTGAAAATAAACTCTCAGGTAGACAGCATAATGTCGAAGTCGAGAGTATGGTGTGGAAAAAGCACAGCAGATCAGACAGCATTTGGGGAGCAGGAGAATCAACCTTTGGGCTCTTGCCAAAACGTCAATTCTCCTGCTCCTCGGATGCTGCCTGACCTGTTGTGCTTTTCCAGCACCATGCTCTGGACTCTGATCTCCAGCATCTGCAGTCCTCACTTTCTCTAGGATAATGAAGAAGGCATTTGGTATCCTTGTCTTTATTCGTCAGTACATTGAGTATAAGAGTTGGGAGGTCATGTTGCAGCTCTACACTATAATTGGTTAGGCCACTTTTGGAAGACAGCATTCAGTCTGGTCTCCCTGCTATCGGAAGGATGTTGTGAAACTTCAAAGGGTTCAGAAAAGATTTTCAAGGATGTTGCCTATGTTTGAGCTATAGGGAGAGGCTGAATAGGCTGGACTGTATTCCCTGGAGCATCAGAAACTAAGGGATAACCTTTATAAAATCATGAGGAGCATGAATAGCCAAGATCTTTACACCAGGATAGTAGAGTCCAAAACTAGAGGGCATAGGTTTACAGTGAGAGGGAAAAATTTTAACAGGAATCTAGGGGACAACTTTATCAGTCAGAGGGTGGTGCATGTATGGAATGAGCTGCCAGAGGAAGTGGTGAAGACTGGTACAATTACAACATTTAAAAGGCATATGGATAGGTATATAAATAGGAAGCATTTTGAAGGTTATGGATTAAGTGCTGGCAAATGGGACGAGATTAATTTAGGACAGCTGGTCAACATGGACGAATTGGACCGAAGAGTCTGTTTTCATGCTATACAGCTCTATGACTCTAAATGTCTCTCCTGCCACTTTTGTCAAAAATGTACGAGTCGGGGAAATGTTGATGCAGTGACGTAATGGCAATGTCACTGACCAGGGATCCAGATTAAGGTTTCCCTGTGACCCGAATTCAAATCCTACTTTGGCAGTGGTAAAATCTGAATTCAATTAAAAAGTGGAATAATCTTAAGAATACGAGACATCTTACAATTGTCATAAAAGCCCAACTGGTCCACAAATATCCTTTAGGGGAAGAATTCAACTGTCCTTACGTGGTACAGTCTACATTTGATTTCAGACCGACAGCAATGTGGTCGTCTGTTTGCTCTCAAAAATGCCCAGTTCATGGTCGACGTAGGATGGTCAACAAATGGCAACCTTGTCTGCATTACCCACACCCCATAACAGAATATTCAAAACTCTGAAGCAAACAAACCCTTCTGTTGGCACTTGAGCTAAACAGCCTTCTTGTTCTCATCACACACTTTAAACTTAATCAAATGACATTTCCTATACTGTCACTTCTTAATTGAGTTAACTTCCTCCTGAACTCATAGCAGTGTATCTCTAAAATGCAAATGTATACATACCTGCTCGTTGGCTTTGCCAAGAAGAAAGTAAAACTTTCATTTTCTTACTTCTGTGAAGCGTACACAAGCAATAGTAAATCATTAAAGAACGTTTCGGTGTATTCTCAGTATCGCCCTGAGCATAAGTCAACATAAAGTCTAGGACCCAAGCCCAAAACAAGATTAACGTTCAAAGCTTGAGATCAAGGTCAATTTCAAAATAAATAAAGAGAAATATTGTCAAAATGAAACATTGCTACCTGAAAAAATTAGAGGAGGAGCAAAGTCTGATTTCAGGGCACAGACAAAGAATAAATGAGTCCAACTATCAGTTCATTTCAGACCCGGAAGGATTTTGTAACTAAATTGAAGGCAAAAGTTTGCAATAACCAAATCAAAGTTTAATATTTAACCAGAAGCTGCTGTCGTCAGGAGTGTTACCTACAGCCTCTCCCACTTAGCCACAATTCATATCGCTTTGAAAAATGGTGAAAATACCTTGACTTATTTGCATAGGAGTGATTAACACATTAGTGAAACTAAAGTAATGTATTGCTTTCAAAATGACATGACTCTCATGAAAACAATGACCCGGATATACTAATGACCATCTAATTGTCAGAACAGGACAGGCTGGAATTATCAAATGCAACAGATTTTGTGGGAATTACTCTGGGAAACTGACAATTTAGATTGGTGAGACAGCCTGTATCTGGAACCTTTTGAGCGTTCAGGGGGTTCTGCTCTGTTAGATTGGAGTTAGGCAATTAAAAACCGACAGCTAAAACTTAGGCTTTCTTGGTCGTGTGAGTTGGAGGCATTCTCACTGTGAAACCTGGTACAATTTCTCACTGTAGCTTAACGAACATGCCTCATTAACTACTCTGCCCTTATGGTAACCCTTACGTCTAATTTTAGCCCAATCTCGCTAGCACTGTTGCCAGAATAACTCACCAGGTATCTGCTGAAAGACCAGCATTGCTGGTGCATGACCCAAATTTAAGAGGCTGCTATACTTCTGGAGGAACACTGATATTCCGAAGCGGCCCTGCTTGGTCAAGGACAGTATCCGAACAGAGCAGATAGGTGGGACTTGTTTAGTTTTGGATTATGTTCAGCATGGGCTGGTTGGATCGAAAGGTCTGTTTCTATGCTGTATGACTCTATGACTCTTTATCTATAGAAGAGGAAGGCAATGTCACAATTCTTCACCAGGGAGCTGGAGGTCTTCATGGACATGGTGCTGTAAAAGAAGGGCTTTCTCTTTGAAGAGGACCACCACAGGAGGCCACTTGCTCCAAGGTCACCAAACAGGTTATGCTACTGAAATGGCACAGAGGAATAACTTGAGTCACAAAAGAAGGTCAATGACCTTCTTCTCTCGGCCAAGGTCAGTCCCACTCTTTTATTTGCTAATTCACACTCTGTCTTTGCTAGAGCACCCATTTCCCACCAGGACACATGCTCTGTTGCTCCCACTTTTACCTGCAACATCTTCTCCCACTTGCTCTGTACTCCCACACCAGCAAACCCTGCATGACCCGTATATTGTTTATTCACTCATACAGGACACCTTTTGGACCAGCACTAACTTTGACATATAGATACAGTGGCTACAAGTGCAAGTTAGGAATACTGCAGCAAGCAAATCACGTCCTGATTCCCCAGAACCACTCTGCCATTTACAAGGCAAAAGTCAGGGGTGTGATGGAATGCACTCCACTTGCCTAGATGAGTGCAGCTCCATCAAGACTCAAAATGTTGGCACTATCCAAGACAAAGTAGCCTGCTTGATTGGCACCATATTCACAACCTCCACTCCTTTCACCACTGACGCTCAGTAGCTGCAGTATGTGCCATCTACGAGATGCACTGCAGAAATTCACCAAACTCTTAGACAGCACATTCCAATCCCAAGAACACTTCCTCTAGGACAATATCAGAAGATGCATGGGAACACCACCAACTGCAAGTTCCCCTTCAAGCCATGTAGTATCCTGACTTAGAAATATATCACCACTTTTTCCCACAGCAGCTTCCCCCACTCCATACCCTCCCCCCGTCACCATCCCTTTTCCCCTTAGTTTCTGTGGATGGACTCGACAGTTTGACCGTGGCCCACCCGTTAAACCAACCACTGCCCCAGACAAAATGAGCCTTGTTCTCTGACTGATGGCAACACATTTATCTCTTTGGCAACATCATACCTCCTCCAACCCTCTCGACTGGCCACAGTGGAGGCCCAGGGCCATTGGCTGGACTGCAGACCCATAGACCCAATGACCAAAACCACCATAACTAGGCAGCAGACTGTGATTAATCCCTTACAATGGTATCAGAGACTGCTCTTTACTTGCTGTGCCAGGGCCCCAGACAGATGAGTGCCTCCATGGACCTCAATGAGGACCAGCCTTCTTGGACTTTGAGAAATTGCTACCGTCTAGTTGCATGTGCAGTGCATTTGCCTTATAGTATCCTGGCACATGGTGCAATAGTGATATTAGTGTAACACCCTGCTATGTCACCCTAGGATGTCAGGTCCCTTGATTTAAAATATTGATGGAAAGGATAGGCCAGATCTAAAAGTTGAAGTTCTAAATTGGAGAAAGGCCAATTTTGACGGTATTAGGCAAGAACTTTTGAAAGCTGATTGGGGGCAGATGTTCGCAGTTAAAGGTATGGCTGGAAAATGGGAAGCCTTCAGAAATGAGATAACAAGAATCCAGAGAAAGTATATTCATGTCAGAGTGAAAGGGAAGGCTGGTAGGTGTAGGGAATGCTGGATGACTAAAGAAATTGAGGGTTTGGTTAAGAAAAAGAAGGAAGCATATGTAAGGTATAGACAGGATAGATCGAGTGAATCCTTAGAAGAGTATAAAGGAAGTAGGAGCATACTTAAGAGGGAAATCAGGAGGGCAAAAAGGGGACATGAGATAGCTTTGGCAAATAGAATTAAGGAGAATCGAAAGGGTTTTTACAAATATATTAAGGACAAAAGGGTAACAAGGGAGAGAATAGGGCCCCTCAAAGATCAGCAAGGCGGCCTTTGTGTGGAGCCGCAGAAAATGAGGGAGATACTAAGGAAGTATTTTGCATCAGTATTTACTGTGGAAAAGGATATGGAAGATATAGACAGTAGGAAATAGATGGTGACACCTTGCAAAATGTCCAATTTACAGCGGAGGAAGTGCTGGATGTCTTGAAACGCTTAAAGGTGAATAAATCTCTGGACCTGATCAGGTGTACTCTAGAACTCTGTGGGAAGCTAGGGAAGTGATTGCTGGTCCTCTTGATGAGATATTTGTATCATTGATAGTCACAGGTGAAGTGCCTGAAGACTGAAGGTTGGCTAACATAGTGCCACTGTTTAAGAAGGGTAGCAAGGACAAGCCAGGGAACTATAGACCAGTGAGCCTGACATTGGTGGTGAGCAAGTTGTTGGAGGGAATCCTGAGGGACAGGATTTACATGTATTTGGAAAGGCAAGGACTGATTCAGGATAGCCAACATGGCTTTGTGCGTGGGAAATCATGCCTCACAAACTTGATTGAGTTTTTTGAAGAAGTAACAAAGAGGATTGATGAGGACAGAGCAGTAGATGTGATCTATATGGACTTCAGTAAGGCATTCGACAAGGTTCCCCATGGGAGACTGATGAGCAAGGTTAGATCTCACGGAATACAGGGAGAACTAGCCATTTGGATACAGAACTGGCTCAAAGGTAGAAGACAGAGGGTGGTGGTGGAGGGTTGTTTTTCAGACTGGAGGCCTGTGACCAGTGGAGTATTACAAGGATTGGTGCAGGGCCCTCTACTTTTTGTCATTTATATAAATGATTTGGATGCAAGCATAAGAGGTGCAGTTAGTAAGTTTGAAGATGACACCAAAATTGGAGGCGTAGTGGACAGCGAAGAGGGTTACCTCAGATTACAACAGGATCTGGACCAGATGGGCCAATGGGCTGAGAAGTGGCAGATGTAGTTTAATTCAGATAAATGCGAGGTGCTGCATTTTGGGAAAGCAAATCTTAGCAGAACTTATATACTTAATGGTCCTAGTGAGTGTTGTTGAACAAGGAGACCTTGGAGTGCAGGTTCATAGCTCCTTGAAAGTGGAATCACAGGTAGATAGGATAGTGAAGAAGGTGTTTGGTATGCTTTCTTTTATTGGTCAGAGTATTGAGTACAGGAGTTGGGAGGTCATGTTGCGGCTGTACAGGACATTGGTTAGGCCACTGTTAGAATATTGCACGCATTTCTGGTCTCTTTCCTATCGGAAAGATGTTGTGAAACTTGAAAGCGTTCAGAAAAGATTTACAAGGATGTTGACAGGGTTGCAGGATCTGAGCTATAGGGAGAGGCTGAATAGGCTGGGGCTGTTTTCCCTGGAGCATCGGATGCTGAGGAGTGACCTTATAGAGGTTTACAAAATTATGAGGGGCATGGATAGGATAAGTAGACAAAGTATTTTCCCAGGGATCGGTGAGTCCAGATCTAGAGGCATAGGTTTAGGGTGAGAGGGGAAAGATATAAAAGAGACCTAAGGGGCAACCTTTTCACACAGAGGATGGTACATGTATGGAATGAGCTGCCAGAGGATGTGGTGGAGGCTGGTACAATTGCAACATTTAAGAGGCATTTGGATGGGTATATGAATAGGAAAGGTTTGGAGGGATATGGGCCGGGTGCTGGCAGGTGGGACTAGATTGGGTTGGGATATCTGGTCAGCATGGACAGGATGGACCAAAGGGTCTGTTTCCATGCTGTACATCTCTAAAACTCTAAGACTCTCTGACTGAGGACTGCAGACTGGCAAGGCAAGCTGACTGGTTGTTTAACTGTGTTAGTTGGCACGACAAGGCAAGGCAGGCACGATACAATCAGACAGGTAAACATTAACTGAGCTAGCACTAAGTGAGAGCTCTGAAATGCAGCCTGTCCATTCGATGAGCTGCGTACCTGTCCGTGCAGGCAGTGTCCTTTCAATGCTAGCTGCTGGTATCCCCCCTTAATGCACGACTGTGCTTCCTGACCATCCTGTAAGTGAATCAGAGAGACATGACGATGGCCATGGAGGCTTGCAAATGACCAGATGCCAATGTCCCTGGATGAGGAGTGCATGTGGCTGGTGGCTATGGTTCTGGAGATGCCATTGAGAAACATAGCGACACTTCACAGCCAGTGATGATCTGAAGTCACCAGGGTAACCGTTCTGAATTCCACATTGAGAATTTGCAACATCCAGCTTGTCTGGCGAATTTGGCGAGATCGGAAACTGAATATTAATGAGGCAAGTTGCAGCATTAATAAAGCATTTAACAAGAAACAATTCCCCCTCATTGGCAAGACATCCACTCCTAGCCAAGAGTGTGGTGCTGGAAAAACACAGCATGTCAGGCAGCATCTGAGGACCAGGAGAATCGCTCTTTCGGGCATAAGCCCTACATCAGGAAAGATTTATGCACGAAACATCGATTCTTCTGCTCCTCAGATGCTGCCTGACCTGCTGTGCTTTTCCAGCTTCACAGTCTCGACTCTGATCTGCAGCATCTATTGTCCTCACTTTTTCCTCCAAGACATCCACTCCTAGCCTGACACCCCTTCTCCCGCCAACCTGAAACATCTATGGCAACCAGTGACACCGACCGACATCACCCATTTGATCGTCAGTACCAATTCCGGGCTGTGACAACTCCACCCCTCCTCATCCCAGCCAGCACGGCAACTCCATCTCCCACTAATCCTAACCACCCCTCATCCATCCTTCTCAACACACCATCCAACCATAAGCACGCCATCACTGACCTAGCACTCTACTTCCCTGGCATTCTAACCACTTGTCACCGCACCCACCAAGGTGGGAGTTCCCACCTAAAAATGTGGACTCAGTACAAACAGGAAAAAAAGACATGTGAGCAGAATATCATTCCAACTGTGATTGCCACTCCTCAGAATGTTCAGGCCAATGTGTGATTAGTCAAGAAAAAACAGTTGCCCACAATAAGAAGCCTCTTATTGCTTCACAAGTAACAACTTTTATCAGTTCACACAGTAGGAAAGGTAGTCAAACTATCTGTGGCATGCACAATAATAGAATATAGAATGACTCACATTTGGAGTATTGGATGCAGTTTTGTGCCCCATATCTCAGGAAGAATGCATTAGCCATGGAGCACGTTCAAAGAGATTCATGAGAATGGTCCAAGGAATGATAAACTTAACATATGAGGAACGTTTGAGGACTCTGGGTTTATATTCGACGGAGTTTAGAAGGATGAGGGGGGTTCTAATTGAAATGAACAGAATACTGAATGGCCTGGACAGAGGAGATGTTGAGAAGAATTTTCTGCTATAAGGAGAAAATAGGGCCTGAGGGCACGCCTTAGAGTAAAAGGAAGACCTTTTAGAATGGAGATAAGGAGAAACTTCTTCAACCAAAGAGTGTGAATCTATGGAGTTCATTGCCAGAGAAAGCTGTGAAGGCCAGGTCATTGAGTATATTTAAGACTGAGATTGATTGGTTCTTGAATATCAAGGGGATCAAGGGTTACAGGGAGAAAGCAGAAGATTGGGGATAAGAAACTTATCAGCCATGATTGAATGGCAGAGCAGGGTTGATGTGCTGAATGGCCTAATTTCTGCTCCTACATCTGTATCTGCAGGAAACATTACATTTGTACCATTCACTCCTTGTTTGCTCAGTGAGAGAGTTTTGTGTGCCCTAGGTACATTTTTTCAATACATTGCTGCCTGTCTGATTCTCACCTGAAAAGGTAGTTTCCATAGTACTCCAAATTGGCACAAGCACCTCGGCTGATATATCCAATGCTTTCACTTATCTCTTCATGTTCCAACATTACCCTCTGAGCCTTGCTAGGTTAGCCATGGGCAGCTGTCATGCTGCACTGACCCCTGTCAAAGCCAGGATGTTGGTGACTGTCATGCCCCTTCCATACTAATTAACGTCTTCCAAAACGCTATCTTCCCCCACCTTTGTCTGTTGAGTTGCCCCCATCACAAATATTATCCTCTACATCCCAGTAGGCTGTTCCCAGTCACCACTATTGACTTCCTAGCTTGCCTACCACAGCACTGGCTCCTGGTAACAGCCTCTTGACTTTCATTAAAACAGTCTGACCGTGAGCCAAACGGTAGACTCACACAGCGATCATGTCACAGTTGGAGACAGATGCTAAGGGGTTATACTTGGCTATGAGAGGAGGTAGTTTTATATTTGATTCAACAGGAGAAAGCAAACAAAAGGCAATGGAGTGAAAAGATTAAAGAAACAAGAGAAATCCTGTCAGAAGAAGAGTATGTCTTCAAAATGAGTCCATTGGACCGTACAAGTACGGAATCAGCAGATACCACAGAACCTGGAAAAGACATCTTTATCCATTGATGTGGCAATCTCGGTTTTCAAGGCTTCTTCTGTAATAGAAATATAAGAACATATTACAGCCATTCAATACTAAAGACTGTTTCACCATTCAATTTGATCTTTACTGATCTATAGCTCAGGTGTACTTT
This sequence comes from Chiloscyllium punctatum, assembly GCF_047496795.1. Lineage (NCBI taxonomy): Eukaryota > Metazoa > Chordata > Chondrichthyes > Orectolobiformes > Hemiscylliidae > Chiloscyllium > Chiloscyllium punctatum. The sequence goes on along the minus strand of NC_092753.1, from coordinate 83,837,232 downwards.
TGACCCACTGCAACTGACATCTTACCAAATCAAAACCTAGAAAATTGCAAATTCAGGACTTCAATTGGTCTAGCAAGAAAACCTTTCAGGAAAGAAAGAGGCACACAATCCCAACATTTTGTTTGGAAATAAAATGCTATCTGGTTTTACCTCGAGTGTAAGTAATCATCTGAACTCTCTTTGTTCTTAGTCCACAGTTCTTAGTTTCTCACCATTTAGAAATCATTCAGGCAAAATCATTCCATAAAATGATGAGGTGAATGTCCATCCTTCTGTATTTGATGGTGACAATTGAGAGATCAACCTTGAGTAAGGACTAGAAAGAATCACGTAATTGCACGAGAATCATGAAAATCAATTTGAATCTGACCATGCTTTTGTGACACTCCCTCAGTTTTGTCCTGAATGACACTGCAAATAATGTGCTCAGGTCCTGGAGTTGATTTTGAGGGTGTGATGTTCTTACAAAGAGATAAGAGCCCTATTAACTGTGTCACACTGATACTCGATGCAAAGTTAATGGTATTAAATTGTACTTTGCTGAGCTCAAAACTGATCACTTGCAGCAATTTATTGTCACAGACCTTTGATATCACATAATAGTTACAAGTAAAAACAATGGAAATGATTTTTTATTCATGCACCAGCAATCCCCCTGGACAAGGAGGAGATAATGCCAAAACTATGGCTATAAATTTAAAATGGTCACAGTAAACCCAATAAAGAATTTAGGGAAATATGTTTTACACACAATGTTGTTTATTTATGATAATTGCTAACAAAAGAAAAATATAAGAGCATAAGAACATTTGATATTGAAGTAGTCAAAGGTCATTCAGCCCATCGAGCCTGCTCGACTATTCAATAAAATCATGGCTGATATAATGTATCTTTACTTTCCTGCCTGCCCTCCTAACTCTTCAATCCTTGCTAGTTTAAAATTTCTCAAGTTTGAATGCATTCAATGGCCCAGCCTCCACTGTTCCCTGGGGATAAGAATTCTGACCACTAATAAATTCTTGAGAGAAGAAATTACTTCTCATTTCAGCATTAATCCCTTAGTTTTATGGCACGGTGGCTCAATGGTTAGCACTACTGCCTCACAGTGCCAGCAGCCCGAGCTCGATTCCAGCTCAGGGCAAGTGTCTGTTTGGAGTTTGCATGTTCTCCCCATGTCTGCGTGGGTTTCCTCCAGGTGCTCTGGTTTTCTCCCACAATCCAAAGATGTGCGGGTTAGGTGAATTGGCCATGCTAAATTACCCATAGTGTTCAGCGGTGTATAGGTTAGGTGCATTAATCAGGGGTAAATGTAGGGGAATGGATCTGGGTGGGTTTCTCTCCGGAGGGTCAGTGTGGACTTGTTGGGCCTGTTTCCACACTGTAGGGATTCTATTATACTATTTTTAATTTGTGCTTCCTACTGCTAGGTTCCATCAAGACAGCCCCGTCAGAATCTAATATGTTTCATTGAAGTCACCTCTCATTCTTCTAATCTTGAATGAATGTAGGCCCAACCTTTCACAATAAGACAACCCATTTATCCCAGGAATCAGCTGAGTGAACCTGATCAGAACTGTTTCTAATTACAGTTCAGGTGAATTGTATAAGCTAGATAGATACAGGACAGAGGGAAAGGAAGATTTTGCTTTCGGGTAAGGAAGGCAGATGGGAGAAGACTGATTGTCTACTGATAAACATTTAAATGGGTCATTTGGACCCAGTGGCCATTTTATGCTGTAACTGCTATGCAATTCTACCTCATTAAGCTAGGGCAATGCTATATTAGTGCAGAACATGTTGGGTAGAGGGGATAGTGGAGCAGGGCAAATAGCCAGAAGGCAGTGTCCATTTTAATAGAGTCCCTACAGTGCAGGAAGTAGGCCATTCAGCTCATCAACTCCACACCGACCCTCCGAATAGCATCCCACCCAATCCCTGGAACACTGCATTCCCCTTGGCTAACCCACCCAGCCTGCACATCCTGGGAAACCATGGGGCACTTTGCCATGGCCAACCTACCTTAGCCTCGGACTATGGGAGGAAACTGAAGTGCCCAGAGGGCACATACACAGATAAGGCGAGAATGTGTGAACTCCACACAATCAGTAACCCGAGGGTGGGATCGAATCCAGGTCCCTGGCACTGTGAGGGAGCAGTGCTAACCATTGGGCCACCATGCCATTGAGAAAAGGTGAAAGTCCTTTCAGGAGCCCCTCACAGATCTGTTTACAAAACACTGCCTTGGAAATTAATATTAAGTTACTGGAATAAAAGTTCATCTTTGATGTGTCATGAAAGTCTAAATTTACTGAAGAATGCAAAAAAAATTTAAAGTCAGCCATGTCCTGTGAAAGAAAAGTCAAAGTGTGCACACAGCATGTGTCGAAGGCTTAACGCTGAAGAAAACACTTTTGTGGAAACGTTCTTATCCTTCAGACTGACAAAGCAAAGATAGGGAATGCAATCCTACTCCATGCCAAAAGACTACAATGAGTTTGCTGCTTGTTTCACTATTAGCAAGTCTGCAGTTTTGTATTGAACATTTGGACTCAGCTGACTGTTCTGACATTTGTGTAGAGATTTAAGAATTAGCTTTGAAGTCGCAGTATGTTAGTAACAAATGTGTTATTGCATGAATAAGTATACTCAAAGGCATTCTTCTGTCCTTTATTTTAACAAATTCATTAACCAATGGCCTTTGTGCAAATAGAAAATGGAAAAATTTCATACACTAAGCCAACCCAATAGATATTAATACCACACAATGTGATTTCAGCCTGCAAGTTTCAAATAAATTGACAATTCAAATATTATTCCAAAGCTGATTTTATCTTCACGCCAAGCTCTTGCAGTTGGAGGATTTCCATAACTCTAACCGAACTGCTCTAACCCACTCCTTGCCAGAATGAAGTACTTATTCCACATTCACATCACATACTTTCCCATCTCCCATTCAATATTTAACATTTGTTGGGTTGAATTTCATTATTCAATGCTCTGCCTGACTGCCCTGCATATCTAAATGTGTTTACATTCGCAAAACTGCTCAACGAAATAAAGACAGGCACAAAAAATCCAAGTAACTTTTTTATTATCACCATTTGACACTGTTCAGAAGAAGGCAATTCAACCCATCATAAAGTATGTTTGCCATTTAACAGAGTTTTCCAATTAATTCCATTCTCTCTTTCCCCACAATAATATTTTCATTTATCGATATGGATACAACTTTTGGATTTGTTTGAGATTCATGGTGCAAATTTTCACAGATCATAATTCGAGTTGTTGCACTGGTCACCAGCGAGCACTTCATTCTCATTTTCTAGTTCAATCCCTGTAGTGCAAGAAGCAGGTCATTTGGCCCATCGAGTCTACACCCAGCCTTGGAAGAGCACTGCACCCAGACCCACCCCCTAACCTATCCCCATAACTCTCCATTTCCCATGGCTAACTCATCTAGCCTGCACACTTACCACTGACCAATCCACTTAACCTGCTTATCTTTGAACTGTGGGATGAAACTGCAGCCCTTGGAGAATACCTAACACAGGTAGGGGGAGACCATGCAAACTCCAGAGAGTTACCCAAAGCTGGAATCAAACCCAGGTTCTTGGTGCTGTGATACTGGATTAGTGGTGCTGGAAGAGCACAGCAGTTCAGGCAGCATCCAACGAGCAGCAAAATCGACGTTTCGGGCAAAAGCCCTTCATCAGGTTGGATGCTGCCTGAACTGCTGTGCTCTTCCAGCACCACTAATCCAGTATTTGGTTTTCAGCATCTGCAGTCATTGTTTTTACCTTCTTGGTGCTGTGAGGCAGCAATGCTAACCACTCAACGATCGTGCCACCCAATAAAGGAAGTGCGTATACTTATGGGAAACAGGAAGACAACAGGTTGAACCTCTGGTTCCCATCTGGTCAGAGATTCCAGCACATGGAGCAGTATTTAATGCAAGCAACTATGGTCTCATTCATTATTTAGAGAAACATTGAGACCCACTGTCACCGCCTCTGGGAAACGTCCACTGGTTCAACAGCTTCTCAGGTACATAAGGGGTCAGTGGTGGACCTTTTCTGGGAGCAGGGACTCTAAACTCCAAGCCAACCCCCTCCCTAGCCCCACCCCCTCACTCTCTAAGAGCTGCCAGTGAATCAGCAACAGGCAGCTTCCCATTCCATGCAGCAGCAGCAACATGAACAGTGGTACCTGTTCCCCATGCACCTGGGGAAAGGCCTCCATTTCCTGAGCAACCTGGGCCACAGGTGAATGAGTATAGGATGGCAGTTGTGGAGGGGGAATCAGCAGCAAGTGACAGTGGATCAAGTACACTCCAACCCCTTCTCAATGCCAGGGTTTGCAATCATGCACTTTGGATAAGGTTCCCACATGCCTCTCACAAATGCTCCCCCATCATCTTCTGAAGTGCTGCAATAGCTTTTCCAGCTTCTCTTGTGGTGACGGCCTCGCCTGTACTGGAATCGAATACCAGCGGCAGGAAGGTGAGGCCCTTGTGTGGCCATTGATTTCCCACTGAAGAGTTTCATTGCAATGACCAGCCATCAGCCAATCCACCCTGAAATGGCATGGTCATGTCACCATCGCAGCAACTAAATATCCACCCACCTCTAAATTCACTTTAGAAGAGTGCATTAAATTAGAATTAGAATTTAATTTATTGTCACATAGGCGTGAGTACAGTGAAAAGTGTACACTGTCACCCTTCCTAGCACCATCTTACATACTAAAAGGTACCTGGGTACAAAATCTTAGGTAAAGGGGAAAAGTAAAGAAACAAGTTAAAAGTTAAACATTACAGTCCTTCTTAGTGTTAACTAGAAAAATGCAGAAGCAAATTTAAAAGTCCAACATTACAGTCTTTAAGTGCTGAGCCATGCCGGCCTCCCACTCCCGACCAGGGTTTGGTCTCCTCCACTTTGACCTGCTCCCCCTGCCCTGGCTCTCCGGAAATACCAGGAGACCTTGATTCGCCTGTTCTCGGCGCTACCCCAGAAGGTAGGGGACCTCTCTCACCGCCATGTTGGACTCACTCTTCCCAGTCAAAGGCCCAATCCAGGCTCCCTCGCCGCTGGCCCACTCTGGACACCAACAAACCCGCAATTTCATTACCACAGCTGCTACCACAACTGAGCTCGCTCCAGTTCATAATAAAGTAATAAAAAAGCTAAAAACCTCAAACTAAAATAAAATCGAGAGAAGAAAAAAAATGAATTCTCTCCTTTGAGCCATAACAGAACAGAAAGAAGCCATTTGGCCCATCAAATCCATGCTAGTACTTTGTGGAACAATCCGGTCAGTGCCACTCTTCGGTATATCCCCTGGCCCTGTATGTTTAATTGTCTCAAATACAAATGCAATTCCTTTTCACAATCATTTATTGTCTCTGCTTCTGCCACACTCATTGGCATTGAATCTCTGATAAGAGATTCTTCCTCACAATTCCCTACTTTACAACACTTGGCCAAAACTTTAAATCTGTGTCCAACATTCTTGTATCATCAGCTAATTATGTTTTCTTGTCACCTTCACACAACATTTAAGAATATTAAATGCACAATTACAATGCTGAGGCATACAAAGCTATGGGCCAATTACAGGAAAATGGGATTAAAGTAGTTAGAAAATTTTTGACTGGTGCAAACTAATAGGGTAAAAGGCCTTTTTTCTGTGTTGTACACCTCAATGATTCTTGCACAATCCTGTCCTTAAACCAATTTTTGTTTTTATCGAAGCTGACGCTTCTAATCCATGATACTCAATTTTTAGACAGCTTTTTATGTGGTAATTTGTCAAATATTTGCCTAAAATCCATTAAGACAAATTCCATTGCATTCCTGTTATCAACCTTCTCATCAATAAATTCAATTAAACTAGCCAAGTGTAATCTGCCAGTTACAAGTCCGTACACTGCCTTGCCTTAAATAACTTAGAAATCTCCAATGTTTGTTGATTTTGTTTTCGCTGATTATTGTTTTTAAAACCTTACCCTGAAATAACTGACCTATAGTCAACAGGAATGTCTTTGATGGTTTCTCAAATAAGAGCGGCTCTCTAGGTTGATTCTGGAGTTGAGGGGATTGCCTTATGAGGCGAGGCAACGGGACACTCATTGGAATTTAGAAGATTGAGGGGGATCTATAAGAAACATACAAAATTATGAAAGGAAGAGATAAGATAGAAGCAGGGAGGTTGTTTCCACTGGCTGGTGAAACTCGAACAAGAAACATCGCTTCAAATTAAGGAGGAGCAGATTTAGGACTGAGCTGAGGAGGAATGTCTTCACCCAAAGGGTTATGAATCTGTGGAATTTCCTGCCCAGTGAGGGAGTCGAGGCTACCTCATAGAATGTTTTTAGGTCAAACTTAGATAGACTTTTGAACAGTAAAGGAATGAAGTGTTACAGTGAGTGGGTAGGTAAGTGGAGCTGAGTCCATGAAAAGATCAGCCATGATCATATTGAATGGCAGAGGAGACTCAAGGGGCCAGATGGCCTACTCCTGCCCCTATTCCTTATGTTTTTATACTCTTACGTCACTCTCTAATTCTGTAGCATCTCCCCTCATATCTGGGAAAGACTGGAAATTTATGACAAGCCTTTCTGATATCTCCAGTTTCTCCAACAGCCTGCAAGGAATATAAGCCATTCTAATCAGTCAACCTATCTAATCTGAGCACAGCCAATCTTTCCAGTACATTCCTGCTATCAATTCTCACCGTTTCCATTACCTGTCATCAACGGTTCTACTGATACTTGTCAGCATCCTCATGCACACTGAAATAAAGTACTCAAAAATTATCCTAGCCTTGACCTGCACTTCCAAGAATCTATCACTAACTATGTCAATATTAGGACACAAGCAAGTACCAATTTACTATTCACATGCCAGTTCGTTTGTGAGTTTGTGATTCTGTTATTCTGCTTTTCTCTTCATCCTCCACCTCATACTAGTGCATATGGTCTATTCTTGCTTGAATAATTCACCTGGCATGTATCATACATGCCCATCTATAGGGTAAGATTCGGTCTGTGTCTGGAGCAAAGCAATTCTGCTCCATGTACTGACTGGCCTGTTGCGATTGTATGACCTGTACTCTGTAGTAAGTGCCTTCTTGAGCAGTCTGTGGCAACCATTTGACACTTCACTTGGAACATGATATGAGGAATGGTACAGCTGAGGCAGAGTGAATTTCCAGAGCTGTGAGAGAGCCAGCTACTGTAAAGAAAACAACAGCAATCTGTAAATTTGAATTATGCGGTGAGTCAAAAGCATTTTCCATTCCTTGCTGGAAAATAAAAGAGATATGAAACAGGTTTAGAATTATTTCCACTGTCAGTGGCAAAGCAATGAAATAGCTACACAATTAATTTAAAAAAATACATGAGCAATGAGATTAAGTACCACATCACCCCATTTAGTGCTTGTAACAAATAACAAGCTCAGCAAAATAAAGATCCACTTTGACCCATAACATCCCAGATGGACTATGGATAAAGCTTGAAGTAAATGTCTTCACTCTTCCTCTTCTTCACAGGAACTGATCATCATCAAGTATTATTCTGACTACAGGTAATTAGTTCAAGTGCTGTCAATGATAGCCAGTGAAATTGTAGAAGTCGTCAGAGTATACCAGACACTGTGATGAGTGAGAATCACACTCAATTCATGAACAAAGATTACCTTTGCTTCATAAATGGTTGGAAAATTCAACACCATACATCATGCCCAAACCATTCCCAGTTAAATTAAAAGCCTGCAGCTGCGCTGACAATTGCCAAAGAGGCAAAGGAAATCAAGCATCTCATGCACAGACTCATTCAAGGAATTCCTTGAGTGGAAAGAAACATTGACCAAAGGATGGCAAGTAGTCCAATCCAAAGACTAATGCCACATCACATCCAAACTATCGTTACAATAGAGAAAAATCTAATGAAGACAGAAGTAGCTCTAGGCATGACTGACAAAATTAAAGTGAAATGAGAGAAAACCAAATCTCACCTCCATAAAACTACAATTAATTACCAAAGCTAAGCATTGGGTAGCCAGTCAAAGTGCAAATGTTCAATGTTTTCAAAAGAAGAGTCAGCATCCATGGAAACACAGGATCTCTATTGAGCTCCCGTCACCTCAAATGTAAGTGGTGAATGTGAATAAGTTGTCACAGACATACACAGGAATAGAACTAATGGCTTGGGAATGTTTCAGTCTTCACTGCATTGAGTTGCTGAAAATTTGAGTTCACCCCATACTGGACGTCGGATGGGCAATGTGACAGTTTATAGGCAGTGGGGAGTTTGAGAGATTTACTGAAAGCATCAGGAGATACTGTCGGTGTGGTTTTACACTATAATTTTGGATGATGTTGTCATGTGAAACTATACAGATGACAACTAGGAAGGGGCTAATGATAGCCTTTGAGGATCAAAATCCCAAATCACTCCCTCCTTGGGCATGGCAGAGCAGAGACACCTTATCATGAAAATGTTTAGGAACTTGTATCACATTTCAGATAGTTCATCAAGGAAGAACACACAGTTCTCCACCATCCCCACAACCACCCATCGCAATTTCCAATTGGTTCATATACAGGATTGTTCCTTCTGATACGCTGCCTAAATTCCCATGACATATTTTCATTTACCTTTCCTTTTGGAACTGTAGTCTCCAGTTTGAAATCATTGGTAGGTTGGACACAGACTCAATAAGCTGGATGGCTACCCTAACCTTCAATATTCTATGAAATATATTTGAGGCGTTCAAAATCATCATTCATTTCAAAGCAGTACATAAACTGCTTTTGCTGGCTTCTGATTAGTATCAGAGGAGATAGATTCAAAATAATTGACAGAAGAAATTGAGGTGTCATGAGAGAACAGTCTGCTCTCAGTGAGCTCTTTTGATCTGGAATACACAGCCTGAACAGGTGATGGAAGGGATTCAATACTGGCATTCCAGAGATAATTGAAAAATATTGAAAGGACAATACTTACAAGGCAACAGGAAATGAGTGGTGAACTGACATTAATTAAATATCTGTACTAAAGAGATGCTTGAAGGCTTTCCTTTTACTCAATTTATCCATCCAAAAAAATCGTCTTTACCATCTGAACTGGTCATTGAATGATTCTGGGTTTTCAATGTTACTGCTACTTTTTTTAGATTAGATTAGATTACTTACAGTGTGGAAACAGGCCCTTCGGCCCAACAAGTCCACACCGCCCCGCCAAAGCGTAACCCACCCATACCCCTACCCCTTACCTAACACTACGGGCAATTTAGCATGGCCAATTCACCTGACCTGCACATCTTTGGACTGCGGGAGGAAACCGGAGCACCCGGAGGAAACCCACGCAGACACGGGGAGAACGTGCAAACTCCACACAGTCAGTCGCCTGAGGCGGGAATTGAACCCGGGTCTCTGGCGCTGTGAGGCAGAAGTGCTAACCACTGTGCCACCGTGCCGCCCAATGGAAATACATCACACTTCTGGAAATACATCACACATGATCAAGTTGCATGAAGAAGAAACTTCCACTGCCCAGCTTCACAAACTGCACTCACCCAGTACCAGTCTTAATTTGTCTAACCACAGTCAGAGAATCACCCCCAAAGCTTTCCAGAACACTCTTGCACTATGTCTTGTATCCCAAGGACAAGAATACTGTGTACAATTCTGGTTGCCCTTCTCCAGGAAGGATGTTGCTAAACATGACAAGGTGCAGAAAAGATTTACAAGGGGGTATTGCCAGCAAGCCATACAAGATTACAGCTGCAAAGTAAGATTAATGTTAACAAGATCAACATTGTTTGAAATTAGAGAGGTGGGGGAGTCCCAAACTAGAGGGCATAGGTTTAAGGTGAGAGGGGAAAGATTTAAAAATGACCTGAGGGGCTACTTTTTCACACAGAAGATGATGCGTGTGTGGAGGAAGCTGCCAGAGGAAGTGGTGGAGCTGGTACAATTGCAACATTTGAAAGGCATCTGGATAGGTTTATGAATAGCTGGTTTGGGCCAAGTGCTGGCAAATGGGATTTGGTCAGATTGGAATATCTGGTTGGTATGGGTGAGTTAGGCTGAAGGCTCTCTTTTCATGCTGTATGATGATATGACATACACACACAACTAATGGGATGAACACAAGTCTGGACTCTAAAGCATTGTGGATATTTTTAATTTGCAATTCCAAAATTATTTTTCAAAAGAGGCCTGATGCAGCCAAAAATGGCTGTAGTTGCAAATTAAGTGGCAGTCTGGAGAGAGAGAAACAGAGAGAGAGAGAGAGAGAGAGAGAGACACCCACAGAATGTCACGCCAGTGCGAAGAAGGGAACTTCAAATAACGTCCCTTTAAAGGGGGAATGGGTCAAATCACAACAGAATGGATTTTGACCTCCTGAAACTACAGAGATAATGACAGGCTGATGACCCTCTGCTCAATATCAAGTCATTTCCTGTGAATGATGCCCCAAAGTGCAGTCATATTTTGTGATTGCCTCTTCAATATATACACAAGGACAGCAGTTAAGAAGCAGTTACAATGCTGATGAAGAGTGCAAATGGGAATGAATCCCCATGGGTTTAAGCATTACCATGTTGTGTAGGCCACAGTTGAAGAACTATCCCCTCGTCACCCGAGTGTTGCAGATAAAGAGGCTCTGTCACTCCAAGTGCTTGAAAACAACCTGTAAGAAGTAAACATGTATCTCTCTCATCCTGAAGGCCTGCCAGCTCTGACAAAAGAGCTGACCATGCCAGTCTGGTCATACACTGTCCCTCAACGAAGCTAGGGTATTCCAGACTATGGATTAACACCCTCTCCCACTTACCCCAATCTCATCTAGGCTGTACGGTATGGCTACTTAATAATGTAAGAGCCCATGGTGCTGGAGATGGTATATTAGCATGGATAGCAAATTAGATAACTCACAGAAAACAGAGAATTGGGATAAGGGGGGCATTTTCAACCTGTATTAATGACTTAGATGCGGAAAGTGAATATAATATTGCCAATTTGTGGACCACGCAAAAATGAAACGGAAGGCAGCTGGTGAGGATGACACAAGGGTCTTAGTGGGATATAAAAGGTTAAGTGAGTGGGCAAAAAAGTTGGAATATAACATGAGATTATGCCTTTTGGTCAGAAGAATAAAGAAGCTGATTATTATTTAAATGGAGAAACACAGCAGAAAACGATAGAGCAGAAGGATTTAGGAATTGCCATTCATGAATCACAAAACGCCAGCATTCATGGTCAGTGGGTAATAGAGAAAGTAAATAGAATGTTGGCCTTTATTTCAGAGAGAATGGAATATAAAAGTTGGGACGTTTTGCTAAAACTAGACAAGAAACTAGCTAGACCACTGCTACAATACTGGATTCCTTATCAAAGGAACTTTTCATTTTTATTCACTTGTGGGATATGGATCTCATTACCTGGGCTGGCATTTATTGCCTGTTCCTTATTTCCCTACCTTCTTGAACTGCTGCTGTCCATGTGCTGTAGTTTGATCCACAATGCCGTTAGGGAGGGAATTCCAGGATTTTGACCTAGCGACAGTGAAGGACAATACATTTTCTTGTTAGGACAGTGAGTTCCTTGGAGGGGAATGTAAAGATGCTGGTATTCCCATGAATCTGCTGGCCTTGTCCTTCTAGATAGAAGTTGCTATGGGTTCAGAAGGTGCTGTCTGAGGATCTTTACTGAATTTCTGCAGTGCATTTTGTAGGTAGTACACACTGCTGCTATTGTGCTATGGTGGTGGAAGAATGGATATTTGTGGATGTGGTTCCAATCAAGTGGACTACTTTGTCCTGGATGATGTCAGCAGCAGGAAGAGTGGGAGCATCGACCCGGGACCTGACAGGAAGGTGAGCACTTACCTTGAGCATCGGGGCCCTCCATTTTTGTTTCAGAAGCAGGAAGAATGGGAGTAATGACCAGGGGGCTGATGGGTAAGTAAATCACTGATTTGAAAACTTACCTCATGAACAGGTGGGGCACATGATGAGCAGGAGTGGACACAGGACTGCTGAGTAAGAGAAGTAATATATTTGGGCTGTCGTGTTTCCTGAAACACTACTTAGGTAGTGTCTCCCACCCATCCTCTTCCTCTAACCAAAAAAAGTTATGTGCACTGGATTGGTAAGGTAACTAGCTTTGTTTTTATTCTTTATTTTTCTACAGTCTCTTTGGGAATTTAGAATTGTGGGAATGGCAGTTAGGGCAGTTAAATGGTCCTCCTGCAGAATGTGGGAGGTTAGGGTCACCACTAGTCTCCCTGCTGACTTAATCTGTGGGAAGTGCACCCAACTCCAGCTCCTCGAAAACTGTGTTAGGGAACTGGAGCTGGAGCTGCATGAACTTTAGATCATTCGGGAGGCAGAGGAGGTTATTGGGAGGAGTTACAGGGAGGTAGTTCACCTCAGGTGCAAGAAAAAGGCAGATGAGTTACAGTCAGGGGACAGAAAGGGAACCGGCAGGCAGTGCGGGGAACCCCTGTGGACATTCCCCTCAATAACATGGGATTGGAGGTATGGGATTGAGGGAGATTTAGCAGTTTGGATCAAAAATTGTCTAGTTGAAAGAAGACAGAGGGTGGTGGTGTACCACAAAGATCTGTTTTGGGTCCACTGCTGTTTGTCATTTTTATAAATGACCTGGATGAGGGTGTAGAAGGATGGGTTAGTAAATTTGCAGAAGACGTTAAGGTCGATGGAGTTGTGGGCTAGTGTTGAGGGATGTTGTAGGTTACAGAGGGACATAGATAAGCTGCAGAGCTGGGCTGAGAGGTGGCAAATGGAGTTAATGTGGAAAAGTATGAGGTGATTCACTTTGGAAGGAGCTACAGGAATAAAGAATATTGGGCAAATGGTAAGATTCTTGGTAGTGTAGATGAGCACAGGGATCTCGGTGTCCATGTTCATAGATCCCTGAAAGTTGCCATCCGGGTTGATAGGATTGTTAAGAGGGCATATGGTACGTTTGTTTTTAGTGGTAGCAGGATTGAGTTTCACAGCCATGAGATCAAGCTGCAGCTGGACAAAACTCAGGTACGGCCGCACTTGGATTATTGCGCACGGTTCTGGTGACTACGTTATAGGAAGGACATGGAAGCTTTGGAAAGGGTGCAGAGGAGATTTACTAGGATGTCGCATAGTATGGAGGTGAGGTCTTATGAGGAAATGCTGAGGGACTTGAGGCTGTTTTCATTAGAGAGAAGGCTGAGAGGTGACTTAACTGAGACTTATCAGATAATCAGAGGGTTAGATAGGGTGGACAGTAAAAGCCTTTTTCCTCGGATGGTGATGGCTAGCACAAGGGGACATAGCTTTAAATTGATGGGTAATGGATATAGGACAGATGTCAGAGGTAGTTTCTTCACTCAGAGAGTAGTAGGGGTGTGGAACGCTCAGCCTGCAACAGTAGTAGACTTATCAAGTTTAAGGGCATTTAAAAGGTCATTGGATAGACATATGGATGAAAATGTAATAGTTCAGGACAGATGGGCTTCAGATTGGTTTGACAGATCGGCGCAGCGTTGAGGGCCAAAGGGCCTGTACTACACCTAAATGTTCTAAGCTTCTAATGTTGTTAGTACTGCATTTATCTCAGCAAGTAGGGAGTTTTCCATCACATTCTTGACTTGTGTCTTGTTGATAGTGGACAGGCCTTGGGCTCAGACAGTGAGTTACTCACTGCAGCGTACCTAGCCTGTGAACTTCCATGCATTGGAGTCAGTCCAGGGAAGGTACACTAGGCTGATACCAGATCTATGAGGAGAGATTAAGTCGATTGGTCCTGTACTCAATGGAATTGGAAGAATGGAAGGATACCTTATTGAATCATCCAAGATTCTCAGGGGACTTGACAGGGTAAATGTGGAAAAGTTGTTTCCCTTGTGAGAAAGTCTAGGGCCAGAGGGCATAATCTCAGAATAAGAGGTCATATATTTAAAACAGATATGAGGAGGAATTTATTCTGTCAGAGGCTTGTGAATCTGATAAATATCTTACCAGGAGGGCTGTTGAGGTTGGATCATTAAATATATTCGATACTGAGATAGACCGATTTTTAATTAGTAAGGGAATCAAGTGTTCTGGAGAAGAGTTACTGGTCTTGAAAATTTAACTCTGTTTCTCTCTCCACAGATGCTCAGTTTCTCCAGAAATTTCTATTTTAGTTTAAGATTGCCGGCATCTATAGCTCCTTCTTTTATTTTGGGGGATTAAAGGTTATGGTGAAAAGACCGGACAGAGGAGGTGAGGATTATCAGGTCAGCCATGCATGGCAGAGCAGGCTCAGTGGATTGAACGGCCAATTCTACTCCCGTGTCTTGTGGTCTTAAATACTAAATGTCCCTTTCACAATTGTCATCCACATAGAACATAGAACATAGAAAAATACAGCGCAGTACAGGCCCTTTGGCACTCGGTGTTGCACCGATCCAAGCCCATCTAACCTACACTAGCCCACTATCCTCCATATGCTTGTCCAATGCCCGTTTAAATGCCCATAAAGAGGGAGAGTCCACCACTGCTACTGGCAGGGCATTCCATGAACTCACGACTCGCTGAGTAAAGAATCTACCCCTAACATCTGTCCTATACCTACCACCCTTTAATTTAAAGCTATTCCCCCTCGTAATAGCTGACTCCATACGTGGAAAAAGGTTCTCATGGTCAACCCTATCTAAACCCCTAATCATCTTGTACATCTCTATCAAGTCACCCCTAAACCTTCTTTTCTCCAATGAAAACAACCCCAAGTGCCTCAGCCTTTCCTCAGTTTTTCTTCCAGTCTGTAGCCCTCAATCCTGATGATTGGGTTTCCAAGTCTCCGTCCTGTGGCCATCATCTATGTTGTCAGGATATTCAATCATGAGTCAGATGTGATGATAGGTGCTATGATAGGATCCCGTGCACCACCACCGAGAATATCCTTGCCAGCTTGGGATGCTGCCTGGATTTTACCAGGGATGGGCAGAACTGTGGTCTTTCTTTCCATCGTTTGAGGCAGCCATTGATACCAGAGAGCCAGATTTCCTTGCCTTTCTATTTGTCAACCAATGTCAACCAATGAAATCACTTCATTTTCATGATACTTAAACTGAAAATCATTTGGAGTTTAATGAAGCATAGAAACAGGAGGAGGAGATTTGGGCTCTCAACTTTACTCTGCCACGTGATGAGATGATGACTGATCGGACTGTGGCTTCAACTCGGCTTTCCTGTCTACTCCTGCACCCTCTGACCCCTTTGTCAATCAAGAACCTCTGCCTTAAAAATAGTTAATAGCTCATGAAATCTCCAACACTTTTTGGAGGAGGAAGTACCATACAGTGTCCACCCACTGAGAAAAGAACTTTCGCCCCATCTCTATTTTAAATGAGAGACCCCTTATTTTTAAACTGCATCCCTTAACTCTGGTCTTTCCTACGAGGGAAAACACCTTTTCATCCATGCTGCAAAGTTGCATTCGAGAAGAGATATTATGAAACCTTGTAAACTGAAGGGGCACTCACCCACAAGAAGCAAAGACTGAGAGTAGGAGTGCACAGTCCCACTGATCCTTCACCTGTCACAATGAGCAGACAGAAATACATGAATGTGGTGCATTTGAGTCCTCATTACAGGAAGTTAGAACATAGAACATAGAAAAATACAGCGCAGTACAGGCCCTTTGGCCCTCGATGTTGCGCCGATCCAAGCCCACCTAACCTACACTAGCCCACTATCCTCCGTATACCTATCCAATGCCCGTTTAAATGCCCATAAAGAGGGAGAGTCCACCACTGCTACTGGCAGGGCATTCCATGAACTCACGACTCGCTGAGTAAAGAATCTACCCCTAACATCTGTCCTATACCCACCCCCCCTTAATTTAAAGCTATGCCCCCTCGTTATAGCTGACTCCATACATTCATTAGGTTCTCTTTCATGTACCACAATTTGGAGACAAAGGGATGCCTTACTATAACTTGGAAAGAGTGACCTCTGCTGTTTGAGTGTGAATTTTATCACTAACTATTCATGAATTAAATATCAGCGTTAACTCACCGATCCAATTCTTCCTAGGGAAATCTAGACCCAATAACTGCACAAGTTAAAAAAGTTTTGTCGCCTAGCCTTTTGATACATGCTTTCTTCAGACAAAGTTGCTGAATGGCAGTAAGAATAAGAAAGGTTTCGAGGTATGTGGGCCAAACGGTGGCAAACGGGACTAGTTTAGTTTCGGAAACCTGGTCAGCATTGACGAGTTGGACTGAAGGGTCTGTTTCAGTGTTGTAAGACTGTGTGACTCTAACTCTATTGGTTCATTGCTGGGTAATGATCACTCTCAGATACGATCCCCTTATGGTTGAATATTCTGTTCACAGATTCCTGATGAAGGGCTTTTGCCCGAAATGTCGATTCTCCTGCTCCTCGGATGTTGCCTGACCTGCTGTGCTTTTCCAGCACCACATTCTCCATTCAGTTCACAGTCAGGCTCTGAATGAGATGTCTTCATTGTTTGTGCTGTTCATGAATAGCAACACTTTGTGATGATGCTGCTCCTTTAATAAGGTTTGATTTTTTTTCAAAGGATGTAAAAAAGATAGATTCTGAAAAAATCTGGGCTTGGAAGGGTTTTAGGGCTAATTTGATTATAGCTAACAGATACTGCTTCAGGCAAAAAGCTTTTAAGTTTTAAAAATACACTTGTATATGAAAGGGGAGTGGGCAGTTCTCCCAGCTCAGCTTTTCTCTGGCTTGATTTGGTGTTTTCCAGTCTGGTTGTTCACTGAAAAACAGTCAGGCAGCTGTGAAGCTGACGGACCCAAAGAAGCAGGTCCTTGCTGAACCTCTCTCTCTGACCTCTCTCTCCTGTAAGACCCTGAGTTTGATTTTACATTTTGTACCAAGGGTGTTTACAGGGACCGTTGCAAGTATTGGGAACAGCATCATTAAGCTGGTATAATTTGTTGGGTTTTCAGATAGGTTAAGCTATTCAGTTCTCTTTTGTTTTCATTTGGTAATTCTGTAAATAAATTCTGCTTTGTTTAAAGCTAAGTGGTTTGGCCAGCTGCATCCCTCCTGGAATACCTGCATTACACCTGCATAAAACAACTAGCAAAGTTAAGGTTTGGGATACTTTCTTGAAATGTTTTGAGGGGGTCCATCCTGATCCATAACAACTTAACTCACAAATTGTCAGCAGCCACCAATCTCCGAACATTGACATATGAGTGATTGCATTTATAGCATCACAAGATAAGCAGGCTTCTGGAAGAGTTAAGCATTGATGATATGACATGACAGTCATAGAGTCATAAGTGATGTACCTGTAGCAAATACAGTTTGATAATAAGGCAATTGTCTGTGTGGAGTTTGCACATTCTCCCCGTGTCTGCGTGGGTTTCCTCCGGGTGCTCCGGTTTCCTCCCACAGTCCAAAAATGTGCAGGTCAGGTGAATTGGCCATGCTAAATTGCCCGTAGTGTTAGATGAAGGGATAAAAGTAGGGGAATGGGTCTGGGTGGGTTGCTCTTCGGAGGGTCAGTGTGGACTTGTTGGGCTGAAGGGCCTGTTTCCACACTGTAAGTAATCTAAAAAAAATCTAAAAATAAGCCTGACTGGCAATTTGCAACACACCTCTACAACCATTAGTTTCTGAGGGGAGGATTTTAACCCAGAGCTTCTGGTCAAAGTTAAGGAGACTTTCACAAGATACCCTACCGACTGGTTCAGTCAGCCTATCACCATACAATAGGATTTCCATAAATTACAATATAAACTCACCAACATCTCAAAGCCATGTGATCTGCTGGGAGAACTGACCATGGAGGTGAAAATTCAGACCAACCTGGGGCGGGAGAGGGTGTGAATTGTGGGATCTCTAGGGTCCATCTACCAACCAAACAAACAGAGTCTTGGATAACATGACGATCTGGAATTCCCTGCCATATTAATCTTTGGTAAGAGATGTTGGCTGCCCCAGCAAGAAATAGAACCAACCCTTTCATGAAGAAATAAGGCATTGTGATCTGCTGGGCAGCACCTTCAGCTGTTGGGATGTTTCCAATGGCCCTAACAACAAAGAAATTGAAGAGAACAGTTCCAGATTTTCACTGCTTTTAAGAAGCGTTTTCAGGGATTGTCCCGTTGTGCTGATGTTCCCCACCAGAGGGAGTAGTTTCTTTCTTTTTGACTTGTTGACTGTATTTATGTTTTAAATATGATAATTAGATCACCCCTTAACTTTTCTTGTTAAAGAGAATACATGTTTCTGAACAGCTAACAGCTACAATGCAGGAAAGCTTTGGAACTGCTGACAGTGGAATGCTCAATGTAGAATCTGACAGAGGCCTGTCCTTTGATGAATGGACTCTCTAGTCTTAAATAATGCTGACCTTGTTAACGTTGCTGTCACCTAGTGCACGCCCTGTGCAATGTAACTTGTATGTCTCTGTCTAAGTCTCTCTGATCTCTACATCCTTGCTTACTATGATCTGCCTGTACTGCTCATAAACAGAGGTTTTCAATGTACTTTGGTACATGTGACAATAAATAAATCAATCAATCATTGTTCATCTGCTAAAATTGAATGTCCATCATAGCCAGCCTCTGACCTGCAATTCCGACCACAGTATTTACCTAGGTCGTTCAGTCAGTTCCTGGTTATCGGATTAGCCATGGCTTCATCAACTGGCAGAACAGACTGAATAGGCTGAATGGCCTTCTTCTGCTCCTATGTCTTATGAACTTAATGATAACCTCCAGGATGTTGATAGTGGGAGATTCAGTAATGGCAATAATACTGAAGACTTGTGCTCCAAAACTTGCCACTCTGCTAGTCAAGCTATTCCAGTCCAGCTACAACACAGGCATCCGCCCGCCAATGTAAAGAATTGCTCAAATATTTCCTGTGCAGAAAATGTAAGGCAAATCTAACCTGGTCAATTATTATCCCATCGGTTTACTCTCGACCATCAGTAAAGTGATGGAAGGTGCCATGTACAGTGCTATCAAGCAGCACTTGCTCAGCGATAACCTGCTCAGTGACACCCAGTTTGGGCTCCGCCAGGGTCACTCAGCTCCTGACCTCATTACAGCCTTGGTTCAAACATGGACAAAGGAGCTGAATTCCAGAGGGGAGGGGAGCGTGACAGGACTTGGCATCAAGGCTGCATTCAACCAAGTGTAGCATCAATGAGCCCTCACAAAACTGGAATAATTGTGCACAGGACATCTATGCAAGGGTTCCTCAGGGTAGTGTCCTCAGCCCAACCATCTTCAGCTACTTCATCAATGACCTTCCCTCCCTCATAAGGTCAGAAGTGGAGATGTTCACCAATGATTGCACAATGTTCAGCACTATTTGTGATTCCTCAGGCACTGAAGCAGTCCATTTTCAAATGCCACAAGGTCTGGACAATATCCAGGCTTGAGCACACAAGTGGCAAGTAAGATTCATGCCACACAAATGCCAGGTTATGACCATCACCAATAAAAGTCAAGAGTGTGGTACTAGAAAAGCACAGCAGGTCAGACAGCATTCGGGGAGCAGGAGAATTGACATTTTGGGCAAAAGCCCTTCATCAGGAATGAGGTTGTGAGGCGATAGCTCTCCATCCCCTCAGTTCACAGCCTCATTCCTGATTACCTCACCTTCTGCCTGGGCAGCTTCCAGCCCGAGGTCTCAACATTGAGGTCTCCAATTTCAAATAACCTCCCTTCCCATCCCCTGACTCCCTTCCCAGTCCCTCCCCCTCCCCCTCCTTTCCACTGTTCCCTGCCACCAACCGGATTCATTCCTCCCACTGACCAACCAGGTCGTACCCTCTCCCTTTCTTCACCTATCCCCAGTTCACCACCCTGCCCCCACCACCCTGTTTATCTGCATCTCCACCTACACCCTACTCCTGAAGAAGGGTTACACCCTCTGCACCTCCTGATGCTGCCTGGCTTGCTGTGTTCTTCCAGCCTCCTGCCTGTCTCCATCTCACTAAGTTAAGACGCAGACTGTTTCAGTATCTGAGGATATGTAAATGGTGCTGACTGTTGTGCGGTCATTTGGTGAACATTCCGTCTCTGACCATGGCCTGAATCTTCCCTGAAATTGGCTGTGTTATTTTCAGCTCATTTCATGGAGGCTTTCTCTCAGCAAAGCCCAATGTGATATCTTGTGCTACCATCCCAAATTCATCTAAGCACCTATGTTCCACACCCCACTCATTGAATTTTCCCACTCACGGCAGGCAGACATACTCACCATTATCAGGATCTTGCAGGGTTCATCCTTCAGCATCTCTAGCCACACCTCAGACCGAGCCACATCTCATCTTACAACCCTGTCAAAGTCAGTGCTAACCTTTCCCCACTGTCCAGTATAGTCCAACATCTTATTGTTTAATGGGGGACTATGAGATACAGGGAAGCCTTGAAACAGATCAAATTGTAAACTTTTATTTGACCATAGCAGAAGTGAACAACAAACAAAGGCTACATTGTCATTTTTCGGAACAGAACTTTTGTTCATTCAAGTGATGAGGGCATCGCTGACTAGGCGGCATTTATTGCCCTAATTGACCAGAGAGCAGTTAAGAGTAAACCACAATGTTGTGGGTCTAGAGTCATATGTAGGTCAGACCATGTAAGTTTGACAGTTTCCTTTCCTAAAGGACATTAGTGAATCAGATGGGTTTTTCCGACAATCGGTTATGGATTTGTGGTCATCACTAGATTCTTAATTCCAGATATTTATTGAATTCAAATTCCACCATTCACCATGGCAGGATTTAAACCCAGGTCCCCAGAACATTACCTGGGTCTCTGGATTAACAGAGCTGAAAATGTGTTGCTGGAAAAGCGCAGCAGGTCAGGCAGCATCCAAGGAACAGGAGAATCGATGTTTCGGGCATCAGCCCTTCTTCAGGAATCACTAGATCCTCCAGCATCTGCAGTCCTCACTTTCTCCTCTCTGGATTAACAGTCCAGCGATAATACCACTGAGCCATCGCTTCCCCACTAGAAATTGACCAATTTCCTTTTGACCAACAACAACTTTACAGTCAATGAGTGATCAGTGCATCCAGGTATCACTGACTAGAAGCGGTGTCAATATGACCAGTCTGACATTGCTGTACTCCACCATGCAGAAGGTGATATTTCTCCCATTGAACACTCACTACCTCTTCCACCTCGGAACACTGTAGCCACTCTCGCACATCTTCGCCATCTGTCACACCCTCTCTTGGTCATAGAGTCATAGACATATACGACACAGAAACAGACCTTTGGTCCACCTCGTCCGCTCTGACCAGATATTCTAATTTGATCCAGTCCCATTTGCTAGCATTTGGCCCATATGTCTCTAAACCCTTCCTATTCATGTACCCATCCAGATGCTTTTTAAACGTTGTAATTGTACCAGCCTCCACCACTTCCACTGACAGCTCATTCCATACACGCACCACCCTCTGCATAAAAATGATGTCCTTCAGGTCCCTTTTAAATCTTTCCCCATTCAGTTGAAGCCAATGTCCTCTAGTTTTGGACTCCTCTACCCTGGAAAATAAACCTTGGGTATGTACCCTATCCATGTTCCTCATGGTTTTATAAGCCTCTACAAGGTCTCCCCTGAGCGTCTAACACTCCAGGGGAAACCAGCCCTCATCCATTCAGCCTCTCTCTCTATATTTCAGGGCCTCCAATCTCATCAACATCCTTGCAAATCTTTTCTGAATTCTTTAAGTTTAACAGCATCTTTCCAATGGCTCGGAGACGAGAATTGAACGCAGTATTCAAAAAGTGGCCTAACCAATGTCCTGTACACCTGCTATATGACCTCCCAACTCCTATATTCAATGCACCAACCAATGAAGACAAACATGTCCAACACCTTCTTCACCACCCTGTCTAACCGTGACTACACTTTCAAGGAACTCTAAACCTGTCTCTTTGTTCAGCAACACTTCCCAAGGATCAGCATTAACTGTATAAGTCATGCCCTGATTTGCCTTACCAAAGTGCAACATTTATCCAAATTAAACTCCATCTGCCCCTCCTCGGTACACTGGCTTAGCGCTCCCCTTGACCATCCTGACCACGAGCGAACTATTCAATATTGACGGTATTTTCACAATAAATATCACCAAAGTGAGATATCCCAGTCCAAAGCTGATCTATATGTAAAAGCTTTCTCTCCTGGAGTGAATTGTCATCATCTGGGGCCATGTGTTTGTAACAATGTCTTCCTCTATTACTTAATGAGGTTATATGATGACTGTTATCCCAGAACAAAGAACAAAGAAAATACAGCACAGGAACAGGCTCTTCCATCCTCCAAGCCTGAAGCGACACATTTTGCCCTTTCATGTTAAAACCATCTTCACTCACAGGATCCATATCCCTCTATTCTCTTACTTTCCACGTATTCGTCCAGATGCTTCCTGAAAGTTGCTATTGTATCAGTTTCCACCACCTCCTCTGGCAGCGCATTCCAGGCACTCACCACCTTCTGTGTGAACAACGTGCCTTGCACATCTCTTATAAACATCCCCCTTCCCACCTTGAACCTGTATCCCCTGGTAATTGACCCCTGCACCCTGGGAAAAAGCTTCGTACTTTCCACTTTATCTATGCCATTCACAATCTTATAAACTCCTATCAGGTTCTCCTTCAACCTCCTGCATTCCAGCGAAATCAAACCAGTCTATCCAACCTTTCTTCATAACTAAAATCCACCATACCAGGCAACATTCTGGTAAACCTTTATTAACCTTCTCCAAAGCATCCACATCCTTCTGGCAGTGTGCTGACCAGAACAGTATGTAATATTCCAAGTGTGGGCTAACTAAAGTTCTATAAAGCTGCAGCATAACTTGCCTGTCCTTGTACTCAGTGCTCCTTCCAATGAATGCAAGCATGCCATTGGCCTATTTTACTATCTTTTCTATCTGCGCTGCCACTTTCAGTAATCTGTTGTCCTGCACACCCAGATCCCGCTGCACATCAATACACCTAACGGTTCTGTTATTCACTGCATAATTTCCACCTGGAGTTGACCTTCCCAAATGCATCATCTCCCATTTGTCCAGATTAAACTCCATCTGCCATTTTTCTGTCCGTGCCTCCAACTGTTCCATATGCTGCTGGATCCTCTGATAATCCTCCTCACTATCTGCAACTCCATCAATTTTTATATCATCCTCAAACTTTCTAATTAGACCAGCTATATTTTCCTTCAAATCATTTATGCAGATCACAAACAGCAGAGGTTCCAGGACTGATCCCTGTGGAAAACCATTAGTCACAGCCCTCCATTCCAAAAAGCATCCTCCCACTGCTACCCTTTGTCTTCTTCGACTAAGCCAGTTCTGTACCATCTTGCTAGCTCACCCCTGATACCCATGTGACTTCACCTTTTGTACCAGTCTGCTATGAGGGACCTTGTCAAAGGCTTTACGGAAGTCCATGGAGACATCAATCACTTTTCCCTGTTCAGTCCTGTATCATTGGTGTGTTGATGTTCCAAGTCCTTTTCATCATATCAGTTCTGTTGTGATGTTGGAATGTCGCCTGGGATGTGTGTGTATGTGTGTGTATGTGTGTGTGCATGTGTGTGTATGTGTGTGTGCATGTGTGTGGGTATGTGTGTGTGTATGTGTGTGTGCATGTGTGTGTATGCTTGTGTGCATGCGTGTGTGTATGTGTGTGTGCATGTGTGTGTGCATGTGTGTGTGCATGTGTGTGTATGTGTGTGTGCATGTGTGTGTGCATGTGTGTGTATGAGTGTGTGTATGTGTCTGTGTATGTGTGTGTGTATGCTTGTGTGCATGCATGTGTGTATGTGTGTGTGTATGTGTGTGCATGCGTGTGTGCATGTGTGTATGTATGTGTGTGTGTATGTGTGCATGTGTATGTGTATGTGTGTGTGCATTTATGTATGTGTGTGCATGTGTGTGTGTATGTGTGTGCATGTGTGTGTGTATGTGTGTGTGCATGTGTGTATGTGTGTGTGCATGTGTGTGTGCATGTGTGTATGTGTGTGTGCATGCATGCGTGTGTGTATGTGTGTATGTATGCATGTGTGTATGTGTGCCTGTGTGTATGTGTGTGCGTATGTGTGTATGTGTGTGTGCATGTGTGTGCATGTATGTGTGTGTATGTGTGTGCGTGTGTGTGTGCATGTGTGTGTTTATGTGTGTGCGCATGTGTGTGTGTATGTGTGTATGTGTGCGTATGTGTGTGTGCATATATGTGTGTGCATGTGTGTGCGTATGTGTGTGTGTATGTGTGTGCGTATGTGTGTGCATATGTGTGTGTGCATATGTGTATATGTGTGTGTATGTGTGTGTATGTGTGTGCATATGTGTGCGTATGTGCGTGTGCATGTATGTGTGTATGTGTGTGTGAATGTGTGTGTGTGTGTGTGTGTGTGTGTGCATGTGTGTGTATATGTTGTTGTTGTTGAGGTTTAGCATTTATTTGCATCTCCAGTGCCCATGAGGTTTGGTGTTTTCCAATATATTCCATTAAGTCCATCAGAGGGGATGCCGAACCCACTGTTTATTAATTGGAACATTTTGCTCTTGACCAAGAAGCTCTCACTGGCCGCCTCACATGAATTTCCCGACTTTAACGACATTGCCCCATCATTCTTGGGCTGGGAAGATTCCACCTCGATATGCCAGAAGAAGAGTATTGATGAAGCAGATGAAGACAGTTAGGCCCACAACACTACACTGATGAATACTTGCAGTGACATCCTGGAGCTGAGATGATTGACCTCCAACAACTTCAACCATCTTCCTTTGTGCTAGCCATCACTCCAAATAGCAGAGAGTTTCTCTCCTGATTCCCATTCAATCCAATTTAGATAGGGATATTTTCCTAGCTACAATCAGTTCTGCAGAACAGTTACTGGACCCAAATCATTGACTCTGATGTCTCTCCACAGATGCTGGTGAACCTGCTGAGATCTTCCCGCAATTTCTGCTTTTGTTTCTGATTTGTAGCATCTGCAGTTCTTTTCGTTTCTTTTCCATTCATACCATATTTGGTGAAATGCCATCTTGATGTCATTGTTTCTTCTCATTTCATACAAAAGATCAGATATTGAGTGAATAAAATCCTTTACAGTTTGTATAAGAGGCACTGTTGTTGGTATTTGGACTGTAAGTGTCAATAACATAGTAGACCTTGGGGAAAATGCTGTACGAAGAAAACAGCTAGGGCTCTTAGATCCTCTTTCTCTCTTCATCCACTGGGGAATAATGATGACATTATTCATTCTGACAAACAATGACTGAGTCACCTGCTTCAAACAATAAATCACTGCACATGAACTGGTTACATCAGTGGGCGTAGAAATGAGCCTGAAGCAAAAAGCAGTCAAAATACCCACCAACCTAATATCTCTGAGAGCACTGCCCCTTCTGTCGCGTGTTACCTTATCAGATCCCTGGTATTTCTGAGACACCTTTCTAAAGGCTGATTTATTCCATATGGTATAATATAGTCAAATTGGTTTGTACCACATGAACAGTGTGAGGTTACAATTTGAGTTATCAGAAGAGGCTGGATGCCTGGGACCTTTTTTCACTGGAGTGTAGGAGATTGAGAGGTGACCTTACAGTGGTTTTTTTAAAATAATGAGGGGCATAGAAATGGTGAATGAGAAGAGTCTTTTCCCTAGGTTCAGGGGATTTCAAGAGTCGGGGGGGGATATTTTTAAATGAGAGAAGGGAGGTTTAAAAAAGACATAAAGGGGAATTTTCCTACACAGAGAATGGTTTGTGTTTGGGATGAATTTCCAGGGGAAGTGGTGGATGCAGGTACAGTTACAACATTTAAAAGACATTTGGGTAAGTTCGTGAAAATGAAATGTTTGGGGGGATATGGCCCAAGCACAGGCAGATGGGCCTAGTTTAGTTTGGGATGATTTTCAGCACGGACTGGTTGGACTGTGTGACTCTACGATTCTATGCATCTGGCCCTCCTTAACTGCCTGGCAGTTACCTATTCCCTCTCTGTTTGCATATATTTAAGCTTTGGGGTGATCTTCCCTGATGTTAGCAGTATAACATTAGCAGCTGCTACTCAAACACTGCCATATGACTCTATCACAAGCCATCCCAAAACAATCATGCAGACCACCTGATTCCATACATTGTACACTGACCACAGAACAAATCACTAGTTACTCTTGTTACAACACAGTGGTGAATCCCTCTGGTAATTAAACTAAACAACCAGAAAAGCTCACCACATCTCATTATCTGTTAAAATATGAGTGACAGAGAATTCATAAATCCCATTATTTAAAAGAAATAACATCAATTTATTTTTTAACTCTAAACGTGAAGATCAAACAACAACTATTCTCAACTCTAAGCCGCCCTTCCTCTCAACTGGTTATTTTCTGCCTCCAACTCTAACAATATGTTGTTCCAATAAGACACATATTAAAATTATATCAACTTAATTTCAAAACCACACAACTGCTATCATCTTCTGTGACTTCACTCTTCTAGCTGCTGAATTCCCTGGGTTGTCTTGTTTTCTTTTATTGTGAATATATTTCATACGAAAAGATACCTTTGATAGAGATTGTTTCCTAATTTCTTGTGTCTCTTTCGATGGCAGTTGCTCTCTCTGCAATTTTCGAAATGTCCACATTTTTATATCCCCAACGTCAGATCATCTCATTGGTTCGATGTTGGCAAACCAATAAATTCAAACTCAATTGGGTTTTAGTATCCTGAGGCATAAATTAAACTGATTGGTTAAATTTGCATTGTTGCCAAAACAGCAACCAAGTCGGGTATCTATTTCACAGCCAAATATTTTCAATCTTCAAGGACACTCTGTTAGTTAGTCATATGACAGGTGCTTGTCAGCTCTCATTTCAGAACAGCATTTACTCTCTCTTAAAGGTGCAGTACATGCCTTCAACTTTATAACACTTTCCTGCTTAAGAAAACAATGAGCCATCATAATGAAAAGATGGTTTCATTTTTTTTCCCTAATTTCTAATCCCATTACAATGAAATACATAAGTCATTAATCTAAGTTATACTGTCATATTAATTTCTATGCACATATATAACATTGGAATCTGTGCAATCTTATCTATATTTTTCAATTAAATCCGCAATAATGCATTTGCTATCACATTTTTCCGCCCGCAACATGTACAATTTGTAAATTAGTAGCCTGTAACATAAGACTCTAATGAAATAGTCTTGTATCTTTATATTTAAATCTTTCCAAGAATGTAAGAGGATTGTGATCAGCGTACACAACCATCTCCATCACATTGTTTGTCACATAAACCTTAAAATGTTGTAAAGCCAGTATCAAACTCAATAATTCTTTTTTAATGTTAAAATATTTTCTCTGGTGGGTGTTGAGTTTCTTTGAGAAGTAGCCAATTGGCCCTTCAAGTCCATTATCATCTTCCTGTATCAGTAACTCTTAGATTGTTAGCATCGATTGCAACTTTGAAAGGTTTCAAAACATTTGGTGTAGCTAAAAGTAGTGCCATGGTTAATATTGCTTTTGAATTGTCAAATGCCTCCTGGCATTGTTCTGTCCACCGAAATTTTGTGTTCTTCTTTAATAAAGCTGTTAGCGGTGCCCCTACACTGCTGAAGTTTGGAACAAACTTCTGGTAGGATCCCGCTTATCTCCAAAAATCAAAGCACC
This sequence comes from Chiloscyllium punctatum, assembly GCF_047496795.1. Lineage (NCBI taxonomy): Eukaryota > Metazoa > Chordata > Chondrichthyes > Orectolobiformes > Hemiscylliidae > Chiloscyllium > Chiloscyllium punctatum. The sequence goes on along the minus strand of NC_092753.1, from coordinate 83,809,526 downwards.
TCTTCCTTTGAGATTGGTCATGGAAATTCCTCCATGGCCTTCGTCTTTGGGGTCCTTGGGGTCAAGCTTCCATGGCCAATGTTATGTCCCAAGAATGTTACCTCTGCCTTTGCAAATTCTGTTTTCTTTAAGTTTATTACCAGTTTTGCTTCTTGTAATCATTCAAAGAGTTTTGCCAACTTCACACCCAGAAAGCGTGAAGGAAGCTACTAACTCTTCCACCACCCTTTTTACCTTGATACTTCATAATGCAATTGCCTCCGGAACCCTGGTAGACGCATCCATTACAGTTAATAAGTACTGGCTCCCACTTTTAGTTTTATGGAGGGGACCTACACAATCAATCATAACCTGCGTGAAAGGTTCTTCAAATGTGGGAATTGGCAACAAAGGTGCTGGCTATATTGCTGCCTGTGGTTTACCTACCATTTGACACATATGACAAAATGTAACCATATCCTTGTGCAGGCCAGGCCAATAGAAATGCTCTTGTATCTTAGCTTGAGCCTTCCTCACATCTATGTGACCTCCTACTGGTAGTTCATGTGCTACCCGTAATATCTCCTGTCTGTATGCTACCGGCAACACAATCTGACGCACGTTCGCCCATTTCTCCTCTGCACTAACCTGCCGTGATTCCTTTTCTGAGTATGCATTTATATATACATATATATTTGTCTTGTCTTTCTATTGTAAGTCCATTAGCCTTTCAGGGCTAATCACTTCTGTCTGACCCTCTGCTTGTTCAGGTTTTTCCTGCACCATTACTTCAAACAGAGTGTCCGTTAATTGAACCTCAACTCCTTTTTCTTTCTCATTAGTTTTTGTTTCTTGCTGTGACTCTTATGACAGTTGAATCTTGTCACTGCAGAGTCTGGAAAAATTCCAGGACATTTTTCATTCAACTCCTCAGTTCCCTGGTTCTCCTTTGGTTTCTACACAATGAGGGGTGTCACTCCCACCTCTAAATCATTGCCAAGAACAAACTGTATTCCTGGAACTAACACTCCTTCAATCATTCCCATTGTTACTTCCCCACTCCAATCTGATCTTACACAGGGGAATGCTAAATTTCTATCTATTTATGCCACCAATTAGCACTCTCTCGGGTAACATGTCAGAAAGAGTGCAAATACGTTCACTTCTTAATATTAGAGACCGCTTAGAGCCTATATCTTTCAAAATTATAATTTCTTTCCCTTCTCCCCCTGTTCTTCCTGAGTAAACTTCACCCACAGAGACAAAGTCTTTATAGATATCAGGCACTAAGTCAATAGCCAGTCCCTGCCTAGGCTGTGCACTCTCCTGCCGTTCCTTGACTTTTCTTAGAGTTCCTTTACTACTTTTACTAAGCCCCCAGGCTTAGCTTCTGTTACCACATCTTGTCCCACAGTGCCTTTCTTTAATGACCAGCACTATGACACTACATGCCCCACCTTACTACAGTGGAAACACCTAGGCCTTTCACCTCCTTTTCACCCTCTTAAGCTTCTTTTTTCACCGGTGGTGAACTATTACCAGTGTGCTCTACTCTATGCTTTGTAGTGAATGATCTCCCCTTCTCCCAACTTCTATCCCTCACAGGATGAAATTCTAGTCAGAAGCTAAATTTCACCTTATGCACCAATGCATATTAATCCGCAATCTCTGCCACTCTTCTCACTTCTTGAACTTTCTGTTCATCCACATGAATTCTTATCATCTCTGGAAGTGAGTTTTTTTTAAACTCCTCCAGCAGAATAATCTCTCTTACAGCCTCATAGGTTTTATGTATTTTTAAGGCCAGCAGCGTTCCATCAAAATTACTATGTTTAATTCTTTCAAACTAAATATAAGTCTGACCTGGTTCCTTCTTTATGTTTCTGAACTGCTGTCTTCTGGTACCAATCCATAAGCACTCAAAATAGCCTGTTTGACATCTGCGCAATCTCTTGACCCCACACCTGACAGTGCAGCAAATGCCTCAATAGCTCTGCCGACCAGATTAGTCTGAACTAGTGTTACCCACAAGTTGTCTGGCCACTCCATCTGCTTAGCCAGTTTTTAAAATGAAATAAAGAAGGCTTCAACATCTTTATCATCAAAATATGGCAATGTTTTAACATATTTGTATACATCACTAACTTCTCTCTTCATCTCCATTCTGTTAATTTGCCTTTCCTGCCTAATTCGTAACTTCTGAAATTCAAATTCTCTCTCCCTTTCTCTCTCTTTTTCTATACTCTCTTTTTCTCTTTCTCTTTCTACTCTCTCCCTTTGCTCAGCTAAGAACCTTCCCTCCCTTTTCTTTCTCTCTCTCTCTTTTGCTTTCTTTCTCTCTTTCTCTTTCTTCTTCTCTCTTTCTTCTCTCATGGCTGTTCTTTCCCTTTCTTTATCTTCTCACACTACTGGTTCAATTGCAATTTAAGTTTTTCTAACTCTACTGCATCTGTCTGTTTCTCTGATACACCTAAGTGCTTGACCAACTCCATTACAATTTCAGCTTTCCTTTTGTCCCTAGTTAAACTCAGTTCTAACTTATTTGCTAATTCTAAAAGTATGTCCTTCCTCTGTCTTTCTAAACTTTCTAGACAAATTTGGGAAGCATTTTCAAACCCCAGCATCTCTTTAGCAATCTTGAGAGTCATTTCCCTCACTTTTAATTTAACCAACCACAAGTAACCAAAATGAAACAAATTGTCTCACCCACATTTTATTTAAAGATGTAGGACACTAATTGGCAAGTGTTTAAATCTGTTGGAACCCTTTGTACCCCAAATCTGTTCAAGTCTCAGACTGAATCTGTCTAAACCTGACCAAATCCGAGATGAGTCCCCAAACTATGACAACACAACAGTGAGCCCCTCTGTTAATTAAACCAAACACCCTGAAAAGCTCACTAAGTCTTACTATCTGTTAAAATATGAATGACAGAGAACTCCCAAATTCCGCTATTTAAAGAAAATAATATCAATTTATTTTTAAGTCTTAAAGTGAACATTGAACAACAACTAATCAGAACTCTAAGCTCCCCTTTCTCTTAGGTGCTTATTATTTGCCTCCAACTCTATAACAATATGCTGTTCCAATAAGACACTTACTAAAATTACATCAACTTAATTTCAAAACCACACAGCTGCTGTCATCTTTTGTGACTTCACTCTTCCAGCTGTTGAATTCTCCGGGTCACCTTCTTTCTTTTTACTGCAAATATGTTTCATATGAAATGGTATCTTTGATAGAGAGGATTTCCTTATTTCTTGGGTATCTCTCTCTTGAGGGCACTTGCTGTCTCTGCAATCTTCAAAATATCCACATTTTTATGTGCCCAGTATCAGATCGTCTCATTGGTTCAATGCTGACAAAACAATAAATTCAAACTCGATTGGGTTTTAATTATACCACAGGGGTATAACTTAAACTGATTGGTTACATTTGAATTGTTGTCAAAACAGCAACCAACTCAGGTATCCATTTAACAGCAAAATGTTATACATTTTCAATTTACCAGTACACTCTGGTACTGCTAGTTAGTCATATGACAGGTGTTTAAAAGCTCTCAGTTCAGAACATCATTCACTCTCTCTTAAAAGTACAGAACATGCCTTCAACATCATAACTCTCTGCTATGTTATCTTTCAGATATCTTTAGTGCAGTAATGGCTGTATACTGTACATCTACTTCCATCCAACATGAACTCAGCGCCAATATGGAGATTCCTTTGTGTCACTTAAAAATGTTTTGCATGCTGTTAGAATCACATGTGGTACTCCCTCCCTTCCCCATTATATCGGTAGATGGGACACAGTTACACACTTGTTATGTCACTGGCCTTGTAATCCAGATGTTTGGGTTGATTCCTGACCTCAAATTCAATCATGGCAGCTAATGAAATTTGCATTCAGTTAATAAATCTGAAGTTTGGAGCGAGCCTCAATAGTAACTGCAGTAAATATAATGAGGTCAACCGGATGGACAACATTGATAATGAGTTCCATAATTGGAGCTATTAATCTGGTCCAATCAGGGAGCCTGATTGACAGATCTAAACAGGAGTGTCAGAGGTTCTGTTCACTCTGAAAGCTGGCTCTGAGGGAGCTGGATCAGTGTCAAGGACTCTCCACGTCTAAGTAAAGGGAGACTTGATGACAGGATAGCAGCCTCTATGGAATTATTCAAAGTTTGGGAGAAGATTTGTAGCTCGGGTGCTCGTTGTTGTGGTTGTGTTCGCCGAGCTGGGAATTTGTCTTGCAAACGTTTCGTCCCCTGCCTAGGTGACATCCTCAGTGCTTGGGAGCCTCCTGTGAATCGCTTCTGTGCTGTTTTCTCCGGCATTTATAGTGACCTGTCTCTGCCGCTTCCGGTTGTCAGTTCGAGCTGTCCACTGTAGTGGCCGGTATATTGGGTCCAGGTCGATGTGTTTGTTGATAAAGTCTGTAGATGAGTGCCATGCCTCTAGGAATTCCCTGGCTGTTCTCTGTTTGGCTTGCCCTATAATAGTAGTGTTGTCCCAGTTGAATTCATGTTGCTTGTCGTCTGTGTGTGTGGCTACTAAGGCTACTAATGTAGTGTACAAAATCCCATGCAAGGACTGCACAAAACACTACATCGAACAAACAGGAAGACAGTTAATGATCCGTATACATGAACACCAACTAGCCACGAAACGACACGACCAGCTATCCTAATAAGGAGCACTTAGAGATCTTGGAGATAGTGTGTAGACATTTCTCCCAGGCGGGCGTATGTTTTATAAGTGAAAAATGTGTTTCAGGCACCCCAAGTGACCTACTTGGACTACAGAGTCAACAAGATCGGGTTACACTTGTTAGAAGATAAAGTGAGGGCAATCAAAGGCAACCCAATTCCCACCAGAGCTTTGGTCTTTTTTTGAGCTTTATACGGAGAGTTCATACTGTCCTCCATCCTGGCACCATTGCATCAACTCCGGAATTGGGTCAGCCTTGGAATTGGTCCCATAAACAAGCCACAGACTTAGGGAAATGAAGAAACAGCTATCATCCTCAAAGGTCTTGGCACACCCTGATCCCAAGTCATATCTGGTTTTGACATGCAATGCCTCCCCATACAGTATTGGGATAGTATCAGCTCATAAGTGCGTCAATGGTGAGAATGCCCTATTGCAAGTGCATTCAGGACTTTGGCTAATGCAAAGTGTAAATATGCCGGAGATAGAGAAAGAAGGCTTGGTGGTCATATTTGGAGTCAGGAAGTTCCACCAATATCTTTACAGACATAAAGTTATATTAATAACGGAACAAAAACCCCTGCTAGGTCAACTTAAAGAGGACAAGGCAGTGCCACAAATAGCTTTAGGCCAAATTCAGTGGTGGGCTATAATACTGAGTACACATAATTAGAAGTTGGAATAGCATTCCAGAAAATGGATTGAAAATGCAGATGCATTGAGCTGCCTCTGACTGGCAGATAGACCACCAATGGTACCACCACTGGAAGAATCTGTAATGGTTTTAAATTTTCTGGAAACACTTCAAGGAGAAGTGCCATCAAGAACAAAAAATACTACCAGCAGCTCCCCCACATTCGGAGGAATGGCTGGATAAATACTGGTCTCAGTTATACACTGACTACGCAGGTCCTTTCATGGTGTCAATGTTCTGAGTCACTGTGGACACCCACCCAAAATGACTGGATGTGCATAAAGTTCATTGGTCAAACATAGGGATGACAATAAAACAAAACTGTGCATATCTTTTGCAACACACAGACTACTGGAACTGTTGGTCACAAATAACAGTCTATCATTTAGTAGCAGGGAATTTGAGTATTTCCTAAAGTTGAATGGCATTTGACATACAAGGACAGCTCCAAACTATCCATCATCCAATGCGCTGGCAGAAAGAGCAGCAAAAACTTTGAAGGTAGACTTAAAGAAACAGCCCATGAGGCTATCCTTCATGAAGCTGCAGGGATAGGTCCAACAGAGTTGTTAATAGGGACCAGACTCTGCACCAGGCTAAACCTGACCTTCATCGACCTAGGAATGCCAATACCAGACACAAGACTCCATTAAGTGAGAAAGATAGTTCACTTCATGGGACAAAGTTTGGTGTAGGAATCACAGGAATGGCCATGAGCAGGTAAGACACATGGTTGCCACAATGTCAGGTCCCGTGGCATATAAAATTTGTGTAGGAGTGATAGTCCTGAACAAGCACGTAGACCATATGAAACTCCCAAACAGGGCAGGACCAACATGTGCCCAGCTCCTTGGAACAGTCAGTAAGGCTGGCAGAACCCTAGGTTTTCATTCTCCATCAAGAAGATATCTCAGAATCTGGGATGGACACAGTGGTTATCAAACACCTTTGCTGCCTGAAGAAGAGAATGAATCTCTACCAAGTTTCCCTGAAACAGAAGGGGAGCTACAGTACGTTACAAACTGCCTGTATGTGAGGCAGATTCAGAGGAATCTGACACAGTGCTAAAACACCCCCAGGAGGCACTACAACAAAACGCGCCTATGTTCTCCGACTCAGAGGCGGAGGGATGTACTGATTGTAATGAGGTCACTCACAGTGTATGAGCTCCGTGATAGGAACTGTTAACATGGCCCAATCAGGGATCCCTACAAGACAGATAAAAATAGGAATATCAAAGGTTCTGTTCACTCTGAGAGTTGACTCTGTGAGGGCCGGATTAGGGTCAATGTCTGTAAATAAATGGTGACTTGGTGGCGGCACACCAAGTAGAGTTATTTCCGTGACCATTACAATTATCTCCTACTGCCCTCAGTTTCAGTAAGTTCCTTTTGAGAAGGAAATCCACTGACCTTACCTGGTTTGGCCTACTTGTGACTCCAAACCCGCAATTATGTGATTACCTCTTGTTGATGGTGCTTGCCAGTAACACTCCTATCTCATGAAAGAATAAAATAAATGAATGCTGTGGTTAGTGGAAACTATTGATACATAATCAGGAGCTTGTTTTGGGTGAGGTAGGGTGGAAATTTGACCTCCCACTATTTCCAACCCCATCTGAAACCTGGGAGAGGGGTCAAGATTGTTGGAAGCCAGTCAAAATATCAAGAATGGAAATGGCAAATCCAACTTGCCTCTTTCACTTTTAGCAGACGTTAACTTGGAGGCATTTAGAGAATTAAATCAACCAGAAGCATATCTTTTAGTGACAAAAGATTGTATTCCATTCATGATCAATAGCTAGGCAAATACAACAAAAGACTTGTGCAATATGTACTCTGAGAGTTGCTATGATACTTCTATATCTCCAAATCCTTCATTACTGAAAATAGCCTGAAAGCATGGCTCATTTTTTTCTGTTGCATTTTATCTTTTTTTTTATTTATTTTGTCATCCAGGGGGTCCTTATTGTGACTCTTGTCTCCTTATGGAATTGTGATTGCTTCATACCTAAACTATCTGAAGGTCAGCAATTTTCCTAACCAATCTTTTCTTCTGGTCCATGCATATTGGGACTTTCTTAAATCACTGCAATTGACTCTCTTCCAGTTAGAAGTACCTTTACTGCTGATTTTTCACTGTCTCCTTACATATGTGATTTAAACTGAATTATATTATAATCGTTATTGCCCAGACGCTCACCCACTAAAACATTTTCCACTGAACCTACTTTAGCCCCAGAACCAGATCAAGAAGTGAATTCATCATCAATATGTTAGAAACAAATTGCTCAAGCAATGTGTAACATTTCTTCATACATATTGTCCTTAACTCTGTCCCCTGCTTCCTGTCTATATTAGGTTTCTAATATTGAAGTTTCTAACTATGACTGCTCAATTTTCTTTACATTTTTCTTAATAATTTCTATAGATTGGCCCTTCAAATTCGTTCTCATTATTTGTAGGTTATATGAAATACTCAGTGTTATAACTTTTTATTGTTCCTTAATCTAATCAAACTGGTTTAGTCTTGAAAAGCTGTTGTACATTCTAACTCAATATTAAACTTGATCATTACTGTCAAACACCCCTACACTCCCAAAACTTTTTATTTTCTTGTTTTTAAGATTTGACCCTCCTGAATGTATCAGTGTACTCCATTGCAAGACTAACCATTAATCTTCATCACAGTGTTGTTATGAGGAGTGGTGACAGTAAGATTGTTGAAGAATTAGAAGACATGGTGCTGTGAGCTCCTAGCAGATGGATACATAAGACCATAAGAAATAGAAATACAAGTACGCTGTTTGGACTTTTGACTGAGCCTGCTTAAATTTTGTTCATAAGACAATTCCTCTCCAGTGAGGATCGTCCTCATGAACCATCTTCAAACTGCCTCCAATGAAATAATATCTTTTCTTATATAAGGCAGACAAAAACTGCTCACAATACTCCATTTGTGGTCTGACCAGTATTTTGTACAGTACCAATAAGGCTTTCCTACTCTAATGCTCTAACCCTCTCTAAGGGCCAGCATTCTATTAGTCTTCCCAATTGACTGACATATGAGGAAAGACTGGATCGACTGGGCTTGTACTCACTGGAATTTAGTAAAATGAGGAGGGATCTCATAGAAACATATAAAAAGCCTGATGGGACTGGACAGGCTAGATGCAGGAAGAACGTTCCCGATATTGGGGAAGTCCAGAACCGGAGTTGCAGTTTAAGAATAAGGGGTAATCCATTCAGGACTGAGATGAGGAAGAATATCTTCACTCAGAGAGTTGCAAACCTGTGGAATTCTCTCCCATGGGATGCTGTTGGAGCCAGTTCATTCAACATATTCAAGAGGGAACTGGACATGGCTAAAGGGAACAAGGATAATGGGGAGAAAGCAGAAATGGGATACAGAGATTGCATGATCAGCCATAATCACATTGAAGGGCTGAACAGCCTACTTCTAGACATATTTTCTATGTTTCTACATTTCTCCGATTATCTGATGCACCTGTGTGCTTGGTTTCTGACTTTTGTGTACAAGTGCCCTCATTTCCTTGGTGCTGCAGCTTTCAGCAGTTTTTATCAGTTGACACAATACACTATTCTTTTGTTCTCCTTTCCAAAATTAACAAGTTCACATCTTCCCCATTACACTCCATTTGCCAAAATTTTGCTTACATACTTAACCTATCAATATCTCTCTGTAAACTGTAACCCTCACATATTCTGCCTTTTTTGTGCCATCTGCAAATTTGACGACAATGCATTCACTTCCTTCCTCCAAGTCATTAATGTATATTATAAACTGTTGTAGTGGTCCCTGCAGAAACTCACTGGTCACAGGTTACAAGCTTGAAAAAGAACTCCATACCCCTACTTGCTCTTTTCTGTCAGTATTAGCCAATTGTCCAGCCATGCCAGTATACCATTTTCAACACAATCGGCTCTTACCTTACCTTTTATGAGGACCTTGTCGAATGCCTGCTGGAAATCTAAATATAACACATCTACCAGTTCCCTCTATCCACCCTGGTTGAGACTTCTTCAATAAACTAATCAATTTGTTAGAGATGATTTCGCTTTCATGAAACCATGGTTGATTAGATTATAATTTTCCAAATATTCTGCTTATACTTTTCCAACAATCAATGTTAGGCTAACCAGTCTGTAGGTACCTGCTTTGTCTCCTTCCTTTTTTGAGTAATCATGTCACATTGGCAGTCTCCTTTGGTACTTCTCCAGAATCCAATCATTTTTGGAAATAATCAATGCATTCATTATCTCTTTAGCTACTTCTTTTAGAATGCTGGGATGCAAGCTAACAGGGCAAGATGACTAATTTGACTTTCACTCCATAAGTTTGTCTAGTACTACTTCTCCACACACTATGATGGAACCTAATTTACCCCCCATATTCTTTAGCATTTATAGAACATTCAAAGTATCTTTCAACATAAAGACTGAAGCAAAATATCGGTTTAACTCCTCTGCTTGGTCACTCTCATTCTTGCAAATCTACATGCTTTCTTTATCTCTATAAGATGTTTAGCAACAAAAGTCAGAGGTAAAATAAAGATGCATACATTCCTGAACTAATATCAGGCAGTCTTCTGGCATCTTGTCTTAATTCTATACAAGATTCCATTAAGGTTTAACAGATGACTTCCAGCATTAAGCAAAGTAAAACATAAAAGCTAAAGGGATTCAGAAAAGATTTACAAGGATGTTGCCAGGGCTGGAGGGTTTCAGCTATAGGGAGAGGCTGAATAGGTTGGAGCATCAGAGGCTGAGGGGATGACCTTATAGAGGCTTATAGAATCATTAGGCGTATGGGTACATGAATAGACAACGTTTTTTCCCTGTCAAAAAGTGTGGCACTGGAAAATCACAGCAGGTCAGGCAGCATCCGAAGAGTAGGAGATTCAACACTTTCGGCATAAGCCCTTCATCAGGAATATGATGGGGGAAGGGACAATAGAGATAAATGGGAGGGTGGGGGTGGGACTTGGGGGAAGGTGGCTGAGAAGGCAATAGGTGAATGCAGTTGGGGGCTAATTGTGATAGGTCAGTGGGGAGGGTGAAGCCTTTAGATGGAAAGGAAGATGGACAGGTAGGACAGGATTAGAGTGTGGTGCTGAGTTGGAGGGTTGGATCTAGAATGAGGTAAGGGGAGGAGAGATTTGGAAACTAATGAAATCGATGTTGATACCACGAGGTGGAAGATGAGGTATCCTTCTTCCAGTTGGCAGGTGGCTTGGATTTGGCAGCGGAGGCAGCCCAGCAGTTGCGCGTCCTTGGCAGAGTGGGAGGAGGAGTTGAAGTAATTGACCACAGGGCAGTGGGCTTGCTGGTGTGTGCAGACCAGAGATGTTCCCTGAACTGTTCTGTCAGTTGGCCTCCTGTCTTCCTGATGTAGCGGAGACCACATCGGGAGTAACAGACACAGAAAATGAGATGGGTGGATGTACAGTAAAATCTCCGCCGGATTTGAAATGATCATTTAGGGTCTTGGATGGAGGTGACGGTGGGGGTCTGGGCATAGGTTTTATACCTCATGCAGTGGCAGGGGAGGGTGCCGGAAGAAGAGGGTGGGTTGATGGGGCATGAACCTAACAAGGGATGGGGGAATCCAGAACTAGATGGCATAGGGTTTCGGGTGAGTGGGGAAAATTTTAAAAGGAACCTAAGGGGCAATCTTTTTCACACAGAGAATGGTGCGTGGATGGAATGAGCTGCCAGAGGAAGTGGTGAAGGCTAGTACAATTATAACATTTAAAAGGCATCTGGATGGGTATATGAATAAAAAGGGTTTAGAGGGATATGGGCCAAGTGCTGGCAAATGGGATTAGATTAATTTAGCAAAGCTGCTCGGCATGGATGTATTGGACTGAAGGGTCTGTTTTTCTATGATTCTACAACCTATAATGGGGAAGACAATGTTAAGCAAAGTAAAAGATTACTTTAAGCTAAAGTGAGAGGCCAGAATAGAATTGATGCACTGTCCTTGGATACTCATCCTGTATTCATTGGTTAGATTGTTCTGAGCACGATAATACAATTGGGTAAACAACCAAATTGGAAATATATTACAATGGACACTTGAGCATGTCCTTTCAAATAGCTGCCTTCTTCAAAGTTAATGTGGGAAGAGCTTCAGTTCCTTAGCAGAATGCTGGCTCCATAAGCTGCAAAAATTAACAAACTAGGCTACCCATCCCTCTGAGATCAGTTAACTATCTCAATCTGTCTTTGGTTGTATGCTTTTTCAACCTGCTTTAGGTTGTGCATCATTTGCAAACTGTTACTACTATTTAAGAGCTCCTGATTACCTCCATTGGGTAATCTATGATTCTTGAACCTCTGCTGAGGGGAATGTGTACAGGAGAAGGAGAGACATAACGGAGGCATCATCAGTATGATGCATGGGTGTGCCATTGTATGAACCCAACACTATCAGACACATCAGTCTCCAGAAGCTTTAGATACAATGGTAAGTTTCAGACAGCACAATACATCAACCTGGTAATTGATTGCTGTTGATATGTTTTCAGGTGTTGCTGACCAACAGCCTCCTCTGATGCTGGTAAAATTACAAAGTTGTGGAAGGTTAGTTAGTCTCCTGATTATCTTCCTTAATTGAGTTTCCACCATTGTTACTGGGCAGGTTGCTGACATTGAACTCAGCCTGTACCTGGAAAATGTGGCCAAAAGTGGAAACATCTGGGCATTATTCCACTAACTCCGACTCCAAACCCACGTTCAAAAGAGTGGTATAATTCCCCTAACTCTGTTCACTCCCAGTGCTGTTTCCCTGCACTGTTGGTACTAGGATGGGGATTCCTGTGCTATTACTGTGTTCCTTGTACTTCAGCAGCAGGCTAAGCTTTGAAATGTTGGCATCCCATTGTTCAGGTGAATGCATCAAACTTGGATCAGCTACTAGAAGGTGTACTTCAATAAGAGTCAAATCCTCCAAGACAAATGAAAAGAAAGCAAAGTTATCAACATTAATCCAATCCCAAAATCAGTGAGTGACATATGAAATCAAGCACGAATACTTTTGCTGATGCAAGATTATTTGCAGAGTAGAGCTTTACATATGTCTGGTTCCTCATCAATTTTCCCACAGTCTCTTCTATATTTTATCTTTTCTTTAAATTTTATTTTCTAGGAAACCTCCTCAGTGATATTACTGCACACCTCAGGAGCAGGTGGGGCTTGAATCAAGGACTCCTGGCCCAGAGTTAGGCATACCACTACTGCATCAAACGACTTAAGCAAATGATTCATTAACTTAGCTAACATCTTAAATCCCCAAAGGGAACTTCAAGTAAAATGTCATTGCCTGGACAGATGACACATTCTAGCCCCTGCAGTGCCCACCACTTAAAATATACAAGAATATATCATGTGCTCCATCTACAAGGACACCCTGACACAAATGCAGTCACAAACAGAGGCAGACAGTCTGAACTGCTCCATAATACACTACCTGCTTAAGGCCACCTTGGTTAGGCTTAGGATCAGACCCATGAGATGGTCCTCTTGTTGACCATCCATCTCTGTTGAATGATCAAGAGTATGGGATTAAAGAACAAGAAAACTTTCAGAAATGGGTCTTTTAAATAACTGATAAGTGGGTTGTAACCAAGTTCATCCAATATAGAGACAGCTCATAGTCTCATGCACTTGTTGCTGCAGCAATTACCATTGACCCGCAGGTCCTTGAACCGACTGCTCCTATGATTGTACAGACCATTGTGGGCAATATCCTCCACTCCAGAGCCCCAAAAATGAGGGGAGGACTCCCACACAAATAGCCCTCTACAGCAGACAGGGACACAGAATGTCAATGTATATCTGTGTGGTGGATGAAAGTGAAGATTCAAAGGATGTCCAGCAGCAGAAACTCCTCTTTGCCAACTGGAAGATGATGGAGGAGATTTCCACAAACCAGCTCACCTTGTGAGGCTGACATTTCCAAGGGCAGGTTTTGGACCAGACAGCAATGTGCCATTCTGTCCAAGAAGGGTGCACTCAGAGGGGAGCACTCTCTCTTTACAAATTCTCCATATTTTTCCTTACCTGGATATGCTATTACACAGCTCTGAATATTTTTACTTTATCATCACCAGACCACCCATATTTCTAATTAAATGAACCATTTGCAAGCATAGCTTATGTTATGGACTAGGCCAGACACTCAAAACATTCTTAAGCGGGCAGCCCAGACCATAACTTTGTAATTTGTTTCAGTAATTGTACAGTGAAAATTACCCGGAGTAAATCAGCAAGGTTGACTACCAGGTTTTAAAATAGACAAAAATTTATTCACAAAATTATACAATGAAACACAAAGAACAGAATAAAGCACCTCTACAGAACTCAGTCTATCCAAACTAGACTTAATTACACTGTTCCAAATATACACAACATTCCCACTAAGCAAACCCCCTTAAAACACAATTAAAAAAGGAACAGATGCTTACAGGTTGAAGTTAGAAGGGCAGAAAGAGAGAGAGAGAGCCTGTTCACACAGTCCACTGCTGAACTCCCAATTAGTTCTGGACTGAACCGCTCAGCTAGCTGACCACGCCCCCTCCATTATACAGGTCACTTCTAAAACATGACCCCCTTGGCCTGAAGTCTCATCTGTTTACATATGAACAAGAGGCCTCTCAATATCCTTTTCATCTCTGTACTGAACTAGTCTAATTGGAGCCAGGACCACTTACGACCCCTTTGAAAAAAATCAAAGACAGTATCCTTGAATAAAGGAACAGTTTTTAGACAAAAGGGACCAGCTTTATGACACCTGTCATGGATAGTGCAATGGCAACAACAGTGCAGGAAAGGTATAGTGGGCAGGGGCTAAATTAAAATGGAGTTGGATGGGGAAATATATTGTTTCCCCCGATGGTCCTCAACTCTCTCTCATGGCATTGAAAACATTGATGGACATTGCGTGCTCTCTCTCCAAGAACACCCAGGTTTAAATATAGCCGAAAATGTGTTGCTGGAAAAGCGCAGCAGGTCAGGCAGCATCCAAGGAACAGGAGAATTGACGTTTCGGGCGTAAGCCCTTCTTCAGGTTTAGATGTAGCCAAGGAAGACAGTAGGCAGTTGATAACTATGAATCCCTCCCCTCCCTGCAGCCTTGAGCTGTGCAAATTCTATGTAGATATTTTCCTGAAGAAGGGCTTATGCCCGAAATGTCGATTCTCCTGCTCCTTGGATGCTGCCTGATCTGCTGTGCTTTTCCAGCAACACATTTTTCAGCATAGATATTTTCTCACCAACTTCATGGAGTCATAGAGATGGAGAGCATAGAAACAGCACCTTCAGTCCAACTCGTCCATGCCAACCAGATATTCTAAACTAATCTGGTCCCATGTGCCAGCACTTAGCCTATATCCCTCTTAAGCCTTCATATTCATATCAGAAATGTTGTTCCATATCTCTGGAGTAGTAGGGACTTGAACTGGGTCTCCTAGTCCAAAAACTACTTGCGGAAGTATTTTGAATCGACCTGCTTGAGCATGTTGTGAGATATTTCCAACACAGGTGCAACTTGAACCCAGACCTTCTAATCCAGAGGCAGGGATCATTTGTTGAATTTATATCAAGTTTGGTTGAGAAACTTAAACTGATGACCCAGAGTGTCTGGTTTACAAGTGCAGTAACTCTACCGTTAAGCCACTGTCTGCTCTAAAAATTCTCTGTGCACTTAATTAAAATATGACTTTCACCTGGATATCTTGTTATCGACACACCATTAATTGTTGATGGATCCCACAATGACTTATCAATTGGGGTTTCTTTAAATTGAAATTGTAAGGGGCAGCTCATTGTCTGGTTGCTACTAGAAATGAGCACCCAAGCAAAATTCATATGCTGACCATTAAATAAGGTCCATGAATGAAAAAAAAAGCAATTTGCCCCTCCATCCAGGAAATTGTAATGTCATGCGAACATAACAGGACACAGGATAACAACAACCACTCCTGAAAAGGATGGCTTACATCACAACTACGTTCAAGGACTAAAACATAAACTGATCAAAAGTCAATAAAGTCACTCATTGAGCCCTGCATCACAAAGCCAGAGCAGTCGGGGTAACAGTAGGGTTTGCCTTAAGGCCCACAGTAAAATGGAAAAAGCATTGATGGCTTACACCTTTATTTAATATTTTGTTCTATCAGAAGGACAGTATATGTAAGCTCAATTAACTGTAAGCAGCCTGATGGTCTGGGAGTTCTGCCAAGCCCCAGGGGGCCAGGCATCAACAATATCCAACTCTTAAAGGTAGAGTACAAGAATAAAGACTTTTTTAAAAAAATGCAATATATCCAGAGTTAAGAGGAGATTAATATTTAGGCTTTATGTACAAGAATAACCCTGCACTGCACATACTCAGGAAAATAAAAATTGTGGAAGTGAAAATGACAACTAAGCTGGAAAACAAAGGTTGTGCCAAAGCAGTCAAACCATTGGCATTCCAACCCTAAACCACTTAGCACATTAAGCTTTGTAACATATTATTCTGCATTTGACAAAAAAACCTGGCCAAGGTTCGAACAAGGCTCAGGGCATCGATTTGAAATTGCTGAATAAATTTGTAGGACAGAAGTGCAAACAATGTGTAAAGCTAGACTGTGAAGAGAGTAGAAAAGTTAAGAAAAAGAATAAGAGACTATTCAGCAAGAAATTTAAAATAAGATTTCAGGAAATGTAGGAACAAAGGAGAATAGGAATAGGAATAGCTCATTTCATCTGTTCCACTATCCAATAAAATCATGGTGGATCCATTTCTCACCTCCATCCATTCACCTTGGCGCCATACCCCTAAAGTTCGTGAAAACTTGTTAATCTCAGTTTATTAATTGAGCTAACATATTCTCCTCATTTCAGATGCATGTTTCACACTTCAATCATCTTTTGCATGAAAAGTGTTTCGTAACTTCTCTCCTCTATGTGATCTAGATTGGATTTTTATGGCTGTCTTGCTCATGAATGAAAAATGTTTCTCACTATTTACCCAAACAATTCCTTACAAAACTCTTATCAAACCATCTATTAGATTCCTACATTTGCGGGAGTTTATGTAGTCTATCCTTATATTCTAATTCTTGACACCCTGATGATATTCAAATGAAGGTCTTTGCGGTCCTTCTAAGGACAGAATATCCACCTTTATGCTGTGGTACCCAAACTGCACTCATTGGTCTATCATTTTCTGTTATTTCTCTCTCACCTTTCCTAAGTGATGAAGCGATTTTTACAATTTTCCAAACCATAGGGACTTGTGTTGTATCTAGAGAATTTTGTAGGATTACAGCTAAAGCATTGGCAGTTTTATCAGTTACTTCTTTAAACTGTGATATGGACACCTTCAAGTAGTGGGGATTTGTCAGTCTCTAAAACATTGTAGTTTTATACAAAATTGTGATGGAATATTCTCCACTTGCCTAGAGCTCCAGCAATAGTCAAGAAACCTGACACATTACAGGGTAAGGCAGCTGGCTTCATTGGCACTCCATCTACCACCTTCAATATTCCACCACCAATGCACAATGACAGCTGTGCTTATGAGACCAAAAGGCCATAAGGAACAGGAGCAGGCTGTTCAGCCCCTCAGGCCTGCTCCACTATTCAATAGGATCATGGCTGATCCAACATTCTTTGCATTCACTTACCTATGTTTTTCCTTTAACCCTTGATTCCCCTACTGATCAAGAATCTATCTATCTCAGCTTTAAATATACATAAACACTCTTCCCCACAGCTCTCAGTGCCAAAGACTCACAACCCTGTGAGAGAAAAGATTCCTCCTCATCTCAGTCTTAAATTGGTGCCCCCCTTATTCTGAGACTATGCCTCCTTGTCCTAAACACTTCCAAGTGAGGAAACATCCTCTTACCCTCTCAAACCCCTTAAGAATCTTATATTCAATGAGATCATCTCTCATTCTTCTAAATTCTAATGAGTACAGTCCCAACCTGTTTAACCTTTGTTCATACGACAATCACTCCATTATCCTAGTGAACGTAATCTGAATTTCTTCTCATGAAATGATATCGCTCCTTAAATAAGGGGACCAAATCTACTCACAATTTTCCAGATGTTGTCTCACCAGCATCTTGTACATTTGCAGTAAAACTTGTCTACTCTTAGACTCCAACCTCCTTGAAATAAGGGCCAACATTCCATAATTAGCCTTCCTGATTACCTGCAGCACCTGTCTACTAGCTTTGAGTGCTTCGTGCATAAGTACCCCCAAGTCCCTTTGTGTTACAGATTTCTGCAGTTATTCTCGGTTTAAATAATATTCTATTCTTTTGTTCTTCCTTCCAAAACCTTCTTAGAGTATTTTTGAGAATAACATGAACAAAATTGAAATAAAGTAGTTGATGAATATAATATATTTAGATTTTGAGAAAGCTTTTGTTGGGGTCCCCAGAGGAGGTTGTTTTAGCAAAATTAAAGCACAAGGTATAGTAATGCATTGAGATGGATTAAGGATTGGCCAACAGACAGAAAACATGGAGTAGGAATAAATGGGTCATTCTTGTGATGGCAGACTCCGACTCGTGGGGTACTGCAAAGATCAGTACTTGGGTCCCAGCTGTTCACAGTACATATCAATGATTTGGAGGTGGGGATCAAATGTAATATTTCCAAATTTACAGGTTACACTTAGCTAAGCAGGAAGGTGTGTTGTGAAGAAGATATGAAACATTTTTCTGGAGGATTTAGTCAGGTTTAATGATTGGGCAAGAACATGGCAAATGGAATACAATGTGGAAAAAAACTTGAGGTATCCACTTTGCTGGGCAGAACAGATGTGCAGAACAGTTTGTAAACGGTGGGAGATTTGAAAGTGCCCATATGCAAAAGAAACTGGGTGCCATTGTCAATAAGTCACTAATAGCTATCATGCAGGTATAACAAGTTTGTAGAATGACTAATGGAATTTTAGCCTTTATTGCAAGACGATTTAGGTCCAATAATAGCTTGCTTCACATACATACGAGGTTGGTGAGACTGTGTGCAGCTTAGTCACCTTGTCTCAGCAAAGCTATTAGTACCACAGACAGAGTGCAGCAAAATTTCACCAGACTTATTCCCTGAATGACGGGACTGGCCTATGAAGAGAGACTGGGCAAGATGTGTCTGTATTTCAAGAGTTTGGAAGGATGAAAGGTGATCTCATTAAAGCCTACTGGGATGAAGATTAGTATTTCAGCCTTGAGGCCTGAGTTGGGTGTGATTTTGTCACTAGACCTGCCTTCAATGGAATTCTCACTTTCCAGCATGAGAAAATGGAAGTTTATAGTCCTAGTTTTACCACTCAAATAAAAGTCCAGCTCAGGGCTCTTCCCCCAGTTCCATGGTCTGGTATATCAATGCTGCTTACTGGTCTCACCCAGATTTGGAAACTTTAATCAATTTCTTTCTATGTTCTACCTTTCTCTCCTTTATAAGATCCAACTCATGGTCAAATACATTAATTTTTTCATCTTCTCTGATTCCATTTTCTGGAAATTGGTTGTCTATGAATACTCATTGCGAGCCCGTTGATTCCCATATCTACCTTGACCACTTTCTTCTACCTCTTTCACAGCTGGTAAGATTTTGGTACCTCCCATTAAAATGTAGGAACAGAAGTACATCATCTGCATCCATTCAATCTCCTTTGCCTTTCAATGGGATCATGGCAGATCTCAGCTCCTTTTTCCATCTTTTCCTCATAATCCTTTATTCCTTTACTGATTAAAAACCTGTTAATCTCAGCCTTGAATGTACTTAATTACTCAATCTCAACAGCTCTCTGTGGCAAAAAATTCCACAGATTCTGAGATAAGAAATTCCTCCACATCTCTGTCCTAACTAGGTTACCCCTTACAAGGAGAATGTGAATTTTATCATGTCTTTATTTTTTCTCAGTCAAGGATTACCCACTCGCCCAACTTTGGTTCATACAGCCTACAACGATGTCCAACATATTTCCTGCATTTCTGCTCTCAGTCCTTCTCCTGCTCCATTGCCTCTAATTGTTCCAGCCCTAGGAGCTGGAGAAACCAGAAGTGATGATACCCAATCAGTAAATATGGACCATTGGAGTTATAGAGGGAATCTTCTTCCTTTTTCTCCCTCCCTCCTGAGACACAACAGGGTTCCCTTGCCCCTCACTTTTCATCCTCACCAGCTTCCGTATTCAAAGGATTATCTTCCCATTACTTCCATCACCTCAAGCATGTTTTAATGAAACAAATGCCTTTCCCCTTCAGGATTCCAAAGGGACTGTTCCCTCCATAATATCCTAGCCCACTCCTTTATCAACCCCAAAACCTTGCCTGTTTACCATGGCATGTTTCATGGATTTATGGGAAGTGTAACAGTGCCTCTTACCTCCTCTGTCCTCACTGTCCCAGGCCCCAAATGCGCCATACATACATAGTGTCCTTACAGTGTGCATACCGGCTATTTGGCCCAACAATTCCACAAAGACCCTTTGAAGAGTAATGCACTCAGACCCATTCCCCTACATTTACCCCTGATTAATGTACCTAACCTACACAACCCTGAACACTATGGACAATTTGTGCACCTGACCTGTATATCTTTGGATTGTGGAAGTAAGCCCATGCAGACAATAGGAGAATGTGCAAACTCCACTCAGTGGAATCTCTTCTGGGGAAGAAGTGACGAGTGCAAGAAGGACGGATTGCACCTGAATTGGAAGGGGACTAATATATTGGCAGGGAGACGTGTTAGAGCTGCTCGGTAGGATTTATACAATTAAGGTTGGGGGGGGGGAGTGGGTGGACCCCAGGGAGATTGCAAGGAAAGAGATCAATCTGAGACTCATACAGTTGAGAAAAGAAGTGAGTAAAACAGTCAGGGCAGGCAGGGACAAAGTAGGGAACATGCAAGAGGCCTAACAGGGAAGGAAGATGAAATCGAGGCTTGGGTAGGAACATGGGACTGAGATATCATACCAATTATAGAAACGTGGCTCAGGGATGCAGAGTACTGGCAGCTTAATGTTTCAGGACACAAAAGATACAAGAAGGACAGAAAGGGAGGCAAGAGAGGAGGGGGAGTGGCACTTTGATAAGGGATAGTATTACAGCTGTACTGAGAGAGGATAGTCCTGGAAAAACATCCAAAGAAGTTATTTGGGTTGAACTGAGAAAGAAAGGGATGTTGACATTATTGGGATTGTATTATAGACCCCCTAATAGTCAGAGGGAAATTGAGAAACAAATTTGTAAGGAGAAAGTGAGGACTGCAGATGCTGGAGATCAGAGCTGAAAAATGTGTTGCTGAAAAAGCGCAGCAGGTCAAGCAGCATCCAAGGAGCAGGAGGATCGACGTTTCGGGCATAAGCCCTTCTTTAGGAATGAGGAGCGTGTGCCAAGCAGGCTAAGATTAAAGGTGGGGAGGAGGGACTTGGGGGAGGGGTGTTGGGAATGCGATACGTGGAAGGAGGTTAAAGTGAGGGTGATAGGCCGGAGAGGGGGTGGGGGTGGAGAGGTCGGGATAAAGATTGCAGTCAAGAAGGTGGTGCTGAGTCCGAGGGTTGGGACTGAGATAAGGTGGGGGGGGGGGAAATGAGGAAGCTGGAGAAATCTGCATTCATCCCTTGTGGCTGGAGGGTTCGTAGGCAGAAGATGAGGCGTTCTTCCTCCAGATGTCATGTTACCATGGTCTGGCGATGGAGGAGTCCAAGGACCTGCATGTCCTTGGCAGAGTGGGAGGGGGAGTTAAAGTGTTCAGCCACAAGGTGGTTGGGTTGGTTGGTGCGGGTGTCCCAGAGGTGTTCCCTAAAACGTTCCGCAAGTAAGTGGCCTGTCTCCCCAATGTAGAGGAGGCCACATCGGGTGCAGCAGATGCAGTAAATGATGTGTGTGGAGGTGCAGGTGAATTTGTGATGGATATGGAAGGATCCCTTGGGGCCTTGGAGGGAAATGAGAGGGAAGGTGTGGGCACAAGTTTTGCATTTCTTGTGGTTGCAGGCGAAGGTGCCAGGAGTGGAGGTTGGGTTGGTGGGGGGTGTGGACCTGACGAGGGAGTCACGGAGGGTGTGGTCTTTCCGGAACGTTGATAGGGGAGGGGAGGAAATGAGGAAGCTGGAGAAATCTGCATTCATCCCATGTGGTTGGAGGGTTCCTATGCGGAAGATGAGGCGTTCTTCCCCTAGCCCCAGCCCTGAAGAAAGGTTACACCTGAAATGTTGACTTCTCCACCTCCTGTTGTTATCTGGCTTGCTGTGTTCTTCCAACCTTCTGCTTATCTACCTTGGATTCCAGCATCTACAGATTTTTTTTTTGTCTCTCACTAACTTTATTGATATTCTGGCTGACGTTGACTTCTGGAGAAGTTTTTGAAAGTTTTACTCTATGCAGTTCTGGTCACCACACTATAGGAAGGATGTGGAGGTCTTACAGAGGTTTATAATGATGTTGCCTGGATTGAGGTGCATTTGTTATAAGGAGAGGCTGGACCAGCTTGGATTGTTTTTGCTCAAGCATCAGAGGCCGAAGAGCGATCTGATCGAAGGTTATAAAATGATGAGAGGCATGAATAGGTGGATAGTCAAAGTCTTTTTTTCCCCATGGATGAAAATGTTTGGGGACATAGTTTTAAGGTGAGAGGGGAAGGTTTAAAGGAGATGAGCAAGGCAAGTTTTTTACAGAAAAGGTGTTAGGTGCCTGGAACACACTGCCAGGAAAAGTGAAAGAAGCAGCTATAATAGGAACATTGAAGAAGCATTTAGACAGACATGTGGACAGGCAGGAAATAGAGGGATACAGAGCATGTGCAGGCAGATGAGTTCAGTTTAGAATGGCACCCTGGTCAGCACAGACATGGTGGACCAAAAGGCCTGTTCCTGTGCTGTACTGTTCCATATTCTATGTTACTGTTAAGTGTAGTCACTTGTAGTCCTTGTTGGGCTATTTAATGCCCCAAAAGGAATTCTGGCCTCTATCTCCAGCTTTGAACTCCCTCTTAAAAGATCGGTATTCTGCAGTTGCATTGTTCTTAAACTGATGCTAATTGAATAACTTATTCATCCTTTTTGATTCATTTCTTTGAGGTTTGACAGTATACCTGTGTTGAGATCTGTTCTACCTTGTCACCCCTCTCCACATCAAAGAGTAAATCCTCTTTGATCTAACTTAAACTATTGTTATTCTTCTAAGGTCATGAGAACAAACTGAAGGAATGATTGAATATATGCCATCACTTCCCTGTAACAAAAAGGGGAAAAAAAATCAAATTGCAATTGGCTTACCTGAGTGATAACTCAGTAATAATTTGGGAAGCCTGATTAGAAAGGGCCTGATTAGAAAGGTCATTTATTGTTGACAACAAACAGAGCCACTATTTATTGTCTACAGAGACAGTCCCAGACTCCAAGATGGAGACAGAGGCTGCAGGAGCTCAATCGGAGGTCACCATTGAGAACGAGACATCTGCAATGGTCTTCACGGAAGATGCAATCGTCTTTTTTTTTCATATCCTCTTCCCCACAAACAGACCTGGAAAGCAACATGATTGGGGCCAAGAGCAAGGCAATGCAAGAGGACCAATCAGCAAAGGAGGATGGTGGGGGGGGGGGGTCCCTTGAGCTCAGAGGGGAAGGATGTGATCACCCCTACAAGGCCCATGGGGAATCATTAATTAATCGCCTTATGGAGCTGGTTGAGTATGAGTTCCCTTTGGAAAAGGCAATGGCCTGTCCAGCCAAAACTCATCACCTGAACCCTTTATATAGCAGATCCAGGCCAAACAGGAGGGCAGGAAGATGGTAGTGGCCATTGGAGTTTAACACCGTGCACGTGACAGCTACATCCTGGCCGTCCAAAGTCAATGCTGGCACTGTATGTTGTGCAGGGATGTGCAGACTTGCTTAGTCTACTTTGATGGAACATGTCCAGAAGGTCCTGAGGCCACAAAATAAAATGCATACTTCGTATTGCTGGGAGGTTTGGAACAATGGATATGCTAATTGCCATCCAGATGTAAAACTAATGCTGCAGATCAATTGCTTTGATATCGAAGCAACTGGCTTTTCATGTCTACTGAAATGCTAGTTTTAGATTTAGTTAGTAATTTGAAAATCAACTCCAGAGTACTAAGTCTTCTAAGCTAAACAGAGATGGCACAAATGTCAGACAATAAATAGGAAAAAGATGAAAGCAAAAAAGATAAGAAGACCCAGGGATCAGTTTGTTGCATAGGAGAAAGTGAGGACTGCAGATGCTGGAGATCAGAGCTGAAAAATGTGTTGCTGGAAAAGCGCAGCAGGTCAGGCAGCATCCTGCAGATGCTGCCTGACCTGCTGCGCTTTTCCAGCAACACATTTTTCAGCTCTGATCTCCAGCATCTGCAGTCCTCACTTTCTCCTATGCAACAAACTGATCCCTGGGTCTTCTTATCTTTTTTGCTTTCATCTTTTTCCTATTTATTGTCTGACATTTGTGCCATCTCTGTTTAGCTTAGAAGACTTAGTACTCTGGAGTTGATTTTCAAATTACTAACTAAATCTAAAACTAGCATTTCAGTAGACATGAAAAGCCAGTTGCTTCGATATCAAAGCAATTGATCTGCAGCATTAGTTTTACATCTGGATGGCAATTAGCATATCCATTGTTCCAAACCTCCCAGCAATACGAAGTATGCATTTTATTTTGTGGCCTCAGGACCTTCTGGACATGTTCCATCAAAGTAGACTAAGCAAGTCTGCACATCCCTGCACAACATACAGTGCCAGCATTGACTTTGGACGGCCAGGATGTAGCTGTCACGTGCACGGTGTTAAACTCCAATGGCCACTACCATCTTCCTGCCCTCCTGTTTGGCCTGGATCTGCTATATAAAGGGTTCAGGTGATGAGTTTTGGCTGGACAGGCCATTGCCTTTTCCAAAGGGAACTCATACTCAACCAGCTCCATAAGGCGATTAATTAATGATTCCCCATGGGCCTTGTAGGGGTGATCACATCCTTCCCCTCTGAGCTCAAGGGACCCCCCCCCCCCCATCCTCCTTTGCTGATTGGTCCTCTTGCATTGCCTTGCTCTTGGCCCCAATCATGTTGCTTTCCAGGTCTGTTTGTGGGGAAGAGGATATGAAAAAAAAAGACGATTGCATCTTCCGTGAAGACCATTGCAGATGTCTCGTTCTCAATGGTGACCTCCGATTGAGCTCCTGCAGCCTCTGTCTCCATCTTGGAGTCTGCGTCCTCATGGTCCTCAGGTCTGGTTCCTGAGTTCCTAGTGGATGGAGTTTCCTGTCAGCAAGTTGGTATTAATTTCAGAGTCGAAAGGTGTGAAAAGCACAGCAGATCAGGCAGCATTGAGGAGCAGGAGAATCAATGTTTCAGTCATAAGCCCTTCACCAGCCCACATTCCTGATGAAGGACTTATGCCCGAAACATCGATTCTGTTGCACCTTGGATGCTGCCTGACCTGCTGCGCTTTTCCAGCACCACACTTCCAGTGTCTGATCTCCAGCATCTGCAGTCCTCATTTTCTCCTTAATTTAAAACACTAAAGCATCCTAGCAATGAAGGCGTTAATTATTTCATTATTTCCAGCAAAAGCACAAATAAAACAAGTCAACCTCAACTATATGAGATAAAAACAAATCATAATCAAATATAAATATGCATGAAACAAATAGGTGTGGCAATGTCTGTGAAGAGAACTCAAAGTTAACTTTTCAGGTCCAGTGACCCTTTCTGATTTTTAGATGTAAATATCAAGTTATTTTTAATATGCATTTCGCACCACTCATCTGATTTATTGTGAGGGAACAAAGCAAGACAGTCAAAGTGCTTCACATTCAGAGCGAGCTATCCCTTTAAGAAAGCAACGCTGCACAAGCACCCTGTGTCGCTGCCTTTCAATTCTGCACATGAGCAGTGCCATTTTAATTGGAAATACAGAGAGAGAAGCTGACACCTGAAGCAAAATGGCAAGTAGTCTTTTGTTTATATTTCTCCACTATCTTCTCATAATGATGCCTTGTCATTTTTCTGTTCCTTTTCCTTGCTTATCTAAAGCGAAACACTCAAGGGAGAGATGAATATCGGTGCACCTTTCTTCTCAAGGGTACACTGTGCTCTCCCTGCCAACCTCAGAGATTCCATTCATGCATTTTAGCTATTAAAAATACACAATTATGTCGTTATTATAGTTTGAGTCAGAAATTGAAGCCAACCTGAATGTTGCTGTCTATTGCTGATTTATGTATACTCTTCTATTGTAATCATTCACCAGCCACTAACATACTGTACCTTTCAGCACTAATTAAGAATGGTTAAGGAGCGTACATGCTCAGTCTGCTTTGTGTTAGCTAAAAATAAGCTGTCAAGGGACCGCGCGACTAACTGATTCGTGCTGCTTCATATTAAAGTGCTGTGTATCAGGTCATTGATTTCCATTTGTAGTTTTAATATTTTGTTCTATGAAAATGTTTTACAATCAACATCTTCCTTTACAAAAGCACTGCTTTGGTCTGGAGTAGCTACCTCTACCGATGAGGGAAATATTGCATGACCAATCAGTATGCCATCTCAGCGACTATTTCCCGAGTGAATGAGATGATGAATATCAGGAAGTTAATTAGTGACAAGGGCTTTCATAACTCAATTCAGTTGTATCCTTACCTGACATTTATAAACACAAGCTTTCGAATGAGGCAACTGGGCTACAGTGTAGAATAGAAATCCTGACTGACTTTACTCTTTCTTGTTCCTTGCTGGGGGTGCTGCATGTTGCAATCTCAGCATCCGCCTGACTGACATTCACTAACTTCTTGGAGACCAGAGATTGATATTTCATTCTCATTTGTTCATGGGATGTGGGCATGACTGGCAAGGCCAACACTTATTACCCATTACATCAGTCTTGAACTGCGTATTGATCGCATCTTGTGTGAGGCTCCTCTTGTTGTTACGGTTCCACGTGAGATACTCCATATTGTCAAACTCTCCAGTACAGAGGAATGAACTGGATCCTGTTCTTTATAAAGAATGTAGATCTATTTATTTTCACATGCATTACAAATACAATGAAAAGTATTAGTTAGTGTCCATCTTCAAAGACAAAAGATAAAGCAAGATACAGAATATAAAGCTAAAAGCGAAAGCAAAAGGTAAAGCAAAAGACTCCACTTTCTCATTTCCTTCCTGTTACGGCTCATAACAATCATCGCTTCACTCACCACAGCAAGGGCAATCTACAAAGGATGCCTTCTCTTGTGGGCACCTTTCTCCAAGACCAAATGAATTTATGTTTTAAAAGGTGCCAACTTAACCAGGCTTTCTTCAGTTAACAAAAGAGTGGCTTTATTGGTTGTTAAACTAGAGAAGAAATACGAACGTAACATGCATTTACACACACAGATTAAAGTGAGGAACAAGTCCAACGAAAAAATAAAAGTCAAAAGATATACAGGTCAGTCCCTGGATCATTTGTGAAGAATAGATAGTGGAATGTTGACAGTCAAGCAGTTGTTTTCAATATCCTTGGCTCTCCAGCTTAGTAGAAATCCTTTTGTCCTGTATCATTTTGATGATGGTTAGCTGACAGCACTCAGAGTGAAAGAGTCCTCCTTATGGCCTGTTTTCTTTTGGCTGGCTGTCTAGTTAGCAGTATTCTATCAGTCAGAACATGAGACTCATTAACCTGTAATGCAGGGGTAACTAATGGGTGGTTTTTTGTCAGTGGCCTTTAGTTCACACTAGTGTGAGAAAGCAGGTTAATAAATATGAGCAGCTGAGCCCACTGGTACACAAGAGCACCTCATCTCACTAGCATCTCTTCTTCCATTAGCACACACAGTCAAATGTTGAACTAGCTTTCAAACCCTGTTCTTGTATATTTGTGAATGGCAAAGACACAAAACATGCCTGTCAACCAGACTTCTGTCTTCCCTCCCATTATATTCACAATCTGAGGTAACTCACAGGAGATTACACTTAGTTTGTAATGCATTGATCTCTTTAAAGTACACGCCCTTTAAGATTCCTCGATAGTTGCCAAGTGTGACATTCCATGCTCTCTCTCTCCCTCTCTCTCTGTAGACAATGGTGATGGGAGATAATGGTGTAATGATATCACCACTAAACTATTAGTCCAGAAACTCAGCTAATGTTCTGGGGACCCAGGTTTGAATCCCACCATGGCAGATGGTGGAATCTGAATTCAAGACAATATCTGGAATTAAGAATCTAATGATGACCATGAAACCATTGGCAATTGTCAGAAAAACCCATCTGGTTCACTAATGTGCTTCATGGAAAGAAATCTGCCATTCTTACCTGGTCTGGCCTACATGTGACTCTAGACCCACAGCAATGTGGTTGACTCAGAACAGCCCTCTGATATAGCCTAGCAAGCCACTCACTTGTATCAATCACTATGAAGTTTGAACAAAGAAATTAAACCAGGCAGATCTCTGGCATCAATCTAGACATCAGAAACAATTACGCAAAAAACAGCCCTATCAATCCTGCAAAGTCTTCCTCACTAAAAATCTGGGGACAAGTGACAAATTGAGAGAGCTGTCTCACAGACTAGTCAAACAACAGCCTGACATAGTCATATTCATGGAATCATTCCTTACAAGTCTTACATATCTTCCAATATCCCAGACAATGCCATCACTACCCTCTGGATATGTCCTATCCCCCAGCAGAACAGATCCAACAAAGGTGGCAACACAGTGGTATACAAAATGGGGAGGGATTGGCCATGGAAGTTCTCAACACTGACATTGGATCCACTACATCAGGTTCAAACCATGGGCAAGGAAACCTCCTACCGATTACCACATATTGTCCTCCCTCGGCTGATGAATCAGTACTCCTCCATGTTGAACAACATTTGGAGGAAACACTGAGGGTGGAAAGGACACAAAATGTCCTCTGGGTGGGGATTTCAATGTCCATCATCAAGAGTGGCTCGGCAGCAGCACTACTGATCGAACTGGTCGGATCCTAAAGGACATAGCTGTTAGACAAGGTCAGCAGCAGGTGGTGAGGGAAAAAACATACTTGAGCTCATCCTTACCAATCTGCTACAGATGCATTCATTATTATTTTTAAATTATAAAAGGCAATATATTTGGTTAGAAGTAAAAAATAGAAAAGGAGCTGTTATATTGGTGGGTATTTACTATAGGTAAAGGCAAATATGCAAGAGATTTTCAGAGAAATAGAACATGGAACATAGAACATTACAGCACAGTACAGGCCCTTCAGCCCTCGATGTTGTGCTCACCTGTGAAAATAATCTGATGCCCATCTAACTTACGCCATTCCATTATTATCCATATGTATGTCCAATGCCCATTTAAATGCCCTTAACGTTGGCGAGTGTACTACTGTTGCAGGTAGGCCTTTCCACATCCCTACTACTCTCTGAGTGACAAAGCTATCCTTCATATCTGTCCTATATCCATTAGCCCTCAATTTGAAGCTATGTCCCCTCACGTTAGCTTTCACCATCCAAGTAAAAAGGCTCTCACGGTCCAGCCTATCTAACCCTCTGATTATCTTATACGTCTCAATTAAATCACCTCTCAACCTTCTTCTCTACAATGAAAACAACCTCAGTTCCCTCAGCCTTTCCTTGTAAGACCTTCCTTCCATACCAGGCAACATCCTAGTAAATCTCCTCTGAACCCTTTCCAAAGCTTCGACATCCTTCCTATAATGCAGTGACCAGAACTGTACACAATACTCCAGGTGTGGCCTTACCAGCATCTTGTAGCCCTGAATCATGACTTTGTGGCTCTGAAACTCAATCCCCCTACCAATAAATGCCAACATATCATATGCCTTCTTATCAACCTGGGTGGCATCTTTCAAGCTTTTATGCACCAGGACACCGAGATCTCTCTGTTCATCTACACTACCATGAATTTTTACCATTAGCCCAGTACTCTGCATTCCTGTTATTTCTTCCGAAGTGAATTACCTCACACTTTTCCGCATTAAACTCCATTTGCCACTTCTCAGCTCAGCTCTGTATCTTATTAATCTCCCTCTGTAACCCACAACATCCTTCAGCACAATCTGCCTACCTTACTGTCATCTGCAAATTTACTAACCGATCCTTCTACTCCCACATCCAGATCAATTATAAAAATGACAAACAGCGGTGGCCCCAAAACAGATCCTTGTGGCACACCACTGGTAACTGAGTTCCAGGATGAACATTTCCCATCAACCGACACCTTCCGTCTTCTCTCAGCTCACCAATTTCTGATCCAAAGTGCTAAATCATCTTCAATCCCGAAACATCATATTTTGTGCAATAGCCTATAGTGTGGAACCTTACCAAATGCCTTACTGAAGTCCACATACACCACATCAACCACTTTACCTTCATCGTCCATTTGTCTCCTTCTCGAAGAACTCAATAAGGTTAGTGAGGCATGACCTAACCTTCACAAAGCCATGTAGACTATCCCTAATCAAATTATTTCTTTCCAGATGATTACAAATCCTATCTCTGACCCACAAATGAAGTAAGGCTCACTGGCTTATAATTACCAGTGTTATCCCGACTCCCCTTCTTAAACAAGGGGAGCAACATTTGCTGTCCTCCAGTCTTCTGGCACTACTCCTGTCGACAATGATGACATAAAGATCAAAGCCAAAGGCTCTGCAATCTCCTCCCTGACTTCCCAGAGAATCCAAATACAAATCTCAATCGGCCCAGGGGTTTTATCTATTTTCAGGTCTTCCAAAATTATTAAAAAGCTTCTCTTTGTCAACCTCAACCCCATCTAATCTTGTAGCCTGTATCTCCGTATTCTCACTAACATTGTTCTGTTCCAATGTGAAATCAAAACATACTGGGGAAATAACAGTAGGTGACTTTGTTTGAAGAAAGAAAAATAGAATAGAGAGTAAAGGGGTGAATAATCTCTTTGATTAGTACAGGAGAACATTCTTAATCAGAATGTGTCATGCTGTCTGGTTCCCACAAGTTAGAAATGATCATATTTTAGAATCAAAATGCTCGAGCTTATTCAAGTATATCATCTGCACTCCATGTGGCTGGTAGAGAGATAGTCCGATACATTGTTACATGACTGCAATGCAGCGGTGAAATGCAGCACCCTAGGATATATAATCACACTGCAATTAGCTTCCAGCCCTCAGCAGTAACAATATAGCGTCCTCCTTTCTTGACTAACATTTAATGTCTTTATGTTACTCGACTTCAATCTTTAACCGTCTTTTCCAAAAGAGGATCAGAGCCAGTTTGTTTTATGACAAACTGAATCCTTTCTACTCCTGTGTATCAATGTGAGATCTACACTCTTCTACATGAACAGCTGAAGACCTTATTGAATATAACTGTTCAGGGAGGGTAGTCAAAAAGGACATCTCACTAACATATCCAGGCTCCAGTCTCAGATGGTCTGATCTCACAATACATAGCTTCTCTCCAACATTGTTAGTGGATATAGAGTCATAGATTCATATAGATGTACAGCATGGAAACAGACCCTTCGGTCCAACCCATCCATGCAGACCCGATATCCCAACCCAATCTAGTCCCACCTGCTAGCACCCAGCCCATATCCCTCCAAACCCTTCCTATTCATATACCCATCCAAATGCCTCTTAAATGTTGCAATTGCACCAGCCTCCACCACTTCCTCTGGCAGCTCATTCCATATATGTACAATCCTCTGCATGAAAACGTTGCCCCTTAGGTCTCTTTTATATCTTTCCCCTCTCACCCTAAACCTATGCCCTCTAGTTCTGGACTCCCCAACCCCAGGGAAAAGACTTTGTTTATTTATCCTATCCACGCCCCTCATAATTTTGTAAACCTCTATAAGGTCACCCCTCAGCCTCTGACGCTCCAGGGAAAACAGCCCCAGCCTGTTCAGCCTCTCCCTGTAGCTCAGATCCTCCAACCCTGGCAACATCTTGTAAATCTTTTCTGAACCCTTTCAAGTTTCACAACATCTTTCCAACAGGAAGGAGACCAGAATTGCACGCAATATTCCAAACATGGCCGAACCAATATCTTGTACAGCCGCAACATGACCTCCCAACTCCTGTACTCAATACTCTGACCAATAAAGGAAAACATACCAAATGCCTTCTTCACTGTCCTATCTACCTGTGACTCCACTTTCAAGGAGCTATGAACCTGTGCTCCAAGATCTCTTTGCTCAGCAACACTCCCTAGGACCTTACCATTAAGTGTATAAGTCCTGCTAAGATTTGCTTTCCCAAAATGCAGCACCTCGCATTTATCTGAATTAAACTCCATCTGCCACTTCTCAGACCATTGGCCTACCTGGTCCAGATCCTGTTGTAATCTGAGGTAACCCTCTTCGCTGTCCACTACACCTCCAAATTTGGTGTCTTCTGCAAACTTACTGACTGTACCTCTTATGCTTGCATCCAAATCATTTATGTAAGTGACAAAAAGTAGAGGACCCAACACTGATTCTTGTGGCACTCCACTGGTCACAGGCCTCAGTCTGAAAAACAACCCTCCACCACCACCCTCAGTCTTCTACCTTTGAGCCAGTTATGTATCCAAATGGTTGGTTCTCCCTGTATTCCATGAGTTCAAACCTTGCTAATCAGTCTCCCATGGGGAACCTTGTCGAACATCTTACTGAAGTCTATATAAATCACATCTACTGCTCTGCCCTCATCAATCTTCTTTGTTACTTCTTCAAAAAACTCAACTAAATTTGTGAGACATGATTTCCCATGCACAAAGCCATGTTGACTATCCCGAATCAGTCCTTGCCTTTCCAAATACATGTAAATCCTGTCCCTCAGGATTCCCTCCAACAACTTCCCCACCACCGAGGTCAGGCTCACCGGTTTATAGTTCCCTGGCTTGTCTTTACCGCCCTTCTTAATCAGTGGCACCACGTTTGCCAACCTCCAGTCTTCCGGCACCTCACCTATGACTATCAATGATACAAATATCTCAGCAAGAGGCCCAGCAGTCACTTCTCTGGCTTCCCACAGAGTTCTCGGGTACACCTGATCAGGTCCTGGGGATTTATCCACCTTTAACCATTTCAAGACATCCAGTACTTCCTCCTCTGTAATCTGGACATTTTGCAAGATGTCACCATCTATTTCCCTACAGTCTATATCCTCCATATGCTTTTCCACAGTAAATACTGATGCAAAATATTCATTTAGTATCTCCCCCATTTTCTGTGGCTCCACACAAAGGCCGCCTTGCTGATCTTTGAGGGGCCCTATTCTCTCCCTAGTTACCCTTTTGTCCATGATATATTTGTAAAAACTCTTTGGATTTTCCTTAATTCTATTTGCCAACGCAGTCTCATGTCCCCGTTTTGCCCTCCTGATTTCCCTCGTAAGTATGCTCCTACTTTCTTTATACTCTACTAAGGATTCACTTGATCTATTCTGTCTGTATCTGACATATGCTTCCTTCTTTTTCTTAACCAAACCCTCAATTTCTTTAGTCATCCATCATTCCCTATACCTACCAGCCTTCCCTTTCTCCCTAACAGGAATATACTTTCTCTGGATTCTTGTTATCTCATTTCTGAAGGCTTCCCATTTTCAAGCCGTCCCCTTACCTGCGAACATCTGCCTCCAATCAGCTTTCGAAAGTTCTTGTCTAATACCATCAAAATTGGCCTTTCTCCAATTTAGAACTTCAACTTTTAGATCTGGTCTATCCTTTTCCATCACTATT
Organism: Chiloscyllium punctatum; assembly: GCF_047496795.1. Classification (NCBI taxonomy): domain Eukaryota; kingdom Metazoa; phylum Chordata; class Chondrichthyes; order Orectolobiformes; family Hemiscylliidae; genus Chiloscyllium; species Chiloscyllium punctatum. The sequence continues at coordinate 83,776,402 of NC_092753.1, read as the reverse complement.
TTAAAACTAATACAATTATGCTCGCTGGGCCCAAAGTGCTCCCCCACTGACACCACAGTCACCTGCCCTGCCTTATTTCCCAAGAATTGGTCAAGTTTTGAACCTTGGTAAAAACAATGACTGCAGATGCTGGAAACCAGATTTTAGATTAGTGGTGCTGGAAAAGCACAGCAGTTCAAGCAGCATCCGAGGAGCAGTAAAATCGACATTTCGGGCAAAAGCCCTTCATCAGGAATACAGGCAGAGTGCCTGAAGGGTGGAGAGATGTTTTGCACCTTCTCTAGTAGGTACATCCACATACTGAATCAGAAAATTGTCTTGTACACACTTCAGAAATTCCTCTCCATCTAAACCTTTAACACTATGGCAGTCCCAGTCAATGTTTGGAAAGTCAAAATCCCCTACCATAACTACCGTATTATTCTTACAGATAGCTGACATCTCCTTACAAGTTTGTTTCTCAATTTCCATCTGACTATTGGGGGGTTTATAATACAATCTACCCAAAGCAAAGGTACAACTTCCTTTATTCTACATGCCCCCAGTTCTTTTACAGTAACCTTTATTACCAATTATTATTTAACTCTACTCAACTTTCTTCTACTCTACCAACCAAAAGGTCTTTTTTACTTAAGGTGTTAATTTCTAATAGCATTTAGGTTGCTTGGAGGATGTGAGGGGTGTCTGTACTTCCTTATCATTTTCTTGGTAGGCAAACATGTTGGTGCAGTGGAATAGTAGCTTCCCTCTTGTGATTGACTATATTCAGTTTTGACATCTTTATCATTCTCCCTCACCTCTATTCCAGATCATTTAGCTGGCTATGTGGATCACATAAGAACATAAGAATAAGGAGCAGGAGTAGGCTGTCTGGCCCTTTGAGCCTGCTTCATGATTCAGTGAGATCAGGGTTGATCTTTTCATGATCTCAGATCCACTTACCTGCCCTCGCACCGTACCCCTTAATTCCTTTATTGTTCAAAGAAAATCTATCTTTGCTTTAAAAAAGTTTACTGAAGTAGCATAAAAGCAAATTACTGCAGATGCTGGAATCTGAAACCAAAAGAGAAAATGCTGGAAAATCTCAGCAGGTCTGGCAGCATCTGTAAGGAGAGAAAAGAGCTGATGTTTCGAGTCTAACTGACCCTTTGTCAAAGCTAAAAAAAGGGGAGAAATAGGGAGGTATTTATACGAGGCTGAGAGAATGTGAGTCATGGCTCCAAAAGCAAAGATAGCAATAAAGTGGTGATAATGACAATGTATAGAGAGATTATAGGGAGATTAGGAGCTGTGAATGGCCAAGGCTGAAGCCAGTACTATGTGACAAAATATGTGGGGGATGGGGGGGAGGGGTGAAGCAGAGGCAAAATGGAAAACAGGGGAGAAGGGTAGCAAAGGGGAAAGAGGAGAGAAAAAGGTGATGAGAGAGTGGGGAACGAAAGAAAGAGAGACAATCAAGAAATAAGAGGTACAGAACAGTGAAAAATATAAATAAATAAATAAATAAAGTAAATGAAATAAAATTATCTGAAGTTGTTGAATTCAATGTTGAGACCGGCAGGCTGTAACTTGCCTAGTCGGAAGATGAGATGCTGTTCCTCCAGTTTGCGTTGAGCTTCACTGGAACATTGCAGTAGGCCAAGGACAGACATGTGGGTATGGGAGTAGGATTGTGTGTTGAAGTGGCAAGCCACAGGAAGGTCCGGGACCTGACTGTCTACAGACCGAAGGTGTTCAGCAAAGTGATCACCCAGTCGACGTTTTGTCTCTCCGATATAGAGGAGACCACATTGGGAGCAACGAATGCAATAGACCAAATTGAAAAAGGTACAAGTGAAACGCTGCTTAATTTGAAATGAGTGTCTGGGGCCTTGGATAGTGAGCATGGAAGAGGTAAAGGGACAGGTGTTGCACCTTCTGCAATTGCATGGGAAGGTGCCGTGTGTGATGGGAGAGGTATTTGGTGTGATGGAGGAGTGGACTAGGTTGTCCCGGAGGGAACGATCTCTGCGGAATGCAGACAGGGGGACGGAAGGGAAGATGTGTTTAGTGGTGGCGTCATGTTGGAGTTGGTCTCGGACCTTTGCTTCTGGAGCCATGACTCACCTTCTCTCAGCCTCATATAACTACCTCCCTATTTCTCCCCTTTTTTTAGCTTTGGCCAGGGTTGGAAGATCTGAGCTACAGGGAGATGCTGAACAGGCTGGGGCTGTTTTCCCTGGAGCGTCGGAGGCTGAGGGGTGACCTTATAGAGGTTTACAAAATTATGAGGGGTATGGATAGGATAAATAGGCAAAGTCTTTTCCCTGGGGTTGGGGAGTCCAGAACTAGAGGGCATAGGTTTAGGGTGAGAGGGGAAGATATAAAAGAGACCTAAGGGGCAACGTTTTCATGCAGAGGGTGGTACGTGTATGGAATGAGCTGCCAGAGGAAGTGGTGGAGGCTGGTACAATTGCAACATTTAAGAGGCATTTGGATGGGTATATGAATAGGAAGGGTTTGGAGGGATATGGGCTGGGTGCTGGCAGGTGGGACTAGATTGGGATGGGATATCTGGTTGGCATGGACGGGTTGGACCGAAGGGTCTGTTTCCATGCTGGACATCTCTATGACTCTATGACAAAGGGTCAGTTAGACTCGAAATGTCAGCTCTTTTCTCTCCTTACAGGTGCTGCCAGATCTGCTGAGATTTTCCAGCATTTTCTCTTTTGGTTACTGAAGTAGCATCATCTACACCACTTACTGCCTTAAGACTCTTACTGCCGTTTGCCTTTGAATCCATTGGCCTGGACACCACTGCCACCATATTGTAGTCTGAGGTCTACACTCTTGCGAGTGAGCAGCACAGACTTTATGGATACACAACACCAACTCCTTCTTCATATCAGCATGCCCCAGCATACCAACAAAGCCCTCCCTAATCTTGCCATCATTCATGTCCTTGTCCTTAGTGAATACCAATACAAAGCACTCATTAAGGACCTCACCCACTTACTTTGGTAACTTGCTTCCTCCTTGGAATGCATTTCAGGTCCATCTGAAATTCCTCTCTTCACAGAGAAAAGGTTTTTCTCTCCACAGATGCTGCTGGACCTACTGAGTTTCTTCAAAATGTTCGGCTTTCACTAACAAGCGTAGGATACTTGTTGGTGTAAATAAGGACGTCAATTAAGGAAAATATGACAATAAGGAAACTATGCCAGATCATTAGAAAACATTAGACTAAACTTAATGCTTTAAATAATTCTTAGCACCACATTTTATGAAGGATATCAAAGCCTTAAGACATTGTGCAGAGGAGGTTACTCAGGAAGATATCAGGATTAAGGCCTCAGACATATGTTGAGATTAAAGAAATAACAAAATGTTTTCCATGAAGCATTAAAGCTGGTAACTAATTAGATAGAGTTTGATTGAACAATTAGGTAAAGTCAGTTTCCTCTGACAAGAGAGAATTTAAATAATTGGCAAAATAACAGGAAGGACAATATGGAGAATTTTTTTTTCTCAAACTTTGTTAATATTTAAAACATATTTGTTGATTGTTGGAAATTCCTTGTGAAGTTTTTAAAGGCAAGTGGCGAGGATGTATTGGAGGGGCCAAAAATGTAAGGTTGGGAATTTTTCTGTATTCATTCACAGGATCTGGGCATCACTGGATTTTTATTGCCAATTCCAAATTGCCTAGAGGGCAGTTAAGAGTCAATCACATTTCTTTGGGCCTGGGGTCACCAATCCAGGTAAGGACAGCAGGTTTCTGCCCTAAAGGATATTAGTGAACCAAATGGCTTTTACCCAATAGTAACAGTTTCATGGTCTTCATTGGACTCTTAATTTCAGATTTGTTCTTCAAATTCCACCATCTGCCATGGCAAGAACATCAAGTCCTCAGAACATTACCTGGATCTCAAACAGACAGTCTTGTGATGATATCACAATGTTGTCTCCCCTAAGTGGCAACGAGAAGTGATGGATACATTACTCCATGCTCTCCCACCCAATTTTTCACTGCTCTCACCCAGACGTCACAACATGTTTCCTGAGAGCCCTGTAAGATACCACCATAAAGTCAAAGTCAAGCTCTAAGCATTTCTCTGGTATGTATAACACTCATAAAATTCAGTCCAAAACTGAAGAAGGCTCACTGGACCAAAAATTTTAACTCTGCTTTCTCTCCACAGATGTGCCAGACCTGCTGAACTTTTCCAGCAATTTTGTTTTGCTAATGCTCTGAGAATAGACGTTCAAGTCCCACAATCTCAATTGATGGAATCTAAATGCAATTACTAAATCTGGAATTGAAATCTAGTTTCTTTAATGATGTCCATACACTATTGTAAAAACCCATATAGGTTTTAGGGTAGGAATTTTAGGATCCATAGAATCCCTATAGTGTGTAAGCAGGCCATTTGGCCCACCAAGTTCATACTAACCACCCGAACAACATCTCACCCAGACCCACCCCATGTCTGTAACCCTGTATTACCCATGCCTAATCCAACTAGCCATCACACCCCTGGGCAATTTAGCATGGCCAATTCCCCTAACCTGCACATCTCTGGACCATGGGAGGAAACCAGAGCACCCAGAGGAAATCCACATGGACACAGAGAGAACGGGAAAGCTTCATGCAGACAGTTGCGGGAGGGTGGAATTGAACCCAGGTGTCTGGCGCTGTGAGGCAGCAATACTAACCACTCAGCATCTTGACCTGGTTTGGCTTACATGTGATTCCAGATCCACAGCAATATGAATGATTTCTAAGTAGTCTCTGAAAATTGTCTATCAAGTCACTTGAATATTCTTAAGGATTGATAAAAAAAATGACACCCACAACCTATGGAATATGTTTGAAATGTATAAGATGTGTGACTCCATGTCCCAGTTTTCATGTCATAAATCTTAGCATTGAAGCCACTAATTAAGTGGCATTTTCAACTGTTTTCATGGTTTTGTATGCCATATCAGCTGCTTACTTACACTTATTTATAAAGTACCTTCCCATTGTAGCTAACTAGACATTGGCATATCAGGCACGTATTAGTGTAATTTTCAATAAACTCATTATGTCTTCTAATTGAGAACCTATTTTGCTATTAACTGGACATATCTCCAAGGAAGTAAGTGAAAAACAAGATAAGGAAGAAATATAAACAAAAAAAGAATAATGCAAAAAAGTACAAGAATAAAAGGCAACTATGGGTTTACACACAGTTTAGAGTATATTATGAGAGATAATTAAGCTAGAATATGTTACGCATTATAGCCATTGCATTTTAAATGTGTTATAATAGGATTACATCTCTTATAATACCTTATAAATATGGAATGAGTTTATGTATTCATTATGGACAATCTCATTCAGACTTAGTACACTTTGCATAATCGCATGCAGGGAAATGTTGTTAGCTGCATCAAATAATTGTATAGCATACTTCAGCATATCTCCTACATTAGCCCAAAGTTTGGTAACATTTGAAATTTAGAAACATTATCTTGGTGTATATATTCCTTCCTGGTCTTGTCCCACAATATCTCAGTAGTCTACACTCTTTCTGTCTTTTCCAATTCTTTCTTTCTGATTCCCATCTTTGCTTCACTCTTTTATTTCACTTTCTTATATATGATTTGGCATTAGCTTAATTCCTCATTCTTACAATTCTACTTCAGATTCTGTGGGCGGAAGTTTAACTTTTTGACCTTGTTAGCATAAGAGCTGGAGAGAACAATAGCAGAAGTGTCTGGCTGCTGCATCAAGTATGGGGGCAGCAGTGAAATGAGAAACAGCTTTAATACGAGGGGAATCCGGTGGTAGAGGTGTTGCATTTGCACATGATTTCTGCATATCATGACTAATTAACATGAAACAGTGCAAGGACAGCCCACACAAATCTAATGAAACTCTATATCTAAATTTATATAGATGACCATTGAAGGACTGGGCAAATGCAGAACAGAGGAAGTAATCAAAATGAGAAAAAGGCCCAACACAGGAAAACACCATAACTGGTTTACACTCATTGGTGTAAAAATAGATAATTAATACATTAGAAGGCAAATAACAAATTGGCTTCGAGAAACAATGTGGTACGTCGTTATAGAGGAGGTTGAGGAGGCAAGGATCAGGCAGGGCTCTGGAGGATTACAAGGCAGCCAGGAAAGAACTGAAGAATGGACTTAGGAGAGCTGGAATTGGGCATGAAAAAGGTTTAGCAGGTAGGATTAAGGAAAACCCCAAGACATCCTACAGTTATGTGAGGAACAAGAGGATGGCCAGACTGAGAGTAGGGCTGATCAGGGATAGCATAAGGAACTTGTGCCTGGAGTCGGAGGAGGAGGTAGGGGAGGTCCTTAATGAATACTTTGCTTCAGCATTCACTATTGAGAGGAGGCTGGACATTTATGAGAACTGTGTGAAACAGACTGATATGCTCAAACAGGTTGATGTTAAGAAGAAGGATGTGCTAAATATGTTGACAATCATAAGGATAGGTAAGCCCCCTGGGCCAGACGGGAGAGACCCAAGGTTTTACGGGAAGCAAAAGAAGAGATTGCTCTGCCTTTGGCAATGATGTTTGAGTTCTCACTTGTCCACTGGAGTAGTGCCAGATGATTGGAACATAGAACATAGAACATTCCAGCGCAGTACATGCCCTCAGTCCTCAATGCTGCGCCGAGCTGTGGAACCAATCTGAAGCCCATCTAACCTACACTATTCCATTCTCACCCATATGCCTATCCAATGACCATTTAAATGCCCGCAGAGTTGGTGAGTCCACTACTATTGCAGGCAGTGCGTTCCACGCCCTTACTACTCTCTGAGTAAAGAAACTACCTCTGACATCTGACTTATGCCTATCACCCCTCAATTTAAAGCTATGTCCCCTCATGCTAGCCATTGTCATTGAAGAAAAAGGCTTTCACTGTCCAATCTATCTAACCCTCTGATTATCTTATATGTCTCAATTCAGACGCCTCTCAACCTTCTTCCCTCTAATAAAAACAGCCTCAAGTCCCTCAGCTTTTCCTTGTAAAACCTTCCCTTCATATCAGGCAACATCCGAGTAAATCTCCTCTGAACCCTTTCTAAAGCTTCCACATCCTTCCTATTAACTGGTCTCTAGATTAATAGTCCAGCAATAGCATGGCTAAGCTATTACTTCCCCTGCAATGGCGCCCAGTTGCCAAATAGCTTGTTGGTGCCCCAATGTGTAACCCAACAAAGGAAGAATAGATATTGAAAGAACTGTACCCAATGTGAAATCACACTACAAGAGACACAGGGAGAAGATAGGGAAGATATTAAAAATACCCTTCAACAAAGACTGTTCTGGTTTCCTGCATGTGTTCTGGTCAACGTGCTGGGACATTGCTACTGAGTGATTAAAAGTATGCTAATGTTCTCTCCAAGTTTGCATCCTCAATGAAACATGTTGATAAAGTGAAAAAAATGAAATAAATGAAAAAGATTGATTATTGTCTTGAAATGGCTAATAGAATGGTGGCATGTGCTCCAGAACAGTTGTTCAGAAGTCTCTCCTGATGCTATGAGAAGATATTGTCATCAAGTCAACAATCCTCTCAGCTCACTTCATAGCTAACATTCATTTTCAATCTCTCACAAATTTTAAGTAAAACTCATGTTATGCTATGCCCAGCTGAATGGCTATTATGGTGTCAATGTTACTTCAGGTAGCATTGGCGTGCATTAGATTTTTTCCAGTGAATATAATACCTGTGTAAACTAAGCCACAGAATGTTGAGCTCAGCAATTAAAATATCTATTACTTTGGCTCTTCCATTAGCAAAGCAATTTCTTGGAATTGAAAGAGCTGATTCAGTCATTGAACTGAATTGAATTGAATTGAATTGAATTGAATTTATTGTCACTTGTACTGAGGCACAGTGAAAAGCTTTGTCTTGCGAGCAATGCAGGCAGATCACATAGTTAAGTAGCATAGATAAGTAAATAATAGGTAAATAGCGGCAAAAACAAAACCACAGGTACAGGTGAATGTTAAGAGTTTGTGAGTCCATTCAGTATTCTAACAACAGTAGGGTAGAAACTGTTTCAACACCAGCTAGTGCGTGTGTTCAGGCTTCTGTACCTTCTCCCCAATGATAGAGGTTGTAGAAAAACACTGCCAGGGTGGGATGGATCTTTAAGAAGGTAAAAACAATAACTGCAGATGCTGAAAACCAAATACTGGATTAGTGGTGCTGGAAGAGCACAGCAGTTCAGGCAGCATCCAACGAGCAGCGAAATCGACGTTTCGGGCAAAAGCCCTTCATCAGGAATAAAGGCAGTGAGATTGAAGCGTGGAGAGATAAGCTAGAGGAGGGTGGGGGTGGGGAGAGAGTAGCATAGAGTACAATGGGTGAGTGGGGGAGGAGATGAAGGTGATAGGTCAAGGAGGAGAGGGTGGAGTGGATAGGTCGAAAAGGAGATAGGCAAGTCGGACAAGTCCGGATAAGTCAAGGAGACAGTGCTGAGCTGGAAGTTTGAAACTAGGATGAGGTGGGGGAAGGGGAAATGAGGAAACTGTTGAAGTCCACATTGATGCCCTGGGGTTATTGATGACTGCATTGGCGCCACTTCGTGCTCCCGCGAGGAGGTTGAGCAATTCATCAACTTCACCAACACATTCCACCCTGACCTTAAATTTACCTGGACCATCACTGACACCTCACTCCCCTTCCTGGACTTCTCCATCTCCATTTGTGACGACCGACTTGACACTGACATTTTTTACAAACCCACCGACTCCCACAGCTACCTGGATTACACCTCTTCCCACCCTACCTCTTGCAAAAATGCCATCCTGTATTCCCAATTTCTCCGCCTCTGCCGTATCTGCTCCCAGGAGGACCAGTTCCACCACAGAACACACCAGATGGCCTCCTTCTTTAGAGACCGCAATTTCCCTTCCCATGTGGTTAAAGATGCCCTCCAATGCATCTCGTCTACATCCCGCACCTCTGCCCTCAGACCCCACCCCTCCAACCGTAACAAGGACAGAACGCCCCTCGTGCTCACCTTCCACCCTACAAACCTTCGCATAAACCAAATCATCCGCCGACATTTCCGCCACCTCCAAAAAGACCCCACCACCAGGGATATATTTCCCTCCCCACCCCTTTCCGCCTTCCGCAAAGACCGTTCCCTCCATGACTACCTGGTCAGGTCCACACCCCCATACAACCCACCCTCCCATCCTGGCACTTTCCCCTGCCACCGCAGGAACTGTAAAACCTGTGCCCACACCTCCTCCCTCACCTCTATCCAAGGTCCTAAAGGAGCCTTCCACATCCATCAAAGTTTTACCTGCACATCCACTAATATCATTTATTGTATCCGTTGCTCCCGATGTGGTCTTCTCTACATTGGGGAGACTGGGTGCCTCCTAGCAAAGCGCTTTAGGGAACATTTCCAAGACACCCGCACCAATCAACCAAACCGCCCCGTGGCCCAACATTTCAACTCCCCCTCCCACTCTGCCGAGGACATGGAGGTCCTGGGCCTCCTTCACCGCCGCTCACTCACCACCAGACGCCTGGAGGAAGAACGCCTCATCTTCTGCCTCGGAACACTTCAACCCCAGGGCATCAATGTGGACTTCAACAGTTTCCTCATTTCCCCTTCCCCCACCTCATCCTAGTTTCAAACTTCCAGCTCAGCGCTGTCTCCTTTACTTGTCCGACCTGCCTATCTCCTTTTCGACCTATCCACTCCACCCTCTCCTCCTTGACCTATCACCCACTCACCCATTGTACTCTATGCTACTCTCTCCCCACCCCACCCTCCTCTAGCTTATCTCTCCACACTTCAGGCTCACTGCCTTTATTCCTGATGAAGGGCTTTTGCCCGAAACGTCGATTTCGCTGCTCCTTGGATGCTGCCTGAACTGCTGTGCTCTTCCAGCACCACTAATCCAGTAATTGGATCTTTAAGAATGCTGGCGGCCCTTCCTTGTCAGTGGGCCTGGTAGATGGATTCTATAGATGGGAGGTTGGTCTTTGTGATTGTTCGGGCTGAGTTCATTACTCTCTGTAACTGTCTCCGAGCTTGAATGGTACAGTTGCCATACCAGTAGTGATACATCCAGACATCATTGCCACCAATTTGTAACTTACTCTCAAACAGGTGACAGGGCAGGTGTTGGTGGTCAGGGCCAGTTAAAGGCAGCTGGTTAAAATATTGCTGTCGCCTGCACTTTCCTGTTACTGGGATGAAAATTTGGAACTTCTTTTTGGAAAACTAATTAAACTTAATTGGTTGTCCTGAAGGGAAACAAATACAACAATAGGAAGGTTATTTTTCAATTATACAATGCACTGGGGGGACTGTTTCTGGAGAACAGTGCAGATTATTGGTCACTTTGTTTCAGGACTGATGTGTTAGAAACAATTCAGAGATGGTTTACCAGATTAACACCTGGAATGGATGGGGTTGTCTTAAGAGGCAGGGTTCGACAGGTTTGGTTTGGAGTTTAGAAGAGTTGGAGGCAATTTGATTGAAACACAAGATCCTGAAGGGTATTGACAGGGTAGACTTAAAGAGGACATTTTCTCTTATGGGAGAATTTAGAACTAGGGACCACTGTTTAAAAATTAGGACTTGGACATTTAAAACAGGGTTTAGGCAAAAATATTTATCTCAGAGGGTTTGGAACTCACTTCTTGAAACAATGATGGAAGCAGAATCCTTGAGTGTTTTTAAGGCAGTGTTGGAGAAATTCTTGTTAAGCATGGTGGTGAAAGGTTATCAGATGGGTTGGAATGTGAATTTCAGGGGACAGTCAGGTCAGCCATGATTGCGTTGAATGGCGAGACAAGGTCCAGGGCAGAATGGCCTGCACCTGCTTCTGATTTGTAATGTCCGTATTTATGTCCTATATATTCGAAAGTGTAGCTGTCCCACAGTATTACAGTGGAGTGATTGATTGCTGCTATCAGGTACTGAAGTAGATTAGAAACATGGAAGGAAATACACAAAGTGGGCAGAATTTGCCACCCTTATGTAAAAGGGCTGGGGTGTGGGAGGTTGATAAAATAGCAGCAGGAGACAACAGAAGAGGATCCCAGTGTTTTCCTGCTGGCACAACAGTCCTGCAGCAGATTACACCCAAAACTTCGACTTCTCCACCTCTTGATGCTGCCTGACTTGCTGTGTTCTTCCAACCTCGTGCCTGTCTATTTTGGATTCCAGCATCTGCAGTTTTTTCTTTGTCTCTGGCACAGTAGACACAGCAGACATGCAGACTAAGTGCCCAATTAAGGGGCATTTACCAGCTGGAAATTGTGCCAGGGTCGGGAAGGGTCGCCATTGCCCTGGGAGGTGTAAGATAGACCCAAACAGCCTTTGAATTGATTTCCTAGGTAAAGGAGATCCTTTTCGTTATGATCACATCCTGGTCTGCAATGAAGCTGTCCCTAGCACTAATATCCCCCTGCATGACTATGGCAAATTTCTGGGCTGGACAAAAGGCTTACCTCACTTTCAGGAATGTTTTTTTAGGTAGGCATTCCCCTGTTTTAATCTACGGAACCAGAAGTGACTGGCTGTAATGGTAGCACTGCTGAACTGGCAGGCCTTTCTCCCAATAGACCTAGGGGCGTACCATCCTCCACTGATGGCAGTGATGGTGGCTGAATGATAACGAGCTGTTGAAATTGAAATGCCATTCTAAGGATATCCCTCCTGAAGTTATATCAGGGGCGATAGTGTGTCACTGCTTAAGTTATCTTCTTGATAGTGCCAGGCAGTCACTGTAGCCATTATGAAATGAAAAGAGAAATTGCTGGCAAAACGCAACAGGTCTGGCAGCACCTCTCCAGAGAAAACAGAGTTAACATATCGAGTCGAGTGACTCTTCATCAGATGCTGCCAGACCTGCTGAGCTTTGTCAGCAATTTCTGCTTTTGTTTCAGATCTCCAGCATTCACAGTTCTTTGTTTCATATTGCTATGGGCATGTGTTAATGTGGCTGAGTGGCCTGAAGTGCTGGGTTGAAGCTCCAGTCTATATGGAGTTGTGGGTTTGAACCGTGCCACTACCAGATAGTGTACTCCAGACGGTCAACTCAAAAGGGCTTGGCAACATCAAATTGCCTTACCTGGTGGTCTTGTGGTCAGGATTTGGCACTTTTACCGAGGTAGCCTGAGTTCAATTTCGGTTGGGGAATGCAAGTTTAAAGACAGTGCAGTGACTCAATGGTTAGCAATGCTGTCTCACAGCACCAGGGACCTAGCTGTGTAGAGTTTGCACATTCTTCCTTGCATTGATTTCCTCTAGGTGCTCCAGTTTCCTCTCACAGTCCAAAGATGTACAGGTTAGGTGGATTGGGCCTGCTAAATTGCCCACAGTGTCCAGGGATGTGCAGGCTTGGTTGGTTAGCTGTGGGTAATGCAGGGTTACAGGCATTGAGTAGGCTGCTTTCCAGAGGGTCAGTGCAGACTCGATGGGTTGAAGAGCCTGTGGCCACTCTGCAGGGATCCTATGATTCGAAGTCTGTTCTAGGCTGTGCACGTTACCAATGAGACCCGGTTTTTCTTTGCTGTCATAAACTTTCTTCTTAAACCAGCTTGGACTACTGCCTCGACCTTCCCTGTCAACAACTCTGGGTAATCCAAGATGGAGGATAGGAAAAATTTCTGTCTGTAACAGACTGCTCTTTTTTTGAGGTAATTTAGGTGTTGGAGGTGATTTCCTCGAATTTCAGGAGCAGCAATTACTGCTTTACATGCTGTTGCATTGTTTTGGAACTTTGAAGAAAAACAAGTCAAAACAATGGCACTTTTAAAAGGGAGAGGAACAGACAAAGGCAGCACATGGTGAGGTCAGTGCAGGACAGAGACAGAACCCACACTGCTCCCTGACACAGCAGCGAACGCATGCAGTTACTGCCTTTGCTGTTTGAATTCATGTATCGCTAGTCATCGGAGTGCATGAGGATAAAGTAACAAACTGGAATTCACAACTAATCTTGGAGGAACCTGTTTGAGAGAGGTCACAGCACAGAAACAGATAAGTGAATAGTTTTAAGTGTGGCCTTACAGTAAGTCTGCAGTAGTGAGTAGAGTGGGTTCTTTGTTGATTATATGTTTTATTGAGATATGTCTCTTGATGAAACTTAAAAATATGAGCCATAAGTATTAAGTTAGCTTGGAGCAGTGTTTTGCAGAGGAATAAGACAGTGCTATTTTCTGGGTCTGCATATTGAAAGAATCAAAAATGGCCTTTAGTAGAGTGATATGCTCTTCTTGCCAGATGTGGGAGTTTAGGGAGAATTTACGTGTTACTGAGGATCATATCAGCAATAAATGCTATTGGTTGTGAATCCTACCGGATTAGGTGGATTGGGTGGAAAGACAGTTAGAGCCAATGAGGAATTTACAAGTGCAAGCGGGTGTGATGGATAGCAGTTATAGGAAGGAAGAAAACTTGCACACACAGTCACATAGATGAATTAACTCCAGGAAAGGTAAAAGAGGTAGGCATGTAGTGCAGGAGTCTTCTGTGGCTATCCCAATTTCAAACAAATATGCTGTTTTGGAAAATGTAGGGGGTGATGGATTCTCAGTGGAATGTAGCACGAAAAGCCAAGTTTCTGGTGTCAAGATTGGCTCTAATGCAATGAGAGGTACATTGGGTTTCAAGAGATCAATTGTGTCAAGGGACTCTTTAGTTCGAGGCAGAGACAGACATTTCTGTGGCCAGCAGTGAAAATTCAGAATGGTGTGTTGCTTCCCAGGTGCCAAGATCAAGGATGTCTCCGAGAGGGTGCAAAACATTCTGAAGGGGGAGAGCAACCAGATGAGGTCATTGTATACATTGGAACCAATGACATTGGGAGGGAAAAGGAGGAGATTCTGAAGGGAGAATATAGAGAGTGAGGCAGGAATTTAAAATAGAGGTCCTTGAGATTAGTAATATCTGGATTACTCCCAGTGCTACGTGCTAGTGAGAGTAGGAATAGGAGGATAGAGCAGATGAATGCAATGCTGAGGAGCTGGTACAAGGGAGAAGGATTCATATTTTTGGATCATTGGAATCTCTTCTGGGGTAGAAGTGACCTGTACAAGTAGGATGGATTTCACCTGAATTGGAAGGGGACAAAAATACTGGCAGGGAGATTTGCTAGAGCTGCTCGGAAGGATTTAAACTCGTAAGGTCGGGGGGGAAGGGGAGGTGGTACCCAGCAAGATAGTGAGGAAAGAGATCAAGCTGAGACTGATACAGCTGAGAACAGAAGCATCAGGGCAGACAGAGACAAAGCAGGGAACAAGGTAGGATGATAAATTAAACTGTATTTATTTCAATGCAGAAGACCTAATAGGGAAGGCAGATGAGCTCAGGGTATGGTTAGGAACTTGGGACTGTGATATCATAGCAGTTACAGAAACGTGGCTCACGGATGGGCTGGACTGACAGCTTAATGTTCCAGGATACAAATGCTACAGAAAGGACAGAAAAGGAAGCAAGAGAGGAGGGGGAGTGGCATTTTTGATAAGGGATAGTATTACAGCTGTGCTGAGGGAGGATATTCCCGGAAATGCATCCAGGGAAGTTATTTGGGTGGAACTGAGAAATAAGAAATGGATGATCACCTTATTGGGATTGTATTATCGACCCCCCAATACTCAATGGGAAATTGAGAAATAAATTTGGAAGGAGATTTCGGTTCTCTGTAAGAATAATAGGGTGGTTATGGTAGGGGATTTTAACTTGCTAAAATAGACTAGGACTGCCATAGTATTAAGGGTTTAGATGGAGAAGAATTTGTTAACTGTGTGCAGGAAAATTTTCTGATTCAGTATGTGGATGTACTTACTAGAGAAGATGCAAAACTTGACCTACACTTGGGAAATAAGACAGGGCAGGTGACTGAGGTGCAGTGGGGGAGCACTTTGGGGCCAGCGACTATAATTCTATTAGTTTTAAAATAGTGATGGAAAAGGATAGACCAGATCTAAAAGTTGAAGTTCTAAATTTTGATGGCATAAGGCAAGAACTTTCAAAAGCTGATTGGAGGCAGATGTTCACAGGTAAAGGGACGGCTGGAAAATGGGAAGCCTTCAGAAATGAGATAACAAGAGTCCAGAGAAAGTATATTCCTGTTAGGGTGAAAGGGAAGGCTGGTAGATATAGGAAATGCTGGATGACTAAAGAAATTGAGGGTTTGGTTAAGAAAAAGAAGGAAGTATATGTCAGGTATAGACAAGATAGATTGAGTAAATCCTTAGAAGAGTATAAAAGCAGTAGGAGTATACTTAAGAGGGAAATCAGGAGGGCAAAAAGGGGACATGAGATAGCTTTGGCAAACAGAATTAAGGAGAATCCAAACAGTTTTTGCAAATACATTAAGGACAAAAGGGTAACTAGGGAGAGAATAGGGCCCCTCAAAGATCAGCAGGTCAGGCAGCATCAAAGGAGCAGGAGAATTGACGTTTCAGGCATAAGCCCGTCTTCAGGAAAACTTTTAATTTCCTGAAGAAGGGCTTATGCCCAAAACGTCGATTCTCCTGCTCCTTTGATGCTGCCTGACCTGCTGTGCTTTTCCAGCAACACATTTTTAAGCTCTGATCTCCAGCATCTGCAGTCCTCACTTTCTCCCCCTCAAAGATCAGCAAGGCAGCCCTTGCGTGGAGGCACACGAGATGGGTGAGATACAAAATGAGTGTTTTGCATCAGTATTTACTATGGAAAAGGACATGGAAGATATAGAATGTAGGGAAATGGATGGTGAAATCTTGAAAAATGTCCAAATTACAGAGGAGGAAGTGTTGGATGTCTTGAAATGCATAAAAGTGGATAAATCCCCAGGACATAATCAGGTGTACCTGAGAACGCTGTGGGAAGATAGGGAAGTGATTGCTGGGCCCCTTGCTGAGTTTTTGTATCATTGATAATCACAGGTGAGTTGGTGGAAGACTGGAGGTTGGCTAACATAGTGCCACTACATAAGAAAGGTGGTAAGGACAAGCCAGACTATAGACCAGTGAGCCTGACATCAGGGGTGGGCAAGCTTTTGAAGGGAATCCTGAGGGACAGGATGTACATGTACTTGGAAAGGCAAGGGCTGATTATGAATAGTCAACATGGCTTTGTGCATGGGAAATCATTTCTTACAAACTTGATTGAGAGTTTTGAAGAAGTAACAAAGAGGATTGAGGAGGGCAGAGTGGTGGATATGATCTACATGGACTTCAGTAAGGAGCTCAACATGGGAGACTGGTTAGCAAGGTTTGATCTCATTGAATACAGGGAGAACTAGCCATTTAGATACAGAACTGGCTCAAAGGTAGAAGACAGATGGTGGTGGAGGAGGGTTGCTTTTCAGACTGGAGGCCAGTGACCAGTGGAGTGCCACAAGGATTGGTGCTGGGTCCAATACTTTTCATCATTTATATAAATGATTTGAATGTGAGCACAAGAGGTACAGTTAGTAACTTGCAGATGACACCAAAATTGGAGGTGTAATGGACAGCAAAGAAGGTCACCTCAGAATACAAAGGGATCTTGACTAGATGGGCCAATGGGCTGAGGAGTGGCAGATGGAGTTTAATTTAGATAAATGTGAGGTGCTGCATTTTGGGAAAACAAAGCTTAGCAGGACTTATACACTTAATGGTAAGGTCCTAGGGAGTGTTGCTGAACAAAGAGACCTTGGAGTGCAGGTTCATAGCTCCTTGCAAGTAGAGTCACAGGTAAATAAGATAGTGAAGAAGGCTTTTGGTATGCTTTCCTTTATTGGTCAGAGTATTGAATCAGGAGTTGGGAGATCATGTTGCTGATATTGTCGGCTGTACAGGATATTGGTTAGGCCACGTTTGGAATATTGTGTGTAGTTCTGGTCTCCTTCCTATCTGAAGGATGTTGTGAAACTCGAAAGGGTCAGAAAAAATTTACAAGGATGTTGCCAGGGTTGGAGGATCTGAGCTATAGGGAGAGGCTGGGGCTGTTTTCCCTGGAGCTGAGGAGTGACCTTATAGAGGTTTATAAAATCATGAGGAGCATCGATAGGATAAATAGGCAAAGCCTTTTTTCCTCGAATGGAGGAGTCCAGGACTAGAGGGCATAGGTTAGGGTGAGAGAGGAAAGATATAAAAGAGACCTGAGGCAACTTTTACACACGTAGGGTGGTGTGTGTATGGAATGAGCTGCCAGAGGAAGTGTCGTAGGCTGGTTCAATTGCAAATTTAAAAGGCATTTGGATGGGTATATGAATAGGAAGGGTTTGGAGGGACATGGGCCGGGAAGTGGCAGGTGGGACTAGATTGGGGTGGGATATTGGTCGGCATGGACAAATTGGACCGAAAGGTCTGTTTCCATGCTATACAGCTTTATGACTCTATGACTCTCAGAAATGTAAGGAAGATTTGTAGGCCCATCAGTGGAGGCCATTCATTCAGTGCCAGTAAAATTATCTGCCATGTGCTTTTCCCCGAGTGTCTTCTCCAGAGTTGAATTGATTCACTATAAACTGGGCAGAAGTGGGTACTGCAGATGCTGGAGATTAGAGTGGTGCTGGAAGAGCACAGCAGGTCAGGCAGCATCCAAGGAGCAGGAAAATCGACATTTCAGGCAAAAGCCCTTCATCAGGAAGGCAGTCTTTGTGTGGAACCGCAGGAGATGGGGGAAATATCAAACGAGTATTTTGCATTGGTGTTTACTGTGGAAGAGGACATGGAGGGTAAGAAATGTAGGAATTAGATGGTGACATCTTGAAGAATGTCCATATTACAGAGAAGAAAGTGCTGGATGTCTTGAAATGCATAAAAGTGGATATATCCCCAGGACCTGGTCAGGTGCACCCTAGAACTCTGTGGGAAGCTGGAGAAATGATTGCTGGGCCCCTTTGTTGAGATATTTGTTTCGGGTGTAGGTTTGCTCGCTGAGCTGTAGGTTTGAAATCCAGACGATTCATTACTAGGTAACATCATTAGTGGCAACCTCCAAGTGAAGCTTGGTATTTGTATCATCATAGTCACAGGTGAGGTGCTGGAAGACTGGAGATTGGCTAATGCGGTGCCACTACCTAAGCAAAAAAAACTCTAAACTACTCAGAAACAATAAACAGCCCAGACAAACCAGCTCGCGGTTTTCTGTAACATCGAAATGACCCACGAATATAAATACAGCAAACCCAATATTGTAACATGCAATCTGTACACTCGTTGATTTGAGGATAATCCCTAACTCCCCTTTCAAAAGCAGGAGTGACTACTCAGAATATTTTTAACACGATTTGGAGATGCCGGTGTTGGACTGGGGTGCACAGAGTTAAAAATCACACAACACCAGGTTACAGTCCAACAGGTTTAAGTTTTAACACTGTAGCAAGGTGCGTCTGGAGTGAGGCACGATTCTAAGGTTTAACCGAGGCGCGATTATTGCTTATGGAAAGGTAAGGTTTTTAAACATTGTTGGGAACAGCGTCAATGCTCTGTAGTCAATCAAAGAAGTGTTTTCTAAATAGCAAGCTTCATATTTAGGTTTTGAACGCACTCAAGCTCTTTAATTGGCAAGAGTTACCGACTGTTGAAGCTAGACTGGAGAGAAATGTAGCTAATCATTAAACCACTGCAAATTCAGCCCTGGGTTCATCAATGCTGTCATGATAATATACATTGTTCCAGAGTAGAATTCGGCATATGTCTAAGAGGGTGAAATAAAACAAAACTAAAAGTGCTGGGAAGTCCTTCGCCAGTCAGGTAGCATTGGGAAAACTCTGTTCATACTTCAGGTCGGCAATTATTCGTCAGATTGCGAAAACGTCCAATTGACCTGAAACGAAATGTTAACTCTTGTTTCTCTGATGTGGAGGTGTCGGTGTTGGACTCGGGTGGAAAAAGGTAAAAATCACACAATACTAGGTTGGGAATCCTCTTGCAAGGATGCCTGCCTTGAAGAAGTTTCCCTCCTCTCTCTACCAGAATCTCAGGGAGACCCTCTCCCACTGCAACTCCCAAGTCATTTCCTCTGCCCTGAAGCTCTTCAACCATGCTACTCTCTCCCCACCCCCACCCTCCTCTAGCTTATCCCTCCAAGCTTCAGGCTCACTGCCTTTATTCCTGATGAAGGGCTTTTGCCCGAAACGTCGACTTCGCTGCTCGTTGGATGCTGCCTGAACTGCTGTGCTCTTCCAGCACCACTAATCCAGAATGTAGTCCAACAGGTATATTTGGAAGCACTAGCTTTCGGGGCTAGTACTTGCAAATAAACCTTTTGGATTATAAAATTGTGTTGTGTGCTTTTTATTTCTGAACAAAGCCTGCCTGATCAGCTGAGGTTTTCCAGCATTTACATGTTATGAGGATGAGGTCTCTGAATGCGTTTCTGTGAAGTGTACTGAATTCCGGATCATGCCCATTCTGTTTACTGCCACCCGTATAGGGGATCACAAACATAAGATTTGCTTTCTTTCAAAGTAGCTGGTCAGAAGGGCTTTCTCCGCGGTAACCTTTGATGTTGGTGAGATTTGAGCCATGTCGGTCTTGTGTGAGCTGCCTGAGAATTGAGACGACCAGCAGTTTTGTAATTCATTTGGCTGCAGAGACACACGTGTCGAATGAACGAATCCACGTGTTTCTCAACTGGCCTTGGATCTTTTTCGTGTTCATTTTGTACAAGGAAGAAATAGAATCTGTGTTAATAGTCGGGTCGAGACGACCTTTCATCAGAATGGCTCATCTAGACCAGAAATATTGGGCTTATTTTCATGGGATTGGGAGGACTCTGGGGAGGTAAAGAAACGGTAAGTGGACCCCTCTTCCTTTCTCCCTTTGCCATGGACACTGAGCACCTACGGCCGGAACAACGCAGTGCAGGTTCATGCACATATTAGGCAGACGCTGAGTGAGCTGGATCTGGGTCACCACCGTGATTCCTCGTCACAAAAACAGACATGAATCAAGCATGAATTTCAAAACGGTATCATACAAGTTCAGCAGGTAATAACAGAGGCAAGTTAAACCTCATTTCAACAGAAATAGAATGTAAAAATAGAGAATTCTTCCAAAACCTCCGTAGTGCATCAGCTAGACCATACCTGGACTAGTGTAAACAGTCCTGGTCCCCTAGTCTAATGCAAAATAGACTGGCCTTATTGAGTGAAGGTTCTGTAGCTAATGCCAGGTATGCAGGGACTGTCTTATGAAGAGATTGTGTTGGTTCATCCTGTGCTTATTTGAGTTTAGGAGAAAAAGAGGCGATTTTATTCAATTATAGAAGTTTTTAGAGGACTTGTCAGGGAAGATGTGGGTAGGTTGCTTCCCTCGTGGGAGAGTCTGGGAGCACAGGGCATACCCTCAGAGTAAGAAGTCTCCCAGTTAAGACAGAAATGAAGAGCTCAGCAGTGAATAGTGAATCTATAAACTTCATTATGTTTGTTCAAAGTTGAGATAGACAAATTTTTAATCTTTGCTTATGGGGTAAAGGCAAAAAAGTGGAGTTGAGTATTATCAGATCAGCCATGACATCATTGAATGGCAGAGCAAACTCAATGGATGGAGCTGAGTGGCCTAATTGTGCTCTTCCACTTTGTGACCTTACAATAGACAATAGACAGTAGGTGCAGGAGTAGGCCATTCTGCCCTTCGAGCCTGCACCACCATTCATTATGATCATGGCTGATTATCTTCAATCAGTATCCTGTTCCTGCCTTATCTCCATAACCCTTGATTCCACTATCCTTGAGAGCGCTATCCAACTCTTTCTTAAACAAATCCAGAGACTGGGCCTCCACTGCCTTCTGGGACAGAGCATTTCACACACTCACCACTCTCTGGGTGAAGAAATTTCTCCTCATCTCTGTCCTAAATGGCTTACCCCTTATTTTTAAGCTATATCCTCTGGTTCGGGACTCACCCATCAGCGGAAACATGTTTCCTGCCTCCAGGGTGTCCAATCCTTTAATAATCTTATATGTCTCAATCAGATCCCTTCTTAATCTTCAAGGGTATACAAGCCCAGTCACTCCAATCTTTCAACATAAGATAGTCCCGCCATTCCAGGAATTGACCTCATGAACCTATGCTGAACTCCCTCAATAGCCAGAATGTCTTTCCTCAAATTTGGAGACCAGAATTGCACACAATATTCCAGGTGCGGTCTCACCAGGGCCCTGTACAGCTGCAGAAGAACCTCTTTGCTTCTATACTCAATCCCTCTTGTTATGAAGGCCAGAATGCTATTAGCTTTCTTCACTACCTGCTATACCTGCATGCTTGCCTTCATTGACTGGTGTACAAGAACACCCAGATCTCTTTGTACTGCCCCTTTACCTAACTTGACTCCATTTAGGTAGTAATCTGCCTTCCTGTTCTTGCCACCAAAGTGGTTAACCATACATTTATCCACATTAAACTGCATCTGCCATGCATCTGTCCACTTACCTAACCTCTCCAGGTCACCCTGTAATCTCCTAACATCCTCCTCACATTTCACCCTGCCACCCAGCTTTGTATCATCAGCAAACTTGCTAATGTTACTATTAATACCATCTTCTATATCATTAATATATATTGTAAAAAGCTGCGGTCCCAGCACTGATCCCTGTGGTACCCCACTGGTCACCACCTGCCATTCCGAAAGGGAGGCGTTTATCACTATTCTTTGTTTCCTGTCAGCCAACCAATTTTCAGTCCAAGTCAGTACTTTGTCCCCAATACCATGCGCCCTAATTTTGCTCACTAACCTCCTATGTGGGACTTTATCAAAAGTTTTCTGAAAGTCCAGGTACACTACATCCACTGGATCTCCCTTGTCCATCTCCAGAGTTACATCCTCAAAACATTCCAGAAGATTAGTCAAGCATGATTTCTCCTTCATAAATCTAAGCTGACTCTGACATATCCTGTTACTGCTATCCAGATGTGTCATAATTTCATCCTTTCTAATTGACTCCAGCATCTTTCCCACCACTGAGGTCAGATTAACTGGTCTATAATTTCCTGCTTTCTCTCTCGCCCCTTTCTTAAAAAGTGGTACAACATTAGCCACCCTCCAATCCGCATTAGCCACCCTCCAGTTCCAGTCTTATCTGCAGTAATTTGTATTTATATTATAATTTCTCAACTGTGCTAACAGAAATGCAGTGAACTATGGACTAACAGATTCCAAATAAGTGCAAGAAAATGGGAAATTTTTCGAGTTTAAGTTTAAATTCAAAATGTGATTTTTGTAGGGTGCTATTTGTCTTAGATACTATACATTACGCAAGACATTTACTGTTACAATTTCAATTTAATACATCATCTTATTTTGCCACTAATATTTAAAAACACAGGGAATCCTTAAATCCTTAAATTCAAAGACACGATTTACTCCAGTCAATATTAGCTTGGAGATTGACACTGGCAAGTAGAAAGTGAAATCACATGAAAATCAATGCTTAAGGTGAATTGAATGGGAACAAAGATTTTTTTTTATGAATACCAATTTAAAAGAGCATATTTAAAATTTGGAATCAAAGTTTTATCTAATTATTCCTTACTTCTGTGAAATGCCTTGGGACATTTTCCTATGTTAAGGCACAAAGAAAATGCAGATGTAGAAAGAGCCTCAGATTGCTTAAGCATCTCAAAAGGCAAGTCTCCTTCTGTATGGCTAGCTTTGATTAGTGTTCCCAGAGGCAGCAGATGTAAATAGCCTCACTTTAAGATGCATAGCATACAGTAAGGTAACCCAATGTTCAAATGCATGCACATTTCTATGTTCAGTTTACAACAGAATTACATAAGAGATTTTCAATGAATATTATTCAGGAAGCATGCATGCTAATTCCTCCGCAGGGTAATTAAGTAAGCATTAGTCCTGGCTCATTACAACAATGCCAATAATGATTCAAAGGAAGCTCAGTGCACAATCAGGTAGAAAATAAATAATATATTATTTATACACTGTCGCACCCTAAATATCATTAATATAAATTGAAGCAGTCTTTTGCTCCAGGTTTTTATCATATATTTCTATTTTATTCCATAAACCCTAAATGGGACAATTCTAACTTTTAGATCTGACTCAAAATTCTGCTATTACAAAACGTTTGTCACAAATTGGCATGGTTTCCCACTCAGGGTAAATAGATTTGCCAGTCTCTTTAACTGCCTAAGCATCTTTCTTCCGGGCAAGTGGTTTGTCCTGTCCATCGCCCTTTACAATAAGATAACCAAGGATGTTCCCTCAAGTCTCTGAAGATAAACTAAGTTCACTTTTGTTTTAACTCTGTTCATGGGATGTGATTGTCACTGAATTAGTTTATTGCCCATCCCCAACTACCCTGGAGAAGGTGATAGTGAGGTGCCTTCTTGAACCACTGCAGTCCTTGGGATGTAGTAACACCCACAATGCTGTGTGGAAGCTAGTATTAGGATTTGGACCCAATGATAGTGAAGGGACAGTAACATAGTTCAAAGTCAGGATGATGTGCCTTTTGGAGGGGAACTTGTAGGTGGTGATGTTTCCATGTACCTGCTGCCCTTTGCCTTCTAAGTAGCCGAGCTTGTGAGTTTGGAAGGTGCTGTCAGACCAGCTTTGCTGAATTACTGTAATGTATATTTGTCTTTAAAACAGGGGCGGCATGGTGGCTCATTGGTTAGCACTGCTGCCTCACGGTGCCAGGGACCCAAGTTCGAATCCAACTTCGGGTGACTGTCTATGTGGAGTTTGCACATTCTTCCAGTGTCTGCGTGGATTTCCTCTGGGTGCTCCGGTTTCCATCCACAGTCCAAAGATTTGCAAATTAGGTGGATTGGCCATACTGCATTGCCCACAGTATCTAGGAATGTGCAGGCTAGGTGGAGTAGCCATGGGAAATACAGGGTTACAGGGGTAAGGGAGTGGGTCTGGGTGGGATGCTGTTCAGAGGTTTAGTGTAGAATCGATGGACCAAATGGCCTGATTCCACTCTATGGGGATTCTAAAATTCTGTGATGGTTCTATGATATTGTAAATGGTATACACTGATGCCACTGTGCACTGGTAGTGAAGGGAGTGAATACTGAAGGTAATAGATCAATCAAGTTGGCTGCATTGTCCTGGATGGTGTTAAATGTTGTTGGAACTACACTCATTCAGACATGTGGATGAATCCATCAGACTCCTGACTTGTGTTATGGATGGTGGACGAGTTTTGGAGAGATGAAGGGTGAATTAGTTACCTCAGAATATCTTGCTTCTGAATTGTTGTTGTAGCCACAGTATTTATATGGCTGGTCCAGGTCCGTATCTAGATAATGGTAACTCCCTTCCTCACACACCCTACCTCTCCAAAAGGATGTTGACAGTATGTGATTCAGTTATGGTAATAAAATTGAATGTCGGCGGATGAGAGAAAGATTCTCTCTTACTGGAGATAATTATTGCCCGGTACTTGCACTGTGTGACTGTTACTTGTCACTTATCAACTCAGGGGTGAGTGCTTTCCAGGTCATGGGACATGTGAACATAGATTGTTTCAATGTCTGAGAAGTCATGAATGCTGCTGGATACTGTGCAATCATCAGCATACATCCTGATTTGTGACCTTATGATGGAGTGAAGGTTATTGTTAAAGCAGCTGAAATGGTTGAGACAAGGAAACGGCACTGAGGAACTTATACAGAGATGTCCTGGAGCTAACCTCCATTGTCTACAACCATCTTCCTTTGCGTTAGATATGACTGCAGAGAAGGAGCAAAACCTGACTTCCTCTTGGGAAATTAGGCAGGGCAAGTGACTGAGTGTCAGTGGGGAAGCACTTTGAGGCCAGTGATCATAATCTTATTAGTTTTTAAATTGTTATGGAAAAGTATAGATCTGGTCTAAAAGTTAAAGTTCTACATTGGAGTAAGGCTAATTTTGATGGTATTAGGCAAGAACTTTCAAAATTTGATTGGGAGAAGCTACTCACAGGTAAAGGGATGGTTAGAAAGTGGGAGACCTTCAAAAATAAGACAAGTCCAGAGACAGTATGTCCTGTTCGTGTGAAAGGGCAAGGCTGGCATGTGTAGGGCTGAATAACTAGAGAAATTGAGATTCTGATCAAGAAAAAGAGGGAAGCATATGTCAGGTATAGATAGCAGGGATTGAGTAAATCCCTAGGGGAGTATAAGGGTGGTAGAGTCATAGAATCATAGAGATGTACAGCATGGAAACATACCCTTCAGTCTAACACATCCATGCCGACCAGTTATCCTAACCTAATCTAATCCCATTTGCCAGCACTTGGCCCATACCTCTCTAAACCCTTCTTATTTGTATAGTCATCCTTTTAAATGTCGTAATTGTACCCATCTCCATATTTCCTCTGGCAGCCTGTTTCATACATGCACCACTCTCTGTGTGAAAAAGTTGCCATTAAGTCCCTTTTAAATCTTTCCCCTTCCACCTTAAACCTATGCTGTCTAGTTTTGAAAAAGACTTCAGCTATTCTCCCTATCGATTCCCCACCATGATTTTATAAACCTCTATAAGGTCACTCCTCAGCCTCTGACACATCAGGGAAAACAGCTCCAGCCTATTCAGCTCTCCCTAAAGCTCAAACCCTCCAATCCTGGCAACCTCCATGTAAATGTTTTCTGAACCCTTTCTAGTTTAACAACATCTTTCCTATGCCTTTGCCGGTCGGAAGGGCAAGTGGGGCAAGTGTGGGAGGGTGGTGGTCAGGCATGCCCTCCAGTACACTCTGATAATAGTGTTTGGATCATTTGGGTGATCATTTGGGTGCTTCCAACATGGTCCTCCACAATGACATGGACCTTAACAAGGGAAAAATGGAGGAATAGTACACCCCTTCAGAGGGCAGGTAGATGGATGACCCACCTCCACAAAGACATTCAGAATTTGTGGTGTCATGGTAGGAATCAAGTTTGAAGGGATAGTTGGACCAATACAATTCTAGTAAATTCTGCTGAGGAGTTATGACCTGACCTTTGCTGATGGATATGGGTTTCACTGCCAAGGCCAGCACTTGTTGCCTAGCTCTAATTGCCCTTTGAGAATGGGAACATCCTCCATGGGAACACCTCAAGCAATATGGGTTGACTTGCCAATCGATCATACCTTTTCTCATGCAATATAACCTGGTGCTTGGTATTCCCCCATCGATCCTGATTTCGGAAAGCCAAAAAGTTTTGACAGCAACATGCCCGTTATTTCAGCAGCACTCAGCTCCTGTACTAGCAAGCCATTCTTGTGAAGCTGAAAGCAAAATACTGCAGATGTTGGAAATCTGAAATAAAAATGAGAAATGTTCGTTGTCACTCTCCATAGATGTCAACAGACACAGAGTATTTCCATCATGTTCTGTTCTTATTTTAGGCTCATCAAGTGCCTTGTTAAGACCACAAGAAATAGGAACAGGAGTCCATTCAGTCTCTCAAGCATGCTGCACCATACAATTGGATCATGGCTGATCTGACATTCCTCACGTCCACTTTCCTACTCTTTCCCTGTGACCTTTGATTTCCTCTACTGAATCAATATACTACCTACCTCAGCCTTAAATATACACAAGGACTGTGCCTCCACAGCTTTCTGTGGCAAGGAGTTCCAAAAACTCACAGTCCTCTGAGAGAAGAAATTCCTCCTTATCTCAGCCTTAAAATGGCACCTCTTTATTCTGAGATTAAGCCCTTTGGTCCTAGACTCTCTCATGAGGGGAGAGATCCTTTGAGCATTTACGCTGTCAAGCCCTTTAAAAATCTGACATGTTTCAATAAGATTGTATCTCATTCTTCTAATCTCCAGTGAGTAGAGTGCCAACTTGTTTAGCTTCTGCTCATAAGACATTCCCTGTATATTGGGGATCATCCTAGTGAACCTTTGCTGAACTACCTTCAATGAAATGATATCTTACTTTAAATAAGATATCAGCTACCTCTGACCCCCTCACCTCCTCTGTAAGTTATCTCTAATACTGTATCTCATGGTGACAAAGTTAAAAGCCCCACCAAGGTGAGTAAGTTTGGGCTGGTGGAGTGAAAACTTGACTGATATGATATTTATGTCCAGGTGAGGAGAGGTGAATCAGCTGCTTTCTTTTTAACATTTCTCAGTCAGTCTCAAAGATCGTTAATTATTTTTAGCCCACAGCTAAAGAACATTTCACTTAAAATGGAGTATTAATCAAAGTTAGGGAGACAGCCAAACATTTTCTTAAGTGAAAGGAAGAAGAATCTCAATATTTATTAACCCTGAAAAAAATAAAATGCAACAAAAGCACACACACAGATACATGTGCGTACACGCGCACACACACACACAGACCCACAAGTAAAAAAAAGATTAGAAAAGGGAGAGGATTTCATACAAATAGGAAAATCAAGAATAAGCAGTTTAGAAAGTTGTTAGAGTCACTAAGATATGAGCTGAAACCACAGTCATTTATTTGCTAATGTGTATCTTCAGCAGTAGAAGCATTTATAGAATCCTTGAGTTCTCAATGAATAGTACTTCTCTGATTTGTTTTATCAATGTGCTGCCTTTTGAAATGATGAGGAGAAATTGGAAAGAGTGAGAGAGTTTTCAAGTCATTGCTGTTATCAATCCACTTTGCTTTCCGTCTGCCCCTCCACCAGCAGTTACTGAAATATGATCCTTTTCTATATTCCCTCGTCGGGCTCCATTGATTTTCCAAATGGAATAGTTGAGGGCAACAGTTTACATCCAATATGTTCAACTTCTTATTCAAGTGTAAAGTGAAAAAGAGATGTGAGCTTCTTGATACCCAAATCAGTTGACTGGTTTCAATGATCAGAATTACTATGCACATGGTGAGAAAGTAAGCTGGGAAGTTCCAAGCTGCTCAATGTTGAGAACAAAATGTTTCATTTTCCACCCAAATATTGAACAGCAAGATGAGATTCTTGCTGGTGACTGGCAAGAGAGCTGTTTGCATATATTAGCAAACCCTAACATTTTATGTCATGTATTTCTATGTAATTTTCCATTCTGCCACCTGCCAGTTAGAAACCAGACAGTGACATGGCAGCGATAAAGCAGACTCTATTTATGAGGAAAGAAACAGGGGAAAGGAAGCTCAGTCCCTACCACCTGACACAGTCTGATTTTCTTTTTCCCAGACTCCAATCACCCCATTGCCAACTCTACCACATGCTGCCACCCTGGCCAGTTCAAAGGTCACCTCCTCAACTGTTGCCAGACTGTTGTCACTAAGCCCTTTTTCCAGCATAATTGGGATAAATTTTACCAAATATCAGCTAAGAGTCAATTTCAGGAAGTTTCCTGGAGGGCTTCTCTCTGTGAGCTGCACAGAATTACTGTAATTTTACACTGCTCACCTCATTATGTATGTACCATACCTCTATGGCACTCCTCATCAGCTACAAAGTACTGGCCACTTACAAGATAGAGTACTACAGCACAGGTACAGGCCCTTCAGCCCACTATGTCTGTGCTAACATGATGCCATTCTAAACTAATCCCATCTGCCTGTACATGGTCTGGATTTCTATGTTCCCTTGGAGAAAGTGAGGACTGCAGATGCTGGAGATCAGAGTCGAGAGTGTGGTGCTAGAAAAACATAGTCGGTCAGGCAGCATAGTCGGTCAGAGGAGCAGGAGAATAGATGTTTCATGCATAAACCCTTCATCATATTCCTGCTTGATCATGTTTCTATCTAAATGCCTCTTCAACTTTGTTATCGTACCTGCTTCTATTACCTCCCCTAACAGTGCTTTCCAGGCACCTACCACCCTCTGTGTAAAAAGGTTTCCTCACAACTCTCCCTTAACGTTTTCCTCTGTCACCTTGAACCGATGCTTCTTAGTATTTGACGTTTCCATCCTGAGAGAAAGATTCTGATGATCCAATCTATCCATACTTCTAACAATTTTATATCCTTCTATCAGGTCATCCATCAACCTCCGATGCTGTAGTGATAACAATCCAAGTTTGTCTAACCTCTCATTGTAGCTAATACACTCCAGTCCCAGCAATACCCTTGTAAATGTCATTTGCACCCTCTCCAAAACCTCCACCTCCTTCCTAGAGTCTCATGATCAGAACTGCACACAATATTTCAAATGTGGCCTAATTGAAGTTTTATAAAGCTGCAATGTGATTTACCAATTTTTATACTCAGTGTCCTGACAGATGAAGGCAAGTATGTTGTATGCCTTCTTTCCCACTTTATTTACTTGTTTCCTCTTTCAGGGAACAGTGAACTTGGATCACAAGAACCCCCTGTATATCAATACTGCTAAGGGTCCTGCGGTTAACTGTATATCTTCCTATTGCATTTGACCTCCCAGAAGGCATCACTGCACGCTTGCCAGGGCCTGCAGGGATTTCTGTTACTGGCACCAGATTTAAATCTCAGGTGTATATGTGGTCAATGGCCACCAGCCAGAAACTGACCTTTACTGTTGTGATAGAGGAGGATGGCCCAGAGATGGCCAACAGACGCACCTTGACACCTCGCTGTGCTAACAGGGACCTGCAGCTCTGGGTGATGAACAGGAGGGGCATCCTCTCGTTCCTCAAGGCTGCTAGTGGAGGCCATAACACCAGGTTCTTTCAGCCTGTTGTGAAGTCTGTGTGATGTCCAGGGAAACAATCAAATCAGTAGCATAGGAAGAAGATTGTTAATCTTGTGCGTGCGGCAAGAGTAAATAACCATCATCATTCTGCTCCCTCATGTTCACTCTAATTCTGTGTCAGTGCTCACCTCCCACCAAGACCCATGATCTACCACTCTCAATGTTGCGTGCAATATTTCACTCACTTGTTCTCAACTGACACAAACCCCCAAGCTACCAATCCTTTCTGTCTCCTGCGATTTCTCATAATCCTCATAATCTTTCCTCCAATGCCAGATACTTTCATCATAACCCTGAAGAAGGGCTTATGTCCGAAACGTCAATTCTCCTGCTCCTTGGATGCTGCCTGACCTGCTGTGCTTTTCCAGCAACACATTTTTCAACTTTCATCATACTCAATTCTCCCATCTGTCTCATTCCAGGAGAAAACGTTCCAGATTGAGATGGTGTTGAAGAAAATCTCTGGAGGCAGACCTTAAGCATTAACCAGTTTATTACATGATACACCATGGGGAGACCCTCCATCCTAATAGTGGCTCGGTAGGACTCCAAAGTACAGCAGAAAGTTACAGGACTATATAGGAACCAAGACCCGGGCTGAAACACAGTCTGGCTGTTAATTACAAGGTGTCAAGATGGTCCAAGGATGTACCAAATCAGGGTCATCCCTAATTGATGCTACATATTCTACAAGTGGTCAGGAATGAAAGTTATCACTCACATGTAGAACAGATGTCCTTATTTAGAGGAACCACACACACTGGCAACATATCGTAAATGAGTTGACGGGGCTATGCATGCTTGAGCAACTAAGCTACATGGTCTAGCAATACATCACAGTGGGGAAACATTGAGCAGGCAAACCGAGGCACTTTGAACATATAGCTGCATTTTAGCATTACCTCCTAATGAGAGAGGAACTAAGCTATGTACGGGAGGCTGCGAGACAGCCTCTAACGCTACATGCCAAGTACTATTGTTCTGCGTGGTGAGGGGCATTTCAGCAAACTCCTTAACTGGGTTCCTTAACATGGTTATTTCGTTAACCATGACCAAGAAAATGGCTTCCACAGGTGCCAAAGAGCCAAGGTGTTTTGCAGGGTGTCTGACGCTTTGGTCCTCATCCCCTATCCTTGCTCGAGTGGGAGAATACTATAAATACTCATATGGTGATGCCAAGACCTCCGTGTCCTGTCAGCTAAGTAAAGTTTATTGTGAAGCGCTGAGCTCTTGTCTCATTAGCGCTGCGAAGGTACTCTTAACAATCCTAAAGTTATCCTCTTATTTCATTTTCATTCTCTCTACTCTCCCAACGCACCAGTACCTTCTGCATCATCCCTACCATGAAGTGGACTGTCCCTCAAGACATGATTTCCTTCTCTACCTCCGAGGAAGAAGCCACAGATCTCTGAGGAAGCACCATGAGGGTTTTTTGCTGAATCCTCTACCATCTCAGATATTGTCACCTCAGTGAATACATTAGCTGGAGTAGAGTTGGTTGCTCATTTCAATGATCACACCTCTGTGGTCTTCTGAGGAATAAAAGCCCCCATTTGCTGGCACTTAGAAGTCTCCTGGAGACCAGGCACCAGCTCAGCCTGAGCTAGATGAGATCCCCATTGCATAGACCATTAATACCATCACTCACATGCACAAGCAGATGCAGGAACAGCAGGCTGGCCTGTTGGAGGTACTGGGAAACTGACTTGAAGGTTGGAGGAGTCCACCAATGCTATCTGTAGTGTGCTGCCTCTGGCATGTGTGTGTCTGGCAGCCTCCATAGACATTTTGGCAGCTACCGAGAAGAGCCTCCTCATGTACACTCAGTGTCTACTGAATGTGCACACAGATTTGCATTCCATCGTTCTAGACATCAGTGCTTATGGCCAACCACCAACAGCAAGAAGATGGTGACCTGTCCTCACAAGGAGAAAGGGCAGTGTCATAGGCAGCCAGCCCTATGGGAGGGACTAGGATTCTCTAGAGGAGATCCAATCTGTCACCTTCACCCTGCCTCCTGCCCACAATCCTGTGGAAGTTTAAACCAAAGAGGATACATCTGCCTCTGGGCAGGGCATGCTTGGAACGCCTGGGATCCCTAGCCAGAAACATCTCCCAAGACTGCCTGCCCTAAACTCCAAGAGAAATGTATGCTTGTTTTTCATCATCAGTAGTATGATCGACTGTCATATTAGCTGCAGCTACCAGAATGAAGGCAGAGAATTTGCCATCCTTAGCACAGTGTGATGTTCCAACCCTGACTGAAATTATGGTTGAAAATGTGTTGCTGGAAAAGCGCAGCAGGTCAGGCAGCATCCAAGGAGCAGGAGAATCGACGTTTCGGGCATGAGCCCTTCTTCAGGAATGTAGTGTGCTGCCTCTGGCATGTGTGTATCTGGCAGCTTCCATGGACATGTTGGCAGCTACCGAGAAGAGCCTCCTCATGTGCACTCAGTGTCTACTGGATATGCACACGGATTTGCACTCCTTCTTCATGAGCCCATCTGCAGTCCTCACTTTCTCCTCGAAGATTTTAACCTACTGCGAATCCTCCATTTGCAGTCCTCACTTTCTCCTCAATGAAATTATGGTTGTCTTTTTCATATCTACTACTCTAGCATGAAGCTTTGCCATGATTTAATGAGGAAATATCAGATCTTGTGAAGGCCTCTATCCATTTGTAACCTTAATCTTAAATAGATAATATTGAAAGCCTAGTATGATAAAAGCAGTTAGCTGCAGTTGAAGCTGGGATTATACAAGGGACACTGACCTCGGCAGTCGGTGAAGGATGACTTCACACAACTCAGTTCCCTTGAACGAAGATCACACAGAAGTCCTGTCTGTATAGTTTTGACTGACATTATTGTGCTGCAGGGTACTGTAGGGCTCTGTTCCTTTTGTAGAATATCGTCATCGTCTTGCTCTGTACAATGCTGTGGCTCTCACAGATCCTCATCAAACATCACATACACTTGATGCATCCTCCAGTTTTCTTGGAATAGAGAATCCAAGCCATAATCGAAATGTACCATCTACATGGTACTGGATTGAATCAAACCATTCCAAACATGGCATGGGAACCTGACATGGAGGAGACATCTTAAGACTGTCATTCGCTCCAGTGAAAGAAGATGTCCATTGCACAAAAGCTGGATAACATGGTGGCATGATGTTCCGATTGCCACCTCTAAATAATATATAGCTGCAATACTTCTCTCTCATCTGCAAGGCAGTGCATGGAAGATGAACATCTTTGGCTCTCCTACATCTTCCTCACATCATGAGAGCATCTATTGCTGGAAGCTGCAGTGTAGGAGCCTGCCACCAGGTACCTGCTCTGACTTTCATATTGGGAATTGCTTCCATCTAATTTCTGCCACATTAGCTTTGGCAAATAGAATTAAGGAGAATCCAAAAGGGTTTTTACA
Source organism: Chiloscyllium punctatum (assembly GCF_047496795.1). NCBI lineage: Eukaryota > Metazoa > Chordata > Chondrichthyes > Orectolobiformes > Hemiscylliidae > Chiloscyllium > Chiloscyllium punctatum. The sequence continues at coordinate 83,743,424 of NC_092753.1, read as the reverse complement.
AATATATTAAGGACAAAAGGGTAACTAGGGTGAGAATAGGGCCCCTCAAAGATCAGCAAGGCGGCTTTTGTGTGGAGCCACAGAAAATGGGGGAGATACTAAATGAATATTTTGCATCAGTATTTACTGTGGAAAAGGATATGGAAGATATAGAATGTAGAGAAATGGATGGTGACATCTTGCAAAATGTCCAGATTACAGAGGAGGAAGTGCTGGATGTCTTGAAACGGTTAAAGGTGGATAAATCCCCAGGACCTGATCAGGTGTATCCAAGAACTCTGTGGGAAGCTAGAGAAGTGATTGCTGGGCCTCTTGCTGAGATATTTGTTCATCGATAGTCACAGGTGAGGTACCGGAAGACTGTGGCAAACGTGGTGCCACTGTTTAAGAAGGGCGATAAAGACAAGCCAGGGAACTATAGACCGGTGAGCCTGACCTCGGTGGTGGGGAAGTTGGTGGAGGGAATCCTGAGGGACAGGATGTACATGTATTTGGAAAGGCAAGGACTGATTAGGGATAGTCAACATGGCATTGTGTGTGGGAAATAATGTCTCACAAACTTGATTGAGCTTTTTGAAGAAGTAACAAAGAAGATTGATGAGGGCAGAGCAGTAGATGTGATCTATATGGACTTCAATAAGGCATTCAACAAGGTTCCCCATGGGAGACTGATTAGCAAGGTTAGATCTCATGGAATACAGGGAGAACTAGCCATTTGGATACAGAACTGCCTCAAAGGTAGAAGACAGAGGGTGGTGGTGGAGGGTTGTTTTTCAGACTGGAGGCCTGTGACCAGTGGAGTGCCACAAGGATCGGTGCTGGGCCCTCTACATTTTGTTATTTACATAAATTATTTGGGTGCGAGCATAAGAGGTACAGTTAGTAAGTTTGCAGATGACACCAAATTTGGAGGTGTAGTGGACAGCGAAGAGGGTTACCTCAGATTACAACAGGATCTGGACCAGATGGGCCAATGGGCTGAGAAGTGGCAGATGGAGTTTAACTCAGATAGATGTGAGGTGCTGCATTTTGGGAAAGCAAATCTTAGCAGGATTTATACACTTAATGGTAAGGTCCTAGGGAGTGTTGCTGAACAAAGAGACTTTAGAGTGCAGGTTCATAGCTCCATGAAAGTGGAGTCGCAGGTAGATAGGATAGTGAAGAAGGCGTTTGGTATGTTTTCCTTTATTGGTCAGAGTACAGGAATTGGGAGGTCATGTTAAGGCTGTACAGAACATTGGTTAGGCCACTGTTGGAATCTTGCATGCAATTCCGGTCTCTTTCCCATTGGAAAGATGTTGTGAAACTTGAAAAGATTCAGGAAGGATTTACAAGGATGTTGCCAGGGTTGGAGGATCTGAGCTACAGGGAGAGGCTGAACAGGCTAGGGCTGTTTTCCCTGGAGCGTCGGATGCTGAGGGGTGACCTTATAGAGGTTTACAAAATTATGAGGTGCATGGAAAGGATAAATAGACAAAGTCTTTTCCCTGGGGTCAGGGAGTCCAGAACTAGAGGGCATAGGTTTAGGTTGAGAGGGGAAAGATATAAAAGAGACGTAAGGGGCAACTTTTTCATGCAGAGGGTGGTATGTGTATGGAATGAGCTGCCAGAGGATGTGGTGGAAGCTGGTACAATTGCAACATTTAAGAGGCAATTGGATGGGTCTATGAATAGGATGGGTTTGGAGGGATATGGACCGCGCACTGGCAGGTGGGACTAGATTGGGTTGGGATATCTGGTCGGCATGGATGGGTTGGACCAAAGGGTCTGTTTCCATGCTGTACATCTCTATGGCTCGATGACTCTAAAGAAGAGCGAACTGCAAATAAACTAAATGAACTTTGCTACTCATGAGCAAGATTCTTGTTTCGCTGTTCTTGAGTGGAAAATCAAATCTTTTTCTCAGCATCAAGAACCTCATTTTTCTGACGTCACTACAATTCACTGATGCCCAAGGCTGGGAAAATACCACCCATGGTCTCTCTTTTGATGCAAGGTCAAAGGAATAAGAGTTAGATCAATGTGCACTCCTGCATGTGCATTCAGCAATGCATGTGATGACGATAGTGTTGCCTCCTGTATGTCTAAGAGAAACCTCAGCTTTGTCCATCACTCAGTGACGTTCCTATTGACTGTAGGAGGACTAGGGGCCCACAAGCTGCTCAAGTTATATGTATACTTGTGAACGAGGACCTGGAGGCTTTTTACCTGGTTGTAACTCATAACTCATCTTAGCTATCTACAGAAGGATATTAAAGCTTTTGTGGCACTGACTCCCTGTGCCTTTCACAATGCTGCACCCATTCGCTTGATCCAGCTCCAGCAAGTTAGTTTGATTTGACTATTTGGCTGGATTAGTAGTGCTGGAAGAGCACAGCAGTTCAGGCAGCATCCAACGAGCAGCGAAATCAACGTTTCGGGCAAAAGCCCTTCATCAGGAATAAAGGCAGTGAGCCTGAAGCATGGAGAGATAAGCTAGAGGAGGGTGGGGGTGGGGAGAGAGTAGCATAGAGTACAATGGGTGAGTGGGGGAGGAGATGAAGGTGATAGGTCAAGGAGGAGAGGGTGGAGTGGATAGGTGGAAAAGAAGATAGGCAGGTCGGACAAGTTAAGGAGACAGTAACTGAGCTGGAAGTTTGAAACTAGGATGAGGTGGGGGAAGGGGAAATGAGGAAGCTGTTGAAGTCCACATTGATGCCCTGGGGTTGAAGTGTTTTACCTTGTTGATTTTTACCTTGACTATTTGGCTACCCATTGAAATTAAATACTATGCTGACACCGCCTCCTGAAGTGTTATTAAATTGGAGAGCCGCACTGGTTCTCCTCTGCTGACATAAACCCACAACCATCAGTTCCACTTTAAACCTTGCCCACCTCACTCTGTCCCTCCTCTTCTCAGTCTGCTACCTCCAGCTGGGTTACTGTTGCGTTTCCATCTGAGCCACTTAACAATCTGTTTGTTTTCAATTATATCCTGGTCCTGGTCTAAAATTCGCTTGCTAATCTTAAAATGAATAATGGATCTTGGGGAAATCATTGATGATTGGCCGTTGTTCCATGTAAAATAAGCACTGAGCTGGAGCATTTCACAAACTGATTTTCTTGGCTTCACCGCACAATTTCAAAGGCAGAGGCCAGTAAGGGTTTTTTTGACAATAACTTTTGTAGTTTCACTCTCATTACTCACTCTATTTTGAAATAACTCCACAAAACCCAGAATCCTGTCATCAAGTCACCTTTTATTAGACATGCACTGTATATGCCAGCTCTCAGACTGAACAGGATGTCTGACATTCCTGTTTATTTACTTTTTCTTTTTTTTTCCTTTTTTTTGCTTATTTTTTTTCCCAGCACCCATGTTGTGTGTGTGCAGGTGGGAGACACAGTGGAAGACACAAGGTGCATGAATCTTCATTCAATTTCCACCACCAGGAAGAAAGGAAACACCCGAGTGGCCAGTGACAAGCAGTGCCCTTCACATCAAAGGGCAATGCTGTGTGATCAAACAGTGAAACGCTCCTGTTTTTTTTTCTTTCTTTTTTCTTTTTTTTTCTCTTTTTTTGTAGACTCACTCTCTTTTTTTTAAAATTTAACCCCCACACTACCGCCTAACTGCGGTAGTGCTTATTTTTTTCCCCAGCACCCATGGTGTGTGTGTGCAGGTGTGAAACACAGTGAAAGACACAAAGTGACGCTCCTGTTTTTTTTTTCTTTTCTTTTTTTTTCTTCTTTTTTTTGATCAAAACAGTGAAGGGGAGGGTAGAGACTAAATCAAAATAGAGTTGGAGGGAGAAATAATGCACTCCACTCCCTGCGGCGCCCACCTCTCCCTGAACAACTCCAGGGTGTTGGTGGACACCGCGTGCTCCTTCTCCAGAGACACCATTTCCTGGTAATATTTTTTTATTTTATTTTTTCCCCAGCACCCATGGTGTGTGTGTGCAGGTGTGAAACACAGTAAAAGACACAAAGTGACGCTCCTGTTTTTTTTTCTTTTAAACGCCCACACCCAACGCTCCTGTTTTTTATCTGTCAGTCAGGGCTCCCTGATTGGACCAGTTTAACAGCCTCAGTCAGGGAACTCAAGTTCTGTGAGGTCCACCTGCCTGACCCCAGTCCAATCACTACATACCTGCCCTTCTAAGTCTGGCACATAGGCCCGTTCTTTCTCCTGTTGCTTCTCCTGGCGTGTTTTCGCACCAGATCTAGATACTCGGACTCTGCCTTGGATACGGGCGGTGTGTACCAGACTATTAGCCCGCTTCTTATGCCAAGAGCATTTTGGAAGAAATTCATCTTCAAGCAGTAATGGCATCGAGACTGCGACATCTTCATTGTCCATTTTATCCTCTGAGGTTTCTTCAATGCGAGGTGGAGGGGCAGAACTCATGAGTTCTGACAGTCTTTCTGGCTGTTCTGAGGGGCTGGGTATGTTTCGTTGCTTCCCCATTTGCCGGTTTGCAACTTTCATGTGTTCCACGTACTTGTTCAGGACAGCCTCACCTGTCTGAACTTTGTACATTATGGGACCTGACCTCGCATACACCATGCCTCTTACCTATGCAGGGCCATTTCCGTGGTTTCAGCACCAAACATTGGCCTCTGAAGTCAACTGTCTCTCTCAGTGCAGGCTTGTTTCCAGCATTGGCATACCTGAGGCTGTTTCACCCTCCCCCACCAGGTCTGGGAAGATCAGATTTAACCTGGTGTGAAATCTTCTCCCCATCAGCAACTCGGTTGGATCTGTCCCTGTAGTTGCGTGAGGGCTGGCCCTATGATCAAACAGGAACCAGGGCAGTTTGGCAGCGAGTGAAGCTGTAGGTTATTTCTTTAAGTCTGCCTGCAAAGTTTGGACTGCTCTTTCCATCAGGCCATTGGATGATGGATAGTATGGAGCTGTCCTTCCATGCCAAATACCATTTGACTATAGGAAATACTTGAATTCCCTGCTGGTAAATGATGGTCCGTTGTGTGTGACCATCTCTGTGTATTGCAAAAGATGTGCGCAACTTTTCAATTGTCATCCCTGTGTTTGACTAATGAACTCTATGCATGTTCAGCCACTTTGACTGGACATCCACAATGACTAAAAGGAGAGCCCATGAAGAGACTGGCATAATCAATGTATAACCGAGTCCTGGATTTCCCAGCCATTCTCACAAGTGTGGGGGACCTGGTGGCAGCAATTTCTATCCTTGTTGGTACTCGGCGCACTGCCCGACCAATGCAGCTATGTCAGCATCCAATCCTAGCCTCCAGATGTAACATCTCACCAACATCTTCATTTCGAAAACCCCTGAATGACTCTGGTGGAGTACAGCCAGTATCTGTCAGAAGCCTTTACTCTTGCTCTTCATAATAATAATAATATAATTATATATATAATTATTATTATAGTAATAATTCATAATAATATGATGTCCTCTATGATGACCTGGTCTCTCAGTCCAGAAAGGTGTCAATTCTGGTTATGATGGTCCTTTTACATAAGAACGTAAGGACTTGGAGCAGGAGTAGGCCGGGAACATGCTGAGACAATGGGTGATGAATTGCTCAACCTCCTCGCGGGAGGCCGTCCGCCCTTCGAGCCTGCTCCGAAACACAATACGATCATGGCTAACCTTTCATGGACTCAGCTCCACTTACTCGTGTTTTCACCATATCCCTTAATTCCTTTATTTTTCAAAGAAGGATCTACCGTAGCTTTTAAAGCAATTACTGAAGTAGCGTCAACTACTTCCCTGAGCAAGGAATTCCATAGGTTAACAACCTTTTGGATGAAGAAGCTCCTCATTTCAGTTCTGAACCTGCTTCCTCTAATCTTGAGGCTATGCCCTCTTGTCCTAGTTACACCTACAGGTGGAAACGTCCTATCTATTTCTATTTTATCAATTCCTTTCATAATTTTATATGTTTCTATATGTAAGATTCCCCTCCCCCCATTTATCTGATTTCCAAAGAATATAATCCCAGTTTACTCAACCTCTCCACATAAGCCAACTCCCTCAACTCGGGAATCAACCTAGTGAACCTTCTCTGCACCCCCTCCAGTGACAGTACATCCTTTCTTAAGTAAGGAGACCAAATCTTCACACAGTACTCCAGGTGTGGCCTCACCAGCACCTTGTACAGCTGGAACATTAGCTTTTAAACTCAAACCCTTTAGCAATGAAGGACAAAATTCCATTTATGTTCCTAATTATCAGTTCCACCTGTAGACCAACCTTCTGCAATTCATGCACAAGGACCCAGGTCCCTCTGCAAATCAGTATGCTGCAACTTTTTACCATTCAAATAATAATCTATTTTGCTGTTACTCCTACCAAAATATATGACTTCACATTTATTAACATTGTCTTCCATCTTCCAGACCTTTGCCCACTCACTCAATGTATCTATGTTCCTCTGCATAGTTTCATAGTCCTCTGAACACTTTGTTCTGCCACTCATCTTAATGTCATCGGCAAATTTTGACACTGTATGTGTGGTCCCCAACCCCAATCATGTATATAAATTGTAAATAATTGTGGTCCTCACACCAGTCCCTGAGGCATACTATTAAGACCATAAGTGGAAGTAAGGCCATTCAGCCCATCGAGTCCACTCCACCATTTAGTCATGGCTGATGGGCATTTCAACTCCACTTACCCGCATTCTCCCCGTATTATTAATCACTGGTTGCCAGCCAGAATAGCACTCATTTATCTCCAGTCTTTGCTTCCTGTCAGTCAACCAATCCTCTATCCACGCTAATACTATACTCCTAACACCATGCATTCTTATGCAGCAGTGTCATGTGCGGCACTGTTCCCGAGTGACCACCAGCTGGGTTAGTTTTGCCAGAATGGGATCTTTTTGTGTCCACAATCTGATATTGTCAGTAGTGACCAGAAGGGTGACCAGAAAATTTGAAACCAGAGTGGACTGCTCCAGTGGCAGGGCCACCTGTGGTGTATCTGCCAGCTGGAGGTAGGTCAAAGCATCTATATTTGCCACTTTGCTTCCCAGCCGGTGTTCCAATTTGTCATTGTACGTACTTAGAATCAGAGCCCACCGCTGAATTTAACCTGAAGCTGTGGGCAGCATGACCCTGTCCTCTTTAAGTAGCCCCAGCAAGGGTTTATGGTCCATTACTATTGCAAATTTATATCTGTAAAAGTATTGGTGGGACTTTCTCACATCAAAGATGACTGCCAAACCTTCCTTCACTATCTGGGCATACTTCCGCTCTGCATTGGCCAAAGTCGGGGATGCATGTGCATGAGGGCATTCCTCTCCATTGGGTCATCTGTAAGCCAACACTACTCCGATACCATAATGGCAGGGCATTGCATGTCAGCATCACATCTCACTTGGGATCATAGTGTGCCAACACCTTCAAAAATACTGCTTCTTCAATTCCCTAAAGGCCATCCCTTGGCTACGTGACCATTTCTAAGGCTGTCTCTTTTACAATAACAAAGGTAAGGATGCCAAAGTGAAGGCCAGGTTACATATGAGTTTTTCATGATAATTCACCAACCCAAGGAAAGACCTAAGCTCCAGTACAGATGTGGGAGTCAAAGCACGTTTGAGCGCCCTCACTTTACCTTCCAATGGGTGTAACCCAGTCTTGATGACTCTGTAGCTCAAGTAGGTCTCTTGGGGTACTTGTAACACATATCTTTCCCTCCGAAGGCATTACCCCACTTTGCACAAATGTTTAAGCTCTATGTCCAATTCTCTAAATGCTCTTTATTCATCTTCCCGGTTATTAGCACGTCATCTAGATAAATGGCATCCTGGGGAAGACCCTGTAAAGTGGTGTCCATTGTCTACTGGAAATTGATACAGGTTGATGATATCGCAAAACACAATCTCGTATATTGGTACAAATGCTTAAGGGTATTAATTGGAGCATATTACTAGGAATCTTCATCTAACCGCAATTGCAGGTACGCATGGCTCATATTCAGCTTCGTGAAGGACAGCCCCCCTGCCAGTTTTGGATATAAATCCTCCAAAAGAGCGATTGAGCATTTACCCAGCTGTGAAAAATGATTCACCGTTTATCTGAAATCCCCACAAAAGCAAGCTGACCCATCAGGTTTCACAATCGGTATGACTGGTGCTGCCCTTTCCTTAAACTGTATAGGTTTGATGATTCCTTCGCTTTCCAGCCTCCTGATTTCTGTCTCTACTCTTGCATGTACAGCAAATGGCACCAGGCATTCCTTGCAGGATATTGGTGTTGTTTCTTGGTCAACATGTAAGATGGCCTTGACTTCCCTGTAAAACATTCGGATATTTATTTAGGACTTCACTCAGGCAGCCATTTTCTAATCGAAAAATATGGAGCCAATCAAGGTGAATCTTTCTCAACCAGTTTCACCCCATTGAGCTTTGGCCTGAGCTAACTGAACCAGCTGGACCCTTTAGCAAGTAGATGATGGTGAGCAGATACGAAAGATGAAGTCACTTGAGATCTGTGGTGAACCGATAGGATGGACTGGCTTATTCATAGAAAACAGTAGTGGTGGAATAGTGTTTTTCTGACTGGAGATCTGTGATCAGTGATGTTCCACAGGTATGAATGCTGGATACCCTGTTGTTTGTAATTTATATAAATGATTTGGAGGAGAATATAGGTGGCCTGATTAGTTAGTTTACAGTTTACATTTGTTATGGACCAGGCCCAACCCCTCAAAACATTCTTAAGCATGTAGGCCAGATTGTAACTTTGCTATTTGTTTAGGTAAGTATAGACAGATGAACCTCAATAATCCGGACGAGATGGGCTGGCACTATTTCGTTTGGATAATTGGTTATTCGGTTAATTGATTTCCTGTTGGGCTCAGAGTCTTCTGTGAAGTCTGCTCAGGAAATTAGGCAAAACTCATACTGCAGGTGAGACCCTGCTCCCCACCTGCCCCCCCCACCCCCAACCCCACAGCCACCCTTGCCCACCCCCTAACCCCATCCGCTCCCATCGCACCTCCAACCCCGTCCAACACCACCCCTCCGTCCATCCACGCCCTCCTGCCTGATCGCTACCCGCCCCCAACCCCGCAGTCCCCAACCCCGCTCTCCCAACCTGCACCCCCCCCCGACTATCGCCACCCAACTGTCAGACCCCCGTTCATGCCCGAGCCCTGTCCGACACCCCCTCTGGGGCAGCCGGACTGTACCGCAACAGAGTAAGACTGCTGCTGCCTTTGTGGGGTAAGTGTCCAAATAGCACACACACAAGACACAGACAGACAGACAGGCAGACAGACACACACACACACACAGTGGGAATCTCGTTCATCCATTCATGCGTGTCACTAATTAGATGTCGAGGCATTTGGCTATTTTGAAACACTCACAAAAGTGCCTTTTTCGAATCTTTACATTGCTTGTCGATGATTTGGACTCTCTAGCATCACCACTGACCAAGGGCCGGGTAGTACTGGAGTTATGTGAGACTCAGGTGGTTTTTCATCAGTGGGGGTCACTGACCTGCCTTGGTGTTAGTGGATTGGTGCTCCTTTTTTTTTATTTTTATATCTTTTTTTTGGTGGGGGTTAACTGATCCTTCTCTCAGTGCTATCACCATCTTGCGGTTGTTTGCTGACTTGTCACTGAAGAGTTGTAATAATTCAAGTGTCAGTGACAACGTGAGTCTTGATGTCTTTTGGGTGAAGGTCTCAAATCTCTCGATGCCGAGGAATTTCCTGAGGCAATTATTCATGCCCAGTCACTTGCTCCGTGCGCCCATTACGAAGACAAAGTGCTTCAGTTCCAAGCCTCTTGTCAATGCCATTATCTCAGCATTCAGGTTTTTGTACTTATAACCTTTTTCACGCCATGCTATTTCCAGTGCTTTACTATCAGTTTCTTACCCCACTGTGACATCTACTACCAAGATCTTCTGATCTTTCCTAAATATCTTTCCATAGGTAGACATCTTTTGCGAACAATCTGGGCTCCACGTACGATGTCCAGTCTTACTTACTGACGTGTTTTTGCAACTGGTCAGCGATTTTGTTATGACATTTTATGCAAGTGTTTTTTTACAAATGGGCAGCCTCCTGATATGTGTGAGATTGTCTTGATTGCCGTTTGACACCAACGGCAGTTTGTTTCGATTTGGTCTTCCTCTAGATAGGGTAGTTCTTGTCGGGTATTGATTACAGCGCAAGAGCAAGCTGTTATAAACCTAGAGGATTTTTGCTGGTTTGCTGCTTTTAACCACACAGACAGTCACACACACACAGACACGCACACACAGACACACACACACACACACACACACACACACACACACACACACGTTTAGGGTACACCCCTGTGTAGAACTCCAGCGAAAGTGTGGGGACAGAGAGAGAGCGGGAGGTCAGTCATTTGGTGACAGTGACTGGACTGGCCAAGGCTGTTCTCAGCAGCATTATAGTGAGCTGAGTTTGTTTTTAATCATTGTAGCTGTAACCAAAAGACACAATCGGGGTTGAAACAGCTTTTTGTCGTAATGTTTCTATCGGGACCTTGAGATCCCATTCGGATAATCTGATATTCGGGTAATCGATATTCGGATAATCGAGGTTCCTCGCTGGTGGAATTAGCTGATTCGACTGACAAGTTTTTAGCAAACAGAATTTATTCATAAAATTATGGAATGAAATACAAAGAACAGAAAATAGAATACCGGATAGCTTATCCTACCCAAACACCCAACAGACTATCCTGACTTAATGATGCTGTTTCGAAAATACTTGCAACAATCCTCATAAACAAACCTCTTAACACAAAGAGTAAAAATGACACAAATAGCTTACAGGTCACGGAGTCAGAAGGGCAGAAGGAGGGAGAGAGCCAGCAGCCTTTCTTCACACACACTGCTGCTGAACTGAATCAAAAACTCTAATCCAAACAAAGGCCAGCTGCATAGCTAGATGGCCATTCCCCTTTGATGATACTGTTTTTTTTTAAAGACATGAAAGCCTTAGGCTGGTGGGGTACCAGTTAGTGGTAAACAAAAAGGCCCCCAATAAACCTTTCAAACACAGCCTGGTTGGAGCCTGGCCAATTACCACACACACACACCCCGGAAAAAGAACTGAAGGGCATCGTAATCTTGTAAAAAGACCAACATTGTGACACAGTCAATGGGAAAAGTATTTGTAGATCGACGTACAAGGGGTTCTAGGCATACAGACCCATATAGGAGATCCAAAGTGTCAACACAACTGCATTTTGGAAAGGCAAATCAGGGCAGGACTTATACACTTAATAGGATGATTCTGGGGACTATTGCTGAACAAACAGCCCTTAAAGTGCAGGTTTATAGTTCCTTGAAAGAGGATTTGCAGGTAGACAGGTCAGTGAAGAAGGTGTTTGCCTTTATTGGTCAGTGCATTGAGTATAGGGGTAGGGAGGTCATTTTGTAGCTGTACAGAGCATTGGTTAGCTCACTGCTGGAATGCTGTGTTCAGTTCTGATCTCCCTGCTACAGGAAAGATGTTGTGAAACTTGAAAGGGTTCAGAAAGATTTACAGGAAGGTTGCCTGGGTTGGAGATTTTGAGCTATAGGAAGAGGCTAAATAGGCTGGGTCTGTTTTCCTTGGAGCTTTGGATACTGAGGGGTGACATTATTCAAGTGTATAAAATCATGAGGGGCATGGATAGGGTGAACAGTCAAGGTCTTTTCCCCAAGGTAGGGGAGTCCAAAACTAAAGGGAATATGTTTAAGGTGAGAGGGAAAGCTTTAAAAGGGACCAGAGAGGCAACTTTTTCATGCAGAAGCTGGTGTGTGTATGGAATGAGCTGCCAGAGGAAGTGGTGGAGGCTGGTACAATTACAACATTTGAAAGACATTTAGATAATTATATGAATAGGATGGGTTTAGTAGGATATGGGCCAAATGCTGGCAAATGGAACTAGATTAATTTAGGATATCTGGTTGGCATGGACGAATTAGACTGAAGGGTCTGTTTCCATGCTATACATCTCTATGACTCTAAGCAGATAAAGTAGTCAAGAAGGCATATAGCATGCTTGCCTTCATCAGTCGCAGCATTGAGTATAAAAATTGGCAAATCATATTGCAGCTATTTTGAACTTCAGTTAGGCTAGATTTGGAATATTGTGCACAACTGTAGGTGCCACACTACAAGAAGGCTATGGAAGCTTTGGACAGGGTACGGAAGTGGTTGATCAGGATGTTGCCTGGTTCGGAGGGTATTAGTTTTCAGGAGAGATTAGACAAAGCTTTTATTTTCACTTGATTGTCGAAAAGTGATAGGCTACCTGATAGAAGTTTACAAAATTACGAGAGACATGAATAGAATGGATAATCAGAGTCTTCTTTCCGGGGTAGAAATTTCAATATTAGGGGACATACATTTCAGGTGAAAGAAGGTAAGTTTAAAGGAGAGGCAAGTTTTTTGCACAGATTGTGGCAAGTGCCTACAATGTGATGCCAGAGGTGGTGATGGAGACAGATACAACAGCAATAGATACCTCAATAGACAGGGAATAGAGGGATATAGGCCACATAGAGATAAAAGTTTTTTTCATTTAGAAAGGTGTCAAATGTCAGTCGGGTCTTGGTGGGCTGAAAGGTCTGTTTTTGTGCGGTACTGTTCTTTGTTCAAAGCTCAAAATTTTATTGTAACTAGTTCCCAAAGCAGTTCCATCAAGGAAGCAATGATCAAAAATCCCAAGCATGCATACTGTACCGAGGATTTTCCTACCTGATAATCTGGAGCTCATGAACTGGTATTTTGTAAAGTGGTAAGACAAAGTGTGGAGGTGCCAGAGTTGGACTGGGGTGGACAAAGTTAAAAATCACACAACACTAGAGTACATAGTTTGGGAAATGTGTATAATGAGACTCACTGTATACTGTATACTCTTTCAGGATTGAATTGCAATTTTTGTGGCAACATTATTTGGACTAAAATGTTTGTTTCTTTTGTTTTTACAGATGACCAAAAGCAAAATAGTGATTTCACTTTGTGTATTCTCCCTTACTTGTACATTTTTATTGGGTATTATTTATCCAGACACATTTCATATTAATTACATGTTCTACAACACAAACAAAAGATCAATTTCAAAGGAAAAGGGAAAATTTCTGATTATCCCAAAGTCAAACTGTGATGATGACCCTCCATTCATTGTCTACCTGGTGACTGTCTCACATTCTCAATGGAAGGAGCGTTCTGCTATCCGACAAACATGGGGCAAAGATCTGCGCCCAAATGGGAAAAGGACAGTCGCCTATTTCCTCTTGGGATACAATACGAAGTACCAGTCCATGATCTTGAATGAAAGCCTCTATTACAATGATATAATCCAGAAGAACTTCACCGACACATACCATAATCTCACACTGAAAGTAATGATGGGAATTGAGTGGGTTCATGAATTCTGCCCATCTGTGTCTTTTGTGATGAAAACTGACTCTGATATGTTTGTAAATACTTACTACCTGACTGAACTTCTATCTCAAAAGAACTGGACACAGTTGTACACAGGGTTTATCAAGAATAAGGAGAAGCCTATAAGGTACAAACTGAGCAAGTGGTACTTGACAAAGGAGGAGTATCCTCAAAGCACCTTTCCACCTTTTTGTTCAGGAACTGGATATGTTTTCTCGGGTGACCTCACTGGAAAAATCATCGCTGTTTCGAAGCATATTCCGATCCTAAAGCTGGAAGATGTCTACATAGGGCTGTGTTTTCAAAAGTTAAATGTCACCCCAGTGGAGTTAAATTCAGCTCAGCCTTTCCATGCCAGAAAAGTGGAATTCTCAATCTGTAACTTTCACAAACTGGTGACTTCCCATCAAGTCAGCCCAGTCGAGTTGTTGATTTACTGGAAAACATTGGAAGAAAACAGCAAAGAGGAATGCTGGAAAAAAATGGAGGAATTTCGATGGGCATGATTAAATAATGTGAGGGTAAATCAAACTCAAAAATAAGAAATGATTCTTTTAAATCAGTGTTCTGTGCCACAAATTTCATACTTTAATCCAGTAAGACGTGCCAAAGTGCTTTCCAGAAAAACCAAGATAAGGAAAGATTTTTTTCCCCCTATGAAGAGAGTTTGAATAGACTGGGTTTCTTGCCTTTAGAGCAAATGAGACTGAGAGGGGACATGATAAAGATGCATATAATTATAAGCACCATAGACAAAGTAAACAGGAAGTAACATTTCCATTTGATGAAGGGAAAGATGACCTGGGGCTTGTAAGGACAGAAGGTTTAGAAGGATGTGAGGAGAGGTACTTTCACTCAGACTTGTAGGAATTGTGGAACTCTCTGCCTGAAAGTGTGGCAAAGGCAGGAATTCTCATAACGTTTACAAAGTATTTAGAAGTGCACTTGTGATGCCAAGACATACAAGGCTATGGGCTAAGTGCTGGGAAAAGGTATTACAATAATTGGGCCCTTGTTTTTACCAGCATAGATATGATGGACTGAAGGGCTTTTTCTGTTCTGTAAACCAATCTGACTCTATTTTTATAATCTTATCCTGCAATCTCCCAATCTACATAACCTCCTGTAGCCCTGCAACCCTTCATGATAATAATGCACCATAATTCTGTAACCAATCAATTTGAATGATTTCACCATTCACTGGCTGTACTTTCAGCTGATTCTATTGTCTTTCATCCTGCAAGATACTATTTAAAATAAACCTCTTTGACCAAGTTTTTGGTCACCAGCTATATTATCTTAAGTGGCCGAGTTCTGTTTACAAAATATACCCATGAAACGCATTGGCACGTTTGACTATGTTAAAAAAACTGCATGAATATAAGTTGCTGATGTCAGCAAAATGCAAACAAAATCGAGGTAACTTCTTTTTAAACTGTTTTTAGTTAAATGCATTTGTGGGAAAGAATGAGGTGGAGAAGTAGGATAAGTAGGATTTGAACAGCATCAGGCAAGTTGAGCTTAATGCCATCTGAAAGTTTCTATGTCCTAAGTCAGTGAGACATTAGCATCCTGATCAAAAACAGCTGCATTAATAACATGACGACAATAAGCAAGGAACAAGAGTAGGGCACTCAGCTATTCAAACCTGCTTAGCCATTCAATAAGATCATGGCTGATCTGATTTTAAGTTTAACTGTGTATTCCTGCATATCCTCAAAAACTGTTTGTCCCCTCGGTAATCAAAATCCAGCTCTGCCTTAAAATATTGAAAATTTTGCACCCACTGCTATTTGAGGAAGAGAATTCCAAAGATTCACACCCTCTGAGAGAAAAATGCACCAGTATCTGGAAAATATTTACTTTCCCATAACATAAAACAAACACTAGTAAGTTTGAATCAACCGTTATGTTATCTTAGCCAGCTTATGTGCCAGAGCATATTATAATTATTGATGCCCTTGATGGTTATTTGAATTGCTTTCAACATTAGGTTTGAACTGTTTTGAATGTCAAGTATCCTGAATAGATATTCATTACATTTCTGTACTGTAATGTTCCTTCATTTATGACCAGAATCATTGAGCTTGTATTCTCTTTTCTGTCATTTTCTTAATTCTCGTCTTTAGTGGCACAGCCCATACTGTAATTCCCATTCAGTGCCACAGATGTCACTATTGGAACAACACCAAAAAAGGCCCTAGTATATGGAGTTGTGGTAAAATATTGCCTCTATGAGGATTTATCAACACTACACCCTATTAAATGTCTATAAAATTGGTCTGCAAGTGTTAGCCTTGTTATGAAGTAAAATTAAATTATTTAGCACAAAAAAAAATGAAGAGCCAAGGTAATCAAAACGATGAGGAGTTTTGATACAGTGAATCAGCTAAATAACAGGTCCAGGCACTGAGCAGTACAAGGGATCATAGTTGCTGACTGTCTGCCAGCCTTCCATGGCTACGTTTCTGCCTAGGTGTCCTTGGTGAGAGAGCACATGGTGTCCACCAATACCTTAATGCCTTCAGAGAGAGATGTGTATGCAGGAGTAGAGAGCCTCACCTCCCCTTCCAACTCCATTTTGATTTAGGCCTCTCCTTCTCCCCCTACTTCTATCTCACCTTTACATTGTCCCATGCATGTAACTTGAATAATCGGAAACAATGGTGATTTAATGGTGGTGGTTAATAAATGAAAATTGCCCCAGGTGGTGGAAAAAGCTGTCTGGTTGTGTCTGATAACACTCTCCAGATATAAAAACAACAATAAATCAGCTCCTCTGATCATTGGATGAGGAACTAGACAGGATTTAATTTAAAATCATCAGCAAAAGACAGTTAGGAGAAATTTTGATTTTTTTCATTATGCAGAACTTTGTTAGAAGCAGAAGAGTGGTAATGATAGCAACTTTAAAATGCAATTCCATAAATATTTGTTTAAAATTAAACATTGAATTTGGAAAACGTCAGGATAAAAGGATGAGTGAATACTTCTGTTGAATATCACTACAGGAACGTTAAGAAAAACAATGGTGTGAACTTCAAAGAATCTGTCATACTGTTAGAGATTAAGATTGAGAAATTGTAAAGAAAATAAACTGACAAAATTGTTATTTGTATTACATTTTCTTAATTTACTTGTTAAGGTGAAAATAAACCAATGTGTTGTGATTTCTAGAGACACTGCTGAAACCCACTTCTGTTACTTTACTTCAATGTCAACACGAATTATTCACAAATGAACTATAATTTGCATTAATCATATTCCATTCATTTAACCATTGAGTATGAGATAGCACTAAAAAAATTGTGAATGGTGAACAAAAGCAATTTGAAATGAAACTTTCAATGAAAGAGAAGTAGTTGCTGATGGATTTAAAATGGTTGACGTTTCAGAATGAGAGTGGGAGCAAGTGGAGGGAAGGATTTGTAAACAGATGTAGTGGAGAAACCTAATGAACTAAAATCCAACAAATGCCCGGGTCATGATGGCCTATATAATAAGGTACAGAAATCCAGCAGATTAGAAGTTAGCAAATGGCACATCACTATCCAAGGAAAGAGGGGGAGGGAAGGAAGAGAAATCGAGGCCAACTACATGCCACATTGGCCAGGATTGGTCCCCAGAACTTATGTTCCCAATGGTGCAAATCCAGGTAAGCATGGAGGTCTCAGGGTGGAGAGGGGAGCTGAGGCCCAGAGTGAGCAGAGGGGCTTGGGGTGTACTAAGAAATTTGAGAATGTGTGATTTAACTTGATATTGAAGAGGTGCTGTTTACAGAGATGTTCTCCATGCCATTTTTGTACCCGGGACAATTTTTAGGTTTCCACCTGCTCCTTTATTCCTCCCTCAAGCCTGAAAATTGGGGCTGTGCAGGAAATGGCCTTGAACTGGACGTTAATTGGTCACTTATGTGTCCCACCTGGATTAAGGGCAAGTCAACTGACCTGCAGATCTCATGTAACCCACCATAAAATGGCAGAGAAGATAGGTGGGCAGAGGAAAGGCCATCTGAGAGATTTTACTGGCCACCTCTGCCTGGAAACCTGACAGTGGGGAGGGCTGTTAAATTTTTTCCATAGTATTGTAAAAGGGAAGTTATGCTTAACAAGTTTTTAATAGTCATGATTCGGAGATGCCAGTGTTGGACTGGGGTGTACAAAGTTAAAAATCACACAACACCAGGTTATAACCTGGTGTTGTGTGATTTTTAAGTTCTTAATAGTTTTCGTTTATGTATCTAAGTAGTAGAGGAGGCAAAAGTGAGTCTTTAGATATAGCATACTAGGATTCCCAAAAGATATTTGATAATTTGCAGCAATTTATATAGAATCCTAAGGTTCGGAGAGCTAATGATAACATGTTAGTATGGATAGAAGATTGATTAGTGGATAGCAAACAAAGATGCAGATAACCAGGGCAAATTGAAGTTGGTAGGATTGGGGCACACAATGATTCAGTGATTAGCACTGAAGCCTCACAGCAACAGAAATCAAGTTTTGATTCCACCTTGGGTAACTGTGTGGAGCTTGCGCATTCTCCCCGTGTCTGTGTGAATTTCCTCCGGGTGCTCTGGTTTCCACCCTTAGTTCAAAGATATGCAGGTTAGGTGGATTGACCATGTTAAATGGCCCCATACTGTCCAAGGCTGTGTAGGCTAAGTGCATTCGCCATGGTAGATGCTGGGTTATAGCAATAGTGTAGGGTGAGCGTGTCTGGGTTGAGTGCTCTTCGGAGGGTCAGGCTGAATGGGCTGATTCTATGATTCTATGATTCTATGGAATGCAGCAAGATCAGTACCAGAGCCTCAACAATGGCAATTTATATTACTAACTTAGACAAGTTGTAAGAGCATTTTATCAAAGATGGCTAACAATGCAAAGCAAAGGGAATGCTGTGGATACAATTAAGCTGCAAGGAGATATAATAGATTAAATGATTGGATAACAAGGTTGCAGGTGGAGTATTATGAGTGTATGAGTTATTTTTTTTCACTTGGTCTTAAAAATGAAAGGCAACATTTTTTAGAAGGAGTAGAACTTGAAACTGTTGATGCTCAGAGAAACTTGAGGGTATTCATACATGGAACATAGAGGGTAGGACCTTGTGGAGGTCATGGGATTGAGAGTGCCAACTGGACAGCTGGCATCATATCTTCATGGAAATGATCATCTTTTGCCATTCAGGCATTTACAAGTCTTTCCCCAGTATAATGGCTCTCGGCTCCCAGATAATCAGAGGCTAGAATCTCTTCTGTACTCAGCAATATCACCGAGGATGAGATGATCCTGATAATACAACAACCCCTAGAGGCCTCAGAGCAAGCAGGTACACAGGCATCAGTGAGTGATGGTGGAGATTGGGAGGAATAAAGGGAAATTATCTTTAATATATTCAACAGAGTACAAATGAGGTAAAGGTGAGGTCAAGGATTTTTTTCTCTGCCTGTTCCATTTACAATGATGTTATGATCCCAGCTGAAGTTACTACTGGACTAGTCAAGTCAGAAAATAAAAACTGGCTTGATAGATCATATTTTGTATTTTAATTTAATGTAACAGTGTTTCAATGAAACACAGACATACACAGCTGCAGGTTTGGTTTTAAAACTAAAACAGAGGTTTATTACAAAGAAGAAATAATAAATAAGCAAATCAAGCTTTCTATATTTAACACTGTTTGAAAGATTTACCAGTATATCACAAATAATGTCCCATCTATTTACCAACTATCACTTTACAGTTATTCAAAAATGAGAAAGTTTGCTTCCCTGCTCAGGTTTGACTTAATTACTTTTTTCCCTCTCATTCTGTCCCTTGTGCTATGAATTCTCACACCACTAAGATCTTAGACTTTCCAGCTTTGAGTAGCCAATGCAGATTTCTAACCAAACACTCCACTTCTGGAAGTTTTCACAAGCTGAAATCCTTACACTGAAGTAATGTATTCCCTTAATTGTTCTGAACAAATGCATTTTTCTGGGAGAAACTATTCTACACGTGTCTTCAGTCAGATCTCCTTTGAACTGAATTCAAAAGCTTTTAACTAAAGGTGTTAAAGCTTTACTCATGTAAGTAGGAATGAACAAAACAGGCAAAATATGTGAAAACTACAGATTTACAGAGAAATGAATAACAAACAAGACATTCTGATTGACAAGGCTAATATCATAGAAGCAATACTATCAGATGCTTTGGGTGACAGCACAGACAACATCAATGAAAGACTGAAAAAAAAATAATGTGGGACACATGGATATTGAAGTGGGGAAATTGCAATATTCATGCTCTAACCTGTATAAAATCTGAAAGTGTTCTGCAGAGGGATCTTTAACCTTCAGTGTCAAGATTTCCACTGCCATATATGCATATGAAATGAGTGATCATTACCTGTTCTCCTAAAGTCTTCTATCAGTTGTCAAGTATTAACACAATATAACATTTTTTTTAAAAAAAGCTTATCCTAGCTTCAGCAAATTTGATGGCTTAAAGCCCTTTTTCTTCTTCATCATAAACACCCCAAATATACAAACTCCTATTAACACTCCAGGAGGCCTTCTGTCAACCGCTCATTGATGTACTTGTTTAAAATTATGCTTCTGTAAAGACTGATGTGTAAATTATTAAACTCCTTCAAACAATAAAATACCAATATCCATATGACACTAGTTTGACATCCAAACTCTAAAAAATGACACTGACAAGTATGCAATAGGACAAATGCCCCCATTCTGTGTTGAAACTAGTTATGAGTCTATGATTTATGGTGTTATAAATTGGAAATACTGAAACTGTATGTGTTCATGTGCCAGTACAGTTTTGAAAGTGGATCATTGTTTAAAGAAAACTGTTCTTATTTGATTTACTTTGATCCTCTGGGCTTCAGTAAAACTAGAATGCTTGCCTCTAATATGGAATGAGTATTCAAACCAGCAATAAGCAACCCAAATAAGTTTAATTGCCTGCAGTTCAATTATCACTTTTGCAATTACTCAATTACTGTGTGAGAGGTGATAAAAAAAAGCTACCAGCTTTTCACAATGATAGATAAGAATTGTAGAATAGAACAGGTTATTATTTGTTTTGTTCTTTTATGACATGCATATTTTTGGAACTTTAGCTCTTTTTATACTTTGTTTTTTAAAAAAAACTGCAGTAAATTTAATCTTCAATTTCATGCTAATTACTCTAGCCAATTATTTAAAGAACTTCCTCCTCTTCTTACAAATCTCAATGTACACTCATCTGGAGATGTGAATGATCAACATCAGGAGAAAACTGTTTTTTTAATGAATAAAATTGCATGATTTGTGGATGGATAATATGTTCCACAATTAACTGGAATTAACTGAAAAAACCATATGGTTTTTAAAATATACTTTTAAAATGTTCCATGATATAGCCTTTGAAAATACATAGGAGGGAAGACACACTCTTTGGACAGAATGTGCATAATATTAACATTCAGCCAAAGGTCAATCAAGTAACATGTTATGCTGACAACCAGTTTATCAATATATTTCACTAACATGCCTGACTTCATTGCCAAGACATTTGTTGCTCATCATATCCCAGAGGCAGAGTGAAATCAAAAAATGGCAAGTAGTGCCATCCAATATTATATTTATCTATAAGTTTATACGATTATATTCACTAGTGCTACTAAAACCACGGTGGTTATTAGCACAGTTTTCTGACATTCTTTTGTCCATTCATATTTCTTGTTGCTGTTTCAATACGTTTGTCAAAGGACCCACTACATTGCTGAAGTTCAGAACAATCGTCTGATGAAAATCCACTCATGCCAAAACATCGCAGAATTTTGTGTTTCAGCTAAGGCGTGAGAAAATCCAAAGTAGCCTTTATTTCCACTTCTCTAGCTGCTAAATGGCTTTGTCCCACAGTGAGGATTGCATAAGTCATGCTTGTTTTAGCAAATTCAATTCTTTGCCACATTTATAATCAA
The DNA here is from genome assembly GCF_047496795.1 of Chiloscyllium punctatum. NCBI lineage: Eukaryota > Metazoa > Chordata > Chondrichthyes > Orectolobiformes > Hemiscylliidae > Chiloscyllium > Chiloscyllium punctatum. The sequence continues at coordinate 83,722,056 of NC_092753.1, read as the reverse complement.
ACTAGCTCTTTGTAACCAGTCAAATATCATTGTCAACTAAATGTTCTTCCCAGTTTTTTCTTGAATACAGCCAAGACTTCAAAGTAGACAATGCAGTTATACAGTCATCAATGATTCTGTTAGTCAATCATTGGAATATTGCTAGTATATGTTTCATTCCAAATAACATGACTTTTCATTGATGAAAATCATACATGATTTTATCTAGTATTACAAAAGCTGAAATTCCTTTGGCTTTATTAGTCAATGAAACTTACCAATATTGTTTGCAGGTCATGCACCCCTCCACTGACAACATGTATAACCAAAGATGATTTTCCTGCCAAATCACACAATTTATGAGTTTGTAATGGTATTTGTAACTCACCACAATAGTTTTCTGGAAGATAGTATATTATCTCAACGAGTAATCACCTCTGCATCTGATTACTGAAGAATCAACTTCTAAAATTGCAATTTTTGATCCTTTCCCCAATTTTTTTATATCTTTATTTCACTCTCTATTTCTTTCTCTATTGCAAATACACTCTTCTGCTGGCTATCCTCCCCATCTCTTTAACATATTAACATGTCACCACTTGCTGATTTTTCTTGCCCTCTGGAATAGTTATGACATAATTCAAATCATGGAGTTTCTTTTTGAATTAATAAATTCAAGTGAACCTTGCTTTTAATGGTTCCACAGAGACAGTCCCTAGCAACAAAAGTTTGAATGTTGTTCATAGAGTCATACATCACAGAAACAAAATCTCCAGTCCAACTCACTCATGCTGACCAGACATCCCAATCTGACCTAGTCCCATTTACCAGTATTTTGCCCATATCCCTCTAAACTCTTCCTATTCTTATATCCATCCAGATGCCTTTTAAATGTTGTAAGTGTACCAGTCTCCACTATTTCCTCTGGCAGCTCATTCCATCCACGCACCACCCTCTGCGTGAAAAAGTTGCCCCTTAGGTCCCTTTTAAATCTCCCCCCCCCCCCAAAAAACCTATGCTGTCTAGCTCTGGACTCCCACCACCTCAGGGGAAATAATTTGTCTATTTATCCTATCCATTCCCCTCATGATTTTATAAATCTCTGTAAGATCACCCCTCAGCTTCTGACACTCCAGGGAAAACAGCCCCAGCCTATTTAGCATCTCCCTATAGCTCAAAACCCTCCATGTTCAAAAGGTTCTCGTGCTACTTCCTTGGTTCATTTGAGTCACTGTTGGAACTCTGCTGCATTGTCCAAAATGGAGAATTCCTCCATTCCACAGACAATATTAATATATATGAATTGTACACTTTTGATCAAAATATTACATCTGACAATGAAAGACACTTTTTGTTCACCAAAGATTTTAAGGGACATAGAGCAAAGGTGAATTAATGGAGTTTGGTTTCAGATCAACTGTGATCTCATTAAATGATGGAACAGGCTGAAGGAACTAAATGGTCTACTTCAATTTAAGTGCGCCTAAATATATTGGGAAAACTGAAGCCATTGTATTTGGTTCCTGCAAAAAATTAAGTTCTACAGCCTCTGGCTCTATCCCTCTTCCCCTAATGCCTAAGGCTGAACCAGACTGCTTGGAGCCTTGACATCATTCTTGACCCTGCAATAAGCTTTCAACTGTACATCCACACCTATTGGAACCTGTGTAACATCACCGAATTCAGTCTCTGTCTCAGCTTATTTACTGTTGAAACTGATAAATTTTGTCCCTCTGGGCTTCACTTTACTAATCCATTGCTCATTGTTTTCTTATATTTCACCCTCTTTCAACTTACGCCTATCCAATTCTCTGCTGCCTGTATCCTCACACCAAGTCCCAGTCACCCACCATTCTAGTGCTTGTAACTATCCTATCATATAATCATCATCTCAGTTTTAACATTTGCATCCCTGTCTTCTGTTGCTCTGTGTCTTGTCCTTCTTGAGCTCTGCAATGTCTTCCCAGCTCTACAATCATATAACAACAACATAGAAGCACAACATGTAGAAGTACAATCGCCCTAGATCTCTCCACATCCCTAATTCTGCACTGTTTTGCTGTCCTATTAGCTACCAAGGCCCGATGCTCTGAATTCTCATGCTGCATCTTTCTACTTTGCTACCTATCTTTCCTCCTTTAAGACACTTCCTAAAGCCTACCTCTTTGATCAAACCTTTGGTTATTTGACTTAATAACTGCAGACACATGCCAAATTTTGCTTGCTGTGAAAGGACATTTTTTGACATTAAAAGAGCTAATAATGCAATCTGTTGCTTTTGTGATTGAATGGCTAACAATGCTTCTTCCTCTATTTCTAGGAGTTGTAATCTGATAGCCAATTCGAAATAGTTTTGGAAATGTTCTCATATCTGTAAGAGGTTGTATATATATACATACAACATCACAGGCCCTTTGGCCCTCGATGTTGCGCCGCCCTGTCATACTAATCTGAAGTCCATCCCGTCTACACTATTCCATGTACGTCCATATGCCTGTCTAATGACGATTTAAATGCACTTAATCTTAGCGAATCTACTACCATTGCAGGCAAAGCATTCCATACCCTTACTACTCTCTGAGTAAAGAAACTACCTCTGACATCTGTTTTATACCTATCTCCCCTCACTTTAAAGTTGTGTCCCCTCGTGTTTGCCGTTCCCATAATTGGAAAAAGGATCTCCCTGTCCACCCTATCTACCCCTCTGATTATCTCATATGTCTCTATTACATCACCTCTCAACCTTCTTCTCTCTAACGAGACAGCCTCAGTTCCCTCAGCCTTTCCTCATATACTTTCCTTCCATACCAGGCAACATCCTAGGAAATCTCCTCTGCACCCTTTCCAAAGCTTTCACATCCTTATAATGCAGTGACCAGAACTGTACACAATTACATACACATATGTAGACTGCTTCTTCCTGAAGCAGTTTATACAACTTAGCATAAATGTACTCAGCTTTACTGTACTCAGATTTGGAGTTGGGGACTATGTGTAGTGTATCAGTTTGTGATGACTGAAGATGAGTGGTAGAGCAAAGTGTTCAGAGGACTGCAAATGGACATAGATAGTTTAAGGGAGTGGGCAAAGGTCTGGCAGATGGAGTACAATGTTAATAAATGTGAAGTCATCCATTTTGGTAGGACTAACAGTAAAAAGGACCATTAGTTAAATGCTAAAAAAATTGCAGCAAGATCTTGTGTAGAGAGACCTGGGTGTCCTTGTACATGAATCACAGAAGGTTGGTCTGCATGTACAACAGGTAATTATGAAGGCAAATGGAATTCTGTCCTTCATTGCTCAAGGGATTGAGTTTAAAAGCAGGGAGGTTGTATTGCAGCTGTATAGGATGCTAGTGAGGCCACATCTGGAGTACTGCATGCAGTTTTGGTCTCCTTACTTGAGAAAGGATTACTGGCACTAGAGGGGGTGCAGAGGAGGTTCATGAGGTTGATTCCAGAGTTGAGGGGGTTGCCTTATGTGGAGAAACTGAGTAGACTGGGATTACATTCATTGGAATTCAGAAGAATGATGGGGTATCTTATTGAAACATATAAAATTATGAAGGGAATAGATACAATAGAAGTAGAGAGGATGTTTCCACTGACAGGTGAGTCTAGGACAAGCGGGTACAGCCTCAAAATTAAAGGGACCAGATTAAGGACTGAATTGAGAAGGAACTTCTTCACCCAGAGGGTTGTGAATCTGTGGAATTTCATGCCCAGTGAAGTAGTTGATGCTTCCTCATTGAATAGTTTTAAATCTAAGATAAATAATGTTTTGAACAATAAAGGAATTAAGGGATATGGTGAGTGGAACTGAGGGCACGAAATGATCAGCCATGACCTTATTAAATGGCAAAGCAGGCTCTAAGGGCCAGACAGTCTACTCCTGCTCCTACTTCTTCTGTTCTTAAGTAACCTCTTCAGGGATATACGCCAACAAGTCTGATCTGGGACTAACTCTTTACTCTAAAGTAATCTAGTTTCACCATATCTTTCCCTTCTCAGGAGCACTGGTCTATACAAGTATATTCATCGAAGAATTTCAAGGACTGCTCAAAACCCAAAAGTGAAACTAAAAATAAATCTCTTTATAACGTTTAGGTGTTTAAAATCTAATTAAAGCATTTTACAGAAATACAGGGGCAGAGGTTGGAGGTGAGAAGGGAAAAGTTTAAGGGAGGTGTGCAAGGAAAACCTTTTGCACAGAGGATGATTGGAACACACTGCCATGGAAGGTAGTAAAGTCAGATACAATAGCAAAATTTAAGAAGAATTAAGACAAGACACATGAACAGGCAGGGAATAGGGGGATATAGACCATGTGCTGGCAGATGGGATCAGTTTAGAATAGCACCATGGTTGGCACAGACATTGTAGGCTGAAGGGCCAGTTCCTCTGATAAACTGTTGTATCTTGAGAAGATTTGTAGCTCAGGTTGGGTTATGCTTTCATCGCCATACTAGGTAACATCTCCAGTGAGCCTCAAGATGAAGCACTGGTGGTGTAGCCTGCTTTTAGTTTATATGTTTGGGTTTCCTTGGGTTGGTGATGTCATTTTCTGTGGGGATGTCATTTCCTATGGTGATGTCATTTCCTGTTCTTTTTCTCAAAGGGTGGTAAATGGGATCCAAGTTGATAGAGTTCCAGTTGGAATGTCATGCTTCTAGGAATTCTCATATGTGTATCTGTTTGACATGTACTAGGATGGATGTGTTGTTTCAGCCAAAGTGGTGTCCTTCCTCATCCGTATGTAAGGCTACTATTGAGAGTGGGTCATGTCTTTTTGTGGCTAATTGATGGTCATGTATCCTAGTGACTAGTTTTCTGCCTGTTTGTCCAATGTAGTGTTTGTTATAGTTCTTGCAAGGTATTTTGTAAATGATATTAGTTTTCCTTGTTGTCTGTATGTGATCTTTCAAGTTCATTAGCTGCTGTTTTAGTGTGTTGGTGGGTTTATAGGCTACACAAATGCCAAGGGGTCCTAGGACAAGACAATCAGAGACACACACGGGAATTCCTGGAAGCATGGCATTCCAACTGGAATTCTATTAACAAACACATTGACTTGGATCCCATTTACCACCCCCTGAGACATCGGACAGTGAGGGACAACGTAACAATATTTAAAGTATAGTGACAATTTTGTTGCAATTGGATGACCCAGCAGGATTATGCAGATTCTGCAATTTTCTGACAAACTGCCTGTAACATCATTAGAATATATATGTTAACAATCCATATATGGGATGATGATGTGACTGTGGTATCAACAGCCACATGTTATTGAGACTCTGTGAAGGGAGAACAGAATAACTGTGTCAAAGTGCTGTAATACAAAGATCAGCATTCTGTACGTTACTGCAGAAGTAAAGGTTTATTGGACTTGTGGAAAGTGAGACAATAGTCACAGCAATTAATGAGATGCAGCAGACTCAGAACAGGGATACTATAGGTGAAGACAGCACCCTGTATAATGCAGGGCTGAACCCCAGACCTCATGGTTGGCAAAATCCATGAGGACAGAACATGGGGTTGCATTTGTGCTGTTCAGGAATCCCATGGAAATAGCTCAAACTGCCATCTGCCCTCGCAAAGTCTGCCTGTGAAATTAGGTTTGAAAATGTCACCACTGTGCACATCGCTATCTCATTCTGTGATATAAAAATAAGTGATATCAAAGGATAAAATAGATAAATGAGGCCACAACAATGCACCACAGATGTGAGCTGGAGAAGTGTAGAGTTTTGTTTCCACGGGGGTTTGGTGTGGTGTATTGTAAGAGAGGTTAAAGTATTGGCATGGGATCGATATAAGAGCATAAGACATAGGAGCAGGGTAGTCAATTCAGCCCATTAATCATCTCCACCATTCAACAAGATCATGGCTAATCTGATAATCCTCAAATTCATATTTCTGCTTCAACCCAATAACTCTTTATTCCCCTCCTATAAAAAGTATGTCCATCTCAACCTTCAATGCATTTAACAATCCAGTGTACACAGCTGTCTGTGGTAAAGAATGCCACAGATTCAATACCCTGTGAGGAAAGAATGGGCCACCCTTACTCTGAGATTGTACCTTCTGGTTCTAGACTCTACATGGGGCATTAACCTCTGCAGCTTACTATAGCAAGCCCAGTAAGAATTTTGTTTATTTCAATAAGGTCACTTCTCAATCTTCAATACTCCAGTAAGGACAGGACCAACTTACTCAGCCTGTCTTCATAAGAAAATCTCTCCATAACTGAGTGAAACTTGTCTGGATTGTCTCTAAACCCAGTTTATATTTCCTTAGATAGGGGGAAGCAGAATTATTCCTAGTCTGACTAGAGCCTACTATAACTAAGCAAGACCTCTCTATGTTTTTACTCCATTATCTTTGAAACAAAGGCCAATACTCCATTTACCTTCACTATTATCTGGTGAACTTAAATGCCAGCTGTTTGTAAGTTTTGCACAAGGATTCCCAAATCCATTTGTGATATAGCTTTCTGGAATCTTTCTCCATTGAAATGGCCGTCAGCTCCTCTACTCTTGCCAAAGTGCATAACCTCACAGTTTCCCACATTATAGTCTATCTGCCAAACTTTCGCCCACTCAGTTAACCTGTCAGTATTCCTTTGCAGACTCTCTGTATCATCTGCATCACTTGCATTTCTACCGACTTGTGTGTCATCCATAAGCTTGGTGATACTGTGTTCACATCCCTTGTCAAACTCATTTATATGTTAATAACTGTGGCATCAGCACTGATATATTTCCAATCTACTAGTCGCAGGTTGCTGTTCTGAAAATTCCCCCTTATCCCAACTCTGTCTTCTATTAACGAGCCATTCCTCTATCCATGCCAATTTACTACTCCCACACCAGATAATAATTGCCTTATTAAGATTAGATTCCCTACAGTGTGGAAACAGGCCCTTCAGCCCAATAAGTCTAAACTGACCCTCCAAAGAGCAACCGACCCTGACTAATGTACCTAACACTACAGACAAATTAGCATGGCCAATTCACCTAACCTGCACATCTTTGGACTGTGGGAGGAAACTGGAGCACCCGGAGAAAACCCACGCAGACTTGGGGAGAATATGCAAACTCCACACAGCCTGAGGCGGGAATTGAACCCGGGTCCCTGATGATGTGAGGCAGCAGTGCTAACCACTGAGCCACCACGCTGCCCCATAAAATTAAGTAATCTTATGTGCGGTATCTTTTCTAACACCTTTTGGAAATTCAAATATATCTGCTAGGTCCCCTTTATCTGTTCTTGCCTGCTACCTCCAAAAGGATTTCTAATAAATTTGTCAGGCATGACTTCCCCTGATTTTGCTTGATTATATTATATATTTCTATACGCCCTGTTGCTACATCCTTTGTAATAAGCTGTAACATTTTCCCAACTTCCAAATCACAGATGCCCTAGAAGTAACTAAGCACAATCAAAAAGTATCCCCACTCATTGAGACATTGTACCATGAAATTGTTTCATCTTTTTATTCTTTGAGCTTTTCATAGACCTGTCTTTGTGTTCATTTTTCCACTCTCACCCCAATTCATTAGTAAACCCAATTACATTTCTAACTTTTTCTCACTTGATTTGATTTATTGTTGTCACATGTATCTAGGTACAGTGAAAAGTTTTGTTTTTGTGCACAGTACAGACAGATTATAACATTCAAGGACGTCCAGATCATAGGGTGGTTAAGCAGAGTGAGGCATTCAAAGTTACACCCGCACAAAAGGTGCACAAAAACAAGATCAATGTTAAATTTAAAATTTGAGAGGTCCATTCAGCAGTCTAATAACAGCTGGAAGGAAGCTGTTTTTAAACCTGTATCACCTGCCTGATGGAAGAGTTTGGAAGGGACTGTTAACGGGGTGGGAGGGGTCTTTGATGATTTTGGCTGCTTTTCAGCTACAACAAGAAGTGTAGATGGAGTCCATGGATGGAAGGTTGGCTTAGATTTTAGATTAGATTACTTTACAGTGTGGAAACAGGCCCTTCGGCCCAACAAGTCCACACCGACCCGCCGAAGCACAACCCACCCATACCCCTACATTTACCCCTTACCTAACACGACGGGCAATTTAGCATGGCCAATTAACCTGACCTGCACATCTTTGGACTGTGGGAGGAAACCGGAGCACCCGGAGGAAACCCACACAGACACGGGGAGAATGTGCAAACTCCACACTGACAGTCACCTGAGGCAGGAATTGAACCCGGGTCTCTGGCGCTGTGAGGCAACAGTGCTAACCACTGTGCCACCGTGCCGCCCTAAGATGTTCTAGGGCTGTGTTCATAACTTTTTGCAGTTTCTTATGGTCCTGGACAGAGCAGTTGCCATATCAAGTCATGATGTTCCCGGATACAATGCTTTCTACGGTGTATCTGTAAAAATTGGTGAGGTTCCTTATGGACGTGTTGAATTTACTTAGCCTCCTTCCTTAGGAAGGAGAGGCCTTGCTGTGCCTGCTTGACTGTCACATTGATTTGGATTAAACGTCACATGTCTACTAAGGACAATGAGTGGGGTTTGATGCTGCTATCCCCTACCAGAGGGTTGATCACCCTAAAACCATTGAACACTCACCAGGGCAGGTTGTTGCTGGGAGCAGGTTAGTGGGAAAGATCCTCATAGGCTGTTGCATCAAAACTTGAATAATTAGGATGCAGACAATAGGAGATCCAAGATGGAGGGATAACTGGAATTGACTTTACCATTATCTTGGCTTTTCATTACTTCAGTCGCCTCTAAGTACAATGGTGCTTTTGGTTCCAATGTTCTCTGATGAGATATCCATACCCACTGTCTGGGGCCAGCTGCAGGATCACTGCCTCCATTCGACACAGTGGAAAGGTCAGTCAGCAAAAAAGGGCACCTGATTGGTGCATTACTTCCATGACATGGGAAATTAACCCATTTCCCAACCCAAATCCAGGAAATTTTCAAGACAACAAGAACGCTTTGGGAAAAATGAGTCTCCACTAATATCTGGCCTACATGTCTGTCCCAAGTCCACCATCACGGACTGGGACTTCAGATCAGGACTTCAGATACATGGAACATTGGGATACCTTCTGGGGAAGGTGGGACTTGTACAAGGATGATGGGTTGCATCTGAACTGGAGGGGTACCAATATCCTGAGTGGGAAGTTTGGAATGACAAGAGATGTGGAACATCTAGTCAAGAGGAAAAAGGAAGCTTACTTAAGGTTGAGGTGGCAAGAGCTCTTCGGGAGGGTTTAAACTAATTTGGTGGGGGGATGGGAAGCGGATCAGAGGATGGAGTAGCTGGTGAACAGGCAGATACAGCAGGCAGACAGTCTGGGAGGAAGGATAGTTGATAGGGCAAAGTTGCCATCAGTGTGATGGGTTGAAGTGTGACTATTTTAACAGAAGACATATCAGGAATAAGGGTGATGAACTTAGAGCATGGATCAGTTGCGATGTTGTGGCCACAACCGAGACTTGGGTATCACAAGGGCAGGAATGATTGTTAGACATGCTAGGGTTTAGATGTTTCAAAAGAAAAAAGGAACGAGGTAAAAGAGATGGGGGAGTGGCATTGCTAATCAGGGATAATATCACAGCTGCAGAAAGGGAGCTCATGGAGAAGGGTTTGTTTACTGAGTCAGTATGGGTGGAAGTCAGAAACAAGGAACTAGCAGTCACTTTACTGGCAATTTTCTATAGACCCCCCCCCCCCCTTCAATAACAACATAAATACGGAGGAGCAGATTGGGAGGCGGATTTTGAAAAGGTGCAGAAGTTACTTTCCTAATATTGATTTGAACCTCCTTCGAGCAGAAGATTTGAATGGAGCTGTTTTTGTAAGGTGTGTTCAGGAGGGTTTCCTAACTCAGTACGTTGACAGGCCGATGAGGGGAGAGGCCATTCTAGACTCGGAAACGAGCCAGGGCAGGTATCAGATCTTGTGGTGGGAGAGCATTTTGGTAATAGTGACCACAACTGCCTCACATTCTACATAGAAATGGAGAAGGAGAGGATTAGGCAAAATGGGAGAATATTTAATTGGGGAGGAGGAAACTATGATGCGATTAGACATGAGTTAGGAAGCATGGATTGGGAGCAATTGTTCCATGGTAAAGGCACTATAGACATGTGGAGACTGTTTAAGGAACAGTTGTTGCGAGTGATGAATAAATATGTCCCTCTGAGACAGGCAAGAAGTGGAAGGATAAAGGAACCTTGGATGACGAGAGTGGTGGAGCTTCTCGTCAAAAGGAAAAAGGTAGCTTACATAAGGTGGAGGAAGCTAGGGTCAAGCTCAGCTTTACAGGATTACAGGCAGGCAAGGAAGGAACTTAAAAATGGTCTGAGGAGAGCCAGAAGGGGGCATGAGAAAGGCTTGGCAGAATGGATTAGGGAGAACACAAAGGCATTTTACACTCATGTGAGGAATAAGAGAATGGTCAAAGAAAGAGTAGGGCCGATCAGGGATAGCATAGGGAATTTGTGTGTGGAGTCTGAGGAGGTAGGGGAAGCCCTAAATGAGTTTTTTGCTTCTGTCTTTACGAAAGAAACAAACTTTGTAGTGAATGAAACCTTTGAAGTGCATGTGTGCATACTGGAATGGATAGAGATAGAGGAAGCTGATGTGCTGAAAACTTTGTCAAACATTAAGATTGACAAGTCGCCAGGCCCAGACTAGATTTGTCCTCGGCTGCTTTGGGAAACAAGAAATGCAATTGCTTCGCCACTTGTGAAGATCTTTTCATCCTCGCTCTCCACTGGAGTCTGGAGGACTGGAGAGAGGCAAATGTAATTCCTCTCTTCAAGAAAGGAAATAGGGAAATCCCCGGCAATTACAGACCAGTAAGTCTCACGTCTGTCATCTGCAAGGTGTTAGAAAGGGTTCTGAGGGATAGGATTTATGACCATCTGGAAGAGCATGGCTTGATTAAATGCAGTCAACACGGCTTTGTGAGGGACAGCTCATGCCTCACAAACCTTATCGAGTTCTTTAAGGACGTGACTAGAAAAGTTGATGAGGGTCGAGCTGTGGATGTGGTGTATATGGACTTTAGCAAGGCATTTGATAAGGTTCCCCATGGTAGGCTCATTCAGAAGGTCAGGAGGAATGGGATTCAGGGGAACATAGCTATCTGGATACAGAATTGGATGGCCAACAGAAGACAGCGAGTGGTAGTAGAAGGAAAATATTCTGCCTGGAAGTCTGTGGTGAGTGGTGTTCCACAGGGCTCTGTCCTTGGGCCTCTATTGTTTGTAATTTTTATTAATGACTTGGATGAGGGGATTGAAGGATGGGTCAGCCAGTTTGCAGATGACACAAAGGTTGGAGGTGTCATTGACAGTATAGAGGGCTGTTGTAGGCTGCAGCAGGACATTGACAGGATGCAGAGATGGGCTGAGAGGTGGCAGATGGAGTTCAACCTGGATAAATGCGAGGTGATGCATTTTGGAAGGTCGAATTTGAAAGCTGAGTACAGGATTAAGGATAGTGTGGCAGTGTGGAGGAACAGAGGGATCTTGGGGTGCAGGTACATAGATCCCCTAAAGTGGCCACCCAAGTGGACAGGGTTATTAAGAAAGCATATGGTGTTTTGGCTTTCATTAACAGGGGTGTTGAGTTTAAGAGTCGTGAGATCTTGTTGCAGCTCTATAAAACTTTGGTTAGACCGCACTTGGAATACTGCGTCCAGTTCTGGTCGCCCGATTCTAAGAAAGCTGTGGATGCTTTGGAGAGGGTTCAGAGGAGGTTTACCAGGATGCTGCCTGGACTGGAGGGCTTATCTTATGAGGAGAGGTTGACTGAGCTCGGACTTTTGTCATTGGAGAAAAGGAGGTGGAGAGGGGACCTAATTGAGGTATACAAGATAATGAGAGGCATAGATAGAGTCGATAGCCAGAGACTATTTCCCAGGGCAGAAATGACTAACACGAGGGGTCATAGTTTTAAGCTGGTTGGAGGAAAGTATAGAGGGGATGTCAGAGGCGGGTTCTTTACACAGAGAGTTGTGAGAGCATGGAATACGTTGCCAGCAGCAGTTGTGAGGAGGGTCATTGGGGACATTTAAGAGACTCCTGGACATGCATATGGTCACAGAAATTTGAGGGTCTATACATGAGGATTAGTGGTCGGCACAACGTCATGGGCTGAAGGGCCTGTTCTGTACTGTACTGTTCTATGTTCTATGTTCATGGTTGTTGTCATGGATGACTTCAACTTCCCTAATATTGACTGGAACCTCCTCATAGTTTGGATGGAGCAGATTTTGTCAGGTGTGTCGAGGAAGGATTCCTGACTCAATATGTAGGTAGGGCAGGTCATGCCTCACAAGCCTTATTGAATTCTTCGAGGATGTGACAAAACATATTGGGAAAGGTAGAGCAGTGGATGTGATATATATGGATTTTAGCAAGGAGTTTGATCCGGTTCCCATGGTAGGCTCATTCAGAAAGTAAGGAGGCTTGGGATACAGGAAAATTTGGCTGCCTGGATACAGAATTGGGGTTGAAAAAGAATGATGAAGTTCTTATGCCTGAAACGTCAATTCTCCTGCTCCTTGGATGCTGCCTGAACTGCTGTGCCTTTCCAGTGCCACACATTCCGACACCTATCTCCAGCAATTGCAGTTCCCCCTTCCTCCTGGATACAGAATTGGCTGACCCATAGAAGACAGAGGATGGTAGTCGATGGAAAGTATTCAGCCTGGAGCTCATTGACCAGTGGCGTTCCTCAGGGATCTGTTCTGGGGCCTGTGCTCTTTGTGATTTTTCATGAATGATTTGGATGAGGAAGTGGAAGGGTGGGTTAGTAAGTTTGTTGATGACATGAAGGTTGGTGGAGTTATGGATAGTGTGAAGGGCTGTTGTAGGTTGCAGAACTGGGCTGAGAAGTGGCAGACGGTGTTCAATCTGGAAAGGTGTGAGGGGATTCATTTTGGAAGGTTGAATTTGAATGCAGAATACAGAGTTAAAGGCAAGATTCTTGGCAGTGTGGAGGAACAGAGGGATCTTGGGGTCCACGCCTATAGATCCCTCAAAATTGCCATGCAAGCTGATAGAGTTGTTAAGAAGGCATATGGGGTGTTGGCTTTCATTAGCAGGGGGATTGAGTTCAAGAGCCATGAGGTTATGCTGCAGCTCTGTAGAGCCCTGGTAAGACCACACTTGGAATATTGAGTTCACTTCTGGTTGCTTCATTATAGGAAGCAAGTTTTAGAGAGGGTGCAGAGGAGTTTACCAGGATGATGCCTGGACTGGAGGGCATGTAATAATAAAATCCCTATCGTGTCCACATGGACCCTCGGAAGAGTAACTCACCCAGACATATTCCCTACCCTATTATTTTATATTTACCCCTGACTAATGCACCTAACGTACACATCCCTGAACACTATGGGCAGTTTAACATGGCTAATTCACCTAACCTGCACATCTTTTGTGGGAGGAAACCCAAGCAGACACGGGAAGAACGTGCAAACTCCACACAGTTGCCTAAGGCTGGAATAGAACCCGGGTCCCTGGCAGTAGTGCTAACCACTGAGCCACCGTGCCTTATGAAGAAAGGTTGAGGAAGCTAAGGCTTTTCTTATTGGAGCAAAGAAGGATGAGAGGGACTTGATAGAGGTGTACAAGGTAATGAGAGGCATAACTAGAGTGGATAGCCAGAGACTTTTTCTCACATGGGGGCATAATTTTAAGATTATTGGAGGAATGTTAAGGGGAGATGTCAGAGGTAGGTTCTTGACACAGAGTGGTGGGTGTGTGGAATACACTGCCAGCAGTGGGAGTAGAGTCAGATATGTTAGGGATATTTAAGTGACTCTTGGAAAGGCACATGGATGATTGTAAAATGAAGGATATGGGGGTTAGTTTAACCTTAGAGTAGGATAAAAGGTCAGCACAACATTGAGGGCCAAAGGGCCTGTACTGTACTGTTCTATGTTCTATATATTGATATTAACATATACAAGTTTGCAGACTGAGAAATGGGAGAATTCTTTATATTCATTTTGCCCACAAAAGCTGTTATGGAAGGGAAAAAAAAATGCCTTCATTTGGAAGAAGTTAAAAATCACACAAGACTAGGTTATAGTCCAACAGGTTTGTTTGGAAGCACTAGCTTTCAGAGCGCTGCTCCTTCATCAGGTAGTTCTGGACCAGGACCATAAGACACAGAATTCATATAAATCTGTGTCTTATGGCCCTGCTCCACAGCTACCTATGAAGGAGCAGCAGTCTGAAAGCTAGTGCTTCCAAACAAACCTGTTGGACTATAACCTGGTGCAGTGTGATTTTTAACTTTATCCACCCCAGTCCAACACCAACACCTCCACTTCATTTGGAAGGAGCAACTGGAGCAAAATTAACTGCCTCACAACAAGAAGAACCCTTTTAATTTTTAAAAGAGCATTACTTTGTTGGATAGATGCCAGTGTTGTAACTGTTGTAACAGTAAGTTCTGTACCATCAAAGAGAAAGTCTTTGCATTGCTTGGGAAGTCAAGAGCTTCAGGCTATATTCTAAAGGGTACAGCCAGACTTTTCAGAAGTAAAGTTAGAAACTGCCTCTACGGGTGAAGGATAATAAACGTGGCCTTTGCTTTAGAATGTCAAAAAATTGATTCAGAGATGTTCCATGTTTTACACTGCTAATTCTATGGTAGGTAGCACAGAGATGGCTGCTGAATAATTATCACTCATTTCAAATATTTCAAAGATGCAGTCAGTAGCTATCGCTGAAACACTGCTTTTTTTTTAATAGCTGACGAAATCTGTGTGTCATGCATGTTTTATCTTCTAACCTCCTACTTTTTTTGTTGGTGGCTCACTGCAAGGTTAATCTAAAGAGGATTTCTTCCCTTATGGATGCCTTTCTTCCAGATCAAATGAATTTATGTTTTAAAAGGAATCAATTTAATCAGGCTTTCTTGAGTTCATAGAAGAGTGAGTTTATTAGTTGCTAAACGTGAAAAGAAATATTCATGCAATGCACATACACATAGATTAGCAATGAAGTGAATGCAAAACAAAGGTAGATGTTTAAGAAAGATATACAGATCAATCTCTGAGTTCCCTGAAAAGTAGACATGGGAAAGTACATTGGGTGTTCCCAGTGGCACTGATGTTAGTAGTTGAATGGTTGATTTTGAGATATTTGGCTTTATCAGTCAGTTGAAAGACTTTAGGTAAAAACAAGGGCTCCAGATGCTGGAAAACAGAGTCTAGATTAGAGTGGTGCTGAAAAAGCACAGCAGTTCAGGCAGCATCCGAGGAGCAGGAAAATCAATGTTTATTCTGAGCTCTTTAACTATACAGTTTGGGTGAAGCCAGAGACTGGTCCAAATCGGGCTTTTATGTGGATCCCAGTTGTCCTATTAGTCACAGTTCAGATCAGAGGTCAGTGGCACTCTACCTTTCCCAATAAAGCACAGGATATTTATACATATCACACTATAATGGTTGTATACAACATTGACATTAGTGCTAGCCATATCCCCTCTGGCCTACAAATCCAATCCTGTGAACACACAATTCATGATGGACATCCCTAGGTTCCCCATGATCTTATGATGTTTATCAGCTGTGTTTCTCATAACATATACTTTGCTCACAAATATACAGACCAGGGTTGATAACTGTGTAAATGTATTCTTGAAAGGTGAAAACACAAGTACATTTGTAGTTTAGGACCAAATCCACAGGAGATGCCTTTCTGCCGTGAGCTGGAGAGGGTGTTAGTACTAAGCCCTCATTTATCTCTGTCACCACTGGAGACCATAGTCCAGTTTGTTTTGACATGCCTCTCTCCCTTTGAAGGCTGTTGTTTAATGTCCTAATGGTATCTTCAGGTATGACATTCCAGGTTCCTCTTCAGACAACTGAATTTACATCTGCAGTCATAATTTAGCCTTATGTTCTTTTTCCAGAAATAATGTTATAAGCTCAGTATGTCACAGGTGATGTGAGGTTTGATCTGTCTTTGTGACAATTCTTAAATCACAAACGAATCCATTAATTTCAGACTGATTGTTATAACTTCAATATTATATTTCCTGCCTGTCAGGGTGAAGGAGAGAACACGATAGCCCATTCATGTAATTTCCAGATGTTTCCACACTAAAAGGCATTGGATTAGTGTCAGGAGTCTGCCTTATGAGTTACAATAATGGGAAATTAATGTAAATAGTCCCCTCCCCGAGGGACTGTCATACTTAGTCTGAAAACTGTCATGAATTTCCTTCTCAAGAATACACTTTGACTCCTCTGTCTATACAAACTGTCACTGTTTCTAACCTTTTCTATCTTTGCAAAATCTCTGAACATGTTGTCTGTTAACATTGCTTGGAGGGAACATGCAGATGAAAAATAGAAGGCGCTCAAGCACAGGTCACAGAAATAGGATCTTCAGTCCAACTTGTCTGCGCTGACCAGACATCTCAATCTGACCTAGTCCCATTTGGCAGCATTTAGCCCATATCCCTCTAAATCCCTCCAATTCATATACCCATCCAGATACCTTTTAAATTGTACCTCCATCACTTCCGCTGGCAACTCATTCCATACATGCACCACTCTCTTCGTGAAGAAGTTACCTCTCCGTCCTTTTTAAATCTTTCCCCGCTTTCCTTAAACTTATACCCTCTAGTTTTGGACACACCCATCCTAGAAAAAAGACTTTGGCTATTCAGCCTATCCAGGCACTCATGATTTTATAAACCTCTAAACAGTCACCCCTCAGCATTCACTGCTCCAGGAAAAGAAGTCCCATGAAATAACCATATAGAGGCCAGTTTCCCCTCACAAAAATCACCCTTTATTTACAAGTGCACAATACACTGGCTTTGGCCAGCCCTCAACTGAGGAGATTCTAATCTCCTGGTTATATTTTTTTTTTGCTTATTTTTTCCCCAGCACCCATGGTGTGTGTGTGTGCAGGTGTGAGACACAGTAAGAGACACAAGGTGCATGAATCTTTATTCAATTTCCACCACCAGGAAGATAGGAAAACACCCAAGTGGCCAGTGACAAGCAGTGCCCTTCAAATCAAAGTGCAATGCTGTGTGAATCTCCTGGTTATTTTTTTTTTAGTGCCCTTCACTCCTATTTATATTTTTTTTCATTTTTTTTTTCAAAAGGGCAATGCAATCTCCTTTTTTGTTGTTTTTGCCCCATACTACCGCTCGACGACCCAGCAGAGGATCCTCCGTTGTCACCCGCACCACAGCCCGTGGGGTTATTAAAGTCCTCCCCAGGGGTCAGAGGAGCTGAGGCAGAAGGCCCTGCTATAGCCCCTGGGGGTTTGGATAGGTCAGGCCGCGGTGCGGGACAGTCAAGAGGCACCGTAGGCTCTTCCCCTAGAGAGGGGCAACACCGCCGGCGCGCTGCTGGAATGTCTCGCCCCTCCAAGGGCCGGCGCCTCTTCCCCAGAAAGACAGGGGGGAATTTATGGGCCTTCCCCTCCCCGTCCGGCTTGGTGGTCATGGGGCCCGAGGTCCCTCCCCTCCCCAGCCTTTCCCAGAATTCAATTGGCTGGGAGAAGACAGGGGGCATGGCCAGGATGGGGAGGGTCAGCCATGTCACTTCCTGCCACGCCCCTGGTTTATCAGTTGACGGCAGGCAAGGCAGGGGCCCAGTTCCCTCTCCAGGGCCCAGAGACACGGTCACTGTAGGAGGTGGGGCAGCGGTGGTTCCATCCAGGTTAGTGCCAGGGTGTGGCTGGGCTCGGGCCCAGGAGCCCCCGGGCCAGGTGTTGCAGCACCAGGGTCAGGCGTTGAAGCCCCAGGGGTTTCTCTATCGGGGTCGGGGGTGGATGTGGGTTCAGTGGGGCCAGGATCAGGTACGGGTTTGGAGGTCAGGGTTCTCGTGCTGGGGCAACGCTGGCACGGCTGCAGGGGCATTGTCGTGCCGGGGCGGGGCAGGTCGTGGGCTAGGTGTCGGGGAAGGGGATAGAGTGGTCTCCCCGTGGGTGGGCCTGATGCGTCGCGTCTTCTTGAGCGCCTTCTGGCTGGCTGGACGCTCACCCCTCCCTGCCAGAGGCTGGAGCATTGGAAGCCTCCGGCTTAGCCTCCAGTGCCGGGGCATGTGGTGTTGACTTCGGGGGAGGGGGAGGGGGAGTG
The DNA here is from genome assembly GCF_047496795.1 of Chiloscyllium punctatum. Taxonomy (NCBI): domain Eukaryota; kingdom Metazoa; phylum Chordata; class Chondrichthyes; order Orectolobiformes; family Hemiscylliidae; genus Chiloscyllium; species Chiloscyllium punctatum. The sequence goes on along the minus strand of NC_092753.1, from coordinate 83,703,962 downwards.
GGTGCGGCGGCACCACCAGCCGTTGGCGTGGGCTGGGCAGCCTTCTGGGTGGGGCAGTTTTTTCTAATGTGCCCCACCTCGCAACACAGATGGCACCGCATGCCGTCCAGAAGGCGCGGTAGGCCGCGCCCTCGTGGAGGAGGGTAAATGAGCCCTCGGTGACCTCCACCTGGGCCAGGCAAATGAACACCTGGCATCGGAAGGAGTATGTGTGTCGGAGGGCAGGGTCCTTAAGACCGAGCAGGAGCGGTTGGATACCCGACCAGATCTCCCCCACGGTGTTAAGGTGGGGAAGAAGGAGCTCACTGGCAATGAAGGGCGGGACGTTGGAGATCATGACCCTCTGGGCCGTAACTTCCAAAGGGTCGATGGGCAAATGTGTCCCGCCTACAGTGAGCCCCCTCTCCACGGCCAGGTGGACCGCCTGCTTGGAATAAGTCAGCCTTCCCATCCATCCGGGCCGCAACAACAATGGCCAGTGGGCCGACCACACTAGCCATGGCCTTGCTGCAGGCCTCGATAGATATGTTGGGGTGGGGATAGGCCTTTACCCCCAGGCGTTTAGTCAGGTGCCTGAAGGGGGTTTGGGTTGCGGCCGGGGTTGGGACAGCCGAGCTTAAGGCAGCGGCTACCCCGGCGTAGGCGCAGCTGGGCCCCGCGACCTTCGGGCTCGCCATACTCTGCTGCTGGGTGTTGAGTTGGGCCTCTGGCAGCAGCATTGGTGGAGGTTGTGGGGAGAGTACCAGGCAGTGACGGTGGAGACCGGCCTCAGGCAACAACAGCAGTGGAGGCAGGCCTCAGGCGAGTCCCAGGTAGGCCCTCGGTCGCAGTGGTGGGGGCAGACCTGTTGGGGAGGGTTACCAAGGCAAGTCCCAGGCAGCCTCAAAATTGAGTCCCAGGCAGCAGCAGCAGTAGTGGTGGTGGAGGTTGTGGGGAGGGGCCCCAAGCTGAGTCTCAGGCAGCGGTGGTGGAGGCAGGCCTCAGGCAACAGCAGCAATGGAGGCAGGCCTCTGGCAAGTTCTGGGTAGGCCCTTGGTCATAGCAGTGGGGGGCAGACCTATTGGGGAGGGTCCCCAAAGCAAGTCCCAGGCAGCCCCAAAATTGAGTCCCAGGCAGTAGTGGTGGAGGTTGTGGGAAGGGGACCAAGGCAAGTCCACAAGTCCCAGGCAGCGGTGGTGGAGGAAGGCCTCTGGCAAGTCCTAGGCAGTTCCTTGGTTGAAGTGGTGGGGGCAGGCCTGTTGGGGAGGGTCCCCAGGGCCCAGGCAGCAGCAGTGGAGGTGGGCCTCTAATAACAGCAGCAGTGGTGGAGGCCCTGGGGAGGGTCCCCAAGGCAAGTCCCAGGCAGCAGCAGTGAGGCAGGCCACAAGCAGCAACAGGGACAGTCCCCTTCAAGGAGGAGAGTCACACACTGATCCAATTCTCAAGATAGGCAAACACCTGAGTGGCCAGTGACAAGCAGTGGCCCTTCACACCAAAGGGCAATGCTGTGTGAATCTCCTGGTTATATATTTTTTTAATTTAACCCCCACACTACCGCCTAACTGCGGTGGTGTTTATTTTTCCCCAGCACCCATGGTGTGTGTGTGTGTGTGTAGATGTGAGTCACAGTGAGAAACACAAGGTGCATGAATCTTCATTCGATTTCCACCACCAGGAAGATAGGAAAACACCCGAGTGGCCAGTGACAAGCAGTGCCCTTCACATCAAAGGGTGGTGCTGTGTGATCAAAACAGTGAAAGGGAGGGTAGGGACTAAATCAAAATAGAGTTGGAGGGGGAAATAATGCACTCCACTCCCTGCGGCGCCCACCTCTCCCTGAACAACTCCAGGGTGTTGATAGACACTGCGTGCTCCTTCTCCAAGGACACCCGGGCTCTAACGTAACCGCAGAAGAGGGGCAGGTAGTTGGCCCTAACGACCCCTCCACGGCCCACTGCCTGGACCTGTTCATGGCCAGTTTGGCCAGGCCCAGGAGCAGACTCATGAGGTGGTCTTCAGACCTGCCCTCCCTCCTCCGTACCAGGTGCCCGAAGATCAGGAGCGTGGGACTGAAGTGCAGCCAGAAACAGAGGAGGAGGTTTTTAAGAAAATCAAAAGGGGAGTGCAAACGCCCACACCCAATATATACAGGGCTCACGGACTCCACAGCGCCACAGAACAAGCAGTTGGGCTGAGAGTCAGTGAACCACCGCAATCTGCGGTTGCAGGGGACTGCTGCGTGCAGCACCCTCCACCCCAGATCCCCGAGAGAAAGGGGGAGGACTCCCGCGTAGAGAGCCCTCCACTGGGGATCTCCACCGCCCGGTGGCAAATGAGCACGCCAAGGCGTGTCCGGACGGTGGATGAGGGAGAAGAGGTGGACAGTGTGCAGCAGCAGTCTATACCGGGAAGGGAAGGGAACAAAATTAAAATTCCGGAGGCGGCACAGGTTGTGGGTCACAGGCTCCCGCGGGAATTTCGGGACCTTGGGGCCAATGTGAAATTCCGTCCGGGCCGGGGTGAGCGCGGACGGGATCCCACCGCACACCTGAGCGTCCTCCAACTGGTGCACTACGTCGGGTCCGAGCACCGCCGTTTTAAGGCGTCGGATGGCGGTGGCCACGTACCGGGCGTCTACCGATGCCCTGCTAGTTATGTCCTGCGGCAGCGTCCAGCCCAGGCCCCCGGCACCCAGCACATCCCTGACCCTGGTCGCCCTCGCCGCCACGGCCCTCCCCTCCGACAGCCACTCGAACCCATGAGTACGGAGGTGCGGTTTCCTCAGCAACGTCTCCCTGACGACAGCCGCTATTCCAGCCGGAGGGTAGGCACGACGCGATTCGACCATGTTCCAGACAGTGATCAGGTCCTGGTAAAAGACAGGCAGCGTCTTGAGGGCGACCTCCAAACCGTCACGGTCGACGAACAGGAGCTGCGTGTCGTAGTTGAGGTTACGCACCTGGCGGAAAAAATATGTCGCCAGGGCACACTACCTAGGAGGAGGCTCGACGTAAAGGTATCGCCGCAAGGTCTGAAGGCGGAACGTCGCGACCTGGGTGCGGACGCACACCAGCGACTGACCGCCCTCCTCAATAGGGAGACTCAGAACCTGCGCGGCGACCCAGTGCATCTTTTTGTCCCAGAAGAAGTCGACCAACGTTCTCTGGATGTCAGCGACAAAGCCAGCAGGTGGCACCAAAGTGACCAGCCGGTACCACATCATGGCGGCCACCAGCTGGTTTATGACCAGCACTCGACTCCTGTAAGATAGCACTCGGAGCAGTCCTGTCCAGCGGCCTAGGCGAGCCGAGACTTTGGCCTCCAGCTCCTGCCAGTTGGCCGGCCAGGATTCCTCAGCCAGGCTGAGGTAGATCCCCAGGTAGAGGAGATGGGTGGTACTCCAGCTGAACCCCCGTAACTCCTCCGGCAGAGAGTCCACCCGCCACGGACCGACCAGTAGTCCGGAACATTTGGCCCAGTTGATCCTGGCGGAAGACGCTGCCGAGTACACGGCCTGGCACTCGTGCATCCTCCCCAGGTCAGCCGGGTCGGTGAAAGTGAGGAGCACGTCGTCGGCGTAGGCCGAGAGGACCACCCCCGTGCCCGCGCTGCGCAGAACCAGCCCCGACAACCTCCTCCGCAAGAGGCGCAGGAAAGACTCCACGCACAGGGAATACAGCTGGCCGGACAGGGGGCAGCCTTGACGCACTCCTCTCCCGAAGCGAAGGGGCGCCGTCAGGGACCCGTTAACTTTAATCAGACACTCTGCGGCGGCGTACAAAAGTCGGATCTGGGCAACGAACCGCGTCCTGAACCCAAATGCCCGCAGAGTCCCGAGCAGGTACTCGTGATCGACCCTGTCGAACGCCTTCTCCTGGTCGAGAGACAGGAAGGCGCTCGGCAGACCAGCCCATCGACAGAAATGGATCAGGTCCCGGACCAGGTGGACGTTGTCGTGTATCCTCCGGCCCGGGACCGTGTAGGACTGGTCCGGGTGAATCATGTGGGCCAGCATGGAAGCCAGGTGAGAAGACAACACCCTGGCGAAGATTTTGTAGTCCGTGCTGAGGAGGGAGACCGGACGCCAGTTCTTCAAAGAACGATGACTGCCCTGCGCCAAGAAAGGGGCAGCTGTCCGGCATTTAGACACTCCCCCAGGACCTGTGTGTAGTCATTCCCCAGGACGTCGCAGAACGCCCTGAAGAACTCCACAGTCAGCCCGTCCAGCCCCGGGGTTTTGCCCCTCGAGAGCGCCGGTCAGCTCCTCTAAAGTGACGGGAGCGTCGAGCCTTCCGGCGTCCTCCGGGCTGAGCTGTGGCAGGTCCTCCCACAGAACTCTGCGAGCATCCTCGCTGGACGGATCCGGAGAGAACAGAGCCGTGTAATAGTTTTGAACGTGGGCCCTGATGCCCTCCAGATCCGAGACGAGGGACCCGTCGTCGGCCAGCAGCACAAGGAGCTGCTGACGGGTGCCACGCCTTTTTTCCAGCGAGTAGAAGAAGGGGGAGCTACGGTCCAGGTCCTGGAGGAGCTGGATCCGCGACCTCACGTACACGCCCCGAGCCCCGACGAGCTGCAGGTCCCGGAGCGCGGCCTCCTTCTCTTCGTACGCCCCGCGCAGGGCCGGGTCCGTGTCGGGCTGACCGAGGCATGACTCCAGGTCAAGCATCTCCCTCTCCAACTCCCAGATCCTGGATTTCCGCCTCTTGGTCGACCCCCTTGCGTACTCCTGACAGAAGACGCGGACGTGAGCCTTGCCCACGTCCCACCATAGCCTCAGGGAGGGGAAGCTTCCCCACTTCCTTCTCCAGCCGGCCCAGAAACGACGAAACGAGTCCCGGAACCGCTCGTCCTCCAGCAGCAGGTTAACATGCCAGTACGCGGAGCCGAGCCTGGCGTCGAACGGAAGGAGTTCCACCCATACCAGGTGATGGTCCGTGCACGACACCTGCCGCGTGGAGGCCTTCGGAAAACAGGAGGCGTACGCCCGCGAAACATACAGGCGGTCGATTCTGGACGCTCCGACCCCAGGCCTCACGAAGGTGAAGGCGATGGAGTCGGGATGGAGATTCCGCCAGACCTCGACCAGGTCGAAGGACTTGACCAAGTCCCCCAATCTCTTCCCCGACGCACAGCCAGTGCGGGCACCGCCGTGGTCCCTGCCCTCGAGGACGCAGTTAAAATCTCCCCCGAGGACGACGCACTGGTTCTTGTCGATGGAAGCGAGATGAGCGGACAGTTCTTGGAAGAAGCTCGCTTGCCTCGGCCCGGCCAGGGGAGCGTATACGTTCACCAAGTGAAGCACCGCGCCCCCTAGCCGAACCGTCAGGTGAAGCAAACGGCCTGGCACCGGCTCCCTGACCCCCAAGATCTCCGGCTGAAAATGCGGGGCCAACAGGATAGCCACCCCGCCAGATCTGCGGGTGAGGTGACTCATGTAGACCCCCCCTCGCCACTCCAGGAGCCAGGTGGCTTCGTCTCCCGAGGTAGTGTGGGTTTCCTGCAGGAAGCACACCACATACCTCCCGTCCCGAAGGACCGAGAAGGTCTGGAATCTGCGCTGTGACTCCCTGCTGCCGTTGATGTTGAGGCTGGCTATAGTTGTCTCCATGTCGGAAGCGTTGTGCTACCACCACCAATACAGTTAAAAACAAATACACTTACTGGGAGGACGAGGGAGGGGCACAGGTGTCCCTCGCCCTCACCAGGAGTGCCCCCAGGAAGTTCCTGACTCGCTTTCGCTCGTTGACGTCGAGCCCAGGCGCCTGGCGAGCAGCGTGGGTCGACCAATAAACTTGTTCGAAAGAGCTCCAGCGGTCGAGCGCCAGTTGGGCTCTATCCCGGCGACCTCGAGTTTCCTCGACAAATTCCCGGAGTTCCTCGAGGGGGATGAGGGGGAGATCGGCGGGGGGCACCTGGGACTCAAAAACGTCGCTACAGACAGAGTCCACATCGTCCCCGGTGTCCGCCACCCATCCCAACCCTCCTCCTGGAGGTCACCCTCGGTCGCCGACCCCTCCCCGCCAAACGGCCTTGAACCCCCGGCGACCCCACCCCCAGGGTCACCGGCGGTACTTTCCTCGGCGCACCCCATCCCGGAACGCCCCAAGTTCAGGTCATCGGGCGGCGGAGGCTCAGGGTCCTGCTCCCCTCCCGACACCGGGACGCCTGGCTCCTCGGGGAAAAGATCGTCCCCCAGGAAAAGGTCATCCCCCAGGGCCAAGGCCCCCGGAAAAAGAGTCTGGGAGGGAGGAGCGAGGATAACACCTTCCTCCCCTCCGCCGCTCGGCGACCCAGTAAAGGGTCCTTTGTCATCGCCCGCACCGCGGCCCTCATCATTGTTAAAGACCTCCCCAGGGCCCAGAGGAGTCGAGGTAGCAGGAAGCCCTGCCGTAGCCCCTGGGGGTGCTGGTAGGTTGGCCCGCGGTGCAGGACAGTTGGGGGGCATAGTTGGCTCATGCCCTGGAGAGGGGCAGCGCCACCAGCATGCTGCAGGAGTGTCCCTCCCCTCCAAGGGCCGGCATCTCTTCCCCAGAGAGTCAGGGAGGAATTTATGGGCCTTTCCCTCCCCGCCCGCCCGCCCTCCCGCCCGCCCTCCCGCCCTCCCTCCCGCCCTCCCTCCCGCCCTCCCGCCCTCCCTCCCGCCCGCCCGCCCGCCCGCCCTCCCTCCCGCCCGCCCGCCCGCCCGCCCTCCCTCCCGCCCGCCCGCCCGCCCGCCCGCCCGCCCGCCCGCCCTCCCTCCCGCCCTCCCTCCCGCCCTCCCTCCCGCCCTCCCTCCCGGTCATGGGGCCTGAGGCCCTTCCTCCCCCCGCCTTTCCCAGAATATGATTGACTGGGGGAAGGCAGGGGGCGTGGCCAGGGTCAGCCGTGTCACTTCCTACCCTGCCCCTCGTTTATCAGGTGACTGTGGGCTGGGCTGGGCTGGGCTGGGGCATGGTTCCCTCTCCGGGGCCTGGAGACACGGTTGCTGCAGGAGATTGGACAGCGGTGCTTCCCCTCAGGTTAGTGCCAGAGTGGGCTCGGGGGCCCCGGGCCAGGTGTCGAAGCCCCAGGGGTTTCTCTACGGGGGTAGGGGGGTAGATGTGGGGTCAGGGTACCCACGCCGGGGCGACGCTGGCACGGCCGCAGGGGCATTGTCGTGCCGGGACGGGGCAGTCGTGGGCTGGGTGTCGGGGAAGGGGATAGGGTGGTCTCCCCGTGGGCGGGCCTGACGCGTCGCGTCGCGTCTTTTTGAGCGCCTTCTGGCCACTCACCCCCCCCCTCCCTGCCGGAGGCTGAAGGATTGGAAGCCTCTGGCTTAGGCTCCGGTGCCGGGGCTTGTGGTGTTGACTTTGGGGGAGGGGGAGTGGGTGCGGCGGCACCACAGTCAGCCGTTGGCGCGGGTTGGGCAGCCTTCTAGGTGGGGCAGTTTTTCCTAATGTGCCCCACCTCATGACACTGCACGCCGTCCGCTGTCCAGAAGGCACGGTAGGCCGCGCCCTCGTGAAGGAGGGTAAATGAGCCCTCGGTGACCTCCTCCCGGGCCAGGCAAATGAACACCTGGCGTCGGAAGGAGTAGATGTGCCGGAGGGTGGGGTCCTTCAGACAGAGCAGGAGCGGTTGGATACCCGACCGGATCTCCCCCAAGGTGGTGAGGTGGGGGAGAAGGAGCTCGCTAGCAATGAAGGGCGGGACGTTGGAGATCATGACCCTCTGGGCCATAACCTCCAGAGGGTCGACGGGCAAATGTGTCCCGTCCACAGTGAGCCCCCTCTCCACGGCCAGGTAGACCGCCTGCACGGTCTTCAGGAAAAAGACGGCCTTTCCATACATTCAGGCCGCAGCAACAATGGCCAGTGGGCCGACCACACTAGCCATGGCCTTGCTGCAGGCCTCGATGCTCATGTTGGGGTGGGGATAGGCCTTTACCCCCAGGCGTTTGGTCAGGTGCCTGAAGGGGGTTTGGGTTGCAGCCGGGGTTGGGACAGCCGAGCCTAAGGCAGCGGCTACCCCGGCGTAGGTGCGGCTGGGCCCCGTGACCTTCGGGCTCGCCATACTCTGCTGCTGGATGTCGAGTTGGGCCTCTGGCAGCAGCAGTGGTGGAGGTTGTGGGGAGAGTCCCAGGCAGTGACAATGGAGACCAGCCTCAGGTAACAACAGCAGTGGAGGCAGGCCTCAGGCGAGTCCCAGGTGGGCCCTCGGTCGCAGTGGTGGGGGGCAGACCTGTTGGGGAAGGCCCCCAAGGCAAGTCCCAGGCAGCCCCAAAAATTGAGTCCAAGGCAGCAGTAGTGGCAGAGGTTGTAGGGAGGGGCCCAAGGCGAGTTCCAGGCAACGGTGGTGGAGGCAGGCAGGCCTCTGGCAAGTCCTGGGCAGGCCCTTGGTCACAGCAGTGGGGGGGGCAGACCTGTTGGGGAGGGTCCCCAAGCCAAGTCCCAGGCAACCCCAAAATTAAGTCCCAGGCAGCAGCAGCAGTAGTGGTGGAGGTTGTGGGGAGGGGCCCAAGGCGAGTCCCAGGCAGCAGCAGTGGAGGCAGGCCTCTGGCAAGTCCTGGGCAGTTCCTTGGTTGCAGCAGTGGTGGGGGTAGGCCTGTTGGGGAGGGACCCCAAGGCAAGTCCTAGGCAGCAGCAGTGGAGGTGGGCCTCAGGCAACAGCAGCAGCAATGGTGGAGGTCCTGGGGAGGGGCCCCAAGGCAAGTCCCAGGCAGCCCCAAAATGGTGTCCCAGTCCTCGGTGGTGGAAAGCAGGCCTCTGGCAAGTCCTGGGCAGTCCCTCAGTCGGTGCAGTGGTGGGAGCAGGTCTGTTGGGGAGGGTCCCCAAGGCAAGTCCCAGGCAGCAGCAGGGGAGGTGGGCCTCAGGCAACAGCAGCAGCAATGGTGGAGGTCCTGGGGAGGGGCCCCAAGGCAAGTCCCAGGCAGCAGCAGTGAGGCAGGCCCCAAGCAGCAACAGGGAGAGTCCCCTTCAAGGAGGAGAGTCCTTGCACGTACACACGCACTGATCCAACTCTCAAGATAGGCAAACACCCGAGTGGCCAGTGACAAGCACTGCCCTTCACATCAAAGGACAATACTGTGTGAATCTCCTGGTTTTTTTTTATTCTTTTCTAACCCCCACACTACCGCCTAACTGCGGTAGTGCTTATTTTTTTTCCCCAGCACCCATGGTGTGTGTGTGCAGGTGTGAGATACAAATCTTTATTCAATTTCCACCACCAGGAAGATAGGAAAACACCCGAGTGGCCAGTGACAAGCACTGCCCTTCACATCAAAGAGCAATGCTGTGTGGAGAACATATTGATCTTTTTTTTTCTAACCCAGGTTAACAACCCCAATCAAGAATCTTGTCGTCAACAAAATGCAGCTGGTTCCAATCACTACACCCAGCTTATCCAGCCTCTCTGCATAGCTCAAACCCTCCAGTCCTGGCAACATCCTTGTAAGCCTTTTCTGCATACTCCCAAGTTTAACAAAATCCTTCCTCTAGAAGGGCGACAAGTATTCTTGTCTTAGGGACACAAGCCATAGTTCAGGAGTGATATGGAAAATCTTGTGCATAATTCTCTGAATGTCATTAGACAAATTAAGAATGGAACTAGAAGAGTGCAGTTTATGAAGCTGGACAATGGAAGAATTTCTTCTTCATGCAGCTTGATCATCCTATGTATTTCCACAAGTAATGGTAAAGTTGAAAACCCAGAATCATTCAGATCCCTTTCCTGTCATCTTGTCCTTTAGAATTGCCCCTTCAAAATGCTTTCAATTATCTTTGGAATGCAAGTATCGATCCTCAAACAGTGCATCCCAGATCCAAACAGCTCACTGAGTGCAGAAATGTTTTCTCATGTCGTCTCAATTTCTTCTGACAATTATTTTAAATCTGTGTTGTATGACACCAATCTGATTGACAGCACAAGCAGTTTCTGTACTGCATCAGAATAATTGTGATCTTGAATGCTTCAAATATATTTCATAAGAATGCTGGAGGTTAGGGTTTCCCCTAACTGGTTAGCAGTACTTGGAGTTCAATTGGATTAGATTAGATTAGATTCCCTACAGTGTGGAAACAGGCCCTTCAGCTCAACCACTCCACTCAGCCCCTCTGAAGGTTAACCCAACCAGACCCACTTCCTTCTGACTAATGCACCTATCACTATGGGCAATTTAACATGGCCAATTCACCTGACCCACACATCTTTGGACTGAGAGAGGAAACCGGAGCACCCAGAGGAAACCCACGCAGATACAGGGACATCTTTATCTGCAACATGGTAGAAACCAGAGGACAGCTCTTTGAGTGTGACCTTGATAGCAAAGCTAATGCTTGAATGTAGATTAGTACAGACGAGAACATTCAGTCACATTGGTCCACTCCAGTAGAATTGAAACAGATATTTTAACCCCTGTCTTTGTAAATTCCTGGGGAATGGGTTAAGGGTTAAGGGCAATGGTGATGGTGGTGATAGCAATGCAGACATGTCCACATGCTCCCTTGAAAGGTCATACGGCCTCGAAACATTCACTTGCTTTCTCTCCATGGATGCTGCCTAACTTGCTGTGATTTCCAGCTTTTTTTTTGTTTTCATTACAGATTCCAGCACTTTCAGTAATTTGCTCCTATATTTTGTTTAATGGACTGCCACATCTCTCCGAGGAATGTCCACAGGATGTGGTTTTCTGCTGAGAGCAGAGACATAGTCAGCCTCTTCGTTATCTCTTGTTAAAGGTTTGAATGATTTCATTTGGCTTCACATAGAATTTTGTCAGTCACCAACTTTAAGTCTACGGTTTTACTGTAGCAGTTCACCTTTCAAAACCAACACATTCTGAAATTAAAATTGGCAAATGTCTAACAGTACGTTGGGGTTCTGATCCATCATCATAACACCTCTCCCACAGCATGAATGAAATGAGATCCATGCTTGCACAAGTTCTACACTTGTGCACATGTACATTTCTCTTGTCTTGGTCAGTTAGCTTTTCAGTTCTAATTGGGTCTCTTTAAGTACTAGACAGGGCATCTGCAGTCACATTCTACCTCCCAGCAATATTTTTAGGTGGTACGGTTGAAAGAACAAGCTCCAACAGAGTAACCAAGAATTCTGGGTCTCAGCTTTTGCAGTAAGTTATGGTCGGTAGAGCCTGTGGGGTCTCTGCACCCATTTTGAATATATATCTCAAAGTGTTTGAGAACCAATAATAAACCGATCATTTCACTTTCCATTGTGAATTACTTTGTTTTGTGGAGTAGTCTGGTGTTGGTTTAGCTTTTTGGAAATGTACCCAACTGGTCTCCCTATTTCAGATTTGTCTTCCTGAAAGTGGAAGCACCTATCCCAATGTCACTCACATCAATGTCTATTTTAAATGCTTGCTAAAGTTTGGAGCTACAAACATGCTCATTTGTTCAAGTAGCCTTCAGCTTTCCAAAAGCAGTTTGACATTTCTGAGTCCATATTAGATTTACTTTTCTTTGAGGTTGGTCTGTCAGTGATACACCTACTGCATTGTTTGTTTGAGATGAACTTTTGGAAGTGGGTTCCTGTTGTTCTAAGTGCATTTCTCATGTATTGGTGAAGACTAGGCGGTTACCAGGGGGAGCTAACAAACTGGATACACAATTGGCTTGATGGTAGGAAGCAGAGGGTAATAATGGAAGGATGCTTGTCAGACTGGAGGCCTGTGAATAGTGGAGTACCTCAGAGGTTGGTGCTGGGCCCATTGCTGTTTATTATCTATATCAATGATTTGGGTGAGAATGTACAAGGCATGATTAGTAAGTTTGCAGATGATATGAAAATAGATGGTATCATGAACAATGAGGAAGGTTATCAGAAATTGCAGCAGGATCTTGATCAGCTGGGGAAGTGGGCCAAGAAATGGCAAATGGAGTTTAATATAGATAGGTGTGAGGTCTTGCATTTTGAAAAATCAAGGTAGAAGTTCCACAGTGAATGGTAAGGCCTTAAGAAGTGTAGTGGAACAGAGGGACTTTGCAGTTCAGGAGCACTATTCTCTGAAAGTGGAATCATAGGTATACAGGGCATTGAAGAAGGCTCAAAGTTTGTGAGAAGATTTGTAGCTCGGGTGCTCGTTGTTGTGGTTCTGTTCGCCGAGCTGGGAATTTGTGTTGCAGACGTTTCGTCCCCTGTCTAGGTAACATCCTCACTGCTTGGGAGCCTCCTGTGAAGCGCTTCTGTGATGTTTCCTCTGGCATTTATAGTGGTTTGTCTCTGCCGCTTCCGGTTGTCCGTTGCAGTGGTCGGTATATTGGGTCCAGGTCGATGTGCTTATTGATTGAATCTGTGGACGAGTGCCATGCCTCTAGGAATTCCCTGGCTGTTCTCTGTTTGGCTTGTCCTATAATAGTAGTGTTGTCCCAGTCGAATTCATGTTGCTTGTCATCTGCGTGTGTGGCTACTAAGGATAGCTGGTCGTGTTGTTTCTAGTTGGTGTTCATGGATGCGGATCATTAGCTGTCTTCCTGTTTGTCCGATGTAGTGTTTTGTGCAGTCCTTGCATGGGATTTTGTACACTACATTGGTTTTGCTCATGCTGGGTATCGGGTCCTTCGTTCTGGTGAGTTGTTGTCGGAGAGTGGCTGTTGGTTTGTGTGCTGTTATGAGCCCTAGTGGTCGCAATAGTCTGGCTGTCAGTTCGGAAATGTTCTTGATGTATGGTAGTGTGGATAGTCCTTTGGGTTGTGGCATGTCCTCGTTCCGTTGTCTTTCCCTTAGGCATCTGTTGATGAAATTGCGATGGTATCCGTTTTTGGCGAATACATTGTATAGGTGTTCTTCCTCTTTTTGCAGTTCTAGTATACTGCAGTGTGTTGTGGCCCTTTTGAACAGTGTCTTGATGCAACTTCGTTTGTGTGTGTTGGGGTGGTTGCTTTCGTAGTTCAGGATTTGGTCTGTGTGTGTGGCTTTCCTGTATACCTTTGTGGTGAATTCTCCGTTCGGTGTTCTCTGTACCATCACGTCTAGGAATGGGAGTTGGTTGTCCTTTTCTTCCTCTCTAGTGAATCGGATTCCTGTGAGTGTGGCGTTGATGATCCGGTGTGTGTTCTCTATTTGTGTTTTTAATGATTACAAAGGTGTCATCCACATATCTGACCCAGAGTTTGGGTTGAATTTGCGGTAAGACTGTTTGTTCTAATCTTTGCATTACCACTTCTGCTATGAGTCCAGAGATCGGTGAGCCCATGGGTGTGCTGTTGATTTGTTCATATATTTGGTTGTTGAATGTGAAGTGTGTTGTGAGGCACAGGTCCAGTAGTTTGAGTATGCAGTCTTTGTTGATAGGTTCACCGACCTGTTCTCTGTTCTGTATGTCCACCAGGTTGGCTATTGTTTCTCTGGCTAGGGTTTTGTCGATAGAGGTGAACAGTGCCGTTACATCGAATGAGACCATAGTTTCTTCCTTGTCTATATGTATATTTCTGATGATGTCCAAGAATTCCTGTGTTGACTGTAGAGTGTCTGGATCCGCTGATCAGGTGTTTCAGTTTCTGCTGTAGTTCTTTAGCCAGTTTGTGTGATGATGCCTAAGGGAAAGACAACGGAACGAGGACATGCCGCAACCCAAAGGACTATCCACACTACCATACATCAAGACCATTTCAGAACTGACAGCCAGACTACTGCGACCACTAGGGCTCATAACAGCACACAAACCACAGGCAATTTAGCATGGCCAATTCACCTAACCTGCACATCTTTGGACTGTGGGAGGAAACCGGAGCATCCGGAGGAAACCCACGCAGACACGGGGAGAACGTGCAAACTCCACACAGTCAGTCGCCTGAGGCGGGAATTGAACCCGGGTCTCTGGCGCTGAGAGGCAGCAGTGCTAACCACTGTGCCACTGGGCCGCCCACATATCGATTGTGGAAAAAATGCCGATGTGTGACTCCAGATCCCCAGTAATCTTATCTGCCTCTGGGTAATGAGGGATGGGCAATAAATGCTGGCCCAATCATCGATGCTCACATCCAATGAATGAACGGAAAATGTCACAGTTGAATTAGTATCACCTAGTCTCCTCTTTGTTGCTGAGTGTTAGGCGCACACTAGTTATCAGACAAAAAGGGAGCAGTCAACAAAAACACTCTCTCTCTCAATGAATGCTGAAATGTAATCAGGTGAAGAGGGGCACAGCAGCTCAGTGGTTAGCACTGCTGTTTCACAGTGCCGGGGATGTGGGTTTGATTCCAGCCTTGGGTGGAGTTTGCACGTTGTTCCCCCTGTATTTTTAAGTTTCCTCTGGGTGCTCTGGATTCCTCTCAGAGTTCAAAGGTTTGCAGATGGATTGGCCGTGCCCTGTAGTGTCAAGGGATGTGCAAGCTAGGTGGATTAGCTGTAGTAAATCAGGGTTAAGGGGATAGGGTGGGGAGCTGGTACTGAATGGAATGCTTTTTGGAGAGTCGCTGCAGACTCGATGGCCAAATGGCTACTGAGGCCAACTGGATTTCAACCAATCTGGAAAACAAAAGATTGTGAAACCAACTTTTCAACTACCAACCTAGATAACAACTAACAATGATCTCATCTACTGCATTAGTGCTCACAATGTGGTCTCTTCTACATTGGGGAAATAAAGAGTAGACCGGCTGACTGTTTTGCTGAATACCTATGTTCTGTCCACAAAAAGGACCCAGAGCTTGCAAAAGCCTTCCACATCAACATAACACTCTCTTCCCTCATCGACACCTCTGTCTCAGGCTTGCTGCAGTGCTCCAGAGAAGCTCAGCACAAGCTAGAAGAACAGCACCTCATTTTCCTCTAGGAATTCTACAGCCTTCTGGACTTCATATTGAGTTCAACAATTTTAGGGTTTGAGGCACCTTCTCCCATGCCCTTACCCCAACCCCTATACATCAGGTCTTGTTGTCACATGTTATCACACACTATCAATTGTTAGCCATTAGTACTCCCTATTAGCAGCCATTGATTCTTCGAGGCTGACCATTAACTACTCCTTTGTCTGGCCAACTGTTCTGTTCTCTCTTTGGGCTCCATCTCCACATATCATTTAATCATTACCCCCTGTTCCTACCCTATCTTCTGCATTAAAAAGCAACTTTTCCTGAGCTACCATCAGTTCTGAAGAAGGGTCACCGGATCTGCACTGTTAACTCTAATTTCTTTCCATAGATGCTACTAAGCCGGCTGAGTTTTTCCAGCAAGATCTGCTTTTGTTTCTCATTTCCAGCACCTGCAGTTCTGTAACTACAGGTACACAATCCTTTTTCCGAAATCCTTGAGGCCAGTTGATTTTCGGAAGTTGGAATTTTTCCGATTTCGGAATAAATGTCATTTTCACAGTGAAATAAAAAGAATTACCTAACGGCAGTCACGTGTCTGAATAGTGTGAGCGCTGAGACACAATTGGTGCCTGCCAATGCTGGGCCACACCGCCACGTCACATCTGAGTGACATGGTTCGAGTGGCAGTGGAGTTGGGTCACCTGTTCACATGCCAGAACGACGTTCCACACTCCGCAAAAAGATTTTCAGATTTCGGAGCTTTTCAGATTTCAGATAAAGGATTGTGTACCTGTACCAATTTCAACTTGACTTGTAATTTCCACTTCAATAGCTGCAATGTTGCTTTATCTGCTTTTCACAAAGAATCCTGAAACTGGCCTATAAAAATATTTTTTGCGATAATCTTTTTACATTTTCTTCATTTCAAATCTGTGGATGTTGAGCTAATATATCTTATCAATTTTTTTATGTGCACCACATAAAGCATCTATCTGGATGTATCACAGCATTATATGACAACTGCTCTTCGAAAAGACCTCAAGAAACTACAGGATGTACACAGCCCAGTCCATCTCTCAAAACAGCCTTGCATCCGTCAATTCCATCTATACTTCCCGCTGCTTTGGAAGAACAACCAACATAATCAAAGACCAATCCCAAACTGGTTATACGCTCTTCCACCCTCTTCCATTAGGCAGAAGATAGAAAAGTTTTAAAAAATGTACTAACATATTCGAGAACAGTTTCTTCCCTGCTTTTATCAGACTTCTACATGGCCTCTGAAATGTTCATTCTGATCTTGCTCTCTGCACCTTCCCTGCAATTGGAACATTGTGTTTTGCACTCTGTTTTGCTACCCTGATGCACTTTGCATGGTACAATCTGTATACTGTGCAAAACACACTTTTCGCTGCATTTCAGTACGTGACAACAATCAATCAATTTCTTATTGCATGCAGCAATTAATAAAATCACTCTTTTTCTAATTCTAGTAATACTGTTTAAATTGGCTCTTTTTCAAGCATCGTTGAGAGTGTGGTGCTGGGAAAGCACAGCAGGTCAGGCAGCATCCAAGGAGCAGGAGAATCGACGTTTCAGACATAAGCCCTTCATCAGGAATGAGCCTATGCCCGAAAACTTGATTCACTTGCTCCTTGGATACTGCCTGACCTGCTGTGTTTTTCCAGCACCACACTCTTGACTATGATCTTCAGCATCTGCAGTCCTCACTTTGTCCTCTTCTTCAAACATACCGTTATTTGAATCTATCTACAAGGGAAGGGCCTCTTTCTTAAATTAACCTGTTGCAAACAAAGGAGGGATGCAATGGATGAAGGAGAGGGAGCCTGTTCATCTCAGCTCACCCACGAGCTGAATAGATTGGGTAACCTGTCTGGAACTGTAATGAAAGACGTACTTCACCCAAGGACTGGGTGCAATGATTTGGACTTGGAAGTTGGTGCCCAGAAGGTCTCTCAGTTGGTGCCCATTGTTAGCCACCAACAGTTTCTATGAACAGCAATTCACTCACCTGGCCAATTGTTATCTATTCCTCTGTCTTGTCCAACTGGTTTTCTCTCTCTTTGGGTTCTAACCTATCATTTACTCCCTCCCCATCCTCTGCCATAACACCCACATTTTCCAGCTACCATCAGTTCTGAAGAAGGTCACTTGACCCAAAATGTTAACTCTGATTTCTCTCCACAGAAGCTGCCAGATCTGCTACGCTTTTCCAAGAATTTGCTTTTTTTGGTCCAGAAGGTCTCTGCTTGGCAGAGGACACACTTTGCTGCCAGTTAACTGGCATTTTTTTCTGTGCATGCACACGCAAGAAGCTGAGAAGGTAATCACCAGAAAATTCGATCAGCCTCCCAATTTTACAGTCCACTCCACAATCAGCTCAAAAATAAAGCGATCTTGCATGCGCCCACTCTATTCCCCAGATGCTGCCCTGTTTATCTCAGGTTGGCAGCATCTGCAGCATTTTCTTTCCGGTTGCAGCGATCAATGCGGCCGCCAGAGGGGGCCGTGAGAGTCAGGGACGTCACAGGAGCCGGGAGAGGGGCGGAAGTGACGCAAGGTGCAGTGCGTCGGCGGCTGGCAGTTTGAAGGATCCGGTCGGCGGCTGACAGAAAACAGGAAAAGGTAAGAGACGGGGTCGACACTGAGGGAGGGAGGGGGAGATCGGAGGAGAGGAGAGGAGAAGGGGGAGAAGGGGGAGGGGGGGGGAAAGAGGACGAGGGGGAATGGGTGGGGGGGGGAGGAAGAGGACGAGGGGGAATGGGTGGGGGGGGGAGGAAGAGGACGAGGGGGAATGGGTGGGGGGGGGAGGAAGAGGACGAGGGGGAATGGGGGGGGGGGGGAGGAAGAGGACGAGGGGGAATGGGGGGGGGGGGGAGGAAGAGGACGAGGGGGAATGGGGGGGGGGGGGAGGAAGAGGACGAGGGGGAATGGGGGGGGGGGGGGAGGAAGAGGACGAGGGGGAATGGGGGGGGGGGGGAGGAAGAGGACGAGGGGGAATGGGGGGGGGGGGGAGGAAGAGGACGAGGGGGAATGGGGGGGGGGGGGGAGGAAGAGGACGAGGGGGAATGGGGGGGGGGGGAGGAAGAGGACGAGGGGGAATGGGGGGGGGGGGGAGGAAGAGGACGAGGGGGAATGGGGGGGGGGGGGAGGAAGAGGACGAGGGGGAATGGGGGGGGGGGGGAGGAAGAGGACGAGGGGGAATGGGGGGGGGGGGGAGGAAGAGGACGAGGGGGAATGGGGGGGGGGGGGAGGAAGAGGACGAGGGGGAATGGGGGGGGGGGGGAGGAAGAGGACGAGGGGGAATGGGGGGGGGGGGGAGGAAGAGGACGAGGGGGAATGGGGGGGGGGGGGAGGAAGAGGACGAGGGGGAATGGGGGGGGGGGGGAGGAAGAGGACGAGGGGGAATGGGGGGGGGGGGGAGGAAGAGGACGAGGGGGAATGGGGGGGGGGGGGAGGAAGAGGACGAGGGGGAATGGGGGGGGGGGGGAGGAAGAGGACGAGGGGGAATGGGGGGGGGGGGGAGGAAGAGGACGAGGGGGAATGGGGGGGGGGGGGAGGAAGAGGACGAGGGGGAATGGGGGGGGGGGGGAGGAAGAGGACGAGGGGGAATGGGGGGGGGGGGGAGGAAGAGGACGAGGGGGAATGGGGGGGGGGGGGAGGAAGAGGACGAGGGGGAATGGGTGGGGGGGGGAGGAAGAGGACGAGGTGGGGGGGGGAGGAAGAGGACGAGGGGGAATGGGTGGGGGGGGGAGGAAGAGGACGAGGGGGAATGGGTGGGGGGGGGAGGAAGAGGACGAGGGGGAATGGGTGGGGGGGGGAGGAAGAGGACGAGGGGGAATGGGTGGGGGGGGGAGGAAGAGGACGAGGGGGAATGGGTGGGGGGGGGAGGAAGAGGACGAGGGGGAATGGGTGGGGGGGGGAGGAAGAGGACGAGGGGGAATGGGTGGGGGGGGGAGGAAGAGGACGAGGGGGAATGGGTGGGGGGGGGAGGAAGAGGACGAGGGGGAATGGGTGGGGGGGGGAGGAAGAGGACGAGGGGGAATGGGTGGGGGGGGGAGGAAGAGGACGAGGGGGAATGGGTGGGGGGGGGAGGAAGAGGACGAGGGGGAATGGGTGGGGGGGGGAGGAAGAGGACGAGGGGGAATGGGTGGGGGGGGGAGGAAGAGGACGAGGGGGAATGGGTGGGGGGGGGAGGAAGAGGACGAGGGGGAATGGGTGGGGGGGGGAGGAAGAGGACGAGGGGGAATGGGTGGGGGGGGGAGGAAGAGGACGAGGGGGAATGGGTGGGGGGGGGAGGAAGAGGACGAGGGGGAATGGGTGGGGGGGGGAGGAAGAGGACGAGGGGGAATGGGTGGGGGGGGGAGGAAGAGGACGAGGGGGAATGGGTGGGGGGGGGAGGAAGAGGACGAGGGGGAATGGGTGGGGGGGGGAGGAAGAGGACGAGGGGGAATGGGTGGGGGGGGGAGGAAGAGGACGAGGGGGAATGGGTGGGGGGGGGAGGAAGAGGACGAGGGGGAATGGGTGGGGGGGGGAGGAAGAGGACGAGGGGGAATGGGTGGGGGGGGGAGGAAGAGGACGAGGGGGAATGGGTGGGGGGGGGAGGAAGAGGACGAGGGGGAATGGGTGGGGGGGGGAGGAAGAGGACGAGGGGGAATGGGTGGGGGGGGGAGGAAGAGGACGAGGGGGAATGGGTGGGGGGGGGAGGAAGAGGACGAGGGGGAATGGGTGGGGGGGGGAGGAAGAGGACGAGGGGAATGGGTGGGGGGGGGAGGAAGAGGACGAGGGGGAATGGGTGGGGGGGGGAGGAAGAGGACGAGGGGGAATGGGTGGGGGGGGGAGGAAGAGGACGAGGGGGAATGGGTGGGGGGGGGAGGAAGAGGACGAGGGGGAATGGGTGGGGGGGGGAGGAAGAGGACGAGGGGGAATGGGTGGGGGGGGGAGGAAGAGGACGAGGGGGAATGGGTGGGGGGGGGAGGAAGAGGACGAGGGGGAATGGGTGGGGGGGGGAGGAAGAGGACGAGGGGGAATGGGTGGGGGGGGGAGGAAGAGGACGAGGGGGAATGGGTGGGGGGGGGGAGGAAGAGGACGAGGGGGAATGGGTGGGGGGGGGGAGGAAGAGGACGAGGGGGAATGGGTGGGGGGGGGGAGGAAGAGGACGAGGGGGAATGGGTGGGGGGGGGGAGGAAGAGGACGAGGGGGAATGGGTGGGGGGGGGGAGGAAGAGGACGAGGGGGAATGGGTGGGGGGGGGGAGGAAGAGGACGAGGGGGAATGGGTGGGGGGGGGGAGGAAGAGGACGAGGGGGAATGGGTGGGGGGGGGGAGGAAGAGGACGAGGGGGAATGGGTGGGGGGGGGGAGGAAGAGGACGAGGGGGAATGGGTGGGGGGGGGGAGGAAGAGGACGAGGGGGAATGGGTGGGGGGGGGGAGGAAGAGGACGAGGGGGAATGGGTGGGGGGGGGGAGGAAGAGGACGAGGGGGAATGGGTGGGGGGGGGGAGGAAGAGGACGAGGGGGAATGGGTGGGGGGGGGAGGAAGAGGACGAGGGGGAATGGGTGGGGGGGGGGAGGAAGAGGACGAGGGGGAATGGGTGGGGGGGGGGAGGAAGAGGACGAGGGGGAATGGGTGGGGGGGGGGAGGAAGAGGACGAGGGGGAATGGGTGGGGGGGGGGAGGAAGAGGACGAGGGGGAATGGGTGGGGGGGGGGAGGAAGAGGACGAGGGGGAATGGGTGGGGGGGGGGAGGAAGAGGACGAGGGGGAATGGGTGGGGGGGGGAGGAAGAGGACGAGGGGGAATGGGTGGGGGGGGGGAGGAAGAGGACGAGGGGGAATGGGTGGGGGGGGGGAGGAAGAGGACGAGGGGGAATGGGTGGGGGGGGGAGGAAGAGGACGAGGGGGAATGGGTGGGGGGGGGAGGAAGAGGACGAGGGGGAATGGGTGGGGGGGGGAGGAAGAGGACGAGGGGGAATGGGTGGGGGGGGGAGGAAGAGGACGAGGGGGAATGGGTGGGGGGGGGAGGAAGAGGACGAGGGGGAATGGGTGGGGGGGGGAGGAAGAGGACGAGGGGGAATGGGTGGGGGGGGGAGGAAGAGGACGAGGGGGAATGGGTGGGGGGGGGGAGGAAGAGGACGAGGGGGAATGGGTGGGGGGGGGAGGAAGAGGACGAGGGGGAATGGGTGGGGGGGGGAGGAAGAGGACGAGGGGGAATGGGTGGGGGGGGGAGGAAGAGGACGAGGGGGAATGGGTGGGGGGGGGAGGAAGAGGACGAGGGGGAATGGGTGGGGGGGGGAGGAAGAGGACGAGGGGGAATGGGTGGGGGGGGGAGGAAGAGGACGAGGGGGAATGGGTGGGGGGGGGAGGAAGAGGACGAGGGGGAATGGGTGGGGGGGGGAGGAAGAGGACGAGGGGGAATGGGTGGGGGGGGGAGGAAGAGGACGAGGGGGAATGGGTGGGGGGGGGAGGAAGAGGACGAGGGGGAATGGGTGGGGGGGGGAGGAAGAGGACGAGGGGGAATGGGTGGGGGGGGGAGGAAGAGGACGAGGGGGAATGGGTGGGGGGGGGAGGAAGAGGACGAGGGGGAATGGGTGGGGGGGGGAGGAAGAGGACGAGGGGGAATGGGTGGGGGGGGGAGGAAGAGGACGAGGGGGAATGGGTGGGGGGGGGAGGAAGAGGACGAGGGGGAATGGGTGGGGGGGGGAGGAAGAGGACGAGGGGGAATGGGTGGGGGGGGGAGGAAGAGGACGAGGGGGAATGGGTGGGGGGGGGGAGGAAGAGGACGAGGGGGAATGGGTGGGGGGGGGGAGGAAGAGGACGAGGGGGAATGGGTGGGGGGGGGAGGAAGAGGACGAGGGGGAATGGGTGGGGGGGGGAGGAAGAGGACGAGGGGAATGGGGGGGGGGGGGAGGAAGAGGGGAGGGGGGGGGGAGGCGGGGTGGGGGGGAGGAAGAGGACGAGGGGGAATGGGTGGGGGGGGGAGGAAGAGGACGAGGGGGAATGGGTGGGGGGGGGAGGAAGAGGACGAGGGGGAATGGGTGGGGGGGGGAGGAAGAGGACGAGGGGGAATGGGTGGGGGGGGGAGGAAGAGGACGAGGGGGAATGGGTGGGGGGGGGAGGAAGAGGACGAGGGGGAATGGGTGGGGGGGGGAGGAAGAGGACGAGGGGGAATGGGTGGGGGGGGGAGGAAGAGGACGAGGGGGAATGGGTGGGGGGGGGAGGAAGAGGACGAGGGGGAATGGGTGGGGGGGGGAGGAAGAGGACGAGGGGGAATGGGTGGGGGGGGGAGGAAGAGGACGAGGGGGAATGGGTGGGGGGGGGAGGAAGAGGACGAGGGGGAATGGGTGGGGGGGGGAGGAAGAGGACGAGGGGGAATGGGTGGGGGGGGGAGGAAGAGGACGAGGGGGAATGGGTGGGGGGGGGAGGAAGAGGACGAGGGGGAATGGGTGGGGGGGGGAGGAAGAGGACGAGGGGGAATGGGTGGGGGGGGGAGGAAGAGGACGAGGGGGAATGGGTGGGGGGGGGAGGAAGAGGACGAGGGGGAATGGGTGGGGGGGGGAGGAAGAGGACGAGGGGGAATGGGTGGGGGGGGGGAGGAAGAGGACGAGGGGGAATGGGTGGGGGGGGGAGGAAGAGGACGAGGGGGAATGGGTGGGGGGGGGAGGAAGAGGACGAGGGGGAATGGGTGGGGGGGGGAGGAAGAGGACGAGGGGGAATGGGTGGGGGGGGGAGGAAGAGGACGAGGGCGAGGGGGTGGGGGGGGGAGGAAGAGGACGAGGGCGAGGGGGTGGGGGGGGGAGGAAGAGGACGAGGGCGAGGGGGTGGGGGGGGGGAGGAAGAGGACGAGGACGAGGGGGTGGGGGGGGGGAGGAAGAGGACGAGGACGAGGGGGTGGGGGGGGGGAAAGAGGACGAGGGGGTGGGGGGGGGAAAGAGGACGAGGGGGTGGGGGGGGGAAAGAGGACGAGGGGGTGGGGGGGGGAAAGAGGACGAGGGGGTGGGGGGGGGAAAGAGGACAAGGGGGAATGGGGGGGGGGGGGAAAGAGGACAAGGGGGTTGGGGGGAAAAAGGACAAGGGGGAATGGGTGGGGGGGGGGAGGAAGAGGACGAGGGGGAATGGGTGGGGGGGGGGAGGAAGAGGACAAGGGGGAATGGGTGGGGGGGGGGAGGAAGAGGACGAGGGGGAATGGGTGGGGGGGGGGGAGGAAGAGGACAAGGGGGAATGGGTGGGGGGGGGGAGGAAGAGGACAAGGGGGAATGGGTGGGGGGGGGAGGAAGAGGACAAGGGGGTGGGGGGGGGGAAAGAGGACAAGGGGGTGGGGGGGGAAAGAGGACAAGGGGGTGGGGGGGGAAAGAGGACAAGGGAGTGGGGGGGGAAAGAGGACAAGGGGGTGGGGGGGGAAAGAGGACAAGGGGGAATGGGGGGGGGGGGGAAAGAGGACAAGGGGGTTGGGGGGAAAGAGGACAAGGGGGTTGGGGGGGAAAAAGGACAAGGGGGAATGGGTGGGGGGGGGGAGGAAGAGGACAAGGGGGAATGGGTGGGGGGGGAGAGGAAGAGGACAAGGGGGAATGGGTGGGGGGGGGAGAGGACAAGGGGGTGGGGGGGGAAAGAGGACAAGGGGGAATGGGTGGGGGGGGGAGAGGACAAGGGGGTGGGGGGGGAAAGAGGACAAGGGGGTGGGGGGGGGGGAAGAGGACAAGGGGGTGGGGGGGGGGGAAGAGGACAAGGGGGAATGGGGGGGGGGGAAGAGGACAAGGGGGAATGGGTGGGGGGGGAGAGGACAAGGGGGTGGGGGGGGAAGAGGACAAGGGGGTGGGGGGGGAAGAGGACAAGGGGGTGGGGGGGGGGAAGAGGACAAGGGGGTGGGGGGGGAAGAGGACAAGGGGGAATGGGTGGGGAAGAGGACAAGGGGGAATGGGTGGGGAAGAGGACAAGGGGGTGGGGGGGGAAAGAGGACAAGGGGGAATGGGTGGGGAAGAGGACAAGGGGGTGGGGGGGGGAAGAGGACAAGGGGGAATGGGGGGGGGGGAAGAGGACAAGGGGGTGGGGGGGGGAAAGAGGACAAGGGGGAATGGGTGGGGGGGGGAAAGAGGACAAGGGGGTTGGGGGGGAAGAGGACGAGGGGGAATGGGTGGGGGGGGGGAAAGAGGACGAGGGGGGTGGGGGGGGGAAAGAAGACAAGGGGGAATGGGTGGGGGGGAAAGAGGACAAGGGGGTGGGGGGGGGAAAGGACAAGGGGGGGGCGGAAAAGGACAAGGGGGTGGGGGGGGGGAAAAGGACAAGGGTGTGGGGGGGGGGAAGAGGACAAGGGTGTGGGGGGGGGAAAGAGGACAAGGGTGTGGGGGGGGGAAAGAGGACAAGGGGGGATGGGTGGGTGGGGGAAGAGGACAAGGGGGAATGGGTGGGGGGGGGTGAAAGAGGACAAGGGGGAATGGGTGGGGGGGGAAGAGGAGAACGGGAAATCGGGGGTGGGGGGGAAGTGGAGAAGAGAAGTGGGGGTTAAAGTACAGATTTGAGATGGCCCTTGTGTGGACTCAACCTGTAAGCCTGTCTTGGTTTGCCCCAGAGATCGTACTCTGGTAGCCTGGAATAAAAACCTCTTATAGACAGTTTAGTTTAATTTTAGTCATCACCTTTATTTACCAATAGTATTACTGTTACAACATAACACTGGTACCTATAAGCCAAACTAACTAAGTTCTGATAACCCAGGAGAGTAGGATATGAGCTCTTCTAGAGCTCTGCTGTGCTGTCACAAAGTGGCTTCCTTTATACAAAAAGTTGACAAAAACACTGCATGTTCTTAGTTAGACAGATAACAGTGAAAGATGATAATTCGTGAAGAAGAGAAGTTAATTGATAGGTCTGTGTGTGCTTGACTGATCACTCCTACAGGCCCTGAGCCATTCATCAGGTGGGAAAAACAAATACAGTCGAGTTAGGCATCTGCTGGTGAGATAAGTTCCTATCAGAAAGAAGGACCAGTCTGAGCTAATTGGAAGTGTTCATAAGATAACCTTGTCCAGCTGGCATGTCAGATACCATTTTTTTACAAAATGGCTTCTTAGCAAGGAGGGCAAACTTTTGACCATAAAATGGCTTCCTAACAGATTGTGTCAGAATCTCTTTTTAAGCTAGGAGCAGACTCCTTTTTATCTTAAGCACAGAACCATTCTATACCTGAGGTTGAGATGTTACTGAAAGGTTTATTTAAATTGATTCATTAGTCTCGAATTAAACATGCTTTCTTTTCAGGATTGTGATTCAAATTCAAATTCAAATAAGACATAAGATCTGATTTAGTTAGAATTGATAGTGGGGCAATCATGGTCTGTAAGAACAGCAAGTAAGTTAAAGCTTCATCGATATTACTTTTTACAGAGTTTGCATTTCATAACCAGTAATGACTACTCAAAATCATAATATCTCTGAATGCAATTAAATTGAATCCATAGCATGTAAGTTGATTTTCTACTGGGTTAGGCAGACTCAGTGCTAAAATGGTCTCTCTCTCCCTGTCTAGTGTCCTTTTGAACTCTCAAGTCATGGACTTGTAACTGAAAGTTGTTTTCCCCTCTGCGTCTGCCTAGCTTACAAGGGTAATAAGAATCCATTATAACTGATAGGACCTCACTGTTAATTACAAGGCACCTTTCCAAGTTTTGTTTTGAGGTCAGAATCAAACACAGTGATTAATTTCACAAGGGAATAGCCGTGAATTTTATCACTTGGTGTCCGATTTACACAGATTCACTGATGTTAAGGCAAATGTTTTTAGTTGCCTTAGAGCATCCTACCATCACTTGATGAGAACAGATGTTTTTATCTTCTGCATAACCTGGGTTCGCCCTCTTTGTGGCCTGACCCTCCCTGCCTGTCAGCTTATTTTCTGGTGTGCAGCAAATGTGTTCTATAATTCAGTATTACATTTTAATTTAAATGTTGAAGGACAAGTTTTATGGCTATAGATTTTGTCAGGGGGAATCAGATATGGGGGAGAAAGAAGAAAGGGGGTGATCGGAGATGGGGGAGAAAGAGGAAAGGGGGTGATCGGAGATGGGGGAGAAAGAGGAAAGGGGGTGATCGGAGATGGGGGAGAAAGAGGAAAGGGGGTGATCGGAGATGGGGGAGAAAGAGGAAAGGGGGTGATCGGAGATGGGGGAGAACGAGGAAAGGGGGTGATCGGAGATGGGGGAGAACGGGGAAAGGGGGTGATCGGAGATGGGGGAGAAAGGGGAAAGGGGGTGATCGGAGATGGGGGAGAAAGGGGAAAGGGGGTGATCGGAGATGGGGGAGAAAGGGGAAAGGGGGTGATCGGAGATGGGGGAGAAAGGGGAAAGGGGGTGATCGGAGATGGGGGAGAAAGGGGAAAGGGGGTGATCGGAGATGGGGGAGAAAGGGGAAAGGGGGTGATCGGAGATGGGGGAGAAAGGGGAAAGGGGGTGATCGGAGATGGGGGAGAAAGGGGAAAGGGGGTGATCGGAGATGGGGGAGAAAGGGGAAAGGGGGTGATCGGAGATGGGGGAGAAAGGGGAAAGGGGGTGATCGGAGATGGGGGAGAACGGGGAAAGGGGGTGATCGGAGATGGGGGAGAACGGGGAAAGGGGGTGATCGGAGATGGGGGGAGAACGGGGAAAGGGGGTGATCGGAGATGGGGGAGAACGGGGGGAAAGGGGGTGATCGGAGATGGGGGGGGGGGGGGGGGGGGGGGGGGGGGGGGGGGGGGGGGGGGGGGGGGGAGAACGGGGGAAAGGGGGGTGATCGGAGATGGGGGACGAACGGGGAAAGGGGGTGATCGGAGATGGGGGAGAACGGGAAGAGAGGGAAGGGGAGGGAGTAAAAGAAGAGGGAATCAGAGAATTGGGTTGAGAGAAAGAGGAGGAATGGAAGTGAAGGGGGGAGGGAGAGAGAGAGAGAGAGAGAGAGAGACAGGTGTGATCAGGGAAATAGGGATGGAAGATGGCCAGGGCCAGCAAGGTGGAATTTCTACAAGTAAAGCATTGAGGTTTTCTACAGACTTCCTTCCATCCATCCACTCACCCGTCCACACACCCATGGAATGCTTCCGATGCTGCCCCTGCTGCTCAAGGAGAATCCAGCCTAGATCTATCACCCTTGTCAGCCCTGGTGTGGGGCAAGTGGCTCAGGGCCGCCTCTCATTCTGCCCCCCTCCCTAATTGGCCTGCCATGTCTCAGCCATGGGAATCAGGCTGTGCAAGCGGAGCTAATTTCCCCGTCCTGACTTTGCTGTATCTTTGAAAGAGCTACCCAATTTACCCCACCTTCTGTTCTCCTTTCCATTCTGGAAAACGTGTCACTCTTGAATAATTTCAGAACCTGTCCTACATCAGAAACGAAACAAAACAAAGTCAACCATGTATCTACCAAACCGAGGTAGTCTTTAACATCTGGAAATCTAGCTATAAGAAATATGGTTGTAATGTGGAAAAATGGCATTAATGTCAGTCATCAGCGGTGATCTGTTTGAATGGCAGTGTAGACATGATGGAGTCTTTGCTCTTTCCAAAATGTTAATTTTAACGGAAGCTCTTGAAGAAGGTGGATTGTATTTTTATTTACAGTTTCGGGGTAGTCATGGATTCATAATATTAGGAAATGTGGTTAATTTGTGTTCAAGGTCCTAACACAGTCACCTGTGCAGTAAATAAGCAGTCATGTGCCAGTCGGAATCTTTTATGCCTGACTGAGAAGGCAAGTAAGAGTTTGGTGTAACATCTCACCTGAAAAACGATGCCTTTATATGCACAGTGTAGCACTTGATACTGCTCTGTGTTACTGACATAGATTATGTGTTCACGTTTCTGGGGCTTGAATCCACTGTCTTGTACTTTATAGGATGAGGTTGAGACCTAAGTCAAAGATAACAAAATGGGAAAACAGGTTCTTGCTTCAATTGCTTCCACCCCACACTGTAATGTCTAATTGTGTATTGTCATAGCCCCAGATTTTTCTATGGGTCTTGCCCCATCCAATGCTGCATTCTTTCAGCATTCAATCTCTCCTGTTTTCCATCTATGCCATGACAACTACAGAGGTGTTTTGTTAGGTTGTAGTTGGAGTGAACCATGAGGAGTATGTTATATGAACACATACAAGAAAAATGGAAAAGCTGCATGATAGGTTCACTAAGAAACTATCAGGAATAAAAAGTAGTGGTTAGTGGTTAGGGTGATGCTTAGAGAAAGAAATGTTGATATGGTCTACACTATATCTATGCTTGAATAAATGGTTAGGGTGGTGGATGGGGTGCTGATCAAGTGGGTCACTTTGTCCAGAGAAAGAAGAAATTGGCAACAATCATAAAATCCTTACTAAAAGGGAAGCAGGCCAGTTGGCTGATAGAGTCTGCATCGACCTTCTGAAGACCATCCCACCCTGACCAAACCCACCAACCACCCAAAAACATTATCCCCATAACCCTGTTATTTCCATTGACTAATTCATCTAACCTACACATCCCTGGACACTATGGACAACATAGTAAGGCCAACCAAAGCACCTAGAAGAATCCAACACAAACCTGGGGGAAAACGTGCAAACTCCACACGGACAGTTGCCTGAGAGTGAAATTGAATCCTGTCAATGGCGCTGTGAGGTAGCCATTGGCCCACAATGCTGCCCGTTAAAGCTTTTTCACTGGTTTACGGAGGGACATCTTCAAGATCATGATGGGTAATGATCAAGTATATAATGTTATATTTGTTCTTATCTCATTGACTGAAACAGAGGTTAAAATGATCACAGAATTGAAGAGTTTAAATTATAAAGTAACATCTTCCTACAATTGGTCTGTCAAATTCTCTGCCATTAGTTCTTGTTGAAGCAGAGTTTAAAGTTCCTATAAAAAGAGGATTTAAGTACAGTTGGTTCAGATATAACGTGATAGTTGTGTTCTCGTGCGATCTCTCATTATAAGAAAATAGCGCAATAGCAGCGCCATTTAAACTAATGGGGCTGGAATCGCGTTATAGCCAATACAGGTGAGGGAAGTTCGCATTTGACAAATAACGGGTCTAAATTCTTCAACCACATTAACGTTAATTCACGTTGAAGAAACACGCGTTACACCAGAACTAACCCAGAGCTCAGTATCATTGAGTCAGTTGAATTTAAATGTAATGAAGTTAAAATTGCTTCCATTCCGATAATGATGGCCCCTTAGATGTGAGACAAGGAAAATTAACCTGTGTTATTGATTCTAATTGTTATTCAGAAATATACTAAAGAAATGGATGACTAAAGAAATTGAGGATTTTGTTAAGAAAAAGAAGGAAGCATATGTAAGGTATTGACAGGATAGATCGAGTGAATCCTTAAAAGAGTATAAAGGAAGTAGGAGTATACATAAGAGGGCAATCAGGAGGGCAAAAAGGGGACATGAGGTAGCTTTGGCAAATAGAATTAAGGAGAATCCAAAGGGTTTTTATAAATATATTAAGGACAAAAGGGTACCTAAGGAGATAATGGGGCCCCTCAAAGATCAGCAAGTCAGCCTTTGTGTGGAGCCACAGAAAATGGGGGTGATACTAAATGAGTATTTTGCATCAGTATTTACTGTGGAAAAGGATATGGAAGATATAGACTGTAGGGAAATAGATGGTGACATCTTGCAAAATGTCCAGATTACAGAGGAGGACGTGCTAGATGTCTTGAAATGGGTAAAGGTGGATTACCTACTCATTACCTACTCATACAATGTTCACAGGACCTGATCAGGTGTACCCAAGAACTCTGTGGGAAGCTAGAGAAGTGATTGCTGGGCCTCTTGCTGAGATATTTGTACCATCGATAGTCACAGGTGAGGTGCCAGAAGACTGGAGGTTGGCAGACATGGTGTCACAGTTTAAGAAGGGCGGTAAAGACAAGCCAGGGAACTATAGACCAGTGAGCCTGACTTCGGTGGTGGGGAAGTTGGTGGAGGGAATCCTGAGGGACAGGATGAACATGTATTTGGAAAGGCAAGGACTGATTATGGATAGTCAACATGGCATTGTGCGTGGGAAATCATGTCTCACAAACTTGATTGAGTTTTTTGAAGAAGTAACAAAGAAGATTGATGAGGGTAGAGCAGTAGATGTGATCTATATGGACTTCAGTATGGTGTTCGACAAGGTTCCCCATGGGAGACTGGTGAACAAGGTTAGATCTCATGAAATACAGGGAGAGCTAACCATTTGGATACAGAACTGGCTCAAAAGGTAGAAGACAGAGGGAGGTGGTGGAGGGTTGTTTTTCAGACTGAGGCCTCTGACCAGTGGAGTGCCACAAGGATCGGTGCTGGGTCCTTTACATTTTGTCATTTACATAAATTATTTGGGTGCGAGCATAAGAAGTACAGTTAGTAAGTTTGCAGATGACCCCAAAATTGGAGGTGTAGTGGATAGCGAAGAGGGTTACCTCAGATTACAAACAGTATCTGGACCAGATGGGCCAATGGGCTGAGAAGTGGCAGATGGAGTTTAATTCAGATAAATGCGAAGTGCTGCATTTTGGGAAAGAAAGTTTTCGCAGGACTTATACACTTAATGGTAAGGTCCTAGGGAGTGTTGCTGAACAAAGAGACCTTGGAGTGCAGGTTCATAGCTCCATGAAAGTGGAGTCGCAGGTAGATTGGATAGTGAAGAAGGCGTTTGGTATGTTTTCCTTTATTGGTCAGAGTATTGAGTACAGGAGTTGGGAGGTCATGTTGCGGCTGTACAGGACATTGGTTAGGCCACTGTTGGAATATTGCGTGCAATTCTGGTCTCCTTCCTATCGGAAAGATGTTGTGAAACTTGAAAGGGTTCAGAAACGATTTACAAGGATGTTGCCAGGGTTGGAGGATCTGAGCTATCGGGAGAGGCTGAACAGACTGGGGCTGTTTTCCCTGGAGTGTCGGAGGTTGAGGGGTGACCTTTTAGAGGTTTACAAAATTATGAGGAGCATGAATAGGGTATATAGGCAAAGTCTTTTCCCTGGGGTCGGGGAGTCCAGAACTAGAGGGCATAAGTTTAGGGTGAGAGGGGAAAGATATAAAAGAGACCTAAGGGGCAACTTTTTCACGCGGAGGGTGGTACGTGTATAGAATGAGCTGCCAGAGGAAGTGGTGGAGGCTGGTACAATTGCAACATTTAAGAGGCATTTGGATGGGTATATGAATAGGAACGGTTTGGAGAGATATGGACCGGGTGGAGGCAGGTGGGACTAGATCGGGTTGGGATATCTGGTCAGCATGGACGGGTTGGACTGAAAGGTCTGTTTCCATGCTGTACATCTCTATGCCTCTGAAAATATCAGACAACAGGATGGTTATGATGGCCTAGTCCACACTACATATTCAACTACACTCCTGATGCAGATTCAGAAAATCGTGTTTCACCCTACCATGAAGTGACAAATGTAACTTGGTCCTTCCTGTTCTGAATTATGTGAACATCGTATGAGTAGGTAATGTGGAATTTTGAACTGTAAGGCGGTTTGATAGTTCTAATGACTCATGACTCATGACTGATGATCATTCTTCACCAGTAGCGTGTGAGTTATCTTTGCATACGATTCAATAATTTCTCAAGCATACAATTTCATAACTTCCTTGCCACAATGAAGCAAGAAGGGTTTGATTATATGGTCACTCTTTTCTTTGTCTAGTCTATCTATATTGCATTATTTATTTCTGAGGAGGAAGTTGATTGTTGTAATTGGCAATTTTTTATTCACCAATTCTGGGAAGAAATTTTCTTACCACATGAGATTGTTCAACACTCCATCACGTCATGTTTTCTGTGTGAAGCAGTAATTTACGTGAAGCTGGAGTCTGTTTCCAAAAGGGACAATTTTTTTCTAAATGATTTCTGTTACGTCAAAACAACCTTTCTTCCATGTAGTCTCTGCTAGATCAGATCTACTGTGTAAAACTTGGCATTATTAAATTTTTTGCCTACCCTATCTTTGTACGGATTTACGCATGCTTTTAAGATCATTGCATTTAACTACATTTTAATTTCACTATTTATCCTACTCTATTTAATTTGAACCTCTGAAAATTAGACTATGAACATTTATCTGAATTGCTCCCCCTTATTAAAAAAACAGTCTGATAAAGTTGTATTCCTTAATTGAAGTTCATACAGTTAA
This sequence comes from Chiloscyllium punctatum, assembly GCF_047496795.1. Lineage (NCBI taxonomy): Eukaryota > Metazoa > Chordata > Chondrichthyes > Orectolobiformes > Hemiscylliidae > Chiloscyllium > Chiloscyllium punctatum. Next base: position 83,672,096 of record NC_092753.1, on the reverse strand, counting down.
GAATATTTTGGCTCTACCATCAATATTTGTCATTTTGAAGTTTAAGAGTGGAGCTATCCAAACATATCTAACATAATAGAATTACAATAGAAAATGGATGTACGATGTCAGGTGTACAGATCAGCATTCTCTTTTTCACACCTATTTTTAAAAAAGATTTTGTACGCCACCTTTCCCTGGCTGCAAATATATAGTTACAGTATTACTATCTTGTGACTGAAGTAGGTGGAAACATATTGACAATAAAAACAGAAACGCGCTTGTGTACAATATGTACGTGAAACTTCTACGTTGCCTGTTTGCTTTAGAATGGAAAGTGAAACTTCAAAAAAATGTATTTTCAGTTTTAATTATGAGCAACAGACGAATCATGTAACAGTGAAACCCGTACCTGTGACACCAAAACTCTAATATGACGATGGAGTTGCAATAATATTATGCATTCATGCCTGTACATTATATGTACTTATGTACGTAATGTGATTGCTGTAATGTTCCTTTTTCAAGGACAAACTGACTAAACACATCTCCTAGCATCAGCATTTCTCTAGCTGTAGATAATAAGAATTTAGGGAAACAGAAGTACAGTACAAGATAAAAACCATAACTTCTTGTGAAGAAATCAAGAAGAAATTATGCAGTAGTATTTGGGTTCAGTGAATTTCAACATGGAGAAACGACAGAATTTAATTGTGGGTTTATTTGGGAAATACTCATCAATGGCTGGAACATGCTTCCTAGATAAGAGACAATTACAGCAAGACACCCCTGCTTTTGTATTCAAAACCTGTTGCTAATAAGGCCAGCATATCATTTTTCTCCTTCAACTGGTGTATAAGAATACCCAGGTTGCTTTGCACCTCCCCCTTCCCCAGTCTATTGTCATTCAGGTATTCTATCTTCCTGTCTTTGTTACCAAAGTAGGTAACTTGAAATAAATTTGTCCACTCACTCAACCTGTACAAATCATACTGACACACCTCTGTATCCTCTTCACAGACCACCCTCTTACCCAGATTTGTGTCATCTGCAAAGTTGGGAAATACATTTATTTCTCTTATCTAAATAATTGTATGCATTGTGAATAGCTGGGGTCCAAGCCCTGTCACCTGTGGTACCCCACTAGTAACAGTCTGCCACTTGGGAAAAAAGACCCATTTGTTCTAACTCCGTGTTTCTTGTCTGCCAATGAATTCTTAGTCTATGTCATTACACTACTCCCAATTCTTTGCACTTTAATTTTTCATGCTAATTTCTTATGTGACCTTATCAATAGCCTTCTGAAAGTCCAAATAAACTGCAACCACTGGCTTCCTCTTACCAAGTCTACAAGTTACATTCTCGAAAAGTTCCAATAGATTTGTCAAGCATGATTTCTCTTTCATAAATCTATGCTGACTCTCTCCAATTCTGTCACTGTTTCCTAAGTCTATCCTTTTACAATTACAGGTTATCATATGTTGATAACATTTTTTAACAGTTTGAATTTTAATTTAGTAGCGTGTAGATTTGGTCTATTTATTTAGGTCAGTCTTTTTGAAACCATGATTTTAAACCAGTATGTATCAGAGGGCCGGTAACAGAAGCCATACTGAAGGATTATGGAAGTTTGTTGATGTTGTGGAGTTTTATGTCAGCAGAGAAAAGGCATTGAAAGACATTAGTCTTTTTGGTTTAGAATAATCAAGAACTGATATTTATTTAAAGCTTTAGGGTAACTCCATGGAGATCTAACTGAAGTCTGATATAAGAATTGATTTTACTCAAAAAACGAGATTGTTTGGGGCTGGAAAGGGAATAAATTAGTTCAATGTAAGAATTTTACTTGTGAGAATCAAAGAAGAAGATTTCTCAACTCTCAGATCCAAAACTGGCAGCATTCTGCACCATTTATGAGGAACACTACAGCAACTCATTAAAGTTCCTTCCAAAGAGCATCTCAAAGTGGTGAACTTTACCACCCAAAAAAAAGATAATACCTGCAAATTCCCTTCCAAGTCATGCAGCAGCTGACCTTGGAAACCTGTTCCATCACTGTTGCTAGGTCCAAATCCTCGAATTCTATACTTAACAGCATTGTGTGTATACCTAACACAACATCCACTAAAGCAATTTGAACAGGTGACTCATTACCACCTTCTTCAGGACAGTAGAGATGGGCATTAAATGCTGGCTTTGCCATTGATCAAACATCTCATGAATTAAAAATTATATTTTTAAAAAGGATAAATATTCAAGTTTCTGACCTTTTGAGTACTGAATTTTAGGAAGAGTTGATTTTCTACTGCCTTTGGAGTGAAATGCACACTATCTTTTGAAATATTTTTTCAGAATGTTAGGAAGTCTTAATCTATTCCCCATGTAATGTTGATCTTAGTAGACAATGAGTCTTCCCCAATGACTTCTTCAGATCTACTGGTGGTAAGTAGGGAATTCAAGGATGCCTATTTTGACTCTGGATTTTAAGGATTCAATACCTCTACATCTTGGAATAAGAAGTAATATTGGTATATAGTATTCCTATAAATTTAAAGTTGTGTCCAGAATCCATAAAAACTTTGAAGGAAGCACAACATAAATGTTGAAATTCACTGAACCCAAATACTACTGCATAATTTCTTCTTGATCTCTTCACAAGAAGTTTGTGCCACTTTGAGTAATGCTGGTAACTTTCAGTATCATGATTTTCATAGGAGATCAACAGCGTTCACAAAACAGGTTTTAAGATTTTTGTATTTTTAAAATATAATTTTAACTTTCCCCTCCCTGTCCGCGGTCATGAGGGGAGGAGATATCTGACTATGGCAGATAGGACTGCAATCTGGCCACTTTATCCTTCTGTTTGGGCTGACGAGGACTGAGTCTGCCAAGGCTTTTCTCAGTGTCATCTGTGCGAGAGTGAATGTACCTTCTTGTTGAGTTTCAAATATCCATTCCTTGTTTAGGAGCTAATGATTGGTTTGGTTTGGTTTTTCACTCAGATGGAGGAAGCTTTTGGTTTGCGCAACTGGGAAATTGATTTCAGTGTTCCTCACTATGTGTGAGTACTATTGTGTACTGGGACCTTAGTCCTTTGACTTTCCTTCTGAAAATGATACAATAATGCTGTTTCAGATTCCACAATCATGGATGATTCCAGCTCAGACTCAGATGACAGTAAGACGATCGTCCATCATCAAATTAGATTTATGGTATGTTATTTTATATGGTTGGGAAGAATCTGTTTGCCATTATTTAAAATGAAAGGTTATGATCCTTTGTTGTGTGATATACAGTGTAACTGTAAGCGAAAGCAGTAGATTTTGAAATTGAGAAAAAACAAATATTGTTGGGAACTGCCAGCAGGCCAGTCAGCTTATATTCAGTACACCTTATTTTACAGCTTGTTAGAAATTCTGACTGCATTAAGGAAATTGCTGAAATCAGGAGATTTGAAACATTCCCCTTGTGTAAGAAAGTAAATTATTTGCTATTAATTATCTTCAAAATGGGTATCATTAATAAGTGAGACTGGATATTTATTCATTGCTTGATATGCTATGATAATTTTAGCAGAATGAACATAGAAAAACTGCAAATGCTAGAAGTCTGAAATAAAATATAAAATGCGAGAAATTGACAGCTGATTAATCACCATCATCTTTAAAGATGAAAAACTGAACTCTACAGACAGAACTCCACAGAAGCAACCTTTCCATATCTATGCTGTCAAACCACCCAAGAATTTTATGCACACTAATGAGCACCTAGTACGAACTTTTCTGAACTTGGGCTTCAGCTCATCCAACTGAGATGAAACTGACAAGGCAGCAGCAATGCTCTTAGATGCATTTTTTTTCCATTAAGGCATCACAGACAACTTTACACAATAATTATGACATTGACCAGGAGAGCGGAATAAATATTTAAGGGATTGGAGAGTGACCTTCAGGCCTTTCATTGAACAGAAACTTTGTTTGGAAACATGAAACAAGATGGGGAAGTTTGAGGAATTGTGAATGATATTTCTGCAGAATGATAATGCACTTAAAGATGTTACTGGTGATGGTGAATAGTAATACAGAATAAAGAGCATTAGTGTCCTTGGAAGTAGTGGGATCATGCAATTTGAGAGGTATGGATTGAAATAAACAGACACAAACTGTTAATCATAATTAGAGCTAGTATGCTATTTAAAGTCTGTAATGTCTCTCCAGTTTGTCAATGATGGTTAGAGGGGGATAAATTGTATGTTAAATATATTTATTTTATTTTGTGATTTCATTTTTTTTCTAGTTATCAGGACATTCTTTTATATTAAGTTTGCTTACTCTACAATGCTATATCAGTGAATTGTGTATTTACTCAATTCAGTAATTCTCTCACAAGGTACTTATTATTTGCTTTGGTGAAAGTAAATAGATGACTGTTAATAAATGAAGAAGCCTGTCATGGTTGAGACAATGCTGTCAAGAAGGGTTGTCCTAATATCATTCTCCTTGACAAACTTATTTGTTTGAATGATTTATATTTGTGTGTGTTGGGCCTACCCACAAAGTAATAATTGCTTCTATTGTTTTCTTTCAGAGTGAAGCAATATCTGAAAAATATTGTCAAATTAAGCCAAAAAATAATAGTAAGTGCATCAAACTGTTGTAGTTCTGTATAATTTAAGACTAGATTTGCATTACTTACAAATTTTCCTTCCCTTTTTCTTCTGAACCTTTCCTCTCCATGGGCTTGTCTAAACGTGTTTTAAATGTTGTAATTATATCCACCTCCTGTGGCAGTTCATTCAATATGCACACCACTCTGTGTGACCAAGTTGCCCTTTAAATCTTTCCCTTCACACCTTAAGCCTATGTCTCTAGTTTTAGACTCCCTTAACCTGGGAGAAAGATATCGGCTGTTCACCTTATCCATACCGTTCATGATTTTAAGAACCTCTATAATGTTTAATACAAAAAAAATTTTATTGCAGTTTACAGAAACATAAAGAGGTTTTACAATAATGATCTAAGACAAAGAAGGCATTAGGGCATGCAAGGATTTGAGCAGGCCATTCAGTTCCTCAAACCTATTAGATTACTCACAGTGTGGAAACAGGCCCTTCAGCCCAACAAGTCCACACCGACCCGCTGAAGCACAACCCACCCAGACCCATTCCCCTACATTTACCCCGTCACATAATACTACGGGCAATTTAGCATGGCCAATTCACCAAACCTGCACATTTTTGGACTGTGGGAGGAAACCCGCGCAGACACAGGGAGAATGTGCAAACTCCACACAGTCAGTCACCTGAGGCGAGAAATTGAACCCCGGTCTCTGGCTGATGTGTGACCTTGCAATATATCTTTGGTTCCTCCATATTCCTTTATACCTTTGCTTAACAAAATTCTGTGGATCTTGTATTTGAAATCTGCAGTTGATTCTGAATCAATTTCCTCTTGCAGAAGAAGATTCCAGACTTCTGCTACCCTGTTTTATCCAGAAATGTTTCCTAATTTCAGTCCTGAAGGTTTATCTTGAATATTTAAGCTATGTCCCTTAGTCGTAGACTTCCCAACTAGCAGAAATAGTTTATCCTATCTATTCCTATGAGCACTTTGAAAACTTAATCAAATGACAGTTTAACATTCTAAAATCCAGGGAATCCAATCCCAGTTTGTGTAATCTCGTCATGTAACCTTCAGAAGTAAAGTTTCATTATCGTGAAATGTTGAATGCTCGCCCTCTAAATATATTCTTCTTAAGATGCAGTGATAAAGGGATGGCAATATTGGTAGATGACTTTAATCAACAAAAAAAACCTTGGGAAATCAGTTTGCTAGTAATAGCTTGGATGAGGAGTTTACAGAATAAAAGCAAAATACTGTGGTTGCTGGAAATCTGAAACACGAGCACAACACACACACGCTAACACAATGCTGGAGAGTTTCAGCAGGTCTAGCAGCATTTGTGGAGACACAAAACATTCATGTTTCAAGCCCAGTATGACACCACCTCACAATCTTGTATGAAGTGTTCAAAGAATGCTTTCATTAGTTTCTCTGAGTAACTTGTTCTGTAAATGACTAGCATAGCAGACTAGGGTTAGATCAATAGAGATGCAGGGGAAAAAGACTAAGGAGATATTTCAGAATACATCTTCTAATTTAAAGAAAAATTTTCCAAATTTCACTGGATTTGGAAAAGGTTGTGTCAGACTCAAAAGGAGCAAGCATAGCCCCTCTGTTTTAAAAGAGGAAAAGGCAGTAATCTGGAAACTAAAGGCCAGTTAATTTGATGTCTTCTGTGAGAAAAGTGTAAGAATTTTTAAAAAGGTTACAGGTTAGCGAGTTTTGAGAAGATTTGTAGTTCAGGTTGATGTTCTGGATGTAAGTTTGCCCGCTCTGCTGGAAGGTTCATTTTCAGATGTTTTGTCACCCTACTAGGTAACATCATCAGTGAACCTCCAGTGAAGTACTGGTGTTAGTGACACTTTCTATTAAAGTGTTTAGGTTTCCTTGATTTGGTGACATTATTTCCTGTGGTGGTGTCATTTCCTGTTCTTTTTTGCACAGCATAGTAAATGGGGTCCAAATCAGTGTGTTTGTCGATGGAGTTCCGATTGGAATGCCATGCTTCCAGGAATTTTCATGCGTGTCTCTATTTAGTTGTCCTAGGATGGATGTGTTGTCCCATCGAAGTGGTGTCCTCCTTCATCTTTATGCAAGGATACTAGTGATAGTGAGTCGTGTCTTTTTGTGGCTAGTTGATGTTTACGTATCCTGGTGTTTAGTTTTCTGCCTGTTTGTCCAATGTAGTGTTTGTTACAGTTCTTGCACGGTATTTCATAAATGACATTAGTTTTGCTTGTTGTCTATATAGGGTCTTTCAAGGTCATTAGCTGCTGTTTCAGTGTGTTGGTGGGTTTGTGGGCTACCATGATGCCAAAAGGTCTAAGTAGTCTGACAGCCATTTCCAAGATGTCTTTGATGTAGGGGAGAGTGGCTAGGGTTTCTGGGCGCGTTTTGTCTGCTTGTTTGGGTTTGTTGCTGAGAAATCGGTGGATTATGTTCATTGGGTACCCGTTCTTTTTGAATACACTGTATAGGCGATTTTCCTCTGCTCTTTGTAACAAACTTACATCCAGAAGGTTACAGGTGCACACAGAGTCAAAAAGGCTTTACAGCAAGGAAAAAGTCCCTTCAGCCCATCATGACTACTCCTGTCATCAAGCATCTGTCAATTCTAATCCTACTTTCCAGTACTTGGCCTATAGTCTTGTATGCTACCATCGCTCAAATACTAAAATGTGTTGAATGTTCCTGCATCTAGCACCTTTGAAGCAGATACCTATCACACTCGTGGTGAAAAATATGTTCCTCAAATCCCCTCTAAACCTCCTGATCCTTACCATAAACTGTACCCTGCTTACTGATTCTTCCACAAAAGGGAAGGGTTTCTCTCTATCTCCCTATTACTGCCTCTGATAATTTTGACACCTCAGTAGAGATTAGATTAGATTAGATTACTTACAGTGTGGAAACAGGCCCTTCGGCCCAACAAGCCCACACCGATCCGTCAAAGCGCAACTCAACCATACCTCTACATTTACCCCTTCACCTAACACTACGGGCAATTTAGCACAGCCAATTCACCTGACCTGCACATCTTTGGACTGTGGGATGAAACCAGAGCACCCGGAGGAAACCCACGCAGATACGGGGAGAATGTGCAAACTCCACACAGGCAGTCGCCTGAGGCGGGAATTGAACCTGGGTCTCTGGCGCTGTGAGGTAGCAGTGCTAACCACTGTTCCACCATGCCGCCCACAGTAGGTCTCCCCTCAGCCTTCTCTGCTCTAAGGAAATCAACCCCAGTCTATGTAGCTTCTCTTCAAAGATGAATTACTCCAGGCAACATCCTAATGAATCTCCACTGAAGAACTTTGACAAACTGAAGGTAATCAGAAAGAGTCAGCATGGTTTTGTCAAAAGAAATTGGCCAGTGATATCTGTGCTGATTCTGATGCTAATCAAAACTAATCCCATCTGCCTGTACATGATCCGTGTCCCTCAATTCTCTGCCTCTTTGTGTATCTGTTTAAATGCCTCTTATATTTTACTATCATTGATGAAGCAGCTGAAGGTGGTAGGCCAAGGACACTATCCTGACCAACACTTGCAGAAAGATATCCTGATTGCTATATTTCTGTTTCCTAAGTGTTGTGTTTTAATTTTCTGAAAATCTCTTAAAACCTTTTAAAAAGTGCAGAAACATTTAAGTACCGTCTTCATTAAAGATTTGAAATGAAGTGTATTTTGCAGCCGAAAGATCTTTTAAGCCATAAAGTAGAGGCGCCGGTGTTGGACTGGGGTGGACAAAGTTAAAAATCACACACCAGGTTATGGTCCAACCGGAGGTGTTGTGTGATTCTTAACTTTATTCAAGCTATAGCGAGCGACCTGCATAATTGCCTAAGTGAGGGTTTTAAAAAATTGCTTCCTGCTGAAGAATATTTTGTATCTGGATAACCTTTGAGGAGAGGCTGCGATGTCTCACTGTAGAAGAGCTGTGTGTCTCATACACTTCACAGTTTAGACTTGCACATGACAAAAGTCATAGGTAACATCATGGAGTTTTGTCAGTCTGGGAAACAGTAGTCTGTTTTGTGACAACACAATCAGAGTCACAATGTTAAAAGTTAAAATGCATTTTTGACATTTTCAACATTTAATCTGTTTGATTCTTTGTTCTCTCCTTTCTTTCAGTGGAAGCTGCTCACATTTGGTGTTCTGTCATTCCAGTAAATAATCAGGTGCATTGGCATACAATAGCCATAAACTTACTATGGCCATATTTATTTGCTCAGGCAGAGAAGGTTGATCGCTGTCTTCAGTGGGCCTTTGCAGCGAAATTCATAGATGCAGAGTAAGTCTTTGTGCTTTTTGCAGGACACTTTTTTTAGATTTTGCAATTCTACAATGATCTAGATAACATTGTGGTTCATAATATGAATTCTGATCTTGCTTCTAAGTGAACCCTAAGAAAATGTCTTTGTGGTTTGCTGAAGAGAATGGCAAGCTGGGAATTGAGAATGGAACACCGCGCTATTTAAAGTGGGAAAGAAAGGAGGAGTAAAAGAACTCTGAATTTAAATAACACCGGTTATATCCTCAAGCCATTCCAAAGTTAAATTGATTTATTTATTGCTGTGTTGTCATTCATTAAGGTAGATCAATGTGGTTGCCAAGTTGTGCTCCTCGAAGTCCCCCAAAGAGCTGTGACATTTTTGTGGCGTTCGTTGAGGGGGTGAATGTCATACACAGTACTGGGAGAACTACCCTCATCATCTTTGAACAGTGTGAATAGAATGTTTTGTATTCATCAGGGACTACATCATAGGTTAACAAGGCTGATACCTAGACTGCAGTGGTTAAGGAGAGGTTATGCAGCTTAGACCTGTTTCCTCCAGAATTTAGAAGATTTGGGGATGATCTGATTGAAGTGGGTTTCCTCCAGGTGCTCCAGTTTCCTCCCACAGTCCAAAGATGTGTAGGTTAGGTGAATTGGTCATGCTAATTTTCCTGTAGTGTTAGGTGCATTAGTCAGGCGTAAATGTAGGGGAATGGGTCTTGGTGAATTGCTCTTCAGAGGGTCAGTGGGACTTATTGAGCAGAAGAGCTTGTTCCCACACTCTAGGGAATCTAATCTAATCTAAAACGTCTTCAAGATGTTAGCAGGGAATGACAGGACAGATGGGGATTCTAGACTAGGGAATATAGTCCAAATTTAAGATCAGGTCCTTCAGAAGAGATGACAGGAAGCACTTATACATTCAAAGGGTGGTCGAGATTTGGAACTCATTTACGTAAATGGCAGTTGATATAAGATCAATTGTTATCTTTAAATCTGAGACAGATAAATTTTTGTTGCACAAAGGTATTAAGAGATATGTGCCAAAGGCAAGAATATGGAGTTAGATTACAGATCAGCCATGATCACAATGGATGACAGAGCAGGCTTGATAAATTGAATAGATTACTCCTGTTGTATTGTTCCTATGTATTAATGTGCCTATTAACCATGCAGCACTGACTCTGTTTACCTTGATTAGACTTTTATCCTAGACGTTAAATAACTTATCACTTGAATTATTATCTAGAATTTTGGTTCACATCATTCTGGATAACTGGAATGGAAACCTTTGGAGGTTGTAAGTTTGCTTGCTTTGTTGATAGATTTGTTCTGCTAAGAGTCCTGATATTGGTGATCCCATAGGTGAAGTGGGTGGTGAGGCACAGGTCTACTAGTGTTTCTTTGGCCACGGTGATGTTTATTGATGTGAATAGGGCCGTCTGCCTCACGACTAAACATCACGCTAGCCAAAGAAGCACTGGCCTTACTGTTAGACGACCCAAGGACACAAACACCTGACAGCACCAACTCCATCAGCAAGGACAGCATCCTTAAACTAGGGCACCTGTGCCACACAACCCACTTCACCTTCAACAACAAGATCTACAAACAAATCAATGGGATGCCTATGGGATCACCAATATTAGGACTCTAAGCAGAAGCAATTATGGAGAGTTTAGAATGAACAGCCCTTGTCATAAGGAAGTGCACATTGCAGATGCTGGAGATCAGAGTCAAAGAGTGTGGTGCTGGAAAAGCACTGCTAGTCAGGCAGCAACCGAGGAACAGGAGAATCGACATTTCGAGCATAAGCTCTTCATCAGGAATTTTCCTGCTCCTTGGATGCTGCCTATTTGGCTGTGCTTTTCTAGAACCACACACTTCGACTCTGATCTCCAGCATCTGCAGTGCTCACTCTCTCCCAGCTGATTGTAACCTTACTGCAAAGTTCTCCTCCAGCCCTTCCCGCGATCCAGCCCAAGCTTCGGGTCCACTATGTGGATGACACCTTTGTTCATGAAACGCGACAAATTCAAATAAACCCACAACACGTAAAGAACATCCTTACTGGTATAAAGTTCACCAAAGAAGAAGAGAACAACAATAGGCTCCCCTTCCTAGACGTCACAGCAGAACGAAAAGCCAATGGAGAGCTGCAGACCCGAGTCTACAGGAAAGCCACACACACTGACCAGATACTCAACTACAGGAACAATCATCCCATGGAGCTGCATCAGAACATTATTTAAACAAGCAACAACACACTGCAGCACCTAAGAAGTACAAGAAGCTGAGGAAAAACACCTCTACAATGTATTCAGGAACGACAGGTACCAGATAAGTGCAGTCTGCTGATTACTACACAACAGATGTAAAGAAGAAGACGTAACACGTCCTGAGCCTCGAGCTACCCTGCCATACGTTAAAAACATCTGAGATGACAACCAGACTAGTCCGGCCCCTAGGCATCATGGTAGCCCATAAACCTACCACCATACTGAAACAGCTCCTGATGAATTTAAAGGACCCCGTACCAACAACCAGCAGAACGAATGTCATTTACAAAATCTCCTGCAAGGACTGCATCAAACATTACGTTGGACAGACGGGCAGGAAACTAGCCACCAGGATATATGAGCATCAGCTAGCCACCAAAAGAACGACCATCTGTCACTTGTATCTGTATACACAGACGAAGAGGGACACCAGTCCATCCTGGGACAGGCTAAACAGAGACACACACACAATTCCTAGAGGCCTGGCATTCAGACCAGAACTTCATTAACAAACATATCTATTTAGACCCCATTTAACAACTTCTCAGAAAAAGAACTGGAAGTGATATCACCCACTACAACAGACCAAGACACATAAATAGAAAGTGGGACGGAACACCAGTACTTCAACTGAGGCTCACTGATGATGTTACCTAGCATGGTGACGAAACGTCTGAGAAAAAGTCTACCAGCTCAGCAAGCAAACTTATAACCTGAACATCAACCTGAGCTATAAACCTTCTCCAAAATTGTGCAGGTCTATATATTTAACTGTGATCTAAGTGACATGAAATTGCCCGATTACTTTCAGGTGTTGACCCAAATTTAGTACTAATTGCTTTCATCACCCTAGACTGGTGACATTGCAGCTAAGAATAAAAAAAATGCTTATGGTTCTTGAAAAGTCAGATATGACACATGTTGGCAAAGTCTTAAACTTTACGGAAGGACATTGGGTTGAAGGAATTCTGAAACATTTTTGACTTTTTACTTTAATGTGATTGGCAAATATTCAGACAACATCTGCAAATTAAAAATAATAGGTTAAAATGCAGAAGCTTCAATCTTTGGTTTGCATTTTTTTCCAGGAATTATGATGTCTTTGAAATGAATATTGTAAAGCTCCAAAATATTGAGCTTCTGGAAGCAGTGGTTGAGGCAATACAGAAACATCATGTAAGTACATTTTTATAACATGAGAATTTTTGATTGTAAGATATTTTGTCCCTACGTTAAAGACAAGGCAGTAATTAGAAATGGAATTGTTGACGATTCTGGTATTTTTGAACCTGGAACGTTGGTTTCTGGGGAGTCAGTGGGAAAGAGTTTACCAAGGAACAAAATGAAGCCAGGTGGAAAAGATGATGTCAGAAATTTGCAAAATTATCATGATCCTTGCAGTTAAGAATTTTAATGTAATGTTACGGCTATTTTTCTTTGGTGTGTTACTTGAGTTCAATTTGAAAGAAATCAGCAATTTTAACAGTGATTGCAATAAGAGTGAGCCTTCATAAGACCATAAGACATAGGAGTGGAAGTAAGGCCATTCGGCCCATCGAGTCCACTCCGCCATTCAATCATGGCTGATGGGCATTTCAATTCCACTTACCCGCATTCTCCCCATAGCCCTTATTTCCTTGTGACATCAAGAATTTATCAATCTCTGCCTTGAAGACACTTAGCGTCCCGGCCTCCATTGCACTCCATGGCAATGAATTCCACAGCTGAAGAAATGTCTCCGCATTTCTGTTCTGAATTTACCCCCTCTAATTCTAAGACTGTGTTCACTGGTCCTAGTCTCCTCACCCAACGGAAGCAATTTCCTAGCGTCCATCCTTTCCAAGCCATGTATTATCTTGTAAGTTTCTATTGATCCCCTTGATCTTCTAAACTCCAATGAATACAATCCCAGGATCCTCAGCCATTCCTCATATGTTAGACCTACCATTCCAGGGATCATCCATGTGAATCTCCGCTGGACACGCTCCAGTGCCAGTATGTCCTTCCTGAGGTGTGGGGACCAAAACTGGACACAGTACTCCAAATGGGGCCTAACCAGAGCTTTATAAAGTCTCAGTAGCACAACGGTGCTTTTATATTCCAACTCTCTTGAGATAAATGATAATATTGCATTCGCTTTCTTAATCACTGACTCAACCTGCATGTTTACCTTTAGAGAATCCTCAACTAGCACTCCCAGATCCCTTTGTACTTTGGCTTTATGAATTTTCTCACCATTTAGAAAGTAGTCCATGCTTGTATTCTTTTTTCCGAAGTGCAAGACCTCTCATTTGCTCACATTGAATTCCATCAGCCATTTCCTGGACCACTCTCCCAAACTGTCTAGATCCTTCTGCAGCCTCCCCACTTCCTCAGTACTACCTGTCTGTCCACCTAACTTTGTATCATCGGCAAGCTTCACTAGAATGCCCCCAGTTCCTTCATCTAGATCACTAATATATAACGTGAACAGCTGCGGCCCCAACACTGAACCCTGCGGGACACCGCTTGTCACCGGCTGCCATTCCGAAAAAGAATCTTTTATCCCAACTCTCTGCCTTCTGTCAGACAGCCAATCCTCAATCCATACCAGTAGCTCACCTCGAACACCATGGGCCCTCACATTACTCAGCAGCCTCCCATGTGGCACCTTATCAAAGGCCTTTTGGAAGTCTAGATAGACCACATCCACTGGGTTTCCCTGGTCTAACCTACTTGTCACCTCTTCAAAGAATTCCAACAGGTTTGTCAGCCACGACCTCCCCTTACTAAATCCATGTTGACTTGTTCTAATCCGACCCTGCTCTTGCAAGAATTTAGAAACCTCATTCTTAATGATGGATTCAAGAATCCCTGAAGAAGGCTTACGCCCGAAACGTCGATTCTCCTGCTCCTTGGATGCTGCCTGACCTGCGCTTTTCCAGCAACACATTTTCGATTCTAGAATTTTACCAACAACCGAGGTTAGGCTAATTGGCCTATAATTTTCCATTTTTTGTCTTGATCCTTTCTTGAACAAGGGGGTTACAACTGCGATCTTCCAATCATCCAGGACTTTCCCTGACTCCAGTGACTTTTGAAAGATCTCAGCCACCTCCCTCAGAACTCTAGGATGTAGCCCATCGGGGCCAGGAGGTTTATCAGTTTTGACCTTTTATCTTTTCTAACACTTTCTCTTTTGTAATGGCAACCATACTCCACTTAGCCCCCTTTAATTGTTGGGATATTACTCATGTCTTCCACTGTGAAGACTGATGCAAAGTACTTATTAAGTTCTCCAGCTATTTCCTTATCTCCCATCACTAGGCTTCCAGCATCAGTTTGAAGTGGCCCAATGTCTACTTTTGCCTGTCGTTTGTTCCTTATGTATTGAAAGAAACTTTTGCTATCATTTCTAATATTACTTGCTAGTCTACCTTCATATTTGATCCTCTCCTTCTTTATTTCTCTCTTTGTTAGCCACTGTTTGTTTTTGTAGCCTTCCCAATCTTCTGATTTCCCAGTGCTCTTGGCCACTTTATAGGATCTCTCTTTTTCTTTAATACATTTCCTGACTTCCTTTGTCAGCCATGGCTGTCTAATCCCTCCCCGGATAATCTGTCTTTTCTTGGGGATGAACCTCTGTACAGTGTCCTCAATTATACCCACGAACTCCTGCCATTTTTGTTCTACTGTCTTCCCCACTAGGCTCTGCTTCCAGTCTATTTTCGTCAGTTCCTCTCTCATGCCCTCATAATTACCTTTATTTAACTGTAACACCATTACATCAGATTTTGCCTTCTCTCTTTCAAACTGCAGACTGAACTCTACCGTATTATGATCGCTGCTTCCTAAGTGTTCCCTTACTTTAAGATTTTTTATAAAGTCTGGTTCATTACATAGCACTAGGTCCAGAATAGCCTGCTCCCTTATGGGCTCCATGCCAAGCTGTTCCAAAAAGCCATCCTGTAATTATTCCATGAATTCCCTTTCTTTGGATCCACTGGCATGGTGGCTGTAAAAGAGAACCTACAGGTTTAGGTATGCCCTTGTTGCCTGATTTTGTCTTTGTCTTTGACTCCAGTTCCCCAGCATTTACACTCGATTGTGCTCTGAAGTACTATTGCTGGCCTTGGCTGGAATGTCAACATAGTCATAGGGGTCTACAACAGCCCCTTCAGCCCACTGAATCTGCTCAGGTCAAAAACAAGAACCTCGTTATTCTAATACCATTTTCCAGCCATAGCTTTGTCTGCTTTGGTATCACATGTGTTCTGGTCCCCTTGCTTTGGAAAGATATTATTAAATTGGGGAGGGTGTAGATAAGATTTACGAGGATGTAACTGGGACTGGAGGGTTTGAGTTATAAAGAGAGGCTGGATAAGATGGGACTTCTTTCAGTGGAGCGTAGGAGGTTGAGGAGTTACTTATAGAGGTTTATAAAATCATAAAGGGCATAGATAAAGTGAATAGCAAAATCTTTTCCATAGGAGTGGGGAGTTCAAAACAAGAGGACTTGATTTTAAGGCGAGAGATGAAAGATTTAAAAGGGACCTGAGGGGGAGCTTTTTCACATGTGGTGACTTATATGTGGAATGAAATTCCAGAGGAAATGGTAGATGAAGGTAGTTAGAAGATTCAGTAGATGTTTAGATAATTACACGAATAGGAAAGGTTTAGAAGGATATAGGCCAAAGCAGGAAATGGAACAAATTTAGTTTGGGAAACTTAGTCGCGTGGATGAATTGGGCCAAAAGGTCTATTTCCATGCTATATGAC
Source organism: Chiloscyllium punctatum (assembly GCF_047496795.1). Classification (NCBI taxonomy): domain Eukaryota; kingdom Metazoa; phylum Chordata; class Chondrichthyes; order Orectolobiformes; family Hemiscylliidae; genus Chiloscyllium; species Chiloscyllium punctatum. Next base: position 83,656,176 of record NC_092753.1, on the reverse strand, counting down.
TCTATTGAAATATTTCTGAAATGTTATAAGGGTTTCTGCCCCTCCCACCCTTTCAAGTAGTGAGTTCCAGATTCATACTGTTTCCTGAGTGAAAACATCTTTCCTCCCTTCCTCTCGAAACCTCCTCCACCTTCTCTGAAATCTATACGCCCCTCTCCCTGAATCACTGATCCCTTCAGCAAGGGAAAATGCTTCTTCCCATCCCCCCTGTCTTATACCCCATAATTGTATACATCTCAATCATGTTCTGTCTCGGTCTCCTCTGCTCTAAGAAAAATACCCCAGTCTATATAATCTCTCTTCATAACTAAAACTCTCCAACCACATGGCATCAATATTGGCTTCACCAGTTTCCAAATCTCCCCACCCTCCAACTCATCCCAGATCCAACCTTTCAACTCTGCACCGCCTTCTTGATCTGTCCTACCTGTCCGACCTTCCTTCCCACCTATCTGCTACATGCTTCCCACCGACCTGTCACTATTACTCCCCACCTGCATCCACCTATTGCCTTCCTAGCTACCTTCCTGCCAGCCCCCCCACACCCCCACTATTTATCTCTTGGCCCCTTCCCCCTCCCCATTCCTGATGAAGGTTTATGCCTGAAACATTGACTCTCCTGCTCTTCAGATGCTGCCTGACCTGCTGTGCTTTTCCAAGGCCACACTTTTCAAGTCTGATTCTCCATCATCTGCAGTCTCTAAAAACTCTCCAGCCCAGACGGCATTCTGGTACATCTCTCTGCACCCTCTCCGGTGCAATCACATCCCTCCTATAATGCACATTGCAGAACTGCATACACTACTCTAGCTGTGGCCTAAACAACATTTTATACTTTTCCAGCATCACCACCTTGTTCTTAAACTCTATGCTTGTAAGCTCTATGCCTCTGCTAATAAAGACAAGTGTCTCACATGGATTCTGAACTGCTTTATCTACTTGCCCGCTACCTTAAGAGACTGGTAGACATGCACACAAAGGTCCCTCTGATTCATGGTGCTCCTTAGGGTCCTACCATCTGTCCTATATTCCCTTGCCTTGTTTGTCCTGTCCAAGTGCATCACCTCACATTTATCAGGATTGAATTCCATTTGCCACTGATCATCCCGTCTGACCAGCCTGATTATATCCTGTTGTAATCTGTGACTATCCTCCTCAATTTGTATCATCCTACTAATTTTCGTATCATCTGTGAACTTACTGATCAACCCTCCCTCATTTAAGTCTGCACGTACCACAACAACAAGTGCCCTGACACTGATCACTGAGGAACCGGACACGGGCTTCCAGTCACAAAAACATCCCTCGACCATCACCTTCTGCCTTCTGTCATTCAACAGATTCTGCATCCAATTTGCCAACATCCCAAGGATAACATTTTTAAAAAAATCTTTGCTGCCACAATCAGACATGAAATTTCTTCTGCAGAGAGGAGATATATTGTCCCTAATTTCACCAACTGACGTCTGGTGATTTATGTTGATGAGTTTCTGTTCATTGGAAAAAGAACCTTGCCTGTGATGCTCTTCTATTGTTGGTTGATATCTCTTTGAGAAGAACGTAATGACAATGCTATAAGGACTATTCTGGAGAGCTTTACCGCTTGTCGCAACCTTTCCCAGCAACGTATACTTATGGAAGGAGGGGGAAAATTAAAATTGCATTGCAATCAAACAAGATCATGGGCTTGTCTATCATGTTTAAAAGTGATCTTAGTAATGTTTAAGTGTAATCACTTATTGTGTAGGCACTATGTCAGTTGCTTAATGGACAGCCAGATCCAACATATAGCAATACAACAAATGACCAGATAATTTTAATTTAGTATTGAAAGTATTGTAATTGTCAGCTAAGACACCATGAACGCCTTCCTTTTATTTGTTCTTTCACTGGGTATATGCATTGCAGGCAAGACTAGCTTTTATTTCTAATCCCCAATTGCCCTTGAACTGAGTGGCTTACTAGGCCTTATTGTACAGCTCTTCAAATTATACTGTCAGAGATCTTGTATGTCTTCACAGGGACACATTAAAGTCATCAGTTTAAATATGATCTAAAAGATAACTCTCATAACAATGCAGCAGTCACTTAGTAATCCATTAAAGTATCAGCCAAGATTATTTTCAGATTTCTAGTCAGACTCTGGCTTTCCACCTGTTGTTTCAATGAGTAGGTCACTGCTTTACTACAATGACCTGCAATTTATTTACGGGAAATTGTGACATTTATCTGCACTGAAACATTGCTGAAGTTTTAAAAATCCGCTGCAAGTAAATTTGAGAAACTCAATTACATTTTAAGTTTTCTTTTGCAGCGTTCTACAACATTTCTGTCCTGTTTATTAGATTTATGGAATGAAATAGATAAGGTGAGTAAAGCATGTAGATAATTGACTTCATGGAGCAACTAATAACTTGCATGTAGTTATTTGTAAAGAACTTAAATCAAGTTACTATTCTGCAGCAGGATTTAGGTCAAATAATGTAAAGAAATAGAACCTTTATTGGATGAATTTTTGACTAATATTCAGTTTTGGGGTCTAAAATGTCATTTTAATGAATGTCCAGATGTAAAATATTTGCTAAGAGAATTGAGACAGTAAGTTTCCCTGTCTTTGTGCATTTGTGTGTAATTCATAAATTGGTATCTATGAAATAGCCCCAGTGGTAATGATTCTGGAACTTTTGTAGAATAAAAGGCATCCAGCAAAGTGCCAACCAGTCCTGTGTCTGACACATTTTACTTTCCATTAGCAAAATCCTCAGCAGAATTAATAGGAAGCATGGCAAATCAATTGGTGAGGCTTCAATACTGCAATATTTGCTTCTAAGATGGTAAACTTCAGTCTTTTGAAGTGAGCTGGCTCTATGTTCAGTCAGTTCTTCTTCCTTGTTCGCAGTCCTTCGAAGTTGGAAATTCAATGCAGCAATGTTATTTGCTCTAACAGTAACATTAACTTTGCTTGAAAAACGTTATTGCTCATGTTCAGGATGGCTTATGCCACACACACAGTTGGTTTGGTTATTTGATGGAATAAAGGTTCTGGTGTGGTCTGTCATAAGACCTTGCCTGTGACTAGAGTTGAAGAATATGATGCTGGAAAAACACAGTAGGCCAGGCAGCAGGAGAATCGACGTTTTGGGTATAAGCCCTTCTTCAGGAATGAGGCTGGTGTGCCAAGCGGGCTGAGATAACCTTGTAGAGGGAGGAGAAGAGCATCTGCAGTCCTCACTTTCTCCTAGTTGATCTTAATCTACTGCGAATCCTCTTGCAAGGATGCCTACCTTGAAGAAGCTCTCCTCCTCCCTCTACAAGGTTATCTCAGCCCGCTTGGCACACCAGCCTCATTCCTGAAGAAGGGCTTTTGCCCGAAACGTTGATTCTCCTGCTCCTCGGATTCTGCCTGGCCTGCTGTGTTTTTCCAGCATCACATTTTCCAACTCTGGTCTCCAGCATCTGCAGTCCTCACTTCCTCCTTGCCTGTGACTATGCCACATATTACCTGAAAGACCCTCATGGATCACAGGTTGAGAAGCACTGCTGTCTCAAATGCCGAAGTATTATATATTAACCCAAGCTTGAATACTTGCAAATTATTGAAAAGCTTTGTAAAAGTTTTTCGGAGCCCATCTACCAATTGGAATGCTGGCTCAACCTGTACTGGCCATTTCCACGCATCCAGAAGGGATATAATCACAATCAGCAACCAGCCTTTTTGAGGATGCTTCCTGCCTCTGATGATCATTTCTCCCCCATATCCACCTCTCGCAGAAATTCTGCTGGACAGAGCAGATATCCTGTCTCCAAAAGCTATGGACAATCAAAGGTTGACCCCTGTCCAGTATCAGTGGGATGCAGGGGGCAGTGGACAACAGTCAGTATTGCTTTGTGGCCTACGCGATGTGGGCTGACACTGAAATCTGTGGAAAAGATGAGTTGAGCAGGGTCATTGAAGGCCCTAATGAAGAGCAGGAAGAGGGCCCAATGTGGACGGACCCCCATTATTAGATTCTAGGCCTACCCAGCAGGGAGGTTTTCCTGGCATGGTGTGGCACCTCCCGTTTTTCAAATACCTTTAAATTCCCACCGAAGGGCTTCCATTTGAGCTCTAAAAGGAATGTTACCCTCGAGCCTTCTTGCCCTGCAGTAAATAAAAGGGAGGCGGGAAAGCAGTAGAATTCTCACCCCATACCTTCCTGCTCAATCAGACAGCATTCACTGCTTGTATGTGGAAAGGAGTGGCAGTCGGGGTAAAGTTATTAACTTTGACACTCTCAACAGATTCTGCTGAGTATTTCCAGCATTTTCTATTGTTATGACACTAATTATTGTTTAATTTCACACCATTTGTTTGCCTGATGCTGAAGATGGGCAGAAAAAATGTAGTTTCTGCATCTCCTTTTCATTTCCTTTACACAGAATAATTATGACCTCAATAAGGTCATTGAAATGATCGAAAACACAGGAGAATTTAATACTCTGCGTGTGGAAGTGAACTCTGGAACCAAACGATCACGGATGTCAGCTATTGCAATTGTCTGCTTTCAATGTAAGTAGTCTGAGAACAGTACAACACGAAAGGAGATTACCCATGGGGATCTCAGCATGCAAATACTTAAGCTGAAAGCCAATGTATCGATTGATGTGTTGGCAATTGCTTTGTGGTATTGTGACTGAGCAAGAAATCCAACGACCCAGGTAATGTACAGGGGATCTGGGTTTGAATCCACCTGTTACAGATGGTTGTATTTGAAATAAAAGTCTAATGATGATGTTTGTCATAAAAATCTAATGTCTTGGCTTTAGTGACACCAATCTGAAGTCTGGGCAGTTGCCGTCTGAAATGGTGGTTGTATGAACATTTAGAAAGGAAAATAAGGAATAAATTAGGTGGACCACCTGGCATAAACTAAGGCACTGGAAGTGACAATGGCAAATGCAGCCTTGTCAACCGTATGAAGTTTTCCGTACTAACATATGGAGGCTAGTGCCAAAATTGGGAAAACTGTCTGACAACAAGCTGACATAGTCATACTGACAGAATCAAACCTTACAACATCCCAGACAACACCATCCTGGGTATGTCTTGTTCCACCAGTAGGAATGACCCAGAGATAGGTGCACAGTGGTATATACTAAGGTGGAAGCTGCCAAAGGCATCTTCAACATTGACTCTGGAAGTCATGAAATCTCATGGCATCAGTTCAAAAATGGAAGAGGATACCCCCTGCGTGTTATAATTTTCACAGTTTTCTGGCTTTCACAGAACAAATGGATACCAGAAAAATGTGCTTCATTACACCTAATCACTAATATGTTGCGATGTTTCAAGTCATCTGCAAAAGCTATAATACTTCCTTCATCCTGATTATGATAAAAAAAATTGGAAGATTAATTGGATTAGGTATTCCAGACCTTTGCAAGGTATGTTTTTGGCTGAAGGGGGGAAGGGGAGATGTAAAATAGCCCAGCTCACAAGCTTCCACTCACTCCAAGCTATCCCCTGTAATATCTTCTCTTTAGCTATTTCATGATAAGAAGTAAATCAAGTTGATCAGAAATAATTTATTTTTTATAAATCTGAGCTAGGTTTCCTTGTTTACCTCATGCATTTCCAATTGAAATGTTATTTTATCACTGACCAAATTTCTGATAAATTGCTTCCCAGTGCTGTTATACTAACTGATCTCGAGCTTCCTGGTTCATTCTTTCCCATTTCTTGAATTATTATATTGAGTACCATTAACAAACTTGAGTCGCTGGCTCTGCACATGCATAAAGTACAGGAGCAGAATTAGGCCATATTGCCCATTGAGTCAGCTCCACCATTTGATCATAGCTGATGTACCTCAACCCCATTCTCCTGTTCTCTCTCCATGACCCTTAACGAACTACTAATTAAGGGCCTGCTGAGCAATGTAACATGTTTTCTATCCAGACCAGATGAGCCACCAGTTTTCAATATTGCTTGAGTTTTGATTTTTTTTTTGATTCTGTACTAACTTGTTCATACCTTCCCTTATCTCTAAGTGTAACACTCAGAACATGTACATCCTTTTGCAGCAATGCAATGTCATGATGTTGTACTTCAGGCATGTCATAGAGATGTACAGCACGGAAACCGACCCTTTGGTCCAACTCATCCATGTTGACCAGATATCCCAACCCAATCTAATCCCACCTGCCAGCACCCAGCCCATATCTCTCCAAACCTTTCCTATTCATGTACCCATCCAGATGCCTTTTAAATGTTGCAATTGTACTAGCCTCCACCACTTCCTCTGGCAGCCCATTCTCCACACACACCACTCTCTGCGTGAAAAAGTTGCCCCTTAGGTTACTTTTATAACTTTTCCCTCTCACCCTAAACCTATGCCCTTTAGTTCTGGAGTCCCTCACCCCAGGGAAAAGACCTTGTCTATTTACCCTATCCATGCCCCTCATGATTTTATAAACCTCTATAAGGTCACCCCTCAGCCTCCGACACTCCAGGGAAAACAGCCCCAGCTTACTCAACCTCTCCCTGTAGCTCAAATCCTCCAATCCTGGCAGCATCCTTCCTTTGCTGATACATGAAGGTTTCTTTTGCATTCTAAATAGACCAACTCTTTCCTCAGCTAACCTTTCCACCTGATACATCTGCTCTCTGTTCTGGCATTTTTCTGTTGACTTCTCAATTTCTCCTCCCGCTCACTCTGTGCCCTCAGTGGCTTTCTGTTGGTGCTCTTGCCTTTTTGTATTGCCCTCTCACATTATTTATTCTCCAACAGCCTCTCTCCTCTCCATTCTAATTCTATTTTGGAAATGTTCGTATGTCTGTTGTGATATGCATCATTGTATGAGTTGGCAGCAAAAGATACATCCGCTTTATAACAGCTAGTGGCTACTTTTCAGTACTATTGCAAAGAGGTTTCGTTCATAAATGTACCTTCTCACCCGAGCCCACCTAATGAGGTGACGTCCTGACCACTGTTGTATGTCTGCTCCAGCTGAAATTAGGAATTTGCTGTGGGTCAAGTATTGAGGAGAATTTCTGCTCCAGTGTAAGTCTTTGAAAACAATCTGTGACTTTAGAAGTTTGAGTTCCTGCATTTGTCTCCAATTTTCTGTGCCTTTTCTCATCCTTTTTTAAAAATTTAAATTCTTGGAGGACATATATGATTAGATTAGATTCCTTATTGTGTCGAAACAGGCCGTTCGGCCCAATCCGTCCACACTGACCCATTTCCCTCTGACTAATGCATTTAGCACTATGGGCAATTTAGCATGGCCAATTCACATGATCTGCACATCTTTGGACTGTGGGAGGAAACCGGAGCAACGGAGGAAACCCACAGGGAAAATGTGCAAACTCTGCACAGACAGTCACCTCAATTGAACCTGGGACCATGGTGCTGTGAGGCAGCAGTGCTAACCACTGAGCCACTGTGCTGCTCGTTAAGCCTGCTCTCACATCTTGCCTTTATGGCTGCTTAACTGTGAGCATATCTAGCAAATATTTCATGTAGGAGGGACTGTAACTGAATGCAGACCTGCTTGTCTCAAATTGTGTTTTAATAGAGGGACAATAAGTAGTGGCAAGCTGTCCCTACTATCCAATCTGCAAAATGAACCCTCTCAACATTGACTCCAAACCAAATTTGGGATCTTAAGGTTTGCAGATGTGTTATTTGTTTGTTACTAATTGATCTGTCATAAATCAAAAGTTTATGCAAATTGTGAAGGAACTATGTTTATTTTCAACACTTTTTTTCTTGCAGATGCATATATTGTAAAGATGGTCTTAGGTGGTGAAAATATTCTTAATTTAGTGCCAAAAGGAGATCATCAGGTAAGTAGAAAGAGAGAAAAGAACTCTGTTACGGGATTGTATGCAGCTGCAAATTGAAGTAAAGAATTTACAGCTGAAATATGTTTGAATGTTTCCTTCCAATATTAATGTTACCTGACATTTTCTTGACCATTGCTGTGAAGACTGATATGCATTTTCAACAAAATTCTTTATGTTGGGATTAGGTCATTTGTTTCTTGTTGCATGGGGAATAAAAACTGTACCTATCAAACTGCTTAAAGTACTAAATATTTTTCATTGTACAATTAACGGGTTGTAGGAATAAATTTTTGTTAGCCAAAATGATTAAAGGCATATGAGCAAAATTATTAAGGGATATTTGGCAAAGGCAGAGGTATAGAACTAAATTACGTACAAACCATAATCCTGTTGAGTGGTAGAACACACTGGAGGGGGAAAATGGCCTTCTGTTGAAATAATGATTTGTGGGAGGTTACAAAGCAAAGTAAATCTCTTATGAAGAGATTTAAATAATGTATAGAGTTTTAGTCCTACAGTCACGCTAGTGTGTAGCCATTAAATGTTATAAAGTGATTTTTTTGAGACAGTTTCTTTTATCTCCTATCACATGGTACTCTTTGAAGTAGAGCAGTGGTGTTATCTTGGTGTCAGAAGCCTGTCAATAAGGTTCCACATAAGAGCTTAGCATATGGATTGGAGGTTGTGTACTGAAATGGATTGAGAACTGGTTGGCAGACAGGAACCAAAACGTCGGAATAAACAGGTCTTTTTCTAAGTGGCAGGCAATGACTAGTGTGATATTATCGGGATCAGTGCATGGAGCCCGGCTATTTACAAGATTTGTTCATTATTTAGATGAAGAAACTATATATAATATCTCTAAGATCACAAATGGGACAAAGCTAGTTGTGAAGGTATGCTGTTAGGAGAACGTATAGATGATTCTGTGCACTTTGGACAATAAGTAAGCAAGCAAATACACAGCAGATGCCGTATTATGTGAATAAATGTGAGGATATCCATTTTGGCTGAAAAAACAGGAGGCTAAGTTATTTTCTGAATAGAGTACAATTTTGAAAAGGTGAGCTGCTACAAGACCTCAGTCTCGTTGTACACCAGTATCTGAAAGTAAGCATGCAGTGCAGCAGGTAATGAAGAAGGCAAGTGGTTTATTGGCCTTCATCGCAGTAAAGAAGCAGTCTTGCTGCAACTGAACAGGCAATTAGTAAGATCACACCTGGAGTATTGTGTGCAATTATGGTCTCCTTATCTGAGGGAGGATGTTCTGGCTATTGAGGGAATTGCAAAGAAGATTTTCTAAACTGATGCCTGGCATGGCAGGGAGAGACTGGATTGGTTACAACTATATTTGCAGGAGTCTAGAAGAAGGAAGGGGGACCTCGTAGAAACTTGTACAGTTCTAACCGGTTTATGCAGAATAGATGCAGGAAAGATATCTAAATGATCAGGAAGTCAGAACCAGGGGTCACAGTCAAAAGGACAAGTCCAAAGGATAAAAGGTAAGCCTTTTTGGATAGAGGTAAGGAGAAATTTCTTCATCCAAACGGTGGTGAGCATGTGGAATTCTCTGCCACCGGAGGCCAAAATATTGAAAAATTTCAAAAAAGATCCAGATATATTTCTTGAGGCTAAGGGGATAGAGGATGTGGGGAGAAAGCGGAAACAGGGCTACTGGGGTGGATGATCAGCCATAATCAAATAGAATACAGGAGCAGGTCCGAAGGGCTGAATAGTCTAATCCTGCTATGTTTCTATCTCCAGCCCAAAATTTACCCTTTCAACAGTATCTTAAATACAAATTACTTCGTCATTATCACATTGATGTCATGTGAGTTTTCTATGTGCGAACTGGGTGTCACAATTCCTATATTATTGCCGTGACTTCTCTTCCAAAGATTTTAATTGGTTGCAAAGTGCTTGGGAAGTTTGAAGATACAGTAAAGACTAACTTTTTTTATTCTTATTTGGGAGAGGTGTACATAGACTTTGGAGTTATGCTCAAGGGGATTAATAAGTGAGCAAAGCTCAAAGTTACAAATCCCTTTCCTGCAACTTGTGTTGACAATTTTTTGGAAATGCATCCTATTTTATATGTAATCCTATGTAAAATATATTGGGGTAAGTGTAAAATACCTTTCATAAGGAAAAGAAAAAACAAAATACACTGAGTATTTGATGGATTATTATCCATTTCTAATATTTATCAAACTTATTTTCCTGGAGAAATGGGGCAGGAACTTATTTAAAAATTTGACTGAGACGCAATTCTAGATCTCCCATATTTGTAACATTTATAGCTGCTGATAATACATTAAATATTGCATTTCTTTTGCAATCTTCAGATAAATCAGAGGCACTAGATCAGTGGTTATGTATGTAAGGGATATGCTTGTGATATTGTAGGAATTTATATATTTGTCCTAAAGACGGTACATGAGACTGTAACAGATTTTAGAATTTAATTTTTTTTTTATCATTTCAGAAAAGTGAAGAATATAAAAAAAAAGGCAATGAAGAATTTAAAAATGAAAACTATGAAGCTGCAGTAAGCTGGTACTCCAAGGCAATTGATTTAAGGTATTTGAATGAAGATGGAACATTGTATATTCAATTGTACAGACTGATATTTGTATTAGATGCTTTTTGTAGACAGTCTTGTTTTGTGTTCTAAATGATTGAATAAAAGCCTTTTTTAAATTAGTGATGGGGAAGATCTTAAACCTTACAATTTTGAAAATGTAAAGGTTTGACTATTCAATTATGAGAACATGAGCCTAAGTTCATCTAAATTCTGTCACTGTTTTAATTTGTTCCATTGACTGATACAAGGGATTAATTACTATTTGATTTTTTTTTAAAAATTGATAAACCTAATCATTGTGCAACATCTAAGATTCTAAATTAGTCCACCCCTATGTGCAGCAAGACTGAGAAACATTCTAGCCTTGGACTAATAACTGGCAAGTATTACTCATGCCATGGAGATGCTAGGCAATAGCTATCTCCAACAAGAGACAATCTAATGGCACTATCATTGTTAAATCCCCCACTACCAACAGTCTGATGTTTTCTATTGACCAGAAACTGAACTGAACTAGTTTTTTTAATACTGAGACCACAAGAACAGGTCAGAGGGTAGGAATTCTACAGAAAGTGACTTGCTTCCTATCTCCTTATTCACCCTCTAAAAGAGTGTGATGTAATGTTTTCCTCTTCACTCCAGAATCTCTATATCATGCAAGACAACTGGATGGATATATGAATAGGAAGGGTTTAGTGAGATATGCACCAAGTGCTGGCAGATGGGACTAGCTTAGGTTAGGATATCTGTTTGGCATGGACGAGTTGGACTGAAGGGTCTGTTTCCATGCTGTACATCACTGTGACTGTAACAAGAGAAATTGGTCACCTACCACATACAATATTTATTGCCTTCATTACTGATCATGGTAGCTGCAGGGTGTGCCACCTACAAGGTGTACTGCAGTAACTCAACAATGCTCCTCCATCAATACCTTCCAAATGTGTGACCTGAACCTTTTCGGAGGACATGGGCAGAAGATGCACAGGATCCCCCCACCTGCATGATTTCCCTCCAGCTGCATATCATCCTGACTTGGAAATAGATTGTCATGCCATCAATATTCTGGAACTCCCTCCCTAACAGTACTTTAACTTTACTTTTAATACACCTCAAGGACTGCAGTGGTTTAAGAAGGCATCTCACTACTGTCTTTTCCAGACTAATTGGGAATGGGTAACATACACCCATTAGTGATGCTATTATCCCATGAATGACTCAAAAACTGCTTTCATCAGAGGGTCACATAATTTCTGTCTCACAGGAGTTAAGTGCTTCCAGTTCATCAAAATTCGCAGTCAAGGGTGTGTTGCTGGAAAAGCACAGCAGGTCAGGCAGCATCCGAGGAGCAGGAGAATCAACGTTTTGAGCGAGAGCCCTTTATCAGGAATGAGGCTGGGAGCCTCGGGGGTGGAGAGATGAATGGGAGAGGGCGGGGCTCGGGAGAATTTAGCTAAGAGTGTGTGGATGGATGGAAGTGGGGGTAAAAGTGATAGGTCGGAGAGGATAGGTGGGAAGAAAGATTGATAGGTGAGACAGGTCATGACATTGCTGAGCTGGAAGATTGGAACTGGGGTAAGTTGGGGGGGAGGGGGGAGGGAAATTAGGAAACAGGTGAAGTACACATTGATGCCTAGGGTTGAAGGGTCCTGAGGCGGAAGATAAGGCATTCTTCCTCCAGGTGTCAGGTGGTGAGGTAATGGTGATGGAGGAGGCCCAAGACCTGCATGTCCTCGACAGAGTGGGAGCGGGAGTTGAAATGTTTGACTACAGGACGGTGGAGTTGATTGGTGCGGGTGTCCTGGCACCTTCCCCTACCACCGCAAAAATTGCAAAACCTGTGCCCACACCTCCCCCCACCTCATTTCCATCCAAGGCCTCAATGGAGCCTTCCACATCCATCAAAGTTTCACCTGAACTTCCACACATGTCATTTATTGTATCTGTTGCTCCCGATGCGGTCTCCTCTACAGTGGGGGGACTGGACGCTTTCTTGCAGAGCGCTTTAGAGAACCTCTCCAGACACCCGCACCAATCAACTCCACCACCCCATGGCCAAATATTTCAACTCCCGCTCCCAGTCGGCCGAGAACGTGCAGGTCCTGGGCCGTCTCCATCGCCACTCCCTCACCATGCCTTATCTTCCACCTCGGGACCCTTCAACCCCAAAGCATCAATGTGGACTTCACCAGTTTTCTTACTTCCCCTCCCCCAACCTTACCCCAGTTCCAACCTTCCTCATGACCTGTCCCACCTGTCAATCTTCCTTCCCACCTATCCGCTCCACCCTCCTCTCCGATCTATCACCTTTACCCCTTCCTCCATCCACCTAGTGCGCTCTCAGCTACCTTCTCCCCAGCCCCACCCCCCTCCCATTTATCTCTCCACCCCGGAGGCCCCCAGCCTCAATCCTGATGAAGGGCTGTGGCCTGTGACTTTGATTCTCCTGCCCCTCGAATGCTGCCTGACCTTCTGTGCTTTTCCAGCAACACACTCTTCACTCTGATCTCCAGCATCTGCAGACCTCATTTTCTCCAATCAAAATTTGCAGCCACTATTAAGTTTATGGATTATTGATTACATTAATTTTCAATCTCTTTCAGGCCTGATAATCAAATTCTGTATGGAAATCGAGCGCTCTGCTTCTCACGAATTGAAAATTACGGGTAAGTTTTCAAAATAATTATGTAATTACAACTAGTTAGGTATTCTGGTGCTCATTGATGTATGCGTTGTTGACGCACGACTGTTCAGAAAAGATATTTAACTCTTGTTATTTCTTATTGTTGGGTTCAGGAAAGTGTCCCCAGTATATTTGCATGAATATTTAGATTATTAGTCCAGTGACATTACCATTATGCCATCCTCTCCCCAGTAGGGGATGTTATTCTGCTTTATCCTAAAGAAAGATGTGCATTTATGTAACGTTTTGCACAGCTGCAGGAAGACTCAAAATGATTTACAACCAGTAAAATACCTTTGAAACATCGTCAAAGGCATACTACATGAAAGCAGACCCTTTAGTTCAACTCGTCATGGTGATCAGGTTACTGAAATCCAACTAGTCCCATTTGCTGCACTTGGTCCAAATCCCCCTCAACCTTTCTGATCCATGCAGCCATGCAAATATTTTTTACATGGTGTAATTGTATTCCCCCCTACCTCTTCCTCTGGCAGCTCATTTCATACATGCACCACCCTCTATATTAAAAAGTTGCCCCTCACGTCCCATTTAAATCTTTCCCCTCTCACCTTAAACCTAAGCCCTCTAGTTTTGGACTCCTCTACCCTGAGTAAAAGACCTTGGCTATTAATCTATGTCCCTCATGATTTTATAAACTTTGGTAAGGTCACCCCTCAGCCTCCTATGCTCTGGTGAAGAAAGGCCCAGCTTATCTAGCCTATCCTTATAACTCCTGTCTCAGTAACGTCCTTGTAAATCTTTTTTGCACCCTTTCCAGTTCAATAATATCCTTCCTGCTGCAGGGAGACCAGAATTGTATGCAGTACTTTAAGTGTGCCCTCGCCAATGTCTTGTGCAGCCATAACATGACATCCCAACTCCTGTACTCAGTGCTCCAACTGATGAAGCCAAATGTGCCAACACCTCCTTCACCACCCTGTCTATCTGTGATGCCACTTTCAAGAAACTATTTACCTGCCCCTGGATCTCTTATTCGATAATAGTCCCCAGGGCCCTACCATTAACTGTGCAAGTCCTGTCCTGGTTTGTCTTAACAAAATGCAATGTCCGTTCCTCAGCCCACTAGCCTAGTTGATGAAGCTCCTGTTGTACTCTTAGATAACCTTCTTCACTGTCCACTACATCACCAATTTTGGTGTCATCTGCAAATGTCTCCATGCCTCCTATATTCTCATCCAGATTGTTTATATGAATGAGAACTGCAGTGGACCCAGTACTAATCCTTGCAGCACAGCCCTCTTGACTGAGCAACAATCTTTTACCACCACCCTCTGTCTTCTACCTTCAAGCCAATTTTGTATCCAATTGGGTAACTCTCCCTGAATCCCATGTGATCTAAACTTACTAATGACTCTGCAGTGTGGAATTTTGTTGAAGGCATTGCCAAAGTCCATGTAGGCCATATCTACTGCTCTGCCTTCATCCATTTTCTTGCTCCCCTCTCCAAACAAAAACACAAGTTTGTGAGACATGATTTTCCATGCATAAAGCAATGCTAACTAACCACTATCATGTTGGAATCACAGCAGAAGAATATCATTTTGAAAATCCAGCAATAAGCTCTCTTTATCTTTAATGAATTTTGCAAATATCTGGAAAATTCTCTCTTTTAACGTTCTAGAATCTTTCCGGCTCTAATTAAACTTGTTGGTGCTTCTTCACCTGAGAGGCTAGCAAGTTTATCTAGTAGCTAGTTGTGTATGTAAATCAGAATGCTCCAAATTCTGCACTCACTCCAAGACTTTAGTTGATTTGAACTGAAGCAGTTGTAGGGATAAACTTGTATTTCAACACTTTTGGGTTATGGAAAGGCGACCTGTTTCCTGGTTCAGGTTACCCAGCAATCCTTGTTGGAAGTAGGTTGGGATTTTCATTGCATGTTGCAATACAATCAATCCAGTCAATCCTTTGCTGCCACTGGTGTTTTTTCATGTGATAATTATTCACTCCTTTGCAGTTTAAATTCCATTGGAACATAATCCTCCCTCTAACTTTTTGTTTAAGCTTTCCTACGTTTTTGGAAGGTGAGCTGCTGAAATATGTTGTTTTGTAGTTTAAGCTGTAAAGCATTCTTGCCTTTCAGCAGAGGGGAAATATGTACAGCAAGTAGATGTTCTGTTCGGGAGGCCAGTTATTGTAAAGAACTTTTTAAACTGAGTATACTCTTCAGAGAAATGACTGAAGACAAACTCTTGAGCATTCCTTCGGGAAGTTGCCTAGTTTTGGTTCATTTATTCAGTAATTTCAGGTATGCTTCATATAAATTACACAGAATTAATTTGGAGTTCAGTAATACTTCTAATATATTTTTCCCAGTCAAAGCCATAGAGAAGGGTTCCTACTCAAACCCAACACTTTTTGTAATAAGGGATCAGCACATACTTAGTGCAATGTTAGCCTTGACTTGTTTGAAAATATTAGAAGCTGTGTTTTGTTAGATTTGTCCTGGGGGAAGGAGCAACCAGAAAGCTATCAACCAAGTTTTGAGTTAGTCATGAATACATATTAAAACCTGTTCTTCTCACCAGATCACTTAACATGCAACAGGTGAATGATTAAGTATGGGCCAATAGCACATTTGTATTGTGTCAAACCCATTGTACTTGTTTTATTCCCCACCCTCTCCTGAAGGTGTTGACGTTTTGCTGAGAACCGGTTCCAGCAGCAGCCTGCCAGTATCCAATGTCTTTAACTTCATTTGTTGCACTGTTAATTATTACCAGAAAAAAATGCTTTAAATTGTTAATTTGTTTCTAGTGGAAAGAGATGTTTGATCATATTCTTATTTTTCTTTACAGGAAAGCACTTGGTGATGGAAAACGAGCCATTGTATTAAAACCTAATTGGCCCAAGGTTAGTTTGTTTTCCATTTATGTTTCTCTCCTGACTGCGTATCCACTGTCACGTGTTATCATTATAGCCCTGATAATGTGGTTTTCCAATTTCTTACTGACTGTGTGGAGTTTGCACAGTCTCCCCGTGTCTGCGTGGGTTTCCTCCGGGTGCTCCAGTTTCCTCCCACTGTCCGAAGATGTGCAGGTCAGGTGAATTGGCCATGCTAAATTGCCCATAGTGTTAGGTGAAGGGGTAAATGTAGGGGTATGGGTGGGTTGCGCTTCGGCTGGTCAGTGTGGACTTGTTGAGCCGAAGGGCCTGTTTCCACACTAAGTAATCTAACCTAATTTAATAACACATTGAGGGCAAACTTATATTGCAACAAAATGCTTAGTAATATTCCTGGAATCAGCTTGTAACCCATATTAAAAGAAATGCAAATTGTGATGACATTTACATTCAGACCTTATATGATAAGGATGGTTTGAATAGAATACATGTTTAAGAGGTCTAACTTTAAAGGATATACAGTACTATGACTCATACATTAGTTGCTAATGATTTATGGCTTGTAGGATAATTCTTTTGTTTCCTGTGCTTGTAATATGATAAAGCTAATCTTAATATTGCTAATGTCCATAATTCTTCTCAGGTTTAAAATTTGAATTATTTGAACCATTAATATTAATGGTTAAAAGCCAAGGTAGAGGATTTATTTTTTTTAAAAACTCATGAAATGTGAAACTGACATAGCTCACTTACGGCCAAGCCACTGTTGACAAATATGGTGCTGTCATATTCTCACATTGCCCCTCTCCAATCGATTTCATTTCATTTCTGGTTTGTTTCATTTATTTCATTTTCTGATTATGATGTCTATTTCAGAAAATATAACTGCCCTTAGAACAACTATAATTACCCTTCAGTTAACATATTTAGTGAAAATGGAAGATCTTGCTCTCAGTTCTTTTGACTGGCTGACAAAAATCTCCTATACTTAAATTTTCTTAACCCAGCACTGATATAGTGGAATAACTGCACAAAATATTTTTCTTAGGCATTAATGGGAGAGAGTCATTGTCAGTAACACCAGCAATTAATGCCAACCCTAATTGCCCTTGAGTAGTTGAGTGAGCTGTTTTCTTGAATTGTTGCAGGGTCCAGAACTAGAGAACATAGGTTTACGGTGAACGGGGAAAGATTTAATAAGGACCTGACTGGTAACTCTTTAACGCAGAGGGTGGTGCGTGTATGGAATGAGCTGTCAGAGGTGGAGGTGGACACAATTACAACATTTGAAAGGCTTCTGAACAAGAATATGAATAGGAAGGGTTCAAGGGATATGGGCCAAATTTTGGAAGGTGGAAATAGGTCAGATTGGGATGTATGGAGTGTGGATGAATTGGACCAGAGGGTCTGTTTCCATGCACACTCAGTGCAGTTAAATTGGATATTCCAGAATTTTGATTGTGACAGTGAAGCAGGAGCAATTATACTGCTGAAGTCAGGATGATGTTGCAGAATGGAATCTGTATGTAACTATTCTCCTCAGCCTGCTGCCATTGTTCTTTTAAGCAGTAGAGGTCACAGCTATGGGAAGTCTTATCAAATTAGCTTTGGCAAGTTGCTGTAGCATATCTAGTCAATGAGGTAAAAACAATGACTGCAGATGCTGGAAACCAGATTCTGGATTAGTGGTGCTGGAAGAGCACAGCAGTCCAGGCAGCATCCAAGGAGCAGCGGAATCGACGTTTCGGGCAAAAGCCCTTCATCAGGAATAAAGGCAGTGAGCCTGAAGCGTGGAGAGATAAGCTGGAGGAGGGTGGGGGTGGGGAGCAAGTAGCATAGAGTACAATGGGTGAGTGGGGGAGGGGATGAAGGTGATAAGTCAGGGAGGAGAGGTGGAGTGGATAGGTGGAAAAGGAGATAGGAAGGCAGGACAAGTCCAGACAAGTCATGGGGACAGTGCTGAGCTGGAAGTTTAGCACTAGGGTGAGGTGGGGGAAGGGGAAATGAGGAAACTGTTGAAGTTCACGTTGATGCCCTGGGGTTGAAGTGTTCCGAGGCGGAATATGAGGCGTTCTTCCTCTAGGCGTCTGGTGGTGAGGGAGCGGCGGTGAAGGAGGTCCAGGACCTCGATGTCCTCGGCAGAGTGGGAGGGGGAGTTGAAATGTTGGGCCACGGGGCGGTGTGGTTGATTGGTGCGGGTGTCCCGGAGATGTTCCCTAAAGCGCTCTGCTAGGAGGCGCCCAGTCTCCCCAATGTAGAGGCGACCGCATCGGGAGCAACGGATACAATAAATGATATTAGTGGATGTGCAAGTAAAACTTTGATGGATGTGGAAGGCTCCTTTAGGGCCTTGGATAGAGGTGAGGGAGGAGGTGTGGGCGCAGGTTTTACAGTTCCTGCGGTGGCAGGGGAAAGTGCCAGGATTGGAGGGTGGGTTGTAGGGGGGCATGGACCTGACCAGGTAGTCACGGAGGGCACGGTCTTTGCGGAAGGCGGAAAGGGTGGGGAGGGAAATATATCCCTGCTGGTGGGGTTTTTTGGAGGTGGCGGAAATGTGGGTGGATGATTTGGTTTATGCGAAGGTTGGTAGGGTGGAAGGTGAACACCAGGGGCATTCTGTCCTTGTTACGGCTGGAGGGGTGGGGTCTGAGGGCGGAGGTGCGGGATGTAGACAAGATGCGTTGGAGGGCATCTTTAACCACGTGGGAAGGGAAATTGCAGTCTCCAAAGAAGGAGGCCATCCGGTGTGTGCTGTGGTGGAACAGGTGCTCCTGGGAGCAGATACAGCAGAGGCAGAGGAATTGGGAATACGGGATGGCATTTTTGCAAGAGGTAGGGTGGGAAGAGGTGTAATCCAGGTAGCTGTGGGAGTCGGTGGGTTTGTAAAACATGTCAGTGTCAAGTCGGTCGTCATTAATGGAGATGGAGAGGTCCAGGAAGGGGAGGGAGGTGTCAGAGATGGTCCAGTTCGGCCAAACGAATGAGTGTGTCGGTGGAAGGGTACTGTTGGGGACGTCTGGAGAGGAAAAAAACGGAGGGCTTGGAAGCCCTGGTCATGGCGGATGGAGGTGTAGAGGGATTAGATATCCATGGTGAAGATGCGGCGTTGGGGGCCAGGGAAACGGCAGTCTTGGAGGAGGTGCAGGGCGTGGGTGGCCAGGCTTGTGGATCTTGGGAAGGAGGTAGAACCGGCGCACTCTGTACTACATCCTCAGGAGAATTCATACTCTTAACAAACAGTATTTCAATTCCATCTCAAACATCAAAAACTGTAAGTACAACAAACTTTTATCCACCCACCTCCATAACCAGCGCTCCTCAAACATTCCAGAAGATTCCCCTGGCCTCGGAAACTACTCAGACGCCATAAGCCATGCGGCTGATGCAGCTACCACCCCCACGCTGATTGATGATGTCACTTCTGCCCCCCATCATGGCCACTCCCACAACCACTTCCACCCCTCACAATTCCTCATGCATCACACCTGACATCACTTCTGCCCTTCACATCATCGCTGATGCCACATGCTCAGTGACTTCCGCCACCCCTACTGCCGTGGTCACCACCACTTCCACCCCACCAGCGCCACTCACCTGCATTCTGCTGACATGCCCCCCACAGACCCCACTGTCACTATCCTCACCCCTCAGAATCCTGAGGGGAACACCACCCCTGCTCATGACTCCACCCATTCCCCCCACCATCACACCCACTCCAGTTACAGGTTCCGCCCCCACTCCCAGCTCCACACCCACACCAGATCCCAGCTCCCAGCCCTGCCAAGTTTTCACCATCCCCCCCAGACCTCCCCCTCACTGAGGACGAACGATCAGTCCTCAGCAAAGGACTCACCTTCATCCCCCTCCGTCCACGCATCAATGAATTTAATACACGCCGTGATGTCGAACAATTCTTCCGTCGCCTCCGCCTCCGAGCTTACTTTCACAATCAGGACTCCCGCCCACCTTCCGAGGACCCCTTCGCCCACCTCCAACACACTGCATCCACTTGGACAACCTGCGCTGGCCTATTACCTGCCCTCGACCTCTTCATTTCCAAATGCCGCCGCGACATTAACCGCCTCAACCTGTCTACCTCCCTCCCCCACTCCAACGTCTCACCCTCACAACGCGCAGCCCTCCAATCCCTCTGCCCCAATCCCAACCTCACCATCAAGCCAACGGATAAAGGGGGCACAGTGGTAGTCTGGCGCACTGACCTCTACACCGCTGAAGCCAAACGTCAACTCGAGGACACCTCTTCCTACTGCCCCCTCAGCCATGACCCCACCCCACATCACCAAACCATCATCTCCCAGACCATACAGAACCTCATCACCTCAGGAGATCTCCCACCCACAGCTTCCAACCTCATAGACCAGGAACCCCGCACTGCCCGGTTCTACCTCCTTCCCAAGATCCACAAGCCTGACCACCCTGGCTGACCCATTGTCTCAGCATGTTCCTGCCCCACTGAACTCATCTCTACCTTCCTCAACACTGTCCTATCCCCCCTAGTCCAGGAACTCCCCACATACGTTCGGGACACCACCCACGCCCTCTACCTCCTCCAAGACTTCCGTTTCCCTGGCCCCCAATGCCTCATCTTCACCATGGATATCCAATCCCTCTACACCTCCATCCGCCATGACCAGGGCCTCCAAGCCCTCCGTTTTTTTCCTCTCCAGACGTCCCCAACAGTACCCTTCCACCGACACACTCATTCGTTTGGCCGAACGGTCCTCACCCTTAACAATTTCTCCTTTGAATCCTCCCACTTCCTCCAGACCAAAGGGGTAGCCGTGGGCACACGTATGGGCCCCAGCTACGCCTGTCTCTTTGTTGGCTATGTAGAGCAGTTGATCTTCTGTAATTACACCGGCACCACTCCCCACCTCTTCCTCCGCTACATTGATGACTGCATTAGCGCCACCTTGTGCTCCCGCGAGGAGGTTGAGCAATTCATCAACTTCACCAACACATTCCCCCCTGACCTTAAATTTACCTGGACCATCTCTGACACCTCCCTCCCCTTCCTGGACCTCTCCATCTCCATTCATAACGACCGACTTGACACTGACATTTTTTACAAACCCACCGACTCCCACAGCTACCTGAATTACACCTCTTCCCACCCTACCTCTTGCAAAAATGCCATCCCGTATTCCCAATTCCTCCGCCTCCGCCGGATCTGCTCTCAGGAGGACCAGTTCCACCACAGAACACATCAGATGGCCTCCTTCTTTGGAGACCGCAATTTCCCTTCCCACAGTTAAAGATGCCCTCCAACGCATCTCATCCACATCCCGCACCTCCGCCCTCAGACCCCACCCCTCCAGCCGTAACAAGGACAGAATACCCCTGGTGCTCACCTTCCATCCTACCAACCTTCGCATAAACCAAATCATCCGCCGACATTTCCGCTACCTCCAAAAAGACCCCACCACCAGGGATATATTTCCCTCCCCACCCCTTTCCACCTTCCGCAAAGACCGTTCCCTCCATGACTACCTGGTCAGGTCCATGCCCTCCTACAACCCACCCTCCAATCCTGGCACTTTCCCCTGCCACCGCAGGAACTGTAAAACCTGCGCCCACACCTCCTCCCTCACCTCTATCCAAGGCCCTAAAGGAGCCTTCCACATCCATCAAAGTTTTACTTGCACATCCACTAATATCATTTATTGTATCCGTTGCTCCCGATGTGGTTGCCTCTACATTGGGGAGACTGGGCGCCTCCTAGCAGAGCGCTTTAGGGAACATCTCCGGGACACCCGCACCAATCAACCACACCGCCCCGTGGCCCAACATTTCAACTCCCCCCTCCCACTCTTGCCGAGGACATGGAGGTCCTGGGCCTCCTTCACCACCGCTCCCTCACCACCAGACGCCTGGAGGAAGAATGCCTCATATTCCGCCTCGGAACACTTCAACCCCAGGGCATCAATGTGGACTTCAACAGTTTCCTCATTTCCCCTTCCCCCACCTCACCCTAGTTCTAAACTTCCAGCTCAGCACTGTCCCCGTGACTTGTCCGGACTTGTCCTACTTTCTTATCTCCTTTTCCACCTATCCACTCCACCTCTCCTCCCTGACCTATCACCTTCATCCCCTCCCCCACTCACCCATTGTACTCTATGCTACTTTCTCCCCACCCCCACCCTCCTCCAGCTTATCTCTCCACGCTTCAGGCTCACTGCCTTTATTCCTGATGAAGGGCTTGTGCCCGAATTGTCGATTTTGGTAGCTACTTGGATGCTGCCTGAACTGCTGTGCTCTTCCAGCACCACTAATCCAGTATCTAGTCAATGAGTCAATTTGCAGCCACTGTCTGTCACTGATGAATGGAATGAATATTTAAAACAACAAATGGATTACTATTTCCAGATGACATCAAATTCCTTGTACTCACCAAGCAAATGGAGAATATTCCATCACAACCTCTGCCAACTTATTCCTTGTAACTTTTGGGGCGTGGGTGGGGTGGGGTGGGTGAGTGGAGGGATGTGTGAGTTATTCACCACAGAATACGCACCTCTGATCTTTTCCAAGGTTTCTGGTTATTGGTTGCTTCAGAATGTTGCTGGTGGGGATCTGGTATAATGGTAGTTCTGTTGAATGTCAAGGGGAAATGTTTAGTTTCTCTTTTGTTGAAGGTGTACGTTACTTGGCGCTAAATGTGTGATGCAAATGCTATTTGCTCCTTATCAGCAGTTGCCCAAGTATCGGTGTGAACAGGCATGGACTGCTTCATACGTTTGTATACAAAGTGATACTGAAAGGCACGTTACAGTTTTTGGGTTTAAATAAATGGCAAGCTGCTATGCTCATGTGAAAATGGCTGTTATACACCCTTTTATTTCCCTCCCCCGATATATCCTGTGAAAGCACTCCAGCTTCAAATTCTTACTTTGATTCTTAACTTTATTTTGTCAGGGTCATTATCGTCTGTGTGATGCCTTATTTTCGATGGGAGAGCACAAACAAGCCATCGATGCTAATGTTAAAGCTCAGGAATTATGCAAAGATGTTTCAGATGGAATTCGAGATTTAATTCAGCAGAAAGAAAAGTTCCTTAAAAAGCTGCAAGATGAAAGTAATAGTACTTCTATTTATATACATAACTTTTAAATTTAAAAAAGTTCCACATTTGGTCATACTATATTTTGATAAAGACTGTCACTGATTTCTTTTCTTTTTTAACACGTGCTCGATCAATGTTCACATTACTGAACAGTGATTATGTTGTAGTCCCTGTTAGCCTATTCAGTGATATTCCACAGTGTTTGGAAATTAATCAAGATATGTATGTATTCTAAGTATTTAATTCAACAGGAAATCATAGATTAGACTTAATTTTTATTGTCTTGGATGCAGAAATCTGAATGTTCCAATTACATTTTGAAGATCCATGATTCTTACTATTACAGTTATGAGGTGGAGGTCATAATTGCTTTTAGCTATTTTAAACCATATGTCATACTTACATTCAACAAAGTCTACCTGTGTTTTGAGTGTCTCTTTTCTTGACAGATGCTAACAACAATGCTGTTACATGTCATCTCATGTCTGACTCTGAATCAGGGTTCCGGGGAGAAGGCGTTGAGAAACATACCAGCCATGATAAAGTGTTAGAACAGTCTTGATGGGCTGAATGGCCTAATTCTGTTCCTTATGGTCTTACAAAATCACTCATTATACTTTTGGGATGCTTCGTATTTTACCGGTGCAATATAACATTTTAAGAATTTTGCATTCAGAAATGTGCATTTTCAGTAAAATGTTTTCAATTTCCTATTTCAGTTGCTGTAGCTCTTGCTCTGTCTGACTTCCATTTACTTTACAGAGTTTAAACATTCATATTTTGGATCATTATGTCCCACTTTAGTGTAAACTGAGTCATTGTAATGCTACTATTTTCACAAATATTGATCCATAGACAGGGTGGTGAAGAAGGCATATGGGATTGTAGATGTGGAAAGAGGCCGTTCAGCCCATCGGGTCTGCATCAGCCATCTGAAGAATATCCTTCCCAGACCCTATCCCCATAACCCCACATTTCTCTTGGCTAATCCACCTAGCCTGCAAATCCCTGGATATAACAGGGCAATTTAGCATTACTTATGTACGTAACCTGGACATCTTTGAACTGTGGGAGGAATCTAGAGCACCCAGCAGAAACCCATGCAGACATGGGGAGTGTGTGCAAACTCCACACAGACGGTCACCCAAGGTTGGAATCAAACCCAGGTCCCTGGTGCTATGAGGGAACAGTGCTAATGACTGAGCTGCTGTGCTGCCCTAAGGCATACTTGCCTTCATTAGTTAGTGCTTAGAATATCGGAGCAAATAAGTCTTGTTATGACTTCATGAAACATTGGTTAGACAACAGATGAAATACTGTGTGCAGTTCTAGTTGCCTCACTATTGGAAGGATGTGATTGCACCAAAGAGGTGCAGAGGACATTCGCCAGAATGTTGTCTGGAAGGAAATGTTTTAGTTATTGGGAGAGACTGGATAGGTTGGGTTTATTTTCCTTGCAGCAGAAACTGAGGGGAGATTGAATTGAGATATACAAGATTATGACAAATATTGATAGAGTAGATAATGAGAATCTCTTCCCCATCACAGACATACCTAAGACCAGTGGGCAAAAGTTTAAAAGTGGTCTAGAGGAGATCTGAGGAAACATTATTTTCACCCTGAGGGTGGTAGATTTATGGAACTGAGGGGCTGGTGGAGGAAGTAGTCTCTCAACCTTTAAGAAGTATCTGGATGAACATTTAAAGTGTCATGGCATAATAGGTATGGGTTGAGTGCATGAAAATGGGATTGATGTTATTTGATAGTTGGTTGAAATAGACATGGTGGGCCAGTGGGCCTGCTTCTATGCTGTATGACTCTAATTTTTAAAAAATCCGTTCCTGTAGTGCAAACTCTGGATTGGTTCAATGACTTAATCAATCAGAAATGACGAGACTGATTAATTCTGCATTATAAACCTTTTATTGTCTATCTTTTTATGTACACTAATTTTAATTTTTTTTTCTTCAGATCATAGAAGATCAAAGACTGATGGGTTAAAAGAAGAAGCAAACATCAAAAAGTAAGTATGCTCAGATAGTATAGAAATGTGGCACCTTATTCTCAGCTGATCCAAAACTCTTCAAAGTCTGAGATTTAGGTTATATGGTCAGCATAAAACTTAACTACAAGCTGAGTTTAAAGTTGCAATCGGTGGAAAGAAAGCTGCTGCTGGTGGCAGTTGTACCGTTGGTTAATTGGATGGCTACTTACAACTTTTTTTTCTCAGAAATGAAAGCAAAATATTTCAGATGCAGGAAATTGAAAAGATAAACCAAAAGTGCTGGGGAAACTCAACAGGTCTCTCAGGTTTGTAGAGAGGAAACTACAATTAAGATTGTTCTTTTGAATTATTTTCCTAGTGGGCAGTGCAGGGAGAGTCATTGAATATTGTTAAGGTTATGTTAGATAGATCCTTGGTCGAGAACGGAGTCAGGCTATGGGAGGTAGACATGAAAGTAGAGTTGAGGCCAAAATCCAATCGACAATGATCTTATTAAGTAACAAAGCAGATCTGAAGGGGGTAAATCACCTACACCTCTCCCTAATTTGAATGTTCAATGCATGTAAACCCTCAGTCTTATTTGGAGTAGAATTCCAGGTTTTTGGCTCAGTAAAGCTGAATGGCATGTTATATAGTTCCAAGTTGGAATAGTGTGTAGCTTGGAGTGGAATTTGTGGGTGATGGCACCCCTGTCGATCTCCTACAGTGTTCCTTCAAGATAATAAAAGTTGTAGGTTTAGAAAGACTTGTCAGAACATGTTTGAGTTGCTGCAATGTATCTTGTGTATGGTGTATACACAGCCGTCACTGTGCAAACATGCTGGAGTCAGTAAACATTTATGTGGTGAATGGGATGCTGCTGACCAAGTGGATTGATTCTTCTTGGATGGTGTCGTGCTTCTTGAGTGCTTTGGAAATGGCAAGGCATCATAGTGAGACAAGAGTATTCAATTGCGTACTGAATTGTGCCTTTTAGATAGTGTACATGTTTTGGGAATTCAGGAGGCAAGTTACTTGCCATGCAATTCCGAGCATGTAACATGTTTTTGTACCATGTGATATGAAGTGTGAGATTTACATATTGATATCATTTATTTTTGAGTTTGGATTTTAAACTAGTGGTATGTGGATTAGGTTAATGTATATGAGGAGATTTAATGATTAACTGATATTCCTGAGAGAGTGTCAGTTAGCCTCTGGAGTGATGATGAGAATTTGTTTGCATTGTGTGATGAAACTGACATACATATTTAAATAAATGTAATACACATTTTAACATTGTTCACTGCAAGTTTAGGTTCTTGGAATTTGAAGTTAAACATATGTTGTGTTAGGAGTTGTTGATCAGCACTGTGGAAAAAAAAACTACAATATCCATAATTCTAAGCAAGATGCTCTTACCTAGAATGCATAGGGAACTACCCAGAAGGATGATGGGAAAAATTTTTCAGACTCTGACTTTAATTTTTTTATTCACTGCTGGTGAGACATTCGAGAAAGAAGCATGTATCAAGCTTAGAAGTGCTGAGAAGTCTTGATGAAGTAACATACACTGAGCATTCTTCCCAAGAAAAGGAATTTAAAGAAAGTAAATTGTATTAAAATAAGCAGTTGCTGTAATTAATCCCAGTCAGAGTATTGGGATACAATTGGCGGAAATGAGGTGAAGTTAAATTTTTGAAGTTCCATCTGGGATAGTATAGTATTGGAAGGAAAGCTCATGAGCATGATTATAATTAAAGAGTTACTTGCAGTTCCAGCAGACGAGTTGAAATTTTATTTACTTCAAGCCCAGCACCACATATAAAAAATAACTTCTCTCTTTCTCCCTTGGAAATAAGCTAGGCTAAGTCTTTGTAGCGTACTACAAGAGATGTTTTGATAATTACAGCATTTTGTAAACTGTACCAGGATGTACTGATTTTGAATCAAAGCTGTTTTTCTATTCAGTTTGTAAAGAATGCTTGAGATTAAAAATCTTAGAATCTATGTCATAAAGGAATAGGTTATTTTCTTGTTTATCTTTGTTTCTGCTGTTAATGAACTTTTCTTTTATTGTTAAATCTACAATTTAAATTATGATCTATCCAGCTAAGTTCTTGTTGGGGATCTAACTTGTCTGGTCGTAACATCAACTGGGCATTTCCATAATAATTTGGGCCATGGTGACATGATGATATATGATTGGGCGGGATAAAAATTGAAAGGCATTAGCTTGCTTTCAGTTTGGAAGAACAAGATTTTTTTTTTCGCTTTAGCCCAGAGCTTGGAATGCTTTTGGTTTCATTTCACAGAATGACCTACCTGAAGGTAGGTGTAGAAACAGTTTCTTCTGAAGAAAGGAGTTAGTTCAGCACAGTTAAGAAATAGGTTACCTTAGTGTAAGGGTTTTCGTTGAAAGATCTATTGTAAAATTATTTGATTAGAATCCTGAAGGGCTTATTTGAAGATGAGAAAGTCTAAGACTTAGTTGTGTGAAAAATCAAGAGGAAGGCTATCAAACTATCAAGACTTGGAATTGTAAAAAAAAAAGTTAAGTCAAACTTATAGATGTGATAAAGAGAAGAGTAGAGGCAAATGGGACTAGTTTAGTTTGGAATTTTGGTCGGTATGGACGGGTAGGACCCAAGGTTCTGTTTCTGTGCTGTGTGACTCTATAACTTTCTGATGTTTAAGTTTGTTGAATAATGGACTTGGGGTAGATGGAATTGTATTGTTGCCATGTGTTTTGAATGCTCTTCTATGTAGATGAAATGCTTTATTCTGTTTTATCTTAATTTCTTTTGCATTATAAACATTTTAATTGTTACGATACAGCATCTGTTTTGCATGCTAGTGTTTCAGTGAGCGACAACCTCATTAAATTAAAAAATGATTCGTGAAGCCAGATTTCAATCTGGCATCCAACTTGTCCATTACTAACATTAGCTGGGATCGTAACAAAATAGTATTTATGTGGCTGGCTTATTTCAGTTTATCTTTCAGGATAGTGATGGGGATTTCAACAGTGGTGAGACTGATGAATTAGTTCTGCTGTCACTGAGATAAACTTGAGCTTTCAGTCCCTAATTAATGATGTTAAGCAAGTGCTCAGAATAAAATTAAAGCACGAGAAACGAGAATTGTCAATGTAGATATCTTGATGTTGACTAGCTTGTTTACTTAATCTGTGTATTGGTTAAGTGTGGGAGAGGTTAAAATCTTGTGCACATCTGGTTCCTCACTGAGTGGAAATCCAATATACTCTGTTGTTATCCAACTTTATTTTAACTTGAGCAATACATGTTCTAGCTTATTCTGTTTTCTATTCCATTATGTGTTCATGTGCGCATAATGGTCCTTTTAAACACACAAGGAGCATAGTTCTTTTCATATTTTTATGCTTTTGTTGTATAATGAAAAGTGTGTGATTTTATTAATATTAATATCATTTTTAGACTTTGAATTTCCAACTAGTGAAATATGCCTGTTGGTTTGTTTTTATGAAGGGGTTAAAAATTAATCAGATCAGTCTTTCCAGAGCCATGATTTTAAACCAGCATGTGTCAGACAGCAAATGACTAAAAGGATTCCTAGTATGGAATTTTATTTTTGCTGTGGAGGTTTACAGCTGGAGTGAGAAAACATTAAGCCGTTAACTTAGCAAAATATAGGAAGAACGTTTTTTTTTTAAAGTTCAGTTCAAAAGCTTGGGTTGAATTTGAAGACAGCGTGACTGAAATTAGATGCAAGTATAGTATTGCAGAAACGGAGATTAAGAACTGTTGATGGAATAATTTAGTGCGAGGATTTTAATTTGTGTATTCACATAGAATTCTGCAGATTATTCAGAGCTGAACATGCTGATATTCTTGATAATGTGAATATTCAAGGGAAATGTTCACAGGACAGGAACTGAGAGAATGGTTAAATCAGATATATTGGACAGAGAAGAAATATTTCTGTGGATTTTGATTAACTGTAAAGTGATGATGTTGAGGTATAATTGAAGTTTTGTTTTGCTCTGTGCTTTGATATCCTTCAAACTGATATATTGAGATAGCTTCATTTGGTTTACTTGATTTTTCTTTCTTTTGCTTAATAACCATATTATTATAAGCAAACTGGATTGTGTATGGTATGCAACAAAAAAAAACTATCGATCTAGATTGCATTCTGGCACCTGACTTGTCCAGTAGTAACCTGGAATCATAATATTTGTGAACTCTATTTTCTCCAGAGAGCAGTCAAAGGTACCAATTAAGCCAGTATTTGAAAGCCACAAGAATGAGGCCAAGAGAAACCAGGAAAGAAATGGAATGAGATCACGTCTTCCACACCATCCAGAAAAGGTGACTAAACACAACATAATATTTAATTATTGCATGACTAAACACTCATACTGCAACTTCGTAATATTAGAATCTAAGCACATTATAGAAAATAGATCTTTTAATTATGGCAGTGGTAATACTCATAATACTGTCTAATTTGTCATTTTAATTGATCTGCTGTATGCATTCTGACCTTTACAAAGGTGTTAAATATCTCTCCAAAGCTCAGGGGTGTATTGACAAACAATGGAAAAGGCTGTAAAATTCGGCATCACATCATAAGTACTGTTCTCAGCACCTCCTTGCCATCCACTGCAATCTTCCCAGTGACGAAAGGTATCTGGCGGCCAATCTAAGCTCTTATGTAGCTAATTATTAATTACTTGAGAGCTTCCAATTTTTAACCATGGCAAGAGAGGTTCAGGCCCAGCAGGTTTTGCCAATTAGGTTCATGGCTGATTAAATGTAAGCATATACTCTCATGACCTTCAAATTCTTATTCACCTGCAACCCAACCCAACATTACCCCACTGGGGCCTGCCAGCCTGACACAGATAGGATTCTCGACTTACCTTAAGTGTGAGCACCACTGCAAAACACTGTCCCCATTGCTGAACGCAGTCTGACAGTGACTGGCAGTTCCAGTGCACCTTCTTGAACCTGAGAGATGGTGGCCATTTGATAATGTCTGATACTGCTGGTATTGAAAATCTGCTCCCTCATCTTTCATTGAAACCAGGGAGGAGTAGCAACCAGAAATGCTGTGCTTACGTCAGAACGTGTTGCCAACAAAAAATGTATGGTACTTTTTCTGTCCTTTTTTACGTTGTATATTGGTGCAGATTGATTGCACCTTCGGTTTCTGTTAAACTACAGAGTGAATGTGAAGGGTAGTCAAGGGCATCAATTTATATTCTAGCCTTTAAAATAATAAAATGTTCTGAAATGTTTAACAAGACCGTACAAAAATAAAACCTTGACATCATAAAGTGATGTTAGAGCAGAAGGCCAAAACCTTCAGCAAATTTTTAGGTCTTAGGCAAGTTTTAGTGGAAGGGAGAGAGATTGCTAGAGAGGCTGTCAGGTTATGGAGGGAATTCCAGAGATTAGGGCCAAGGTAATTGAAGGCATCAACAATGTTGATGCAGTTAACATTTGGGATGCTAATTGGCTAAAGTCAGATGAGCACAGATGTCCTGGAGGGCTGTGGAACTTGAATTGCCAGAGACAGGGGTGGAGGAATGAGACCATATAGGAATTTGAAAGCAAAAGTACTGTATAAACTTGAAGATGCCAAGGTGGTAGCCTCTGATTGATTGTTTTCTTTTGTTAGATGCTGATGCCTGTAAATAACTCAAACAGCATGATGAATGAATTGAAGTCTCTGATTCATGATGGGCATATAGCCTTATCAGACAAGCGTGCCCACAATGCAAAATATGCCTTCTTAAAGGTGCTGAACCTAGTGAATCCTGAAAAACTAGGGGTAAGTTTATGATTATTCTGCCTGTGTTCCAAGGAGCATGAGTATAATGTTTGCTATTTGGTCTCTATACTTTGGAATGAATAAAAATGGTATTAAATACATGAAAAATATCAGTGCCATTCATTGGTTTTAAAATTTCATATACAATGGAAGATTGTTACTACAACTGATTGCATTTTAAACTAGTATTAACAATAAATCTTGTACATTTATATGTACGCAAATCTTTTGATGGTGTAATACTCCCCATCGCATGTTGTGCCGAGGATTAATCCTAATGTAAAATAAAATAATGTAACCTACGCATCCCTCAACTCACTGCTATCCATGTGCACGTCCAGCAATTGCTTAAAAGTCCCTAATGACTCTGCTTCCACCACCACCACGTATTCCATGCATTCACAACTCTGCGTAAAGAATCTTCCTCTGCCGAACCTTCCCTGTATACCTTTCTCCTAATATCTTAAAACTATGACCCCTCATGCCAGTCAATCCTGTCCTGTGGAAAAGTCTCTGGCTATTGACTCTATCCATGCCCTCGTTACCCTGTATACCTCAATCAGGTCACCTCTCTTCCTCCTTCTCTCCAGAGAGAAAAGTCCAAGCTTAGTAGGCAAGCCCTCCAGTCCAGGCAGCATCCTGGTAAACCTTCTTTGCACCTTCTCCAAAGCCTATATCATTTTTATAGTAGGGCGACCAGAACTGGACACAATATTCCAAGTGTGGTCTCACCAGGGAATAGTAGAGCTATAGCAAAACCTCACAGCTCTTAAACTCGATCCTCCTGTTAATAAGAGCCAAAACACCATATGTTTAACAACCCTATCCACTTGGGTGGTAAATTTGAGGGATCTTTGTACTTGAACATCAAGATCCCTCTGTTCAACCACACTGCCAAGAATCCTGTTTTTAATCCTATATTCAGCATTCAAGTCCGACCTTCCAAAATGCATCACTTCGCATTTATCCAGGTTGAATTCCATCTGCCATTTCTCAGCCCATCTCTGCATCCTGTCTATGTTGTGCTGCAACCTGCAATAGTCCTCGATACTATCAACGGCACCTCCAACCTTTGTGTCATCTGCAAATTTACTAACCCACCCCTCAACCTCCTCATCCAAGTGATTTATAAAAACTACAAAGAGCAGAGGCCCAAGAACAGAGCCCTACGTGACACCACTTACCACTGACCTCCAGGCAGAATACTTTCCATCTACACCCACTCTCTGCCTTCTGTCAGCCAACAAATTCTGAATCCAGATAGCCAAATCTCCCTGTATCCCATTCCTCCTGACTTTATGAATGAGCCTACCATGGGGATCCTTACCAAATGCCTTGCTGAAGTCCATATACACCACATTCACAGCTCGTCTTTCATCGACCTCTCTTGTCACCTCCTCAAAGAACTCAATAAGATTTGTGAGGCATGACCTGCCCCTCACAAAGCCATGCAGACTGCCTTTAATCATGCAATGCTTTTCCAAGTAGTCATAAATCCTATCCCTCAGAATTCTTTCCAAAATCTTGCTGACCACAGATGTAAGACTGATTGGTTTGTAATTACCAGAGATTTCCCTTTTTACCCTTCTTGAAAAGAGAAACAACATTTACCTCCTTCCAATCCTCCTTGTGGAGAGTGAGGAAGCAAAGATCTTCGCTAATGGCTTAGCAACTTCCTTTCTCGCTTCCCGGAGCAGCCTAGGATAAATCTGGTCTGGCCCTGGGGACTTAATGCTTGCCAAAATTTCCAGCACATCAACTTCATCAATCTTGATCTGTTCTAGACTGTATCCCAGCTCCTCAAAGTTCTCATTCACAACAAGGTCCCATTCCTTAGTGAAAACAGAAGCAAAAAACTCATTTAGGGCTTCCCCTATCTGCTCAGACTCCACGCACAAGTTCCCTACGATATCCCTGATCGGCCCTACCTTCTCCCTGATTGTTCTCTGATTCCTCACATATGAGTAAAATACCTTTGGGTTCTTCCTAGTCCTTCCTGCCAAGCCTTTTTCGTGCTCTCTCCTGGCTCTCTTCAGTCCATTTCTGAACACCTTTCTAGCAAGCCAATAATTCTCCAAAGCTGTGCTAGATCCTTGCTTCCTCCACCTTACGTAAGCTGCCTTCTTCCTTTTGACGAGAAGCTCCTCTGTTCTCGTCATCCAAGGTTACTTCATCATACCCCTTCTTACCTGTCTCAGAGGAACAAATTTGTGCATCACTCGCAATAACTGCTCTTTAAACAGTCTCCACATGTCTGCTGTGCCCTTTCTGTGGAACAATTGTTCCCAGTCTGTACTTCCCAACTCCTGACTCAGTATCATAATTTCCTTTTCCCCAATTAAATATCTTCCCTCGGTAACTGTTCCATTCCCTCTCCTAGGCTATGGTAAATGTGAGGCAGTTATGGTCACTATCACCAAAGTGTTCTCCCAATGCGAGATTTGACACATGTCCTGGCTCATTGCCAAGCACCAAAGCCAAAATGGCCTCTCCCCTCGTCAGCCTGTCTACATACTGAATAAGGAAGCCGTCCTGAACACACCTGACAAAAACAGCTCCATCTAACCGTCTGCACTTAGGAGATTCCAGTCGATATTGGGAAAGTTGAAATTACCCATAAAAACACCCCTGCTCATCTGCAAAATCTGCCGGCCCATGCATTCTTCAATCTCTCTACTGCTATTAGGTGATCTGTAGAAAACCCCCAATGAGGTGGCTGCTCCCTTGCTGTTCCTATACCATACTGACAAACCTTCTTCAACAACCTTCATTTCTGTAGCTGTGATGCACTCTCAGATTAGCAATGCTACACTTCCTCCTCTTCTTGCACCCTCCCTGTTCTTTTTAAATGTTCTAAATCCTGGAACATCTAGCAACCATTCCTGCCCCTGTGGAACTCACGTCTCCATTATGGTCAAAACATCGTAGCCCCAACTACTGATCCATGCTCTAAGTTCATCACTCTTATTTCTGACACTCCTTGCATTAAAGCAGACACTTCAACCAATCCCTTTGTTTCATCATGTAAGAAACCTTCCCGATAGATTCACTACATCCTGTCACAGTTCCATCTCCAACTGCCCCTTCTCAGATATGTAGCACTGATTCCCGCTCCCTTGCCAAACTAGTTTAAACCCTTCCGAAATGGCAATCTTAGAGAAGGCAGTACATAATTTGGAAGATACTTTAAACTCAGTGTAATTCTGCACTCAGCAAAATAGCTGAAATTCAATGCCAACTAGATGTATTGAGTCTACAGCAATGTACTAAGGCATACACCTTAGTAAGACAATTGATCGGAATTTGTACCTAATCAAAGATTTAACCTATATTTAGTAGGAGAGACTGCCATTAGATGGTATTATGGCATTTTCCTTTTTACAAGCTCCAACCTCAATAAGATAACTGTATTAAGTTTTCATACCACAGGTCAATTTATTGGAATCAGTATATGAACCTTTCAAAAGGCTCAATGACTATAACTTTAAAATGTTGACCCCAGAAGTTTGAAAGAAAGGAGAAGATTTTGCACTACTGTAAAGTGAACAACATGAGATAATGTTTAATTGGCCCCCAAGACACACCCTTGAACCATTAGATTGAAATATAAATGTCTTAATCGAGAAGTCTTATGACTAGAGCAATAATGTATATCCCAGGTAAGATGTGAACATGCAATTGATGCCTTTGTTCCTATGATCAGAGCTAATTACATAGAAGATCTAAAACCAATAAGATTAAAATTAAAACTATGCCAATCAATTGTGAGATGTCAAGACAACTTCATCAAAGAGAGAAGATAGTTTGTGTCATCTCAAAGGATTAAAAACCAAGCCACATAAGCATTCATTGTTAACAGTGTTATGCTCAAGAATCATGTATTGATTTCTGGGAGCACTTGTTAGTATAAAGATGTTGATTTGATCAAGGACTTGAGAACTGTAGAGTCTGTCTTGAAGCCATAAGGTTAAAGTTGATACATACTTAGTTTTTTTTACCCATGTCATCTGCACTTAGAAATCTATTACGTTTAGAAATCTATTAGGTACAAACCAGAGCTCCTATTTTCCAACATACTTAGCTATTAATTTTTTTTCCTTTTCTAGGAAGCATCTTTGTCCACTAGTGAATATGTGATAATTATCTATGGTCATGCCTGTGCCCTCCTTGGTATTGGATTACCTGAGGTATGAGCCATAATTTTCTCAGATTCCTTTTTGAGAATTCTCAATTATTACTGTAAGTGAGCATGTTTGAAATGTATTTTGTGGGAAGTAAACCATTATATCAGTAACTGAGCCAGAACTCCATCTAATAAGTGGACCACATGGGCATTCTTCTTGTGGACGGTAGTGCAATGGTTACCATTAATATATCAATATCTGACTTCAATGACAATTTTTTGTGTTTGAAACTAAACATTGGATACTAGTATGCTCTTCAGTCCTATGATAATTCTTGCCACGTGACCTCACCAAGTACACTCACACAGGGACTTGTTTTGTGTTGACATAAGTCTGTGGAATAACAACTTGTGATAAAACTTAGTGTCTTTACTCCCCTACACCAATGAGACTGACACCATCACCAGCATCTCACACATGTTCCTCTCTCTCTCTCTCTCTCTCTCTCTCTCTCTCTCACCTGAATCCTTGGGTAGCACTCTATTTAGCATATTCAGTACTGAGACACACTTGGGAGTCCTGTGCAAATATCCACAATGCAATTTCTGCCTTGAATTAGGAGTATTACCTGTATGAAGAAGTGATGACCTCTTTTTCCAACCCCCACTCCTACCACCTCTTTAAAAAACAGACAGAAATTGATACAGAATATTAATATTTGTTTTACAAAATCGCTTACAACATGCTGATTTAGCCTATAAATGCAGGAAGAACATGTAGACATGTAACAAACCAACCCAAAGGAGAAAAATGCAAATGCAAGTAACTTTACAAAAATGAACTTCATCTTTCATTGTTTTGGTTGCACTTATTAAGCAGACATAACCAAAAAAGTTTCATTTGCTGACATACGCATTAAATAGCACTTACAAATGCAATACCAGAAAAAGATACAGGCTCTCCCTGTCAAGTGTGACCACTAGGTAATTTATTATTAAGAGATGAAATGGACTAATATCACTTATGAAATCTTAAACAGTGTATAATGTTGCATACATAAGCAATATCAAAAAATGGCTACACAATTTGTTTTTGTTGTTTTTCTATTGAGTATCTACCCACATTAATATCCTTTAAAGAACCGAAATGTTTTGTAACTGACATCAAACATTCCATGTCATATGGACTGACCCCCAGCATAACTGTGACAATAAACTTACATGGTAGGGGATACATTAGGCGTTTGCAGTAAATGTTTAGTAGCTGTCGTTCTTATGTACATTCTATTTGGGAACCACTAATTTGTACTTTACCTAAATGTAGGAGCTGACTGAGGCTGAAAATCAATTTAATAAAATCTTGGAGCAGTTCCCAGAGCAGCGGCTTGATTGTTTGGCATTCTACGGCCTGGGCAAAGTGTACTTCCGACAGAACAGGTTGGTGGGCAAAATCCATTGATAGAAAGTGGCATGGGGGACCTCTGTTTGATGGACAAAGTATAATGTCCTGTGGGATTTACTGGAATCTCAGGTTTCTACCATTCGTATCAATAATTTTGGATGAAGGAAAGGAGAGTTGTATATAAAGTTGGGGTAAGTTGTGGAGATGGAATAGAAAGCTACAGTAGGACATAGAAAAAGTGAGGGAGCAGTGAACGAATTTCATGAGGGGGCAAGTGTGAGGGTATTTAATTTGCCTGTGATAAAGATTCAGAGAATATGTTCATAATGGCAAGAAAATAAGTATTTTTGGAGAGTTATGAGGTTTAGACATCACTGCACAACTTATTAAGACTAATGCAATGCTACAAATCTTTTAAAAGGCTAATGAAATATGGCCTTTTTATTTCTAGGAGCGTGTTTACAAAAGTTGAAGTTATATTTGATCAGGCTTTATCTGGAGTACTATGTTCAGTTTTGGGCACTTCATTTAAGATCTTGGAGTGGCAGGATGTGCACATCCTTCCCAAATATGTACCTTCCATTTAGCAGTATTGGACTATTGTTTACGAGTTGTTGATAGGAAAATTGCACTTTTTTAAGGGGCTTTGAGAATCCATAAAGTGTTTCTTCTGTCCTCTTGGGGCTCTCTTGCCATGTCAACACTCCTTGCCTCAGGAGTCTCAAGTCAAGCGTGCAGACAATATGGCAGAGCTGATCAAGTCATGCAGTCACTGATCAAGAGTTCATGTAATGAGACAGCCATGTTTGATCCTGGTTTGCATGTGAATTGGATCTGTTATGGTTCTGTTGCTTAGGGTCGTGTCTTGCATATCATCATGGGGTATGCTGAGAATTACGACAAACTTTCAGGGATGGCCAAAG
This sequence comes from Chiloscyllium punctatum, assembly GCF_047496795.1. Lineage (NCBI taxonomy): Eukaryota > Metazoa > Chordata > Chondrichthyes > Orectolobiformes > Hemiscylliidae > Chiloscyllium > Chiloscyllium punctatum. The sequence goes on along the minus strand of NC_092753.1, from coordinate 83,618,877 downwards.
CATAACTCTGCATTTGAGCATGAAATTTGATGATGGAGCATCCTCAACATTCTGGAGTGGAGAATTGCAAAAATTCCCAACCGTGTGTGAAGAAATTTCTCCTTATCAGTCCTCATAGTCAACTATGTTCCCACGTTCTAGATTCCACAACCAGGGGAAGCAACTTATTTGTGTTTACCTTGTACAGCTCCTCAAAATTTATATTTCCAGGGGTTTGCCTCACAATCTTCTATATTTGAGAGTATGTGCCTATCTTATTCAATCTCTCACCATAAGACAACGCTCTTGCCCCTGGAACCAATCTGAAAAAATCAATAGCCTACTGATATCTTTCTGTTTTTGCGTTATCAAGGAAGGTTATGTGCTTTTGTTATCTTTTGGGCACTAGAGACTTTGGTGAAATGTTTTGCTTTAGTAATTAATGACTGAGCGAAAGTTTGTGAAGTGGAAGCAGGTGCACAAGTTAGACTTGATTCAGATTTGACCTGCACTGAGTCTTCTATTGTAAATTTGGTCCCGCCTCATATCTTATTTTGTGTTGGTTCATATTGTTTGTTTGTTCTTTCCTTCCACCCTCAAATCCATTGCCTATAAAGTGGCTGTTACTTTTTGAAACACATTGTTTCAACTGATTCTTCTCCATTTCCATTGTATTTTTACCCCAGATTTGCTGATGCTTTAGATCCTTTCACTAAATCCTTAATTATGGTAAACCGTAAGATTGTTCCAGGCATACTAACATGGCCCACAACAACTGTTGTTATTGAAGAAACACAGGCTGAAAAATTAAAGGTAACACTTTTTAAATACATTGCAATACAATATATTATTGTTAATTAGGAACTTGGAATCCAGATTAGGGTTAAGTTTTGCATAGTTCTGTGAAAGTGTCTTGTTTCTTTAAAAAAGTCAGAAAGTAACTTTTGAATAGAGAATTCAAAACAGCCTTTCTAAGAAAGCATCTGACTTAAACTAAATTACTAAAACGTGATAATTGCTAATTGTTTACAACCTTAAACTTTTAATGATCTACAGCATCAAGTGACCAGGGTCGTCAAGCAGGAAGGCTATCAGAGCTGGAAGGAGGTCTTAAACTCTTTTAGCAGTCCAGGCCATCAGAAGTTTTAAGCTGATTTTAGAGATCAGTGAGAAAAGACAGAGTCAGATTTAACCTGTGTCTTAGGGAGAAACTGAGAATGTGCAGAAAGTTTCCAAAAGAGAGCACTGCAACCTTGTCAGTTAAGTAAAACATTTTAAAGTGGCAATAGGATTGAGACTTCACTGGGGTTGACTCTGTAAAGGATATTGCTGGGAAAAGGATTGAAACTTTCTTAATGTTGTCTATGATGAGCTCTTTCCAAATTGTCTTCTGTACGCAGCATTCCTTTTTTTCTTTTCATGCAATAAACATGTAAATTTTTCTTAAAGGTACATTCACAATCTCATATGACTGATCACACATTAGCCAAATTATCAGGTTTAATTCTGGGATTTGACTTGTCCAATATCAACAACAGCTCTGAGCATAATATTTGAAAGTTAACATTCTGACCAAGTCAAATGGCTATTAGATTTAGAGTTCAAAAATGAACCAAACTGCATTTATCTCTCAGTACTTTCAGAATTTAATGTTGCATTTAGAATGTAAAAATTTTCAGAATCTTTATGCTGAAATTACTTTGGTAATTACTTTTTGCTTTATTGTGTTTGTGATTTCTTGTTGCAGAAAGCTTTGAGCTTTTTGTCTCTGATCACTAATTTTTAAGCCTTTCTAGAACATGTAACAGTACAGTACAGGAACAGGCCCTTCAGCCCACCATGTTTGTGCCAATCATGATGCTATTTTAAACTAACCTATCTGCTACACATGGTCTGTGTCTCTCTATTCCCTGCCTGTTCATGTGTCTGTTTGCATGTCTCTTAAACTTTACAAATGTTTCTGCTTCTACCACCCTCCCCGGCAACATATTCCAGGCACTTACCCCCTTCTGTGTTTTAAAAAAAACTTTCCTCTTAAATCTCCTTTAAACTTTGCTCTTCTCACCTTAAACCTGTGCCCTCTAGGATATGACAATTCTACCCTGGGGAAAAGACTCCAATTATCCACACTGTCCATAACACATATAATATTATATACTGCCAGAGCCAGAGCCCCTAGTGAAAACAATCCAAGTTTGTCCAACCTCCCCTTGTAGTGAATACATTCCAATCCAGTTAACATTCTAGCAAGCCTCTTTTGCATCCTCTTCAAAGCCTCCACATCCTTCCTCTATGTGGGGATCAGAACAACACACATTGACTCCAAATATGGACTAAGAAAAGTCTTAAATAGTTGTAGTATGACTTGCCACCTTCTATACACAATGCCCTGCCCGATTAAGGCAAGTCTGCTATTTGGTTCTTTACCATCTTATCCACTTGTTTTGCCACTTTTCATCTTTCTCATCCCTGTGTTATCCTGCATTGTGGACCATGCTCATCATTAAAGTTTCCTAATTAAAACAAATATATTTTTATAACACAAAAACAAAAGTTGTCAGAAAAGCTCAACAAGTCTGTCAGCATCTGTGAAGAGGAATCAGAGTTAATGTTACAGGACTGGTGACCCTTCCTCAGAACTCACTGGACCTGAAATGTTAACTGATTTCTCTTCACAGATGCTGTCAGACCCGCTAAGCTTTTCCAGCAACTTCTGTTTTTGTTTCTGATTCACAGCATCTGCAGTTATTTTAGTTTCTAAATATGATTTTCTGTTGCACTTTAAAAATGTTCAATGTAAAGTTGTTGTTTCTTCATGTAAATTTATCTTTTAGGCTATGTTGGAAGAATACATAGAGAAATGCCGGTTTCCTCCAGTACCCGATGCAATCTGCCGCTATCAACATTGCCAGGGACATTCTAAGGTCCAGATCTACTTCACAGACCCTGATTTTAAGGTAATGAATTTTAAGGTGCAACTGACACATTCCAAGTGGTTTTAATTGGTCAGTCCTCCAGGATTAAGAAAGAATAATGAGAACAAATGCTGACTTAGCCAGGGGCGCGCACACAGTCATTTTTGCTAAGTCACAATTATGCTGTGTACTTTGATCTTGTACTTTCAGCTGAGTCAGTAACCATTCACTGTGCCTGCAGGAAATTAGTAATTTATTTAACTTTACAATACATGTTATTGATAATTTCGATTCTCATATTCCAGGGTTTTATTCAAGTAATGTGCTGCCTCCAGTGTTGTGTGGGATATCACATCAATTGCTGGAAGAAATTGAAAGCAGCTTCCTTTGAAGATAAAAATGACAAGGTTAGTTCCCTTGATAAATGGTGATGAATGCATATTGTGGGATTTCTGCAAGAATATGAACAAGGATGAGATTGTGCACAAAACCGATGACTAGTTGAATTTTACAGTAGTGAAATGGATTGCATTCATAATAGTTCTCAGTCCATTATTATTTGTCTTAAAGAAGTCACAATTTTGTTTATTCCCATCCAAGCTTTTGCTGAAAATTCCATTTCAAGATTAGCAGATATGGTGAAGTATAGCACAGAATAGTGCCAACTGCACAGATTTAATCTCTGTGCTATAGTGGCTCATGGAGTCTGCGTACTACCTTGTCCTACTGTTGAAGTAGGGTGGTGCCCTCAAGCTATGTAATTAGCGTCTCTCCAATTGAATAAAATTATAATTGCTATTGTAACATAAGAAAATTGGAAACAAGTATGCGAATAAACTGTCACAAATAGTTATGTGACAATGACACTGAGACACTGCAAAGCAATGCCATGTGATCTTTGCATCCAATGAGAAGCAGGGAGGACCTTGGTTTGCATTTTAGTAAGTTGGAACTTAAGATAGCATTCTCTCTGTGTCTTTATTTTTTGCGCTGAAGCTCTAGAGTGGCACTTGAACCCATAAGGTAACAATTTTGTGTCATTCTTCACAGTGGATGATGTGTCTAACATGCTAAAAATTATGTTAAGGATACGATAGAAGGTGAGGACCTCAATTCAGTTATATTCACTAAACTAATGTTGAGCAAGCTCGAGGGTCTAAAGGTAGATAAGTTTCCTACTAAACATAGATGCAGTCCTGATAGAATACATCCCAGGGTGCTGAAAGAAATAATGCAAGTTATAATAGGTGCGTTAGTGGTATTTTACCAAATTTAAATGGACTCTGGGCAGGTCCCAGTGGACTGGAAGACAGTGAATGTCATGCTACTGTTTAAAAAAGGGTAAAGGCAAAAGGCGGGTAACTATAGGCCAGTTAGCTTAACATCTATTGTCGGGAAAATGCTGGAAAATTAAAGAAGACATCTGGGTAGACAGGGCTCCATCAGGCAGACACAGCATGGTTTCAGGAAGGGAAGCTCGTGTTTGACAAACTTGCTGGAGTTCTTTGACGATTTAACAAGCGTGGCAAATGGAGGGGAAGAGGTGGATGTTGTATACTTGGATTTCCAGAAGGCTTTCGATAAGGTGCCTCATGAAAGACTCTCCATAGGAATACATGAAGTTGCGGGGAATGTACTAGCTTGGATAGAGTGAACCAGTAGAAAGCAGAGAGTTGTGATAAATGGGCTTTCTTAGGTTGGATATCACTGGTGAGTGGGGTGCTGCAGGGGTCGGCGTTGGGCCCACAACTGTTCGTGATATATTTAAATGGTTTGGAAGAGGATACCAAGTTAACATATCCATGTTTGCTGATGACATTAAATTGACTGGAAAGGCAAACTGCAGAGGATGTGGAGGGTGTGTAGAGAGATTTAGATAGGTTAAGTGAGTGGGCAAGAATCTGGCACGTGGAGTACAGTATCGGTAAATGTGAGGTTGTCCACATTGAAAGTAAAAATAGTAAGTCAGTATCATTGAAATAGTGAAAGATTGCAGCATGCTGTTGTGCAGAGGGACTGAGGCGTGATCATACATGAATCGGTGAAACTTGGTTTACAAGTGCAACAGGTAATCAGGAAGGCAAATGGAATATTGGCTTTCATTGCGAGAGGGATTGAATTTAAGAGCAAGGGGATTCTGCTGCAATTGTACAAGGTGTTAGTGAGGCTGCACCTGGAGTAGTGTGTGCAGTTCTGGTCTCCTTATTTGAGGAAGGATATACTGGCTTTGGAGGCAGTGCTGAGGACGTTCACCAGGTTGATTCTGGAGATGAGGGCATTACCCTATGAGAAGAGTTTGAGCCGTCTGGGAATTTAGAAGATTGAGAGGGGATCTTATAGAAACATAGAACTGATGAAAGGGATAGGTAAGGTAGAGGTATGCAAGTTTTTTCCACTGGTGGGTGAGACTAGACCTAGGGGACATGGCCTTAAGATTAGGGGGCATAAATTTAGGACAGAGATGAGGAGGAACTGCTTTTCCCAAGGAGTAGTGAATCTATGGAATTCTCTGCCCAAGGAAGCAGTAGAGGCAGCTTCATTAAATATATTCAAGACACAGTTGAATGGGTTTTTGCATAATAGGGGAATTAAGGATTATGGGGATAATGCACGGAAGAGGAGCTGAGACAACGGATAGATCAGCCATGATTTTAATGAATGGTGTAGCAGGCCCGATGGGCCAAATGGCCTTTTCCTGCTTCTATTACTATGAAACTATGAATTAAAGCAAAGATGGCTATCAAGTGAACCATGGCAGGAACCTCAGGTACAAATTTGAAATAAGTTTTAAGGAATTCAACTTTAGTGGACTACAGATAAATCCTAATAGATCAGATTTTTAAAGTGTTCCTTTTAAACATAATCAGACCATTTTTTTTCATTTTGAAGGAATTTCTCAGAAGTCAATGTTTCACGCCTGACTGTGGAGGACAGATTTCAAAAATTGTTATCTTTAATTCAAAAGGTCTTGTGAAATGCGAGGTAAGGATTTTCTTAAGCAGATCTCCTTAGGCAAAGAAAGAAGTTATTTTTCACAATCATTGTGTTTCATTTTTTTTATTGTTTTCTCGAGGGAGGTAAACAACTAAGTTAGTTATTTGGGTCAAACAGGTAAGGGGCATAAAGCAGCTTTATGTTAAGGAGGCAGGAAGACTGAAACAGGCAGTTGTGAAGGTGGGATAAGTTGTGAGGGGAGTTGAAAGAGAAAAACAAAAGGAAATCAGTATAGTGCCCTTGGGACCAGTATCAGGGGAACTGTTTCATAAATTACCTCAGAAAGAGGATGGTTGCAAACTGTTTCTAAGCACCAGAAACAGCTAAAGCATCAAGCTTCTCTCAGGAGGGCTTACCACTCCCTAGGGGTGAGATGAGGGCTGGCATTATGACAGTCAGTTGACCATCATTCTTCATGAAGTGTGACTGGAATAGGATGTTGGAGAAGAGAGCACTGTATCCAGCCCAGTGCATGGATTAAGATGCAAGGATGCCATTGATTAATTTGAACAGTTTTCAGGGATTATTTTAAAGCATTCTTCAACCTACAAAGTTGCAGATAGATATGAGACTGCACGCACCCAAGAACACAATGAGGTCTAGCAGCAGATAGAATTTGGGAAGCAACCAAAGAAAAGATGTGTATCATCAGGCATGCCAGTGAGCATGTCAGGAAGATTCACCATGAAGGTATTGAAGGAAGACCTAATTATGAGAGATATCTTCATCTCTCCTGACCTTTACTTCCACACACCCTCTCAACAGTGGCTGGAGAACTTATAGTTCTGATAGATTTGATGCTTACCTAACTTTATTTTCCTGACATCCACTGGTCTTATTTGTCACAGACATCGTGGGACAACATTTAATATAAGCTGGGGATTCTTTCAAGTAACATTAGGGCACAAACAAAGCTCAGGCACACCTGTAGAATTACTTTTACTTGTGTAAAACATTTAGGTGCTTGGAGTACTTCTGGGTTCCTACCCCTCTTGGATTAGTTTCTGGAGCAGTCTTCTGTGGGTCAATTAATTTGCATTAGATCATGGAAGGATGAAGAGAAGGAGAGCTAGCTGACGATCCCATTGGGAGAGCACTGCTGAGAAAAGGAGATCTAGCGCAGCTTCAAAAGGGAGGCTGTCGCATCTCTTCAGTAAAACTTAATTATTTTGTTTGCCTTTCCATCTTGTTGAAGTGGATTGCTAATTCCAGTGACAGTCCAACTCTCTGACAAAGCCATCCTAATGATGTCATGTAACTCAATCTCCTGACCCCTCCCCATCCGACACACTTGCATGCACCAGTAAAATTCCACCCCAATTATATTTGACTGTTTGATCTACAGTGTTGTCTACTGGTGTCCAAAGCAGACAATGTTGTATTTTTAAGTTCATTTGAAATGGAATGTTGCTATTTATCTAGCAACTTATATATGAGCATTGGAGAATGTTTTGTTAGTGATCCTTTAACAGAAAAGGTGCACATTTATATCTTTATCCTGACTAAATGTATTTTTTTTCAGTTTGAGATTAAAATAACTAAAAGCAAAGACCCTGCAAAAACAGTTGTGAAGCAGAAATGTTCAAGGTAAAGATTTCTTTGTACCTGTCACAAGTAGCCACAAGCTTTTAAGTGTGATACCACAAATAGCTGTTTGAACTAGATACACATGGATTGTGCTACCTTTTGGTTTTCTTCTGGTCAGAGTAAAGGAAGCCCAGTTTGCATTTAAAACCAGATCCCTGTTAGTGATTAATTCTTGATATTAAAGAGCTAACTTTATCTGTTCACCTTAAGTTGCAAAAAGTTTTGAAATTTTTACATTTACATTTTTTGCATTTTATTTCTAAAGGTGACTTTTCACCGCTTGTCTAATTTCAATTTTGTGTTCAGCTGAAAAGTTTTGCTTAGCATAAATTGTTGCGGTCTTGTTGGAAGATTTTGAATGTTGGCTGAACTCCATTTTTGTATAAAGCATTGACATATTGCTGTTGCATTTTGGCTGTATTCTCCGTTTTTAATTTTGATAAGAGTTATTTACATTCATATTTTAAATTACATTTGCTTTACAGCAATATCTGGCACTTGCATAGTTAAATTTCTGTAAGTCAATCTTGCATCTGTTTCTCCTTAAGAAGGTAACCTCTCCAACACAGCCACAGTGTTTGTCATTATTGACGTACACAATGTCTCTCTTCCCCTTAAGGTGATTACACTTGTATTCATTGTTGCTCTTTCAGTCATCATTTCTGACCTGTTTCTCAGTTGCTGTGGTCATCTCCAAGTAGCAATTGTTCAAATAATATATATTTGCTACTGAGCCGATTAATATTTTTTGTAGTGCATTGAAATTGAAAATTAAAGAAGATCGTAAACAATCCCGAAAACAGTTGAAAAAAGAAGCTTCAAGGTACAACGCTGAAAAACAGATAAAAGAAAAGACTGAAAAAAATAGCAAAAACGATGAAACCAATTCTAAAACAGGTAAAAAGAAAAATGTTAATTCGTTATGATGATTCAAGACATAAGTATAAGATCATTGAAAGAGAAATGAAGAGAGATGTTAGAAAAATATTTTTTATTTTGATTAGTTACATTGTAGAACTTTTTGTTTAGATGTTTGTAAAGGAATAATAAAGTATCTAAGGAATGGAAGGTGAATGGAATTTGTTTAGTTGCTTTGGATGTAAAGCACACACTTAATGGGCCAAATGGCCGCTTTGTGCTGTAACATTATTTAGTTTTAGAAACTTATAAATAGATTTTTTTGACAGGCTCAATTACTAATGAACTTATTAGTCCATAGCCACAATGATGTCGATTTTGCTTTTGTTTTTCAAATTTACCCCATAAGGGTCAAATAGGATTTGACAATTCAATTTGGTTAAGCTTGATGAGCAGAGGAACAGGGGGCAACCTTTCAGCCTTGAATTTGCTCAATCATTCATTTGACTACTGCTGGCCTAAACTGAAGAAGGGAGTCAGGCAAGGAGAATTTAAACCATTTGACTTGCTTATACATCCGTACTGTTGGGAAAGGAATGTAGAGGTGAAGTCGCCTTGGTCTTACCAGACCATATTGCAGCTTTCTCATTAGAGAGAGGGAGAGAGAGAGAAGAGACAGGTAGTGGTTTAACCTGAGGGTCACCATGTCTCATGCGAGGGGAGAGGTTAGGAAGCAGAGTCCTTCATGCTGGTGTGGGAATTGAACCAGCTGAGCTAACTGAATGGACAGCTGGTTTGCGATACAGAGTAGGTTCAATCCCTGCACAGGCTGAGATTACCATGAAGGTCCCTCCTCCTCAAACTCTCCCATCGCCTGGGTCATGGTGACACACCACCTATTGTCTGTAATGAGAGAGCAGCCCTATGGTCCCCTGGGGCTATGGTGACTTTACCTAAAGGGATGTTGCTTTCAGTTGCTTGTATCACATTAATTATGGTTGAATGTGATTGGTGAACAATTATGCAAAAAATGTATTTCAGTGCTTTGGTATTATCTGCTTTTGCTGTACTGTCATTCACAATAGTTCATAGAGGACTTTTAAGGAAGCTTTCAAGTGCATATTGAATTTTCATTTTATAATGTGATGTCTGTATATACACAGGTCATTCATGGAATCCTCTAGGCGATCGAATGTTGCAGCTGATAACTGAGAACAAGGAACAGTTAAAAGCTGGGGTGCAGAATGTTTCAAATCTACTTCAAGAATTGCTTTCATTTCATGTTCTAAGTGAACAGGATTATGACATACTTTGTGCAGGTTCCTCCAAATCATGCCAGATTATGGGCCAACTTCTTGACCTCATTGTACAAAAGAATAACAGAATAAAAACCAGGGAATTCCTCTACACACTGAGCAAGTGCCAAGAGGTTGACAACAAGCTGTTAGATTGGATCAATTGGTTAAATGATGCAGGTAATGACAGTGCATCCAAATATGCACACAAGCTATGATGCAATGTTGTATGAAACAGAAAAGTGCCTGATGAATTAATTTAAGAATAATGGTGAAATAAGAAGGAACTGTACATGTGAGAAAAATGTACTGAATGCTAAAGCTGCATAAAAGTGAATTTGTATTCAATTTGATGTGATGTTTTCAATCAATGTGCTTAGGTAATAGTTCCTGTGTCATTGTTTAGAATTATTTGTTTTAAGCAGAACTTTTTCTGTAATTTAAGAAAGGTAAGAGTGTTTAATATATAAAGAATAACTTCTATACTTTATCATGTTGATTTTGAAGTATTGATTTAATTGTTTCCAGGCAGTGAAGCAGCTGAGCTGTTTCTGAGTCGTTACTCAAACTGCATAGAGCAGTTGGACTTGAACTCTCTACTAGAGTTGTTGGATGCATCGAAGATTGATCTCCCATTCTCTGATAGCACTAAAGAAATTGTAGAGCAGTTGAAACAGGAATCACCTACAAAAACCCGCAGTTTTATATGGATGTTGGAGGAAAAAAGAGAACAATTTCCATCCCTACACGTTCCGTTAGATGAATATTTTAATACAATGGGTATGTATTTAAGTAACGAGTATGTGTTTAAGCAGCTATCAAAGCTACTTACTAATGACTTTTCAAATTCTTCATAAAATTCCATTTTTAATCTGTAGATGATAATTGAAGATTATATGTAAAAATTGCTATTTCAGAAATTAGTTTTTGTGATACATTTTTAAGTTGAACATTTGAAGGCAGTGACATACAGTATTTTTGATTCCTTCCCAACACCTCTCTGCTAAAGGAGTTGTGACATTTGCAAGATTGGAAGTGGCTAAAGTAGATACTGAAAATGTAAAACAAACATAGTAAATGCTGGAGAAACCCAGCAGGTCTGGCATCATTTGTAGAGAGTAATAGTTAACATTTTCAGTCTGATGTGACATCTTCAGAACTGAAGAAGCCTTGTATTCTGTCCTTTAACTTTTGGATCAGAATCCATTCTCATGTAGCAGTTTCCTTTCTATGTGGAACTATTCATGATGAAGTTGTTTTACACATCAGCTCTTAGAACATAAGTGCGCGGAGCAGGAACAAGCAATTCACGTTCCTCAAGCCTACAGCATTTAATATGCCAATTGCTGATTTCAGGATTTGAGATTTAATTGAATTGCCATACTTTCAAAAAAAAAAGCAGTTTCCTTTTCAAAGATACAACAAATCTAATTCATGTTCTACTGGCTTATCTACGTCCAGAATCTGACCATTTGTGAACAAAATAGATAATAGCAAAAATTCTTCTGTTGTTTTTATAATTTGGAGACAAAGAAGTGAAGTTTTCTTTTATGAAATTGTGTGATACATAAAACTTTTAACCAACATGTATGTTGCTTTGTAAATTGTATAAGTTCTGTATTTTCTACATAGTTGCTGGACAAAATTTTATGTTTGGTTCCAATCATGGTATCACTTCACTTGATTAATTCCAGATCAATTACTTTTCTTCCTTCTATAGATGCTCCTTATACTGTACTAAAGAAACAGGAGAATGAAGAATTATCTGTAAGTTGTAGTTCCATTCTGCACAAACATTTAATTTATGATTGATTTCCATGTAAAAAATGAAATTTATCATTTGAATAATATTTGCTTCCCAGATCACTATAGCCTATTACTCCTGAGCACTACTGACCACCAAATATTGTGGTTTACCCCAATGTGGAATGATGTGTACACTTATGGTCAACTGTTTTTAGGAAATAGTGCAAGAAAGATAGCTGGACTAAAAATGTATACATCCAAGTTGAAAGGTGTGGCTTCACTAAACTGGAATGTTTACACTGAATCGAGAAGACATTGTATAATCCTTTGTATGAAAGCTGCATTTTTATATCATGACTTCAAAACTTTCCAAGGTGCTTCACAACCAATTAAGTACATGTAAAGCATACTCAATGCTGTTAAGGCATTGACCAATTTTTTTTTTCGCATACCACGGTGGTACAGTGGTTAGCACTGCTGCCTCACAGCGCCTGAGACCCGGGTTCAATTCCCACCTCAGGCGACTGTGTGGAGTTTGCACGTTCTCCCCGTGTCTGCGTGGGTTTCCTCCGGGTGCTCCGGTTTCCTCCCACAGTCCAAAGATGTGCAGGTCAGGTGAATTGGCCATGCTAAATTGCCCGTAGTGTTAGGTAAGGGGTAGATGTAGGGTATGGGTGGGTTACGCTTCGGCGGGGCGGTGTGGACTTGTTGGGCCGAAGGGCCTGTTTCCACACTGTAAGTAATCTAATCTCTAATCTAAAAAAGCGCATAAGTAGCAATAAAATAATAACCAGAGATTTTTTCTTTAGTGTCAGCCTGGGAATATATATTGACCAGGAAACTGGACGAAATCCCCGCTCCCCTTCAAATTTTACATGGGATTGTTTCCATCTAGCAAAGCAGTTCAATGGACTGTGAATTGTAAGGTGTCAGCCACATTGGAATAATGCATCATTCCCTCAAATAGTGCACGGAGATGTCATTCAGTACAAGTGGCTCAGTTTTGGTTGTGAGCTCGTGACTTTCTGAAACAAAGATGAGAAATATCACTGAGATAGGAGTGACACTCATTATGTCCGAAAGGATATGGATGAAATAGATATCAATAAACACAACATAACCATTGATGATTCAGGGTTTCTGGGGTTTCAGCTCAGAGGGAGGATGAGGAGGCAATTTAGATTTAATAACCTTGCAAACTGAAAGTGGAACGTTTAGTATGGATTACCAACAGAGACAGTGTATCAGCAAAGTAAATTAATACTGGAGAAAAGCTTCATTGCAAGAAATTAGATATTTGCTGTACATACCAACAAGATGAACTGCAATGATTTTTTTCAATATCCCCTTCTCTTCTTCTAAAATACCATTGGAAAACAAAGTCATGAAATAAAATGATAGGATGACATTTACGGATTCTTTCACATGCAGCAAGAGAGGCTAAACATTTCCCATTCATTCCATGGCTATAACCTACATTATAATGCATCCACTAAGAGCAGATCCCCAATGGGAAAGCAGTGGTGAGTGGTAATGTCGCTGGATTAATAATCCAGAGCCCCACGCTACTGTTCCGGAGACATGAGTTCAAATCCTACTGACTGGTGGTAAAATTTGAATTCAGTAAACTCTAACTGCTCTAATAATGACCAGGTAACCATTGTCAAACATGGTAAGATGGTTCACTAATGTCATTATCTACCCTGACTTGCATGTGACTCCAGACCCACAACAATGTTGACTCTTAAGTGCCCACTGAAATGGCCGAGAGAGCCAGTCAGTTCAAAGTGCTGGCCTGGCCAATGAGGTCCACATCCCATGAAAGAATAAAGAAAAAAAAGAACAGAAGGAAAATGGACATTTCCTATGTCCTCCAGTCATCCGAACCATCTAATTGATAAGGAACAAGGTGATACAGCAACATTCCAGTCAAAAATGAATTGCAAGGCATCACTCAATCATGCATGTTAAAAAAAGAGAGCCTTAGTCAGCACCTTCAGACAAAATGTGAAAATAAGAACAAATTATCTGCAGTACATTAATTAGTGCCACACATGCAGTTAGATTTTTCGTGGCTGCATTTTCCTTACTATCTTACTGAAATTTCAAATTCAAGCACAATCAAGTGAGTCTTCAGTGATAATTATAAGTCCATGCAGTTCTCTCCTTTCTTGAGGTTTTATTACACAATTGCAATTCCAACATCTAACTGAGGAATAGTTGAATTTTAAATCAAAAACATACAGAAAACATTGAGAGTTCGGTAATATTTTAACCCCTTATTAAAGAAGTTATGTTATACGTAAATGTAAAAAATTTTGCTTGAACCAGAAATAAAATACAGTAAAGTGTAATGGAAATGTATGTAATGGTCGGAAATGACCATTACCTGATTCATTGTATGTACTGATTGTTAATTGTTCTGATTTTTGTGCAGAATATTGGCCTTAGGAGTAAAATTAGAAACAGAAAAAAGAAACCAAAGGATTCCAAGGTTAGGTGTATTTTGATAATCAATTATTGTCTAACTTTCACTGGTTTGTTAATAGCATCATGTGATTTTTGTTGAGTCTTTCATCTTTGCTTTTGAGAAGTGGCCCCTGCATTTTATTGTGTTATCACTATTATTCTGACTTGTGGAAATCGGCAGTTATTCTGGCCTGATGCTTGCACAGTTTTATTCTGAAACTGTCTACTAGGAAGCAACTGAGTGAAGACTAGAACCACACTCTGGTTGTGTCTCTGATTTTTCTCTTAACATGTGAAGAACTACCATACCTATGCATTCATGCTTTGCAATGATATAGTTCCCACTGTAGTTTAGTAATTTCCCATAATTTGGACTATCTTATTGTTTCAAGACTGTAATAATATCCTGCATGTAGACATGTTTTTATATATTAAAAATTCCATTCTGGATGCTGATGTCTTGAAGACTTTAGCTCGTGCTGTTGAGAGCACTGACATCCCTTTGGCACCTCATTCTTATTTTTAGATATTTTCCAATCAACCGATTCAATGACATTATTACACACTTCTGGAGCAGGTGGGACTTGAACCGGAGCCTCCTGGTTCAAAGGGAGGGGTAATGTCACTGCACCACAAGAATCCTCTCTTTACATTTCTATGTTTGAACATTCACAGCTGTTTATTATTGAGAGCATTGACATCAAACCACATGAATGAACTTTTCCAGCAGGAGTAATGGGTGCCCAATATATATGGCATCACTGACTTTAAACCCCTCTTCTATAGTACTGAAAATATTTGTGGGATTCCGACAACTGTTTGGATTAATATCTTTCTAGTTATGTATGGCTGGGTAAATATTGACTACTACACCACTGAGCCATCACAGTTCTGCACCTTAACACAATTTGCTCTTTGTTAATTATGAGGACATCTTTTATAAGACATCGGAGCAGATGTAAGCCATTCAAACCATCAAATTTGCTCTGCCAGTTTTGATGGCTAATCTGATGATCCTAATCTCTGCTATCTGCCTTTTTCCAATAACCCTTGATTCTCTCACTGATTCATAATCTATCTCAGCTTTGAATGTACTTAACAACCCAGCGTCGACAGCCCTCTGCAATAAAGAGTTCCACAGATTCACTACCCTCTGAGAAAAGAAATTCCTTCTCATCTCTGTCTCAAATGTGTCACTCCTTACTGTAGGATTATGCCGTCTGGCACAAAGGAAACAACCTTTTTGCATCTACCCTGTCAAGAACCCTAAGAATCTTGTATGTTTCAATAAGGTTGCCTCTCATTCTTCTAAATAACAGTAAGTAAAGGACCACCCTGCTCTACATCTCGTCATAAGACAGTCCTCCATTCCTGCTGTCAGCCTTGTGAGTCTTCTCTGGGCTTTAATGTCAGTATTTCTTTCCTTTGGATAAGGGGCCAAAACTGATATTGGAATTCCATTGTGGTCTGAGTGGTGCGTTGTATAGTTGTAACAAAACCTTCCTACTCCATTCCCTTTGCAATAATGGCCAACGTTCCATTTGCCTTCCCTATTGCTTGCTGAACATGGATGCGAGCTTCTGTGATTTCTAGATGAGGGCTCCCAAATCCAACCTGTTCTATAGCTTACTGATATTTTTCTCTGTTTAAATAATATTCCACTCCTCTATATTCCCTGGCAAGTGCATAAACTTTCATTTTCCATTTGCTAGTGTTTATTCAATCTGTCTATATCGTTCTGCAGACATTTTGTCATCCTCATAGAATAAAGAACAGTACAGCGCAGAACTGGCCCTTTGGCCCTCAATGTTGCGCTGATCTGTGAACTAATCTAAGCCCATCCCCCTACACTATCCCATCATCATCCATATGCTTATCCAAGGATTGTTTAAATCTCCCTAATGTGGCTGAGTTAACTACATTGATAGGCAGGGCATTCCACACCCTTACCACTGTCTGAGTAAAGAACCTGCCTCTGACATCTGTCTTAAATCTATCACTCCTTAATTTGTAGCTTTGCCCCATCATATAAGCTGGCGTCATCATTCTAGAAAAAAGATTTTTGCTATTTACCTGATCCTCTGATCATCTTACATGTCTCTATCAAATCTCCTCTTAGCCGCCTTCTTTCGAATGAGAACAGACCCAAGTCTCTCTGTCTTCCCTCATAAGAACTTCCCTCCAGACCAGGCAACATCATGGTAAATCTCATCTGCACCTTTTCCAATGCTTCCACATCCTTCCTTTAATGGGGCGACCAGAACTGTACACAATATACCAAGTGCGGCCACGCTAGTGTTCTTGTATAGTTGCAGCATGACATTACGGCTCTGGAACTCAATCCCTCTACCAATAAAACCGAAATCACCATATGCCTTCTAAACGGCATTATCAGTCTGGATGGCAACTTTCAGGGATCTATATACATGGGCTCCAAGATCCCTCTGCACATCCACACTACCAAGAATCTTTCCATTGACCCAGTATTCTGCTTTCCTGTTATTCTTCCCAAAGTGAATCACCTCTCATTTATCTGCATTGAACTCCATTTGCCACCTCTCAGCCAAATTCTGCAGTTTATCTAAATCCCCCTGCAACATTCTTCCACACTGTCCACTACTCCACCGACTTCAGTGTCATCTGCAAGCTGACTAACCCATCCACCTATGCCTGTGTCCAATCATTTATAAAACTGATAAATAGCAGTGATCTCAAAGCAGATCCTTGTGGCACATCACTAATATCCAGACTCTAGGCTGAATATTTTCCATCAACCACCACTCGCTGCCTTACTACAAAATGCCAGTTTCTAATCCAAACTGCTAAATCACCCTCAATCCCATGTCTCTGCATTTTGTCCAACAGCCTACCATGTGGAACCTTATCAAAGGCTTTACTGAAGTCCATGTACACCTCGTCAACTGCCCTATCCTCATCCACATGCTTGGTCACCTTCTCAAAAACCTCAATGAGGTTTGTGAGACATGACCTGTCCTTGACAAAACCATGTTGACTATCTGCAATCAAATTGTTGCTTGCTGGTTGATTATAAATTCTATCTCTTATAATCCTTTCCAAAATTTTTCTGACAATGGATGTAAGGCTCACTGGTCTATAATTACCTGAGTCATCTCTACTGCCCTTTTTGAACAAGGGCACAACACTTACAATCCTCCAGTTCTGTGGTACTAACTCTGTAGACAATGATGACTCAAAGATCAAGACCGAAAGCTCCAACAACTCCTCTCTAGCTTCCCAGAGAATCCTCTGATAAATCCCATCCAGCCCAGGGGACTTGTCTACTTTCACTCCTTCTAGAATCGATAACGCCTCCTCCTTACTAATGTCAATCCTTTCTAATCTAATGTCCCATATCACATTCTTCTCCTCAACAATATTCTCCTTTTCCTGATTGAAAACAGATGAGAAATATTCATTTAGCACCTCAAGGTCCACACACAACTTTCCATTTCTGTATTTGACAGGCCCTATTCCTATCCTAGTTATCCTTTTATTCCTCACAGAAAGCTTTAGGGTTCTCCTTTATTCTACCTGCTAAACACTGCTCATGTCCTCTCCTTGCTCCTCTTAACTCTCTCTCTAAATCCTTCCTAGTTAATCTGTACCTTTCCATCGCCTCATCTGAACTATCTCGTCTCAATGTCACGTACGCTTCCTTCTTCCGCTTAACAAGGGATGCATTTTCTTTGGTAAACCACGGTTCGCTTACCTTATCACTTCTTCCCTGCCTGACAGGGACATACCTATCAAGGACATGCAATATCTGCTCCTTAAACCAGCTCCACGTTTCGAATGTCTCCATCCCCTGTATTTTGCTACCCTATTCTATGCATCCTAAATCTTGCCTAATTGCATTATTATTGCCCTTCCCCCATCTATAGCTCTTGCCCTGTGGCATGTACCTATCCTTTTCCATCGATAAACCAAACATAACCAAATTATGGTCACTCTCTCCAAAGTGCTCACCTACCACTAAATCAAACACTTGGCCTGGTTCATTACCAAGCACTAGATCCAGTGTGGCCTCCCCGCTTGTCGGCTCTTCAACATACTGTGTCAGGAAACCTTCCTGCCCATATTGAACAAAAACTGATCCATCTGACATAGCAGAGTTACAGCATTTCCAGTCAATGTTGGGGAAGTTAAAGTCCCCCCCATAATGACCACCCTGTTCCTTTCACTTCTACCCAGAATCGTTTTGCCAATCCTTTTTTCCATATCCCTGGAACTCTGCAGAGGCCTCTTAAAAAAAACCGCCACACAGTGTGACCTCTCTTCTGTTTCTAACCTCAGCCCATACCATCTCAGTAGATGAGTCCTCATCAAAAATTATTTCAGCCATCGTTATACTGTCTTTGACTAACACGGCCACACTTCCCCTTCTCTTACCGCCTTACCTGTTCTTAATGAAAGACCTAAACCCTGGAACCTCCAGCATCCATTCCTGACGCTACTCTATCTATGTCTCTGAAATAGCCACCACATCAAAGTCCCAGGTATCTATCCATGCTGCAAGCTCACCTACCTTATTCTGGATACTTCTGGCGTTGAAGGAGACACACTTCCCCTCATCACTTGCTGTACCGTCTATTTTTGCTTTAGCCACATACTTCATGATAGTACCTTCACTTTTCAGTTCCAAATCATTAATATATATATATAGAAAATAACTGTAGGCCCAACATTGATTACTGTGGCACTCCACTAATTGCAGTTCTGAAATGTCCCTCTTTTACTAACTCTGTTTTCTCTTATTCAGCCAATCCTCTATCCATGCTAATGTATTACCTCTAACACTATGGACTGTTATTAATTCGCCTAATGTGTGATACATTATTAAAAGCCTTCTGAATATCCAAATTTATTATATCCAGGGTTTCTACTTCATCTATCCTGCTTGTTAGCTCCTCAGAGAATTCTATTAATCTGTCAGGCATGACCTACCCTTCATGAAGCCATGCTGATTCTGTTTGATCATGCTATGAAATTCTAAATGCTCTGTTATTACATCCTTTGTCATAGACTTAAATATTTTCCCAATAAATGGCATTAAGCAGCTGGCATATAATTACCTTTTTTGTCTCCTTTTTTTAAAGTAAATGTGTTATTACTGGCAGTTTTCCAATCCTCTGAGACTTTACCAGAATCTAAGGATTCCTGAAAGATTACTACCAAATACATCCACTGTCTCTGTACATACTTCATTTAATATCCCAGATCTCAAGGATTTATTGGTCATTAGTCCCCATTAATTTCCCGAGCATTTCTTCTCTAGTAATATTGTATTTATTTCCTGCCCTCTCTTTGCCCAGTGATAGTCATCACCTTTCAAATTGAAATGCTCCATCCACTGGCATTTTCTGGTACTTGCGAGAAGCAGCTTTTAATCTGTTGCCAGATTACAAAATGCAGTATTCCATGTGAAATCCATGGGAGCTCACTTGCTCCCAGGTAAACAACAGAACTGCAGATGCTAAAGTCCTTGCAAAAACCATAAAATTCAAAGTTACGACATAAAACACAGATAGAGTCATAGAGTTGTAGAGCACGGAAACAGACGCTTCGGTCTAACTCTTCCATGCTGCCCAACCCAATCTAGTCCCACCTGCCAGCACCCGGCCCATATCCATCCAAACCCTTCCTATTCATATACCCATCCAGATGCCTTTTAAATGTTGCAATTGTACTAGCCTCCACCACTTCCTCTGGCAGCTCATTTCATACACGTACCACACGGTGCGTGAAAAAGTTGCCCATTAGGTCTCTTTTATATCTTTCCCCTCTCACCCTAAACCTATAGAATATATAACAAATACAATACAGTGCAGACAGGCTTTTCGGTCCTCGATGTTGCGCCGACCTGTGAACTAATCTCAACCCATCCCCCTACACTAT
Source organism: Chiloscyllium punctatum (assembly GCF_047496795.1). NCBI lineage: Eukaryota > Metazoa > Chordata > Chondrichthyes > Orectolobiformes > Hemiscylliidae > Chiloscyllium > Chiloscyllium punctatum. The sequence continues at coordinate 83,599,118 of NC_092753.1, read as the reverse complement.
CCCATCATCACCCATGTGCTTATCTGAGGATTGTTTAATCTCCCCAATGTGGCTGAGTTAACTACATTGACAGGCAGGGCATTCCACGCCCTTACCACTCGTGAGTAAAGAACCTTCCTCTGACATCTGTCTTAAATCTGTCACCTCTCAATTTGTAGTTATGCCCCCTCATACAAGCTGACGTTATCATCCTAGAAAAAAGACTTTCACTATCTACTGTATCTAATCCGCTGATCATCTTGTATGTCTCTATCAAATCCCCTCTTAGCCTTCTTCTTTCCAATGAGAACAGACCCAGGTCTCTCAGCCTTTCCTCATAAGAGCTTTCCCCCAGACCAGGCAACATTCTGGTAAATCTCCTCTGCACCTTTTCCAATGCTTCCATATCCTTCCTGTAATGGAGCGATTAGAATTGTAAACAATATTCCAAGTGTGGCCACGCTAGCATTTTGTATAGTTGCAGCATGACATTATGGCTCTGGAACTCAATCTCTCTACCAATAAAACTTAGCACACCGTATGCCTTCTTAACAGCACTATCAACCTGGATGGCAACTTTCAGGGATGTATGTACATGGACTCCAAGATCCTTCTGCACATCCACACTGCCAAGAATCTTTCCATTGACCCAGTATTCTGCCTTCCTGTTATTCTACCCAAAGTGAATCACCTCACATTTATCTGCATTGATCTCTATTTGCCACCTCTCCGCCCAATTCTGCAGTTTATCCAAGTGCACCACTTGGTCCAGATAACTCCAAATTTATTGCACTTAATTTCAGCCCTTCTGCTGATAGATGTCAGATAAGCAGTGTGAGTTTTTGGAAACAATGGTAGGGTCATCGAACATGATGTAGAATCTGATTTGAGATGATGTTGGCAAGAAGAAAGTTGTAGATGGGAAATGGAGAGGGACTCGGATAGATATTTGGGAAGTACCAGAGGTAATAGTGCTGGAATGTGGAAGGGAGACATAACAGGTAATTCTCTGACTATGATTAGATAAGATTTAGAACCAGGCAAGTGAAGTCTTACCTGGCTGAATGACAGTTGAATGGCATTGGAAAAGAATGGTATAGTTATCCATGTTATAATCTGCAGACACATCCAGGAATGCCAGGAAAGGATAGTTTACTTTTGTCTCAATCACTGAAGATATAATTTGTTATTCTGTTAAGAGCCAGTTTACTTCATTAGTGGTATGGAAACCAGATCAGAGAGATACAGATATAAAGTTCCAAAAAGATGAACGTGGATTTCAGAGGCAACAATGTGTTGAAGGGATTTGGAGAGAAAAGGGAGATAGTTTGCAAGGGTGAAGGAGTGGATGGCGATAGATTTGAGGGCGCGGGAGCAGGACTTAAAAAGAAATTGAACCGTTAATAGTGTCAGTTATAAATGAGAACTGAATGACCTGTAATTTATTGGAAAGAGGGTCAAAAAAGGAGTAAGATCTCATGGACAGGCTCAGTTGTATGTCACATCTGATTAAGTCCCAGTCTCTTGGATTTAAGGAAGTGAAGTTGAGGGTCAGAATCTGGAACACAGTAAGAGTGAGCAAGAATATAATGGTTTTAATACTACAGTAAGTTTGAGATGACTGGAGGTCAAAGGTAGATAATTCAGATTTTGCAAGTGCAATTGTAAGAAAATTAAGTCTTTTCAGGGGTAACTCAAAATAGTGTGTATACAGGAAAGGGGGGTGTTGATGAAGAGCAATGCAAGAGTCTTAAAAACACCTAAAGATGAGATTGAGTAACTGCTGTTGTAATGTTTTCGGTGGAATAATTTGGAAAAGACTCAAACCAAGATGTTTTTTGTGTATCAAAATGCTGGGAATGGGTGAAAGAGAAATGGAGATTGCTGCGGTTCTGAGCTAGTCCTGTTGTTTTGTGGACTAATGTACAGGCCTTGGTGAGGCCACACCTAGAATATTGTGTGCAGTTTTGGTCTCCTTTTCTGAGGAAGGATGGTATTGCTCACAAGGGAGTGCAGCAAAGGTTTACCAGGCTGATTCTGGGGATGGCGAGACTGATGCATGAGGAGAGATTAACTAGGATAAGATTGTTTTCGCTGGAGTTCAGATGTATGTGAGAGGGGGATCTCATACAGACTTAAAATATTGTAACAGGACTAAATATCATGGATGCTGGGAGGATGTTCCCGTTGGTGGGTGTGTCCAGAATCAAGGGTCACAGTTTGAGAATTAGGGTAAACATTTAAGACAGAGATGAGACATTTCTTCACCCAAAAAATGGTGAACCTGTAGAATTCATCACCACAGGAAGTAGTTGATACCAAGATATTGAATGTATTCAAGAAGTGGCTAGATAGAGCACTAGAGGTGAATGGGATCCAAGGTTATGGGGGGAATGCAGGATGAGGCTATTGAGTTGGATGATCAGCCATGATTGTGACAAATGGCGGAGGAGGCTCGAAGGGCTGAATGGCCTTCTCCTGCTCCTATCTTCTACGTTTTCAAACTGATCTGCTTTCATGACAAGATTTATGATATTATGATGCTTTCTGCCTAATATTCCATGAGAGAAAATTCCCATCAAAGATTCTTTAGGATTACGGAAACGATTAATATCCAAACTGTTCCACCCAGCCTTAAGCCATAATGAAACAAGATTACAAATATTCTTTTTGCTGTGTTTTTCATAACTGTGCAGACTCCAAACTTGTGTTTTTATTCACACTTAATTTTGCTTCTCAGCCTTTTCTCCTTCTGTCTGGGTCAGTCAGAACTGGAGCCCGTGAGGAGGATGATGATGAAATATTCTCCGATGATGGCATCCTGTAAGTATTCCCAGTAAAACAGCACACCTGCAAGTAAGAATAACAAAAATATGTTGCCAAAGTGCTTTGTCTTGCAGTAATTTGGATAGTTTCAGAAATGCCAATTTTCAAATGGCCACATCAGTATACAATACAGGCAAGTAAACTAATTGGCGAAATGCTGCCAAGCAGAAAGCAAAGCTCCCAGGAATTCAGAAAAAGGTGTAAGGCTTGAAAATAATTCTGTTTGTTTGCAAAGAACAGTAGAAAACTTAAATGTTTCAAGCTCAAATGACTGCCTTAATTTGATTGTTAGAGTGACTATTAGCATATTTAGGATTGTTCAGCAAGTCCTTCACTTTGGCAGAATCACATCGAGCAATTAAATTTTGTTTTGGGTTTATACCTGCAAGCTAGTTGTGTATGGTCTATACTCTGTCACTATGATAGAATCAATAGCTTTGGCCAATCCGTCAATAATTGGGAGGTAGCCCATGACCCTTTTTTGCATTACCCTGGAGCTTGGGGAGTCTATTCTGCCCCATTGCATTCTTTTTGGCAATGCATCAGCTAATCAGTCGGCTTTCAAAACTGATCAGCGCCCTTTTCTCTTTTGATATAATTCTCATTTGAAATTTGGATTTCTTGACTTTGTCATGATGAATGCAAGATGGAAGATTTTGGTGACATGTCTCTCTTTTAAGCAATATTCATGTACAGTACTACTAAGTAAGAGAATAAGCTTAAGAGGAATATTGCTCCTCTGAGGTGTTACTGAAAGTTTGAGGGAGTATCACCGAAGCATGCTTTATCTAAAGACAGGTGTCACGTATCAACACTAAGCATTAAAATGTAAAGAAATATTTAGCTTTAAAAAAGCTGTAGCTTATAAATGGAATTAAATGGAAATGAATGAGTCTGATGTACTCCAATAAAATGAAGCAGTAAGGAAGTTCTGTTTTCTGACAATATAGATATACAGTTATTTAGGCAGCTTTTCATTGGTGTTGATAGTAATATCATATTTGTGGCTTCACTTGAAGCTAAATTCCAGGAATTTTTAATTTTAAAAGAATTGTCACTTCTTTGATACCCTGAATTACTTGGCTTTCTTTAACCAAATAAGGCAGAAATAATGATGAAAATGGTTATTTAACTACTTGAGAAGGAATATGTGAATCTCCAAACAATTCTATTGAACCCTGCAGCAATATATAGATCCTCTGTTAACTTTATATGAAAATTATATTATTTCCCTGAAGTATTGCTTTTGTTGATTTCCTGCCAAAATAATAACTTTCAACTCAAGTACTGAAGTTAACTAACACGTTTCTGATAAATATGTGAACTTTCGTGAGCATGCTAAATTGTAATAAAATTGTTAACCTGCTCCTAACATCATCATTCTCTGAAATTTTTTATAATATGCCTGACTATTTTGTGTCCATTGTAATTAAACTTTAATGGTGCACAATCAAGATTTGTTTCCTGCCCCACCCACCCTTCCTCACATACCAAGGTTCCTAGTGAACTTTCTAGTCCCTGATATAAGTGGGTGGGATTTATGTGTGAACCTTGTGAGTGAGTTGGCAGCCATATTTCTTACCTGGTAGAAATTGATAGTAGAAATTGATTGCCTTTCCCTAACCAGATGGCCCTGGAGTCAGTCTTAACAAATGCTAAATGTCCCAGCTTAGAGTCATAGAGATCAACTAGGAGAAAGTGAGGGCATTCCTGAAGAAGGGCTTATGCCCGAAACATCGATTCTCCTGCTCCTCGGATGTTGCCTCGCCTGCTGTGTTTTTCCAGCACCACACTTCTCAACAACTAGAGTCATAGAGATGTAGACCACGGAAACAGACCCTTCAGTCCAACTCGTCCATGCTGACCAGATATCCCAACCCAATCTAGTCCCACCTGCCTGCACCTGGCCCATATCCCTCCAAACCCTTGCTATGCATATACCCATTCAGATGCCTTTTAAGTGTTGCAATTGTACTAGCCTCCACCACTTGCTCTGGCAGCTCATTCCATACACGTACCACCCTCTGTGTGAAAAAGATGCCTGTTAGGTATCTTTTATATCTTTCCCTTCTCACCCTAAACCGATGCCCTCTAGCTCTGGACTTCCCCACCCCAGGAAAAAAAAGCTTTGTCTATTTATCCTATCATGCCCCTCATGATTTTATAAACCTCTATAAGGTCACCCCTCAGCCTCCAATGCTCCAGGGAAAACAGCCCCAGCCTATTCAACTTCTCCCTATAGCTCAAATTCTCCATTCCTGGCACCATTTTGAGTCACTGAACCATTATCTTTCCTGGTCTGAGAATCAGACCCTGTCATGCTACTGGACATCTAACCACATGGCAGGGTAGGTTTGTCTTTTTATAAAGAGTTTGTTTTTACTGCTGTAAATAAATCATTTGTTGTGATTAAACTTAATTAGTATTTTGGTACCAAAAATCCCTCATGATGCGGTACTGTATGTGAATGTTTTATCAATATTCCCACATGCTGTGATTTTCTGGAATTCTGTAGTATTTCAGAAATAATTTCTGCAGCAAGAAGAACATATACTGTGAATCAGATTTGTTCCTGATTGGAGGTGTTCCAATTTCAGTAAATAGTTCAAATGAATTATTGACTTTTTAATTAAATTAAACATTTAAAGTTGTTTGAAAATAGCTTGTTGAGCTCCATGCATTAAGATCAGTAAACTTCATTATTTGATTGGGGGAAAAAAGGAAGATGGTAAGATGGTTTAATGATTTTTTGTCTTTGTCAGCCCATTGGAATAACACCTTATTTATTGCACCACCTTTATTGGATTACATCAGATCCTTATTTCCCTTTAATTCCACAAGATATTGGAGCAAAATTAGGCCATTTGGTCCATCATGTCTGATCTGCCATTCAGTCATGCCTGACATTTTCTCGACCCCATTCTCCTGCCTTGTAATCCTTGATCTCCCCTAACTGTTATGGTTGGAATCGTATCTGGCACACATGAAGATGGTTGCGGGTTTTGGAGGTTAATCACCTCAGCTCCAGGACATCTCTGTAGGAGTTCCTCAGGGTGGTGTCATAGGCCCAACCATCTTCAGCTGCTTCATCAATGATCTTCCATCTATCATAAGGTGAGTGGGGATGTTCGCCAATGATTGCATCATGTTCAGCGCCAGTCCTGACTCCTCAGATACTGAAGCGGTCCATGTTCAAATGCAATGCGATCTGAACAATATATAGACTTGGGCTCACAAATGGCAAGTAACATTCACACCATACAAATGCGAAGCAATGACAATAACAAACAATATAACCACTGCACCTTGATATTCAATGATGTTCCCAATTACTGACAACAGTATCAACGTCCTTGGGGGTAACAATGACCAGAAACTCAAATGGACTCTCCACATAAATGCAGTAGCTATGGCAGCAAGTCAGAAGCTAGGAATACTGTGGTGAGTAACTCCCCTCCTGACTTCCTCTAGCCTGTCCATAAATCAGGAGTTTGATGGAATATTCCACATTGGTAAGTAGAGTTAGATTACATGGGATCTAGGGAGAACTTTCCAATTGGATACAGAGGGTAGTGGTAGAGGATCATTGCTGAGATTAGAGGCATGTGACCAGCAGTGTGCAAAAGGAATTGGTACACGGTCCACTGTTGTTCGTCATTTCTGTAAATGATTTGGATGAGTATATATGACATATGCTGAGTAAGTTTGCAGATGACACTGGAGGTATAGAAGACAGTGAAGAAAGTTATCTAAGGGTATAACGGGACCTTGATGAACTAGGCCAGTGGGCTGAAGCATGGCAGATGGAGTTTAATTTAGGACTTACACAGTTAATAGTAGAGCCCTGGGGAGTGTTGTTGAACAGAGAGATCTAGGGGTTCAGGTACATAGTTCCTTGAAAATAGCGTCACAGGTAGACAGGGTAGTGAAGATGGCATTTGGCATGCTTGCCTTCATCGATCAGAGCATTGTTTACAGGAGTTGGGGGCATTATGTTGCGGTTGTACAAGACATTGTGAAGGCCACATTTGGAGTACTGGGTACAATTCTGGTCACCCTGCTAAAGGATGTTATTGCAACTCTGAAGGGTGCAAAAATAGATTTACAAAGATGTTACCGAGACAAGAAGATTTGAGTTATAAAAAGAGGCTGATATCCTCCAGGGAAAGAATTCCCAGCCTAGGAGGCTGAGAGGTGACCTTACAAAGGCTCATAAAATCATGGGGGGCATAAATAGGGTGAATAGTTTAGATCTTTTCCCAGGGCAGGGGAGTCCAGCACTAGAGGGCATAGGTTTAAGGTGAGAGAAGAAAGATTTAAAAAGGGCCTGAGGAGCAACGTTTTCACACAGTGGTGTGTGTGTATAGAATGAGCTGCCAGAGGAGGTAGTACAGGTGGTGCAATTACAACATTTAAAAGAAATTTGGCTATGGATAAGAAAGGTTCAGAGGGGTATGGGCCAAATGCAGGCAAATGGGACTAGTTCAGTTTAGGAGAACTGGTTGGCTTTAATGGGTTGGGCTGAAGGGCATCTTTCTGTGCTGTATGACTATGATTTGCCTGGATGGGTGTAGTTGCAGCAATGCTTATGAAGCTTGACGACATCGAGGATAAAGCCTGCTTGATTGGCACCATATCCACAAGATGCACTGCAGAAATTCACCAAAGATTCTTATGCAACACTTTCCAAGCACACTGTTATGGACCAGGCCAGAGCACCTCAAATAATTTCAAGAAAGTAGGCCAGACCCTAACCTTTCTCGTTTATTTAAGCAGGTGTAATGTGGATATTCCAGGAGGGATACAGCTGGTCAAACCACTTAGCTCTGAACAAAACAGAGAATTTATCTACAAGATTACCAAATAAAGCACAAACAAAAGAAAATAGAATACAGAATAACCTAACTTATCCGAGAACCCAGCAAATTCTACCAACTTAATGATGCTGTTCCCAATATTTGCAACAATCCCCATAAACACCCCATGACGCAAAAGGTAAAATCAAACACAGGGTTTTACAGGAGAGAGGTCAGAGTGGGAGGATCAGCATGGATCTGCTTCTTTGGGTCCAGCAGCTTCACAACACTGCCTGACTACTTTCAGTGAATAGCCAGACAGGTAAACATCAAATCAGACAGAGAAAAGCTGAGCTGGGAGAACTGGCCACATTCCATTCATTTTTTATTTGAAACTTGGAAGCCTTTTACCTGAGGCAGTATCTGTTAGCTCCAATCAAAATGAACCTCAAAACCCTTCAAACTTAAACTTTTTGGAGCCTATGTTTTTATGACCTGAAATTAAACCAAGGGCAACATAAGCTTGTTAAAGAAGCAGTATCATCACATCCACAGCCACTTTCATCTAAAAGGAAAAAGCCAGCAGATACGTGGGCACTCCATCACTTGCAAGTTCATCTCTAAGTTACTCACCTCCTGACTTGGAAATATATCGCTATTCCTTCATTGTCACTGGATCAAAATCCTGGAATTCCCTCCCTAAGGGCATTGTGGGTCGAGCTACAGCAGTTCAAGACAGTAGCTCACCACCACTTTCTCAAGGGCATCTAGGGATGGCAATAAATACTGGTCAGCCAAACGATGAATGATTTTAAAAAAAAATCAATAACCTATCTATCTCTGTCTTAAATACACTCAATGACTTGGCCTCTACAGCCTTCTGCGGCAATGAGTTCTGCAGATTCACCATCCTCTGGTGGAAGGAATTTCTTCTCATCTCAGTTCGAAAGGGTCATCCCTTCATTCTGAGGTTGTGCCCATGGCTCCTAGTCTCTCCTGCTATTGGGAATGTCTTCTCCATGTCAATTCTATCCAGGCCTGTCAGTACTTTTAAGATTCAATCAGATTCCCTCCTCATTCTTCTAAACTCCATCAAGCACAGACCCACAGTCTTCAACTATAGAATCCCTACAGTGTGGACACAGGCCCTTCAGCCCAACAAGTCCACACTGAACCTCTGAAGAGTAACCCACTCAGACCCATCCCCCTACATTTACCCTTGACTAATTCACCTAACCTATACATCCCTGAACACTGGGACAATTTAGCATGGCCAATTCACGTATCCTGCACATCTTTGGATTGTGAGAGGAAGCTGGAGCACCCAGAGGAAACCCACGCAGACACTGGGAGAACGTGCAAACTCTGCACAGACAGTTACCCGAGGGTGGAATTGACACGGGTTCTTGGCACTGTGAGGCAGCAGTGCTAACTACTGAGCCACCATACCACGCATTCCTTATATGACAAGCTCTTCATTGCTGGGATTATTCTTCTGAACCTTCTCTGGACTGCCTCCAAGGACAACACATCCTTCGTTAGACATGAAGCCCAAACATCTCTCAGAATTCCTAATGCAGTCTGACCAGAGCCTTGTATCACCTCAGCAGTACATCCCTGCTCTTACATTTTAGCCCTCACGAAATGAATGCTCGCATTACACTTGCTTTGCTAACTGCCAAATGAACCTGTCTGTTAATCTTAAGGGAATTCAAAACTAGACTCCTTTTGTACTTCAGATTTCCAAATCCTTTCTTGTTTTAAAAAATAGTCAACACCTCTTCTTCTTACCAAACTGCATAACCTCACATTTTCCCACATTGTATTTCATCTGCCACTTCTCTTCCCATTCATACAGCCTGCCTACATCCTTCTCCAGTCTCCTGCTTCCTCAACATTGCTTATAACTCCACCTACCTTTGTGTCATTCCATTTAAAATGTATAGCAATTGTTTTGGATAGATGTTCTTTGAGAATGAAATCCATGGTCATAAGGTGAAAACAAATAAGGATTCAATGATCCTTGGTTCCATTGCGATTAGTGTTTTCAGTGCAATTGGAGTGGAAAAGACTAATTTTGGAAGGAAATAAAACAGGAAAACCTCATACCAGGAAAACAGCTCAACTTTTATTAAGTTTCTGTGAGATTACAGTGTGTGCCAACTATTGTGTTCTTAATTCATCAGCTGAAATAACTCATACCAGTACTACTTAATTGTTATTTAGCTTATAAATATTGTTTCCAGCTGGCTTGAAGTTAGAAGGGAAAAATAAAATGATGCATTTCAGGTGAGTGTAATATAGAAATTGAACCTATTAAATTTGCAGAATTCAATGTGAAACCATTAAAATATCTTACTAAGATTTTATTGACTGTGTATCTGATGTATTAATCTGTTTTGGTGATTCTCTTCTATAGTACACAAATGAGCTCTGCAGTTCCTTTTACGATACCAGAACACCTTCGTGTTCAGCTTGAGAATTTTGAAGATAGTTACGATTCTCAAGTTTATGGCAATCATTACCAGCGGGTCCTAGACAATAATCCAGACCCAACACGTGAAAGTCTGTATGAGTAAGTATGGATTTATATTATTCCCTGGATGGAGCAAGAAGCAAAATGACACAAATAGTGTAGTCACCTATGCTGTGTTTCTAAAATCCACTAATATTCTTTGTATTAATACCATAGGTTGTAATTAAGCATCATTTAGCATAATTTTGAGTCAAACTTTTTTTTGTTAATTGTATTATTTTAGATTGCAATGCTGTTGAGCACCCATTTTATGCTTGAGTTTAGCCTTGCAATAGATGCAGTGTTCATATCAGTTAGCGAGTTTTGAGAAGATTTGTAGCTCAGGTTGAGGTTCAGGATGTAAATTGGCTCGCTTAGCTGGAAGGTTCATTTTCATATGGTTCATCGCCATACTAGGTAACATTACCAATGAACCCCTGGTGAAGCACTGGTGTTAGTGACCTGTTTTCTATTTATATGTTTAGGTGATGCTATTGAGATATATTCTTGTGTTTTGCATTTTCTAAGCCAGACTTTCCTAGTAGTTCAGTGGAAAAGCAGCAGGTGACTTCACCCTGCATGCTGGAGACTTTCTCATTCTGAGTCTGGAATCACATGTAGGCACAATTCATTAAGGATAGCCGATTTCCTTTCAAAAAGGTTGTTAGTGAACCTGATGGGGTTTAATGACAATCGTCAGTGGTTACCTAGTCCTAGGGGATAAACTCTTCTTATTCCAGACTTTTCATATTCAGTTTGAAATTTTCATCCATACATCACCATCTGCCATGGTGGGATTTGAACCTATGCACCAGAATTTTAAACTGGAATTCTGGCTTGCTAGTCCAGTGACATTACCACTATGTCATCACCTCCCCTCAAGCTACTTTGGTGAGTTAGTGGAAAGCAGCCATCACGAATGAAACTATTCCCAGCATGACACCACATATTCAGGATAAATGATCTGTAATTTGTTGTTTAAAGTTATACAAGACTAATTTATTTTTATCACAGTATTTTGAATTGTGCAATTGTAAATCAGCATTCCAAGAGAAGTAGTTAGAGTCATTGAGTCATAGAGATGTACAGCATGGAAACAGACAAGTAGCAGTAAACAATTCTTCATCAGTAACCTCTGTGATACTGTAACATCAGCTGTTAAATTGAGCCTGCGCACAACAGGATATTCAGTGAATCAAGACACTGCAGCAATCTGCCCTTTTTCGATTCATTCTTAGGCCATAACCTAAACAGGATGCACTTGCACTATTTTAGGTTATCCAGTTTGCATTGGATATCGATTAAATCAAATGGGTCGCCATTTGAAAAAAATTTATTATAACTGTATTTAAATTATAGTGATGCATAAAATGGTGAAAGAAAACATAAAATGCTGATTTTTTAAAAATAAAAAATACTAGCAATGTACAATAGATCGGTTGATAGTCAAATGCGAAAAGAAATGTTTTAAATTTGGCTGGGTTCGGATGGAGTATCCCTGAAATATTACCCTACATTTTGGTTATTGACTTGTTTTTATTATTAATTCATGTCTCTTGTACTCGTATTTAACCAATATCAATGTTTTTGGTTTAAAATTACTGAGAGGTTTTTTTTCCACCCTGCTTTCAACTCCCCATTCTTATTTTTTCCTAGTTACTTTGCTCAAATTCTGAATGAACATGGTCCAATGGAAATTGATAACCCAATGTTAGTTGGAGAATTCGAAAACTTCCCACCAGAGGCCCAAGAGCTGGTGCGAAAGACAGGTGGCTTGAAATCATTCCTTATGGAATCACTGCGATTTGTGGTGATTAACAATCTGATAGGACTGATGAAGCATGCAGTACAATTGAAGAGCTTGGCTATAAATGAAAAAGCAGCAGCAAGAGGCACTGAAGAATCCGAGATTAACTCAGATGAAGTTTCTAATGAAAACCTACGTCCAATGGCTCATCTCAACCCCACCGCTAAGGAATTTAAACCTGTGTCTTTTCATCAATCATCTTTATCATGTCCATCAGTTACAAGTTCACTAAGTGAAATACAAAACCCTAATCAGCATATACATTATGATACTGATGTACAAATTAATCTTTCAACAGATAATATGTATATGAATATTAATCCATATTCTGATGCAAGACCAGATATTCATAGCTCAGATATGAGCTTATTGAATCATAATTCGGTAACTAGCAATTCACTCACTGATCATTACTTAAATGCAGTCGCTCCTGCTGCTCAATCATCTTCTAATCCAACGTTCTGCAATGATGTATCATCCACTCATATACCTTCTGATATACCACAAGCAATCCCTAATTTTTCAAATCTATCTTTTACTAATTATAATTATCAGTTTCATTCTCTCAATTCTGATGAAGGATGTAACCCCATGGCAAATGAAATGGAACATATGAGACTGTCATCTAGTGCTAATACAACAGTAATGGGTGCACTTGAAGAAATGCCTCAGAGCAATTTTAAACTTGAAGATACTAATGGTGCATCAAGCAAAATAAACAGCAGCGAGTCTGATACAAGTTACAATAAGCATGAAATTAAACGAGGTCCATTGCTAAGGACTATTGCAGTACAGGTAAGGATAATTATGTGTAGATTTCATTGTTGGTAATTGTAACTGTTAGTTCTGCATGCTTTCTGTGAACCATAATTCAGTCGTCTTTAAAGGAGGGGTTGGGAGTAAGGAAATAAACATCCCAGTTATTTAACATCAGATTCAAAGATGGTAAATCAAGTTCCCGAGGAAAGCCAAACCTGAAGTAGCTAGTTGAGTTTTTGTTAAAGACTTTAATTTTTTTTAAGGTATTAAGTCCAGGGATAAAATCATTATAGAACGTAATTTGGCATTCCAAAATAGTCAATTCATTATAATGGAACAGAAATCAAATGTTATCACATCAATGTAACTTTATAGCCAGCATTTTCTGTGTTGTTACATGGCAAGGAAAGAACTGGCTCTATCACCACCTCTATCATGTCCATCAGTTACAAGTTCATTAAGTGAAATTAAGTATTTACATTGTACTGCACTAGGAATTAATATTTCAACAATAATATGTAAATCATTGGATATTAATCCATACTCTGATGCAAGACCTGGCCAACATATGTCATGGCTCGATAAACTTCACTGATTTCATTGGGACCAGATCCTTTGATGTGGTGAGAGGACGGGTGGGAAATGAAGTGGCAGTAGAGGAGCAGTAGAAAGAGTTGGAAGATGTGTTTTGAAGTGCCCAAATTTAAAAGAAACTGCAGCTAAAGAAAGGAACATAGTGAGGAATTTTAATGTAACTGGGAATGAAATGATGGACAAACAGCAATTTAGATTTGACACTAAATGCAAACTTCTCTGGGTCACCATAAGAATATCATAAATGAAACAGGCGGGGGAGTAATGGTAGGGGTTGTAAGATAAAACAATTGAAAATATAATACAGAAAAAAATTAACTGTTCTTTATTTGGTATACATTGATCAGTTCTGATCACTGTGAGGCAAGAAATATATTACTACTTTAGTTATTTGCACAGCAAGACTGGCTGCCAATTTAAAAGGAACTTTTAACCCAAATAGCATATGTTTCCAAACAAAAGACAAAAGAATGTTTGCCTTTAAAAATATTTTAAAAATACGTGTAGATCAGCTTGTTTCATGATGGCAGTTTCTTATTTCAACACATTAAGAGTGAGATAATATTTTCTCTGCACAATAAGAAGGCCACATGCTACTTGGAGAAATAGTTTCTAAACGTAGGAGATAATTTGAGGAACCAGACATATCATTAAATATCATTTCATGTATACAGAAGTAGAATTGCAAAGGAGTAATAAGTTTGTTTACAGTTGGCAGGCTGTGCTCTGAGGATTTTGGGTTTCATATTATGAACAGGGTGTAGAGTTACTGGAGAGGGAAAAATATTTACTGGAAAGGAACCAAAACAGAAGTCATACCTATCAGGAAAGTTGTTAAATGAAGTGCAGCTCTTTTCTCTAGAGGCCTTTAAGATTATGAAAGGATTAGATTGGATAGCCATTAAAAAAATATATCTCTTGCAGGTAAAAGTGGGACAAGGACCACAAATGTAAGATGGTCACTAACAGATCTAATAAGGAATTCAGAAGAGAATTATTTAGTCAGTGGTTAGAATGTGGATCTTGTTACCATAAGGCTGTTTACACGTATTTAAGGCAAACTAAGTAAATACAAGGGAGACGGGAACTGGGAAGATAATATTAATAATGTTAGGTAAGACAGGATGAGTTGGGACTCTGTGGAGCATAAACACAGGTATGGATCTATGGGCTGATTTCCCTGTTTAAGTGCCATAGATTGTTATGATCTCAGTTGATAATAACACAGGACAAGTAAGATTCCACAATGAAATCTGGCTTGACACATCATACATTTTGTTTTTGTAATTGTTTACCATGTTTGTTAGTCACCAAACACATACACCTGAGTCTGCCAGGACTCACGTTTATTGCATAAAGGAGAAAAAGAAACAAAATATATAAGTCAATTTGAAAAGATCTTAACAGAAATGGCAAACCTATAGATTCAATCTATTTTCCAACAATATCTTTTACAGATACTCCGTTCCAGAGAAATGTAACTTCTTTCTCAACACTTTAATTTCCTTCTTTACTGACTCCTTGCAGTTCTCCTCCTTCGCCTGCCGAACGAGTTTTAAGACTTCTTTCCAGTTATAATGGCATTAACCACCTTTCAGTTCTGACAACCAGAAAACATATACAACCTCTCTCAAATGAAGATTCTACAAACCTAACAATTGTTCTTTTCAACTGATAACCTGATTCTTCTGCAGTTAAACTGATATTCTGCTAACATGAAACTGAAATTTGATTCTTCTGAACTGAACTCAGACTAAAACCACTAGTAGCCCGTGGACTCAGTAGTGTAAATACTTTAGCAATGAACACCACAGTTATATACAGAAATACTTATTAAATCCTATTAATGCTTCATTGGAAATGATACATTTAGGTCACTTTTCCAAATGACATGCTGACTTTAAATGGAAACAGCTGCCTTATGGTGACAAAGTGGCTCAGTGGTTAGCACTCCTGCCTCACACTGTCAGCGACCCAGGTTTGATTCCACCCTCATCCGACTGTCTGTGTGGAGTTTGCACGTTCTCTCCATGTCTGTGTGGATTTTCCTCACGGTGCTCCGGTTTCCTCCCACAGTCGAAAGATGTGCAGGTTAAGTGGATTAGCAATAGGAAATGCAGGGTTACAGGATAGGTTAGGGGTGTGGATCTGGAAAGGACTGCTTTTCAGACAGTCGGTGTGGACTCGATAAGCCGAAGGATCTGCTTCCACATTGTAGGGATTCTGTGATTCACAGGACTCAAACCAAAACCCATCTGCCTGTATTGTTAAAGTCCAAATTCCCAAATGATAATACAGGAAAATATTGTAAATATTTACCACAAAATACTTTGTAATTATTGCCAAAACTGAGATGAACCTGGTCACAGAGATTAAATGTACTAGAGAGGATGCAGTAAATTAGGAAATGCTGTGCTGATGCAAATTTTGAGGAAAGTTAAAAGTTTCACAGTTTTGGGGAAAAAGAAATGAACAATCTTCCACTAGCATTTATGTATTGGGTGCTTAATTTTGAAAATATTTGTCTTGTTTATTGTAGGCTCATCAGGAATCTTTATGTAATACCAACATCAATACTGATCCTTTACAGCCATTTGAAAATCAACAGGTAAGTGATGAAAGAAAACATTTGCTTTTATGTACTTGGTTTCACATTGTTGGGTGATTTCCCAACACATCTTATGACTAATACATTCATTTTTGATCATGGTTGCCAGTTTGCACACAACGTGATCTCGCAAACAAAGCGATAAGATAAATGACCAGATAACCTGTGTTGCTGATATTAGTTGAGGACTAAATATTGTCCTTTTCAAGTGGTTGAAAAAGATATTTTGTTTGGTGTGTTTTCATATTGTCTAAACGGTAATGTTTCCGTCGTGACTCAGTCATACAGAGGTACCAGCATGAATTATGCGCTCAAGTTTTAGGGTTAGGCTCCATCACAACTAATGCTCCTGAGCTTTTGCCATAAAATAATAGTATAGAGTTATGAAGGTGTAAGGGGTACTGTACTTTTAAGAGAGTTGGCAGCCAGCAGAACTACCCGATACAGAACAAGTGTTCTGAGTAAGGTAACAATGTAACATTTGGTCGAACTGCTAGATTAGCTGGGTTGCCTGGAGGCAACAAAACAAATTCAAATTTGGCCAATCAGTTTAAATTATACCCCAAAATACCAATCTCCAATCAAGTTTGAATTTAGTATATTGACAAGATTTAAAAAAAACAATGAAACAATCCAATATTTTGGGGTAGAAGACTGGGAAAAGACTGGAACAGTTGGAGAACTGCCAAAAGACCAACAGATACAGGCTGCTAGTAAGACCTCTCTGAGAGGTACCTGTCTGGAGAAGGAGTTTGCACAGAGGGAAAAAACGTCATCACCGATCTGGAGAGCACATCTACAGAGGAAGATAAAAAGAGAAAATTTGATAGCTGGCTGGATTTTAAATTTGAATTTTTGGTAAACTCAGGGGGGGGTTATCGGACTAGTATTATAGAAGGGGAAAGTAAAAGATAGGTTAGAGAAAGGTTGTTAGTTAATTATTCTGTTATACTTTAAGAAATAAAGTTGTTACTTTTTACTTTAACTCGCTCTTTGCCTCTCGAATTTTCACAGATTGCTGCACGGGATAAATCTTTTCTGTGTTACTGGTTTAAATTGAGCAGGAGGATTTACCCTGTGTCCGAACAATAGCGGCAGTAACATAAAGTGCAGTGCACTTCCAATGGAGGACAAACTTTCAGTGTTATATTCTGTGAACTTAAACTGATTTGATATCAGTAAAACTAATATGTTGTTGCTTGGTCTAATCAATAGGGTGATATTTTGAGAATTGAGAAAGAGCATCATGTTCTGCAGAAACAACTGCAAGAAGCAGAAGAAAAATATGATCAGCTTGCAAACCGAAGCAGAGATGAAATTACTGCACTTGAAGAAAAGATGTCTGAATTAGTAAAGCGAAATGAGGTACCTGCAAAATTTTCCCATATGAAATATTATTTTCAAGCTCAAATTTGCAGCCACTTCATTATAAATTCTTAAATACAAATTTATACCAGGAAATTGGTGATATAGTGGGCAGTGAAGAAGCTTACCTCAGAGTACAATTGCACCGTGATCAGATGGGCCAATGGACTGAGGAGTAGCAGATAGACTTTAATTTAACTAAATATGAGGTGTTGCATTTTGTTAAGGCAAACCAGGATAGGACTTGCACAGTTAATGGTTGGGCCCTAGGATGTGTTGCTAACCAAAAAGACCTTGGAGTGCAGGAGCATAGTTCCTTGAAGGTTGAGTCACAAGTATGTAGGGTGGTAAAAAAGGCATTTGGCACATTTGCCTTCATTGGTCAGTGCATGGATTATAGGAGTTAGGACATCACGTACAGCTGCACAGTACATTGGTGAAGCCACTTTTGAAATACTGTGTTCAGTTCTGGTCGCCCTGCTATAGAAAAAATGTTGTTAATCTTGAAACAATTCAGAAAAGATTGA
The DNA here is from genome assembly GCF_047496795.1 of Chiloscyllium punctatum. Taxonomy (NCBI): domain Eukaryota; kingdom Metazoa; phylum Chordata; class Chondrichthyes; order Orectolobiformes; family Hemiscylliidae; genus Chiloscyllium; species Chiloscyllium punctatum. The sequence goes on along the minus strand of NC_092753.1, from coordinate 83,581,342 downwards.
TAAGGATGTTGCTAGGATTGGAGGGTTTGAACTATAGGGAGAAGCTGAATAGGCTGAGCTTTTTCCCCTTGAGTGTCAGAAGCTGAGGTGTGACCTTCTAGATGTTTATAAAATCATGAGGGGCATGGATAATGTAAATAGATATGGTCTTTTTCCCAAGGTAGTGAGTCCAAAACTAAAGGGCATAGGTTTAAGGTGAGAGGGGAAAGATTTAAAAAGAACCTGAGGGACAACTTTTTTATGCAGTTGGTGGTGCATGTACGGAATGAGCTGCCAGAGGTGGTGGTTGAGGCAGCTAAAATTGTCATTTAAAAGGCATCTCAAAAATTGGCAGAGATGTAAAATGGGCTGAAATTTGCTATCATTTGCTTTACAGTAACATTTTGCATCTATGCCAATTTTTTTATTTCTAACAGAGCCAAAGGAAATAACAAATTCTTAGAAATTTAAATAGGCTTTTGATTTGCTATCACTCATTGTACACTGTCAACTCCATGAGTGATCAGCTAATAAATTATTTTAAAAGTCTTGTAAATAGAATGAACTACCTGTATATGGATGTAAGTTTGCTAACTGAGCTGAAGGTTAGTTTTCAGATGTTTCATTACCATACTAGGTAACATCATCAGTAAGCCTCCGGTGAAGCATTGATGGTATGTGTGTTTAGGGTTCCTTGGATTGACATTGTCACTTCCTGTGGTGATGTCATTTCCTGTTTTTTTTGGGGGGGGGGGGGGGGAGGTGATAAATGGGATCCAAGTCAATGAGATTGGTGATAGAGTTCCAGTTGGATTGCATGCTTCTAGGAATTCTTGCGCATGTCTCTGTTTGTCCCAAATGGATGTGTTGTCCCAATCGAAGTGGTGTCCTTCCTCATAGAACATAGAACATAGAAGAATACAGCGCAGTACAGGCCCTTCGGCCCTCGATGTTGCACCGATCAAAGCCCACCTAACCTACACTAACCCACTATCCTCCATATACCTATCCAATGCCCGCTTAAATACCCATAAAGAGGGAGAGTCCACTACTGCTACTGGCAGGGCATTCCATGAACTTACGACTCGCTGAGTGAAGAACCTACCCCTAACATCTGTCCTATATCTACCACCCCTTAATTTAAAGCTATGCCCCCTTGTAATAGCTGACTCCATACGTGGAAAAAGGTTCTCACTGTCAACCCTATCTAACCCCCAATCATCTTGTACACCTCTATCAAGTCACCCCTAAACCTTCTTTTCTCCAATGAAAACAACCCCAAGTGCCTCAGCCTTTCCTCATACGATCTTCCTACCATACCAGGCAACATCCTGGTAAACTTCCTCTGCACCCGTTCCAGTGCCTCCACATCCTTCCTATAGTATGGCGACCAAAACTGCACACAATATTCCAGATGCGGCCGCACCAGAGTCTTATACAACTGCAGCATGACCTCAGGACTCCGGAACTCAATTCCTCAATAAAAGCCAGTACGCCATATGCCTTCTTCACTGCACTATTTACCTGGGTGGCAACTTTCAGAGATCTGTGTACATGGACACCAAGATCCCTCTGCTCTTCCACACTACCAAGTAGTCTACCATTAGCCCAGTAATCCATCTTTTTATTACTCTTACCAAAGTGAATCACCTCACACTTAGCTACATTGAACTCCATTTGCCACCTTTCTGCTCAGCTCTGCAGCTTCTCTATATCCCGCTGTAACCTGCCATATCCTTCCTCACTGTCTACAACTCCTCCGACTTTCGTATCATCCGCAAACTTGCTCACCCAACCTTCTAACTCTTCCTCCAGGTCATTTATAAAAATGACAAACAGCAATGGTCCCAAAACAGATCCTTGCGGAACACCGCTAGTGACGGCACTCCAAGATGAACCTTTGCCATCAACTACTACCCTCTGTCTTCTTCCAGCCAGCCAATTCCTAATCCAAACCTCCAACTCACCCTCAATGCCATATCTCTGTATTTTCTGCAGTAGCCTACCATGGGGGACCTTATCAAACGCCTTACTAAAATCCATATATACCACATCTACCGCTTTCCCCTCATCTACCTCCTTAGTCACCTTCTCAAAGAATTCAATAAGGTTTGTGAGGCACGACCTGCCCTTCACAAAACCATGCTGACTATCCTTGATCACATCATTCTTATCCAGATATGCATAAATCATATCCCTTACAATTCTCTCTAAGACTTTGCCCACAACAGAAGTGAGACTCACTGGCCCATAGTTACTAGGATTATCCCTACTCCCCTTCTTGAACAAGGGAACCACGTTTGCTAGCCTCCAGTCCTCTGGCACTACTCCTGTAGACAAAGAGGACACAAAAATGAAGGCCAATGGCTCTGCAATCTCCTCCCTTGCTTCCCGGAGAATCCTAGGATAAATGCCATCAGGCCCAGGGGACTTATCTATTTTCACCCTTGCCAGAATTTCCAACACCTCTTCTCTACATATCTCAAAGCCATCCATTCTACTTATTCGTGCCTCAGTATTCATATCGACAACAATGTCCTGTTCCTGAGTGAATACTGACGAAAAGTATTCATTCAGTGCCTCCCCAATCTCTTCAGCCTCCACACGCAACTTCCCATTACTATCCTTGATTGGACCTATTCCTTCCCTAGTCATTCTTTTATTCCTAACATACCTATAGAAAGCCTTAGGGTTTTCGCTAATCCTACCAACTAAGGACCTTTCATGTCCCCTCCTTGCTGCTCTTAGCTCTCTCTTCAGGTCCTTCCGGGCTACCTTATAACTCTCAATCGCCCCTATTGAACCTTCACGCCTCATCTTTACAAAGGCCGCCCTCTTCCATTTAACAAGGGATTCCAACTCCTTATTAAACCACGGCTCCCTCACACGACCCTTTCCTCCCTGCCTGATAGGTACGTACTTATCAAGGACACTCAATAGTTGCTCCTTGAACAAGTTCCACATATCAATTACGCTCTTGCCTTGGAATCTACTTTTCCAATCCACACATCCTAAGTCATGCCTCAACGCATCATAATTTCCCTGCCCCCAGCTATAACTCTTGCCCTGTAGTACACACTTATCCCTCTCCATCACTAGAGTAAAAATCACCGAATTGTGGTCACTGTCCCCAAAGTGCTCACCTACCTCTAGTTCTAATACCTGGCCTGGTTCGTTACCCAGAACCAAATCCAGTATGGCCTCACCTCTTGTTGGCTTATCTACATATTGTGTCAGGAAACTCTCCTGCACACATTGCACAAAGACTGACCCATCTAACGAACTTGAGCTATAGCTTTCCCAATCAATATCAGGAAAGTTAAAGTCTCCCATAACAATCACCCTATTACTGTCACTCTTCTCCTGAATCATCTTCGCAATCCTTTCTTCAACGATTCTAGGACTATTAGGAGGCCTGGAAAAGACTCCTAACAGGGTGACCTCACCTCTCCTATTCCTAACCTCAACCCAAACTACCTCAGATGGCAAATCTTCGTCCATCTTCCTTTCCACCGCTGTAATACTATCTTTGACAAGCAAAGCCACCCCCCCCCCCCCCCCCTCTTTTGCCCCCACCTCTGACCCTACTTAAACATTTAAACCCTGGAACCTGCAACAGCCAATCCTGTCCCTGATCTAGCCACGTCTCCGTAATAGCCACAACATCGAAGTCCCAGGTACCAACCCACGCTGCGAGTTCACCTACCTTATTTCGTATACTTCTGGCATTAAAGTATACACACTTTAGCCACTTCATCTGGATGTAAGGATACTAGTGAGAGTGGGTCATGCGTTTTTGTGGCTAGTTGATGTTCATGTGTCCTGGTGGCAAGTTTTCTGCCTGTTTGTCCAATTGTTGTTTGTTACAGTTCTTGCAAGTACTTTGCAAATGACATTAGCTTTGCTTGTTGTCTGTATAGGGTCTTTCAAGTTCATTAGCTTCTGTTTTAGTGTGTTGGTGGGTTTGTGGGCTACCGTGATGCCAAGAGGTCTAGCAGTCTGGCAATCATTTCCGAGGCGTCTTTGGTGCAGTACCCAATGAACACAATCTGCCAACTTTTCAGCAACAAACCCAAACAAGCAGACAAAATGCGTCCAGAAGACCTAGCCGCTCTCCCCTATATCAAAGAGACCTCCAAAATGACTGCCAGACTACTCACACCTCTTGACACCATGGAAACCAACAAACCCACCAACACACTAAAACAGCAACTAATGAACTTGAAAGACCCTATACAGACAAAAGGCAAAACTAATGTCATTTACAAAATACCATGCAAGAACTGTAACAAACGCTACATTGGACAAACAAGCAGAAAACTAGCCACCAGGATACATGAACTGGCCACAAAAAGACCCACCCTCACTAGCATCTTTACATACAGATGAAGAAGGACACCACTTCGACTGGGACAACGCATCCATCGTAGGACAATCCAAACAGACACGCGTGAGAATTCCAAGAAGCATGGCATTCCAACTGAAACTCGATCGACAAGCACATTGACTTGGATCCCATCTACCATCCCCTGAGAAAAAGAATAGGAAATGACATCACCATGGGAAATTACATCACCACAGGAAATAACAACACCAACCCAAAGAAACCTAAACACATAAATAAAAAGCAGGCCATGCCATCAGTGCTTCACCGGAGGCTCACTGATGATACCTCATATGGTGGCGAAACATCTGAAAACAAACCTTCCAGCTCAGTGAGTAAACTTACATTCAGAAACTCAACCTGAGCTACAAATCTCAAAACTCCTTACCTGTATATGTCACTTTTGCTGTAATACTTTCCATCAATTTAAGTAAACACTCAGAAGCATTTTGGAAATGAACTCCTTTTTTATGCCTCTCTGCAGTTACTAAAATCTGAGCTTGACTTGTTACGCCAAGACTTGGAAAGTGAAATCAAGAAGAGTCAACAAGAAAAGCGAGAAAATAATGATAACTTAAAAATACTCAAATCAAAAGTTAAATCACTTGCTGATTTAAATCAAATGTAAGTAAAATTTGGATTAAGAATTTACACAGTTTAAATAACTACCAGTCATTAGTTGACATATAAACTGCCTGATTTATCTGTATGTGAATAAACCAAATACACGTTTGAAAGAAACTTTCTTGTTGCAATGGAAAAGCCCCTCTTTTTGCAGCCCTGGAATTTTCTAAATCAGGATATCCTGTTTATTTTGTCATGCATGCATTTAGACTAATATGTTTTCAAGTTAACTTTAAAAAAAAACTTCCCAAGGGTAATGTCCTGGACACAACCATCTTCGCCTGCTTCATCAATGAAGTGGAGCTGTTGACTGATGATTACACAATTTGCATCAGTATTCAAGATTTCACAGATATCAAAGCAGTGCCATGTCCAAAAGCAGCAAGACCTGGTCAATATCCTGGCTTAGATTGACAAATAACAAGTAACTTCTGCAACACACTATTGTCAAACAGTGACCATCTCCAACAAGATAGAATCTGAGGAAGGGTCATTGGATCCAAAACATTAAATCTGATTTCTCTCTACAGATGCTGCTCGACCTGCTGAACTTGTCCAACAATTTTTGTTTTTGTTTCTGATTTACAGCATCTGCAAGTCTTTTGGTTTTTATTTGAGAGAATCTAACCATTGTCCCTTGACATTCAATGGCAATATCATAGCTTAATCCCTATCTACAACCGGAGTGTTACTACTCACCAGAAACTGAATTGGATTAGCCATATAAATAGGGAGTTATAAGAGGTTAGAGTTTGTGAGACAAATAACCCACTTCCTAGCTCCTTAAAATCCACCTACCATCTTAAAGACACGTCGAGTGTGGTAGAATACTCGCTACTTACCTGGATGGGTACAGCTCCATCAACACTCTGGGCTTGACAACATCAAGGACATAGCAGCCCCTTTGATTGACACCACCTCCACAAACATTCACTCCTCCATCACTGACGCTCAGTAGCAGCAGTGTGTACCATCTACAGGATGCACTTCAGAAATGCACCAAGGTTCCAAACCCACAACCACTACCGTCTAGAAGGACTAGGACTGCAAATATATGGGAATTCCTCCACCTGCAAGTTTCCCTCCAAACCATTTGCTATCCTGACTGAGAAATATATGACCATTCCTTCAGTGTCATTGGGCAAAAATCCTGGAACTCCACCCCTCACAGCATTGTGAGTTGACCAAAACGAAATGGGTTGGAGCAGTTCAAGAAGGCAGCTCACCACCACCACCTCGAGAGCTACTAGCAATAGGAAATAAATGTTGGCCCAGCCAGTGTTGCCCAGAAGCCCTGAATTATTTCCTCCAAGCAAATTATTTACTAAAATAAAGTATTCTATTGTCATCAGAAACCAGCTAAAAGTTAGATCTAAGACAGGAAGTTGGTTGGCCATTGTTCGTAGAAAGCGCAACAGGTTGCAAGTATATTTTCAGAGAAAGTTATCACAGTGGCTATCACAATATTAGAAGGTTCAAGAAACAAAGGATCTCTTTCTGTTTTGGAGCAAAGTTATATTGAAATATATGAAGCAGAATATGGGCCATTCTATTCTATTCTATTCCTTTCGCTATTTCAAACTATTCAAGCCTCAAATAGGATCTGAATATTATCTGATTGTGTCACTTACATAATTAAATATAAAGATATAAATGGAAGGTCCTGGTTTGCATATGGAATTGTCTGATTAACCTGATGAATTAAAAGCAGTTAAATAGTTTTCTCAGTTCATCGCTTATAAATGTACAACTATGTCATATAGTTACAGACTCATGGACATGTACAGAACCGGAGACAGACCCTTTGGTCCAACTCATCCATGCTGACTAGATATCCCAACCCAATCTAGTCCCATTTGCCAGCACCTGGCCCATACCGCTCCAAACCCTTCCTATTCATAAACCCATCCAGATGCCTTTTAAATATTACAATTGTACTCACCTCCACCACTTCCTCTGGCAGCTCATTCCATACACGTACCACCCTCTGCATGAAAAAGTTGCTTCTTAGATCTCTTTTATATCTTTCCCCTTTCACCCTAAACCTATGCCCTTAAGTTCTGAACTCCCCCACCCCAGAGAATAGGCTTTGCCTATTTACCCTATCCATGCACCTCATGATTTTATAAATCTCTATAAGGTCAGCCCTCAGCCTCCGACACTCCAGGGAAAATAGCCCCAGCCTACTCAGCCTCCCCCTTGGCTCAAATCCTCCAACCCTGGCAACATCCTTGTAAATCTCTTCTGAACCCTTTGAAGTCTCAGAACATCCTTCCGATAGGAAGGAGACGAGAATTGCACGCAAAATTCTAAAAGTGGCCTAACCAATGTTGTGTACAGCTTATTTACTGCACAACAGTTTCTAGCTCACATGCTGATTACAAAATCTGCTTTTCAGTGTCATCTTTGTATGGGAGAAATGTCAGGATTTTATTTGAAAGCTAGCATTCAACAAGAATTGATTATAGTGAGTTTTAATCAAATGCTTTTAAAATTACAAACATTCGGTAAATACTGTATACAGCACTGCCAGAAAACACTGGCTGGGAACAGCAAGTGACTTGAGTTTGATATAGCACCTCATCATATCACTCAAACATCTGAAAGCATTTTGAACCCATCTCTTGCTTGAGGCATTAAAGCAAGGCCCTGTTACTCCTCTCAGCTCTTCAGTGTACTGAGCTAAAGACGTTTAGGGTTTATTTGTAGGAGATTGAATCTTACTAGAGATCATTGACCTGCAATACTGACTCTGTATTCTGTCTTGATGAATCCTGTTTGACCTGTGTGTGTTCAACATACTCTGTTTTTATTTGATATTTTACTTCATTTATAGTATTTTGTTTCTGTATTAGTATTTCTTAGCACAATGTAGCTCTGTAGGCAAGTTAGTCTAATAAATACCTCACAGATTCTGCTATTCATGTTAGGCTAATCAGCAATCACATCAGTGGAAATTTTGATCAGGGATGCTTTGAGGACATTGATGAAATGTTTCCACTGTCCCGCTGGGAGTCTCCTGCAGTGACTGGATTCAGAGTAGAGCTATGCTTCATGAGTCTGGTGTCTGGCATAATGATGACTGAACTGGTTTTTGAGTGATTGGGGCATGTTGCCTTGGAGAGAATGCTATTGGAATACTGTCCTGGTCACTAGATTTGGAACATCAGTATCTCAACAGTTGTTTGGCAAAACAGAATAAAAGAAAGAGACATTGCTAAAACTTTGCTTCTTGCAAAAGACAAAAGAGCTTTGGCAACTAATCTCTTTTTTGAGCCATCTTAATAGATGTAATATAGTCTGAATTCAAGGTTGAACAGCTTACTAAGAGAAATATGCGCGAGTTGAAATTCGTGTTCATATGTCATAAAGACCTCAAGAACAGCAGATTTCTTTTGAAGACATGTTGAATCCTTCCAGTATTTCCCTATTCTCATTACCGTTTAACCTGTCAGCAGTTTTTTGAAGGGACTTTGTTTTAGCATTTCTCTAAGCAGATTCTCTAATAGTTTGCTAATTTCTTTCCTTAATCAACAAAAACAAACCTCTTGGCTTCTGATTTTAATCAGGAGCTCTAAAAGGAGAATGTGTCCTTTGCTGTTACAGGAACATGGGTGGTATTTTTATCTTAAACTTAATTTTTATTTTAATTTTCCCTGAAGGCACAGTGAAAATATTCAGGAAAACAAACAACTTTATGAGAAACGTTTACAAGAATTTGAACAAATGAGGCAAGTTTTATTTTGGACTCCCAACAGAAATTTCTGGAATGTATTTTGTTATTGTACTTTTTAAAAAAAACAGAACATAATTGAATGTTCTTTTATATACTTAAAAAAAAATGATTATTTTTGCTGAATTTTTAGTAATCAGTCATCAAGAGAAAAGAAGAAGCTGGAAGAAGCCATTAGAAAGAGTGATGACATGTACCAAGAAACTAATAAAAGAGCGACTGATGCGGAGGTAGAGATTTTAAAGTTCATTTTCAATTTTTTCCCTTTAGAGAAACTTCTCCTGAAGGCAGTAACTTGTGCTTGAGTATACTCCGGCAGCCTTAGGATCCCACTGGTATTATTTCCAGGTCACCCTGCGTGCGTGTCAATTGAGCAATTCAGTTTGCTGATTGCTGGACTTGCAACCAGAAGTATTTGACTTTCCACAGGACTCCGTCAGTCTTTTATCCTTCTAAAATGGTCAAATTGATACAATGGCAGAAAATTGGCAGCTGAATCACAATGTGAACACTCCAGCAGTAAAAGAGTATGCCTTAAATGGTGGGAGACTGGAAAGTGTTGCATTTCAAAGGGATTTTGATGTCCCCTTTTGTTCATGAGGCACTGAATATTGAAATGCAAGTACAGCAATCAATTAAGGCAAGTGGTATATTGGCCTTTTTTACAGGAAGATTTGTACATGGAGTTAAAAATGGCATACTGCAATTAAACAGCGCTTTGCTGATACCACGCCTGGAGCTTTGAATGCAATTTTTTTTCTCCTTACCCAAGGAAAGATACACTTGCCAGAGAGGAAGTGCAACAAATGGTCACTAACCTAATTCCTGGATGGATGCATTGTCCTATGTAGCAAAATTAAATAGACTGGGTCAATATGCTTGGGTTTAGAAGAGTGAAAAATGATCTCATTCATACTTACAAACTGGTTACAGGCATTGAAAGAATAGATGCATGAGAGATGTTTGCCCTAGCTGGGGCTGGCTGGGAACGGAGTCTCAGGATAAGGGGAAGACCATTTATGATTGAGATAAGGGGGAATTTCTTCACTTAGATGGTGCCGAAACTTGGAATTCTCTGTCACCGAATTGAATATGTTGAAGACTAAGGCTTGATAGATTTCTATGTATTGAAATACCAAGGAGTTGGTACAGGAAATGTGTTGAAGTAGAATATCCGTCATGATCTCATCGAACGATGGAGTGGACTGGATAGCGACTCCTGTTCCTAGTTTTTTTATGTTTTCATGAGAATGCTGCAGTGTATGAGCAGTTCCTCTCCTTGCTCTTCAGCAATAAGTTAGAGATTGCAGCAATACTAGCAAGATCTTTCCTCTATTTCATTAATGTCTTTATAAGATATAATGCTGTTCCTCCGGAGTTAATACTCTCACTGGCACACTTTCCAGCCAAGGATTTTGGATTGCAATCAGAAGATCTGATTTATTTCTTCTTTCCCTAACAAATCTCCTTTTTCACCAAATCAACACCAGTTCCCTCAATGTACCCAACTCTCAATGGATTGGACAGGGTTCACCTTCACTTCCAGCCTTCAAAACTATACCATGCTGTACTTTTTCATTAAGCTAATGTAAGGGTCTTTTCAATTCAAACAGTTCTGTGATTTAATCTCAATGTGGGCAAAACTCGACAGGACACCACTTCATTCAGACATGATTATTGGAGTTGGTAACAAATCTTTTATTAGTAAGAGCCAGAAAAAAATGTGGCCACATCTTGATAGTTTCCAGGATAATTTTATCACAATTTTGTAGAAGTTAGGATTTTTTCATACTAAAGTAAATGCTACTTGATTGAAGTGGTACCGGTTACTTTACTTCTATTTTTGATCTCCTCGATGTAATATTGCTGCCTCACTTTTGTTTAGGTGTCTGTGCTGGAGAGCTGGTGGAGAACACAGCTCTTTTCCCATTATAGAGCAGCTGACGATGCCAAATGTATGATAAATAAATTGAAGGCACTTACCAGGTGAGTCTGAAATGTTGTTTAATTTATAATTCTAGGATTAGGGGGCTTTCTCTTTCTTTGCCATTTTCCCCACAAGTGAAGTACAGGTGGAGGAGGTCTTTTGGCCCAAAACATCTGAAACCCCCTCTGTCATTCTGGATCAAATGTTAAACAATCTCAGGATTTACACCCCTGCTTCTCCATAAAGTTAGAAATCACACAACACCAGGTTATAGTCCAACAGGTTTATTTAGAAACCTGGTGGACTATAACCTGGTGTTGTGTGATTTCTAACTTTGTCCACCCCAGTCCAACACCAGCACTTCCAAGTCATGGCTTCTCTATCTTGTGCACTGATTATTTTGTGCAATGAATTATTTCCTAAAAGAGCATACTGTGCTGTTATAGCTTTTCTCTTTATTTCTCTATTTTTGTACCTAATCCATTTTAGTATCTAAGGTTTGTACCGAGGTACTTTGTACCTAAGATGGCACCTTGTGTGGCAACATTGTACACATTTCACTGAAATCCAGTACTTTGTACTTGAGTACACGTGACAATGACTTAATTCTAATGAGTCAGTGGTGTGGAGAAAAAAATTGTAAGATGTTGCTGGGAGGTCAGGAGTAAATAATTAATTTATCCCACCTATAATTTAAATTAGATAAAATAATCAGTTTAAAAAGTTTTTTTAAAACTGTATTAAGATACATAAACTGTCATGAATTAAACCAATAAAATAAGATTCCATACATATGGCAGTGCAGATGATGTGCTGCAGCTACAGCTGTGGGGGTCTGCGACAGCAACATTTACAAGCAATGTCTGCATCTGGAATTTCATTACAATTGTTGACCTGGGTTCCAAGGTGCAGTGATGGCAGGCCTCAGGGAAGGAAGGAACTCTCTGGACACTTTTATCCAGACATGATGAGTAGAGTGTCAATTAGTTCCATTGGCTAGATGAGTGGTTTGCAATGCAGAGTGATGCTCACACCATGTGTTCAGTTCCCACAATGGCTGAGGTTACAATCAAACACTTGCCATATAGTAAAATAAAAGCAAAATACTATGGGTGCTAGACATCTGAAATCAAAATAGAAAGTGCTGCGGAAACTCGCCATTTGTCTGGCAGCATCCGTGGAGAAAGAACAAGAAATAGATTTAATGTTGGAGTCCAGAGTGAACGCTTTAGGGCTTCTCCAAAGCATTCCGTACAGAGTTTAGAGTTTAAAAATCACATAACACGAGGTGTTTGCTGAGTTTGCTCATATTGCAGTATTCTTATATAGACGAGGGTTCATCTAGTGGCAGAAGTTAGTCAGTGCAGTCATGCATCAGCTGGAGTCCCAGGACTATCTGTACTGTCTAACTCCTAACACTAGACAGAGGCCAGAATCTCCCATGCAAATTCATGAATGGGCAAAGGTTCTGTGAGACAGCGAGAGGTGAGCCAAGGTTAGGGATAGGAGCCAGGCTGGAAGCAAAGCTGCGGACAAGTGGCAGCACAAGGAAATAAAGAACAGAGAGGACAGGAGCTGGAGAGAAGGCCAATTGAGTATGCAGGTCACAAAATAGCAAGTCTGACCGTGTCACTAAAGTGAAACTGGAAAAGTTCAACAGTTATACTGAGGCTATTTTATTAACTAGGTTAAATTAGTCAACATTAAGCAGAGGCTAACTGGATTGCACAAACCAGTCTGTGTTTACTCTCCCCAATAATGGAGGAGATCACATTGTGGGCACAAAGTAAATAGACAAGTTTGAAAGAAGTGCACATAAATTGCTGCTTCAACTGGATGGATTGTTTGGGACCTTGGGCAGAGAAGAGATAAAAAGGCAGGGGTTACATCTCATAACTGAATGGACCAAGGTATCGCAGAGGGGATGGTCCCTTTGGAATAATGAAAGGGGAGAGGAAGTGTGTTTGATGCTACCATCCTTGACCTGTTTTCCATCGTACTTGGCTGAATGAGCACCATTCATGCTTTTCTCCAATCCATTCCTCTCCCATTGTCCTGCCCATCTAAGGTCCACCTAAATGTTCTATTCAACTCATCTGTTAATTTCTAGGATGTTTCTTTCAAACTTGCTAGCCTTATTATGTTCAATATCATCAAATTTGACTGATATGCATTTCTTTTTCCCTTGCTTTGCAGCAGCACATGCTCCATTTTGTGTTCTTAATCTGGTATTATATATAGTCTTCATACTGAGCTTGTCTAGTGTTTGTCGGTGCTCATTTCCAAAACATGGCAGTGGCAGTCCAGCAGTCAAGAATTCCAGCAATTTGTAAAATCAGATCACTAACTTTGTGAGCAGCCATCAGTAAAGTAACGATCAAAACTATGTTCTTTTTTTATAAAATGCTCACTGGTTCACTAATTGATTTTAATTGATGTTAATCTACATGACTCCTAATACCCTCTGAATTAGACTAGTTAGTCAAGACGGAAAAATGCTTTCCAAAGGTAGCCACCCAGGCAATTAGAAATGGGATATAAATTCAGCATTTCCAGTGTTGGAAACATCATGAAATGAAACAGATAATAAATACAGGGATTGTAAACAGGGGTTCCGTATGATCCGATGCGGTGAGAAATCTATTCCCAAAATATAGCCAAAGATGTGCATACAAATTGCCTAGTATGATTTTGGAGGAAAATCCTGACAAGACCAATATCAGTGTAGGAAACAACATGGCATGCAATTCTCAGGGGAATTTTATGATATTTGACTGTTCTCTTTTCATGCAGAAGCCCAATCCCAACTAATCCACAAAGACAAATGTCAGTTGCAGCCTGGAAAACATTTCTATTTACAATCAACCAACAAATCAATCAAAGTGAGGTGAGTTCAGGCTGGATTTCGTACAATGTTTAGCTCACATAGAATTCTACAGATTACTTTGTATACTGTTTAATTAATATGGAGAAAGAGGTAATTCTTGTATCAGCAGACAGAATATTGTTTGTTTTCCTCAGCTGAATAATGCTCAGGTTCAGATTTGCACGAAGACAACCACAGGTATTCTGGATGATGGTTGATGGTCTTTTACAGTTACATTTTCCATGTTGACTTTTCATTTATACTTGGTGAAAGGTTCTCAAGATTGAGCACTAACAGTGAGTATTCACCTTTACAGACAGACCTTAATAACCAGTTGACTCGGTTAAAGAATGGAGCTCATCTAAGCAGCCTTCCACCGATCTCTATTCCAAGTCTTCCAGCACCTCCAAACTCTAGCGTAAGTGATTTTTAGTGGAAGTTTCACAAAAACTTACATGTTTGAAACCATAATGATGATACAATCTGTTGAAGAATGTGCATCTTGTGTCATTTATATTACAGTTTATTCAAATTATATAGAATTGGAGATTACTCCATTCAAAATCATAGAACCTGAAGAAAATGCTGTAGCCATGTTTCAGAATTTATCTGCAGGGTGTGTATAAACTCGCAAAATATGTCACTACATCTAATCCTTACACTTTTTAAAAATTATTAATTCGGTCCTGGGCAAATGGTCTAAGAATACTGAACATCTTAAACTAGCAGAAAAGGCCAAATGTTCAGATTGTCATTAACTATGTTGCTGTGACACATAGAATACACAAGCAAATACACAGCCTAAAGCACTGGACTCCAGTGGTTCAAGGAAACAACACACCACTGCCACCTCTAGGATAGTTAGCGAAAGACAATGAACTCTAGCCAAGCCAGCAATGCCCACATCTGTGAATAAATAAAAACAAATTGTCCTGAAATGTGCTGATGAACCCTATATGCAGTTAACCAGATCAGTCAAACTAAGGCTGTATATAAGCTGCTACATATTCTGCCTATTGTCTATTAACTCCTCGAGATAAATTCCTATGTTCCATTGGTATTTTTGATATCTTTTGCATACGTGTACACCAGCTTTTAGTAATTTGTCAACTCGACTGACAAATCTCTTTGTGTCTGTCCATTTCCTAGATCCTTGCCATTTAAAATGGTTATATGTTTTTTTTGTACTAGAGTAGATGACCTCATACATGGTCACAATTCAACTCTATCTGCCATAGTTTTGTGCACTCAGTTAATCAATGTGTTTCTTTGCAATTTCCTATTGCTTTTAATTCAGTGGGCTTTACAAAGTACCAGCTAAGAGAAAATTTAAAACCAGCTTCAACACACCTTTGAATAAAATGTGAGGGTGAAGCCATAAGAATATTCACTTCTGTCTTCTCTCCTTCACAGCCTACAGTTGGTGCTTGTGGTAGTGTCAACAATCTGTTCATCCCTCCCTCACTCCAACTCTCCTCCTTTCCTCCCACCCTCCCCTCCTCGCAATCAGTGCTGGAAGAATGTGATCAGGAATGTAGGATTCTGAAGCAAGTTGCAGGAATGGAATGAAGCCATGGAAGGATTTTAAAAGCATGTCAATGATTTTGCAATTGAGGCACTAGAGGACGGAGTAACAATGAGGATAAGCACAGACTGGGGTGGTGAAAGAGAAAAGATGCTAGCTGTAGATTGCTGGATGAATTGAAATTCCTCACCTAGGGCAGTGATCAGGAAACCAGAAACAAAGACCTTCGAAAAGAATTCTAGTTGCCCTTCTATAAAAAGGATGTTAAACTTGAGAGGGTGAAGAAACGATTTACAAGCATGTTGCCAGGACTGGTGGGTTTCAGTTACAGGGTGAGCCTGAATAAGCTGGGGCTGTTTTCTCTGGAGTTTTGGAGGCTGAGGGGTGACCTCATAAAAGTTTATAAAATCATGAGGGGCACGGATAGGGTAAATAGACAAGGTTTCTTTCCCAGAGTTGAGGAGTCCAAAACTAGAGGGCATAAGTTTAAGCTGAGAGGGGAAAGATTTAAAAAGGACATAAGGGGCAACTTCTTTACACAGAATGTGGTATGTGTATGGAATGAGCTGCCAGACGAAGTGGTGGAGGCTGGTACATTGCAATGTTTAAAAGGCATCTGGATGGCTACATTAATAGGAAGGGTTTAAAGGGATATGGGCCAAATGCTGGCAAATAGGGCTATGTCATATTAGGATGTCTGGTCAGCGTGGATTAGTTGGACCAAAGAGTCTATTGCCATTTCGTAAGACTGTGACTGTGTAAATGAGAGGAAGCTTGGATGTCCGTTTCAGCAGTAAGGGGGGCATAGGTGGAGATGATTCCTGTTTTGGGAATAGAAGTATCCTTTGCTGATGGGTCAAAAAATGTGTTTGATTACATGGTTTGTATAAAGTAACATTGTAACAGAATTCATAACATAAGTATACAGAGAAAACCTATATTTATCTTGTTCCCATTGAAAGATGTTTTTGTTTTAAATTTAGATGCTACTGGAGAATGATGATCCTGCCATTATAGCATCTTTCTCTTCTGCAAGTAAAGAATTGCAGATGCAAAACCAGATTGTGTCTATTTCACAAGCCTCAGCTGCTGCAACACAGAAACCTCTGGCGGCTTTAATGCAAGCAGCTCCAACGACTGCTGAAGCAACGGCTAAGGCTTCACCTGTAACATCTGTAACATTCAGCTTACAAAGCCAGTCTTCCTTAAACCAAATTCAACATGACAGTTCTTTGACAAAGCCACAGTCTGCCTGGATACCAGTAAATAATAGATCAGGCACACACATTGTACCAGAAATTGCAACGTCTCCTGATACTCTGCATTCAACAAGTCAACCTGCAAATGCAACATCTCTGCAACCCAAAAGCAGCTTTGATAAAATCATCAGCCGTCTTTTGACCATGTTTCCTCATTATTCAAGGTAGGTTTGAAGCCAAATCAATCACATTTACGTGATCTTACATGAATATTTCTATTATTATGAGCCACCTTTGTTTAAACATAGGTTCTCATCTTGTCGACTAGAATAATAAAGTTAGTAATGACTGTTTACAGCTAATACTGAACCAAAATTGTTCACTCTGCTTTACAGCACCCATCTGACTAATTTCATTAAAGAGGTTCGTAATGCAAATGGCGGTTCCCTTTCTGGATTAGTATGCGATGAAATAATTAATCGAGTGGCAGAACTCATTTTGGATCATCAGGACAAAGCAAAGGTGAGAATCTGAAAATTGTCTAAATGATAAAAACTCAATAGCTGGACGCCTCAGTTATCCCTGTTTACTGTTTCACAGGATGGAGGCGTGGTCCCAAGTTTTTGAAGGTTTACTCATAATGTATGAGAGAGAAGGATGTGGTGAAATAAAAGTTTCCATACCTCCATCTGAACATATGTGTAGAGATTTAAGTCAAAAACACAGACTTGTTCACTTTGATCTACTTTTATCTTTGGGCTGTGAACAAGACTGACAATGGCCCCAATTCCAAGCAAAATGTGCAGCCTTCTGTCAACCATAACCCAAGAGTCCCCATCTCACTGCGAAGAGCTGGTTGTTCTACCTTTCTTCACTGACCTCTCTCCATCACCTCAGCATCATCACACAACAGCTGTTGATTTACTAGCTCATTTTACAACCTCTCTGGGTACTATCTACAGAGGTAACACATTTTGGAAAAGTCAGAAGTCACACAGCATCAGGTTATAGTCCAACAGGTTTATTTGAAATCACTGCTCCTTTGTCAGGTGAAGTGAAGAGAAGCACATAGGTACAGAATTAATAGGGAGAGAGATCAAAAGATTGTACAAAAAGTGTAAGTGGAGTGCCAACAGGCTGAATAACAAGTCTCTGCAGATAATCAGAAGTGTCAGACAGTGTGAGTAAAGTGTCACCAGTTGAATAGCAAGTGAAGGGATGACCTGTGATCCAATCAATTGAGGCTAGGAGTAATTACAAAAAATTAAAAATAAGATGGTGTTGGAGACAAACCAAACATGCTGGGTATAAGAGTCACGTGTTGATGATCTAACCAAAGTAACAAGTAATCCAATGCCGTTCAAATTAATTAAGGTAGAGCGATCATAAGTTATCAACATGATGGTGTCAAAACTGGACAGTAAGGGAGACCTCACAGATACAGAACTACATGGTGGGGTTACATGTAGCATGACATGAACCCAAGGTCACGGTTGAGGCCGTCTCCATGGCTACAGAACTTGGCTATTAGTTTCTGCTCAGCGATTCTGTGCTGTTGTGTATCTAGAAAGTTACCTTGGAGGGCGCCTACTGAAGATCAGAGGCTGAACTGTTCCACGACTGGGAGGGAACATTCCTGCCTGGCCATTGTTGCACAGTGTCCATTCATCCATTGTCATAGCATCTGCATGGTCTCGCCAATATACCATATTTTGGAGTATCCTTGCTAGCAGTGTATGAGATATACTCCTGTGATTCAGCCTGTATTGTCTCTGCCATGTACATGCTGGTTGGTGTTTGCATGAGTGATGGTGGTATCCATGTTAATGATATTGCAGAGGTGGCCATGGAAGGGTTGTATGGTGTTCTGGTCAATGTTGTCCTGAAGGCTGGATAGTTTGCTGCAAATGGTGGTCTGTTTAAGGTTCGGTGGTTGTTCAAAGGTGAGAAGTGGAGGTGTAGGGATGATCTTGGCGAGATGTTCGTTGTCACTGATGACATATTGAAGGCTGCAAAGAACATAGCATAGTCTGTCTGCTCTGGAGAAGTACTGGAGACGAAGAGTATTCTATTGGTCGTATTTGTAAAATCTTCCTTACTGTCCAGTTTTGACACCATGTCGATAATTTATGGATCACTCTACCTTAATTAGTTTGTATAGTTTTGGATTACTTGTTACTTTGGTTAGACCCTCAGTATGCGACTCCTATACCTCGCATGTTATTCCAGCCATTTGGTTTGTCTCCAGCGCCACCTTATTTTTAACTTGTGGTAATTATATCTGTGCTTTAAATAATCAGATCATAGATCATCCCTTCACTTGCTATTCAGCTGGTGACATTCTACTCATACCATCAGACACTTGTGATCACCTGCAGAGATTTGGTATTCAACGTGTTGACACTCCATTCACATCATTTGTACAATGTTTTGATCTCTCTGCCTAAAAAATCTGTGCTTTTGTGCTCCACTTCACCTGAGGAAGGAGCAGCATCTGAAAGCCTGTAATTTCAAATAAACCTGTTAGACTAGGTCCTGGTGTTGTGTGACTTCTGACCTTGTCCACCCCTCCACAACATTTTGGTAATCCATTCTTTGTCATAGGAGTATGTTGTTTTCGCTGAACACTCCTTAAACTGCAGAGTTGAGCACCAAAGGCAGTTCTTGCTCATCTTCCAACAGTGCTCACCAGGAGGAGTGAGGTCTAGTTCCCAAAAGTTTCATGCATTCCACTAGCACCTTCAATGGCTAATGTTTGTTAGTTTGCAGCGAGAGGCTTAGAAAGGGAATTAGGATTGAAGCAGCTAAAGCTAAATATTAAAGTCAGAAAAAAAACTAGGCTTAATTCTGCTGTGTTATTTGCAAGTGGTAGTTAGTTAAAAATTGTAATTGAAATGTATGTATGATGGTAAATTCAAAATTAAATGATTAGATTAGATTCCCTACAGTGTGGAAACAGACCCTTCGGCCCAACCAGTCCACACCGACCCTCCGAAGAGTAACCCACCCAGACCCATTTCCCTCTGACTAATACACTTAACACTGTGGACAATTTAGAATGCCCAATTCACCTGACCTGCACATCTTTGGACTGTGGGAGGAAACCGGAGCACCCGGAGGAAACCCACGCAGACACGAGGAGAACATGCAAACTGCACATAGTCACATGAGGCTGGAATCGAACCTTGGACCCTGGTGTTGTGAGGCTGCAGTGCTAACCATTGAGCCATCGTGCCTCTGTCCTGTTGTCAGGACTCATTATTTTCATTGAAGAAGTTTCATGGTGCACGTATGCTTCTTTCTCCCTATCTTTCATTTCATAGGTCCAAGTTGCGCCTGCCACCTTTCAACTGCCAGCAACCCTTGTTCAACAAAAGCCAACGTCTGACTTTGGTGCTTCACACACACTACCTGCAGCATCAAGCGAAGGTTTGAGACCAACTACTGTTTCAGCTGCTAGAAATGCCCGGTCACAGCCTTGGAAAGTGAACAAAGTTCAGACTGCCTCGCAATGGCATGAAAGCACTCCTCCAGTAAGTGATAGTAAAGTATACCGTACAACAAAAAGGTAGGGATAAGAAAAGACCTCAGACTGTCTATCCTGCCGTTCCTTCACTGTCGCTTGGCCAAAGTCCTGGAATTCCCTCCCTAAGGGCATTGTGGGACTGCCTGCAGCATTTGGACTACAGCGGTTCGAGAAGGCAGCTCCGAGCCAACACCTCAAGGGCAACTAAGGACAGGCAATAAATACTGGCCAGCCAGCAACACCCACATCCCATCAATGAATAAATAAAACTTGAGTACAGAGCTGAATTTCAAATTTTTTTTTTATTATCTACAGTGTGGAAACAGGCCCTTCGGCCCAACAAATCCACACTGACCCTCCAAAGAGTAACCCACACAGACCCATTTCCCTCTAACTAATGCACCTAACACTATGGCCAATTCACCTGACGTGCACATCTTTGGACTGTGGGAGGAAACCAGAGCACCCAGAGGAAACCCACACAGACATGGGGAGAATGTGCAAACTCCACATAGACAGTTGCCTGAGGCTGGAATTGAACGTGGGACCCTGGTGCTGTAAAGCAGCAGTGCTAACCACTGAGCCAGCGTGAAGAGGATAGAGTTTCAATAATTGAGTGAGTGGCGGTGAGAGAAACAATTAACATTTCAGTTTATTCACCTTAATCATTTCAAATTAAAGGTCATCAACCTGAAACTCTGTTTCTGAGTCCAGAGATGATGTCAGATCTGCTGAGTGTTCCCAGTGTTTTCTATTTTTATTTCAAATTTCCAATATCCAAAGTAGTTTTATAAATAGAAGCTTTGAGTGCAATAGCAAGGAAGTTACAATGAAGCACTGATCTGGAAACTTGAATATTATATTTAATTCAGGGCACCATGCTTCAGGCACGATAGGAAGGTAAAGAGGATTCATAAAAACAAAGATTTACTGGAATGCTTGTATTGATGATTGAAGCATAGATTGGAGAAGCTGGGTCTGTTAACCTTCACAGGAGGAGAGATCTGAGAGAGGATAGAGATGAATTGTTCCTGTCAGTGGACAGGTCACAAACCTGAGGACACTGAGTTAAGGTACCAACAAACTCGATGGGCTGAAGACCATTTTTGCTGCTTGAAGACCTTTATGCCTCTATATGACGTGAGGATAATAATTTTTACGCAGTAAGCGGTTATGAACTAAAATGCAACTCCTGTAAGTGTAGTGAAAACAGGTCAGTTTATGGATTTCAAAAGATAATTAGACCATTTCTGAAGAGAAAAGAATTAAGCCGAGTGGAACATGTGGAGGAATAGGACAAACTCGGTTCCTCTTGCAGAGAAAGCCTACAGGTATTAAACAACTTAAACAGCTACCTCTTGTGCAGTAACCCACTCTTCCTCCTCCTCCTTCTCAGTCCTTCTTTTGATTATCGTTTAATCCTTCAATCTCATTGATTCAGTAAGGTCTCAGATATCCTGTTGTCTTCCACCAGTTCACACTTCGGGAATCTACAATGAAAACATTTAAACTGAAGGATGCAGTTACAAGTTTAACACAGATGCCTGAGATGCCACTTTGCAGTAAATTCCACATCAGTTAAAAATTAAATTCCAGCTGACTGATTCCATTCTAAGATAGGACAAACTTTGCCAATGTCGAGTCTCCCCACTTCCCCATGTAGCATAATGTATTCCTAGTGGAAAGAAGGTCAGAAGACAGACCTATAGCTGAGCTAAGGTCATTCGATGGAGCATAATGAGCAAGATGTTTTTAAAATAGTTTTTAATAGTCTTTGAAAAACTTTCCTTATTTCTTCTCACAGACATTTGATGATGAGCCATGTATTATTTGTCATGAAGATTTAACACCAGACACTATGTGTGTGCTTCAATGCAAACATCACTTCCATAAAATGGTAAGCATAGCTGTCAATTCATCTCATTTTTCATCATTCATCAGTTATAAGAAATGGCCTGCTTGGGTGGTAACAACGTGTGTGCAGTGAAGAATGGTCATAGAACCAATTCTTTGCTGCACACAGTGAAACCAGGGACAACGAAGCTATTTCTAATCTGTTAAAAAAATTAAATTGAATTTTCATGTTCATCAGCAAGGGAGGACAACTGAAATTTGCTGTGACTCAAAAAAATTTGTCTTTTATCCAGGAAGCACATTTGAGATCAGTGTTGTGATACAGAAAATAACAGCCAATTTGTGCAGTGTCCGGCCCCCATGATCAGCAAAAAAAAACAAAAGACAAGATATTTTGATAAATACAGGAGCATTTAAAGTACTGCAAGAATGGCACATTTTTGTATAATTCTCTCCTTGACAGTATTGTGTGATATTCATAAGAATTGCTAAAATTGAAAGACTACCGTTCATTGAAATAAAATTATGATTCAGATTGCTGTATCACTGAAAAAAATGCACATTTTGTCAAAGCTTTTTATCTTGCACTCAAAGCTTCAACAAAATGCTTTTTTTTTTAAGTGATACTCAAGCTCTGTATGACCAATGACTGTTCAGAGAGTTCTGGAAAATGTAAGTGGAATGTATTGGAAAAAGGGTAATTGTTGCAATTTCTGCACATGGTAGATTTAAAGTGTTGTGAAGTTGAGACTGCATTAAAGCCTGTTTCTTAGACCAAGCTTTTGACTATCTGCTTCAATCTGTTCATGTGGCTCAACGGCAGACCTTGCTTTAATGTTTCTGTGAAGCACCTTGGACTGTTTATCACATTAAAGATACAGTATCATTTCATGCTGTTCTGTAAATATTATTTTTATGATTTGCTCTCCCATAGTGTATCAAGAAATGGCTAAAAGAGAACAGCACTTGTCCAACATGTCGGGTTCATGCTCTCCTGCCTGAAGATTTTCCTGAACTGTCTGGAATGATAAAAAATATACAAGCATATCCTTTTTAAGCATGTGATCTAAGAGGGGATTGACATATAATTGTCAGACTTATTTTGATCATTACGTTTTGCAACTTTTATTTTTATTTTCATGAAGCTGTTTGCGATTTTAGAATAGCATTTAAAAACAAAAGGGAAGAACATGCAGGGTTCAGGGAGAAGGTGGCAGGGACATTGCTTATTTGAAGAAGGAACATGGACATAATTAATGACATCCTTTTGTGCTTGAGCAATTCAAGTGTCGTCTTTTAACGTCAGGACTAAATGATGCTTGGGCTGAATAAAAGAAGAGTCTTTCAGGATTTGTCGACAGAATTATTTATTGAGAACTCTGAAGTTTCTTGATGGACGTCAGTGTGACACTATATTGAAAATGATGTGGTGATTGTGCAAGGGGGACAACCTAATTCAATTGTTCTCTCTTGAGCTAATCCCAGCCATCCTTGCTCTTCATTTCCAAAGCAATGCTGTGTTATAAATATAAGGAACAAGCTTGCAATTTTAATATTTATACAATATAATCTTTTAAGTTTCTTTTAATTCATGTAAAACCAGCTGAATATTCTATATAAGTCAAAGCCTTCTGCACCATCATGTGCCATATTGATTTTTTTTCATACCACCATTCATCATGTTAACGACACTAATTACGGGAGATAACTATATCTAGCTATACAACCTGGACTCTTGCTCAGTAACCCACTCTCCCTCTTCCTTCCTCTCCTCAGTCCTTCCTTTGATTATTACTTAATCCTTCAATCTCATTGAATAAGACATTTTATTACAGAAGCCATCATTCTGACATCTAAGAATAAAAATGTTTTCCAACTCCATAGGCCTGAATCAATTGGGCAATCTTTGGTCATCAGTAATCATAATTTCTGACCATAGAATTGTAGTATTTCCAGCATTTTCTCTTTTACTTTGCTTTGAAGGTGGGTTCAGTTAGTATTCAGATTTGTGTCAACCTCACTTAAAATCTCTTCACTATTTTGAAGATGGAGTGAGGTAGTGGAAGAGGCTACTGAATGAAAAATAAATACAAAGTGCTGGAAATATTCAGCAGATCTGGTAGCATCTGTGGAGAGCGAAAAGGGTCAACTGTTCAGGTTAATAATTTGTAATGTTAATTTGATTGTGTAAGAAAGGTTAGTGTGGATGGTGTGGGTCTGTGGGAGAAAATGTTGCCCACACCATGTTTCCATCCTATAATGTTGTATTGACCTTATGAACTAAGTTTGAGGTGATGGTGTATTAAACATTGTGTAAAACCAACAGTCTTGTTGCTTCAGTATATTAAAAGAGACAATGAATCTTTAAGATGTGTGTCCTTTATGTTGTTAATAGGTTAACCTATTTTGCTTCTTTGTACAAAATAAAAACAAAAAGAACTGCGGATGCTGTAAATCAGAAACAAAAATGGAAATTGCTGGAAAAGCTCAGCAGGTCTGGGACCATCTGCAGAGAAATCAGAGTTAACATTTTGGGTCTAGTTGCCCTTCCTCAATTGATGGTAGCTCGGAAAATGTCAATTTATGTGTAGAAAATAAGGTGGGGGAATGGGGATAAGCAGCTTATTGATTCTGGGCTGTAATTCCAGATCTGGGAAAATAAGGACTACAGAAGCTGGAGATCAGAGGGTTCCTGATGAAGGGCTTATGCCTGAAAAGTCGATTCTCCTGGTCTTCGGATGCTGCCTGACCTGCTGTGCTTTTCCAGCATCACATTCTTGATTACAATTCCAGAAAGTCTTGGTTAACTTTACTGAAGTGTTTATGGATGAATAAAGCCAAGTGCATCTTCAGACACCCATATAATTGGGCTGGGAGAGGCCTAGCAAAACAAAACTACAGAAACTAGGGGTTAAACTCTCCACTGGTTGGTGTCATATGACGGGAAGATGGTTGTAGTTGTTGGTTAATTGTAACCCCAAATCAAATTAGTGTCGTAGGACCAACCATCTGCTGCTGCTTCACACATCATCCCTCCATCACTAGGTCAGAGGTAAGGATCTTTGCTGCTGATTGTACAATGTTCAGCACCATTGATGACTCCGATATTGAAGCAGTGTGTCTCCAAATCATAGAGTACCTACACTATGGAAGCAGGCCATTCAGACTAGTGAGTCCACACTTACATTCCAAAGAGCTTCTCACCCAGACCAACCCTCCTACTCTATAACTCTGCATTTCCATGGCCAATCCATCTAATCTGCACATCTTTGAACTGTGGAAGGAAACCAGAGCACGTGAAAGAAACCCATGTAGACACAGGAAGAATGTACAAACTCAAAGTAGACAGTTGCCAAGACTGGAATCAAACCCAGGTCCCTAGTGGTATGAGACAGCAGTGCTAAGTCATGCAGCCCCAAATGTAGCAAGTTTTGAGCTGGTAAGTAGCATTGGCTTCACACAGTACCATCAAATTACCATCCCTGTAGCACCACTATCAATATCCTGGGGGATACTGTTGACCAGATTAGCTATGGATGAACCATATTGAAGAAAATGGGCATATCAGTGTTGGCAAAATGGTTTTGTGCAGGGGAAGTCATACCTTATCAACTTGATAGAATTCTTTGAGGAAGTGACAAAGTTGATTGATGGGGGAAGGGCTGTAGATGTCATATACATGGACTTCAGTAAGGTGTTTGATAATGTTCCCCATGGTAGGTTGATGAAGAAGGTAAAGTCGCATGGGGTCCAGGATATATTAGCTAGATGGCTAGAGAACTGGCTGGGCAGCAGGAGATTGAGAGTAGTAGTGGAAGGGAGCTTCTCAAAATGAAGAACTGTGACCAGTGGTGTTCCACAAGGATCTGTGTTGGGACCACTGTTGTTTCTGATTTACATAAATGATCTGGAGGAAGGTATAGGTGATCTAATAGCAAGTTTGCAGATGACACTAAGATTGGTGGAGTAGCAGATAGTGAAGGGGATTGTCGAAGAATACAGCAGGAGAGAGAGAGATTGGGGAGTTGGGCTGAGAAATGGCAGATGGAGTTCAATCCAGGCAAATGCGAGGTGATGCATTTTGAAAGATCCAATTCTAGAGCAAACTATATACGGTACATGGAAGAACCCTGGGGAAAATTAATGTACAGAGAGATCTGGGTGTTCAGGTCCATTGTATTGTGAAGATGGCAACGTAGGTTGATAGTGGTCAAGCAGACATTATAGCATGCTTTTCTTCATCAGATGGGGTATTACGTACAAGAGTTGGCAGGTCATGTTACAGTTGTATAGCACTTTGGTTCAGCCACATTTGGAATACTGCATACAGTTCTGGTTGTCACATGACCAAAAGGATGTGGATGTTTTGGACAGGGTGCAGAGGAGGTTTGCCAGGATATTGCCTGGTATAGAGAGCACTAGCTATGAAGAGAGGTTGAGTAGAGTAAGATTATTTTCATTAGAAAGACAGAGGTTGATGGGGAACCTGAGATTGACAAAATCTGTATAGACAGGGTGGATAGCAAGAAGCTTTTTCCCTGAGTGGGGAATTCAATTACGAGGTGACATGAGTTCAAGGTAAGAGGGGAAAAGTTTAAGGGAGATGTGCATGGAAAGTTCTTTATGCAGAGGGTGGTGGGTGCCTGGAACCCATTGCCGGTAGAGGTGGGCACGATAGCGTCATTTAAGATGTATTTAGACAGATACATGAATGGGCAAGGAGCAGAGGAAACAGATCCTTGCAAAATAGGCGGCAGGTTTAGATAGAGGATCTAGATTTGCGCAGGCTTGGCGGACCGAAGAGCCTGTACCTGTGCTATAATTCTTTGTTCTTATACCAATATAGTGACTACAAAAGCAGGTCACAGTCTAGGAATTCAACAGAACTGGAAAGGCTTAACAAAGATTCTGGGTAATCCAAAATGGAGGATGGGCAAAATTTCTAACTGTAACAGATTGCTTCTTTTTTGTTTAGGTGTTGGAGGTGATTTCCTCAAATTCCAGAAGCAGCAATTACTGTTTTATAATGCTGTTGCATTGTTTTGAAACTTTGGAGGAAAAAAATCAAAACAACAGCACTTTGAAAAGTGAGAGGAACAGACAAAGGCAGTATGTGGTGAGGTCAGTGCAGGAGAGAGAGAGAGAAAAAAAAATTGAAAGAAAGAAATCGATACTGCTAACTGACACAGCAGTGAACCTGTGCAGTTACTGCCTTTGCTGTTTGAATTCATGGATCACTGGACATTGGAGTGTGTCTGGGAAAAGGAACAAACAGTGAAATTCACAACTGATCTTGGAGGAACCTGTTTGGTCACAGCACAGAAGCATAATTTTTTTTTTAAGTGTGACCTTACAGTAAGTCTGCAGTAATTAGTAGAGGGGGTTCTTGATTATATGTTTTATTGAGATATGTCATGTCTCTTGATTAAACTTAAAAACATAAGCCATAAGTATTACTTTAACCTGGAGCAGTGTTCTGTAGAGGAGTAAGAGAGTGCTATTTTCTGGGTCTGTAGATTGAAAGAAGCAAAAATAGCCTTTAGTAGAGTGATGTGCTCTTGTTGGCTGTGAGTGTTTCAGGAGAGTTTGCAGGTTAATGAGGATTATATCTGCAATAAATGCCGTTGGTTGTGAATCCTATCAGATCGAATGGATCAGTTGGTGAGGCCAAGGCAATGAAGAATTTACAAGAGCAAGGGGGTGCGATGGATGGCAATTATAGGAAGGGAGAAAACTTGCAGATGCAGTCACTTAGATGGGTTAACTCCTGGAAAGGTAACAGAGGTAGGCAGGTAGTGCAGGAGTCTTCTGTGGCTATCCACATTTCAAAGAAGAATGATGTGGAAAATGAGGTAAAAACGTCGGGCGTGATGGATTCTGAGAGGAATGTAGCACAAACAGCCAAGTTTCTGGTATTGAGACTGGCTCTGATGCAATGAGGGGTACGTGGGGTTCCAACTGATCAATTGTGTTAGGGGACTCTCTAGTCCAAGGCACAGACAGATGCTTCTGTGGCCAGCAGCAAAGAATCAGAATGGTGTGCTGCTTCCCTGGTGCCAGGATCAAGGATGTCTCAGAGAAGGTGCAGAATGTTCTCAAAAAGACGAACCAGCAGGAGGTCATTGTCCACATTGGAACCAATGACATAGGAAGGGAAAAGGATGAGATTCTGAAGGGAAAAAGATGAGATTCTGAAGGGAGAACACACAGAGTCAGGCAGGAATTTAAAAAGGAGGTCCTCGAGAGTAGTAATATGTGGATTACTCCCGGGTGATACGAGCCAGTGAGGGTCGGTATAGGAGGATAGAGTAGATGAATGCGTGGCTGAGGAGCTGGTGTATGGGAGAAGGATTCACATTTTTGGATCATTGGAATCTCTTCTGGGGTAGAAGTGACCTATACAAGAAGGACAGATTGAACCTGAATTAGAAGGGGACTAATCTACTGGCAGGGAGCTTTGCGAGAGCTGTTCAGAAGAATTTAAACTAGTAATGTAGGGGGTGGGAACCAAGGGAGATAGTGAGGAAAGAGATCAATCTGAGACTGGTACAGTTGAGAAAAGAAGCGAGTCAAACAGGGCAGGTAGGGACAGAACAGAACAAGATAGAACTAATACATGAAACTGCATTTATATCAATGCAAGAGGTCTAACAGGGAAGGCAGATTAGGAACTTGGGACTGTAATATAGCAATTACAGAAACGTGGCTTAGGGAGGCTCTGCCTGTATTGCTGATGAAGGGCTTTTGCCTGAAACGTCTATTTTCCTGCTCCTCGGATGCTGCCTGAACTGCTGTGCTTTTCTAGCACCACTCTAATCCAGAATCTGGTTTCCAGCATCTGCAGTCACTGTTTTTACCTCAGGGATGGACAGGACTGGCAGCTTAATGTTCCTGGATACAAATGCTACAGAAAGGGAGGCAAGAGAGGAGGGGGAGTAGCGTTTTTGATAAGGGATAACATTACAGCTATACTGGGGGAGGATAATCCCAGAAATACATCCAAGGAATTTATTTAGATTGAATTGAGAAATAAGAAAGGAATGATTGTCTTATTGGGATTGTATTATACGCCCCCCCCCCTCCCCCCCCCCCCCCCCCCCCCCCCCCCCAAATACTCAATGGGAAATTGAGAAAAAACTTTGTCAGGAGATCTCAGTTATCTGGAAGAATAATAGGGTGGTTATGGTAGGGGATTTTAACTTTCCAAATATAGACTGGGACTGCTATAGTGTTAAGGGTTTAGATGGAGAGGAATTTGTTATGTGTATACAGGAAGATTTTCTGATTCGATATGTGAATGTACCGACTAGAGAAGGTGTAGAACTAGACCTACTCTTGGGAAATAAGGCAGGGCAGGGCAGGTGAATGAGGTGTCAGTTGGTGAGCACTTTGGGGCCAGTGACGATAATTCTATTAGTTTTTAAATAGTGACAGAAAAGGATAGATCAAACCTAAAATTTGAAGTTCTAAATTGGAGGAAAGCTAATTTTGAAGATATGAGGCAAGAACTTTCAAAAGCTGATTAAAGGCAGGTGTTCGCAGGTAAAGGGACAGCTGGAAAATGGGAAGCCTTCAGAAATGAGATAATGAGAATTCAGAGACAGTATATTCCTGTTAGGGTGAAAGAAAAGGCTGGTAGGTATAAAGAATGCTGGATGACTAAAGAAATTGAGGGTTTGGTTAAGAAAAAGAAGGAACCTTGTGATTTGTGTATGGTAGCCATTAAAAATCAGAAAATACTTGAAAAGCTAAAAGATCTAAAAATTGATAAATCCCCCCTGGCCCGATGGGCTACATCCTAGAGTTCTGGGGGAGGTGACTGAGGAAATAGCAGAGGCGTGGCTGTAATCTTTCAAAAATCACGAGTCAGGGAAAGTTCCAGATGATTGGAAAATCGCTGTTGTAACCCCCTTCAAGAAAGGATCAAAACAAAAGATGGAAAATTATAGGCCGATTGGCCTAACCTCGATTGGTAATTCACGATTGGTATGTTGCCTCCCAGGTGCAAGGGTACGTGATGTCTCTGATCATGTTTTCCGAGTCCTCAAGGGGGAGGGGAGCAGCCCCAGATCGTGGTCCACGTTGGCACCAATGACATAGGTAGGAAGAGGGGTGAGGATGTTAGACAGGCTTTCAGGGAGCTAGGTTGGAAGCTCAGAGCTAGAACGAAAAAGAGTCGTTGTCTCTGGTTTGTTACCCGTGCCACGTGATAGAGAGTCGAGGAATAGGGAGAGAGAACAGTTAAATGCGTGGCTACAGGGATGGTGCAGGAGGGAGGGATTCTGGCTTCTGGGCAACTGGGGTTCTTTCTGGGGAAGGTGGGACCTCTATAAACAGGATGGTCTACACCTGAACCTGAGGGGCACCAGTATCCTTGGGGGGAGGTTTGCTAGTGCTCTTTGGGAGGGTTTAAACTAACTCTGCAGGGGCATGGGAATCTGGACTGTAGCTTTAGGGTACAGGACCTTGAGTGTAGGGAGGTTAGGAATATGGCATCGATCTCGAAGGAGGGTGCCTGTAAACAGGAAGGTGGCTTGAAGTGTGTATACTTCAATGCCAGAAGTATAAGAAATAAGGTAGGTGAGCTTGCAGCATGGGTTGGTACCTGGGACTTCGATGTTGTGGCCATTGCAGAGACATGGGTAGAACAGGGACAGGAATGGCTGTTGCAGGTTCCAGGGTTTAAATGTTTTAGTAGGGTCAGACATGGGGGTAAAAGAGGGGGAGGTTTGGCATTGCTTGTCAAGGATAGTATTACAGCAGTAGAAAAGGTGATGGAGGAAGACTTGCCATCTGAGGTAGTGTGGGCAGAGGTTAGAAATAGGAAAGGTGAGGTCACCCTGTTAGGAGTTTTCTACAGGCCTCCTAATAGTCCGAGAGAAGTAGAGGAAAGTATTGCGAGGATGATTCAGGAGAAGAGTGAAAGTAGCAGGGTGGTTGTTATGGGAGACTTTAACTTCCCAGATATTGACTGGGAAAGCTATAACTCGAGTTCGTTAGATGGGTCGGTGTTTGTCCAATGTGTGCAGGAGGGTTTCCTGACACAATATGTAGACAGGCCAACAACAGGTGAGGCTATACTGGATTTGGTTCTAGGTAATGAACCAGGCCAGGTGTTAGGCTTGGAGGTAGGTGAGCACTTCGGGGGCAGTGACCACAACTCAGTGACTTTTACTCTAGTGATGGAGAGGGATAAGTGTGCACTGCAGGGCAACAGTTATAGCTGGGGGCAGGGAAATTATGATGCGGTGAGGCATGACTTAGGATGCGTGGATTGGAAAAATAGGCTTCAAGGGAAGAACACAAATGATATGTGGAGATTGTTCAAGGAGCAGCTATTGGGTGTCCTTGATAAGTATGTACCAGTCAGGCAGGGAGTAAAGGGTCTTGTGAGGGAGCCGTGGTTTAATAAGGAATTGGAATCCCTTGTAAAAGGGAAGAGGGTGGCCTATGTAAAGATGAGGCGTGAAGGTTCAGTTGGGGCGATTGAGAGTTATAAGGTAGCCAGGAAGGATCTAAAGAGAGAGCTAAGAGCAGCGAGAAGGGGACATGAAAAGTCCTTAGTTGATAGGATTAGGGAAAACCCAAAGGCTTTCTATAGGTATGTCAGGAATAAAAGGATGACTAGGGTAGGTATCGGTCCAGTCAAGGATAGTAGTGGGAAGTTGTGTGTGGAGGTGGAGGAGATTGGTGAGACACTAAATCAGTACTTTTCATCAGTATTCACTCAGGAACAGGACACTGTTGCTCATGTGAATATTGAGTCACAAGTGATTAGAATGGATGGCTTTGAGGTATGTAGGGAAGAGGTCTGGGGAATACTGGAAAGGGTGAAAATAGATAAGTCCCCTGGGCCTGATGGCATTTATCCTAGGATCCTCTGGGAAGCTAGGGAGGAGATAGCGGAGCCATTGGCCTTGATTTTTATGTCGTCGTTGTCTATGGGAATAGTGCCAGAAGACTGGAGGATAAAGCGAATGTGGTCCCCTTGTTCAAGAAGGGGAGCAGGGATAGCCCGAGTAACCAGAGGCCAGTGAGTCTCACTTCTGTTGTGGGCAAAGTCTTAGAGAGAATTGTAAGGGATAGGATTTATGAACATCTGGATAGGAATAATGTGATCAAGGATAGTCAGCATGGTTTTGTGAAGGGCAGGTCGTGCCTCACAAACCTTATTGAATTCTTTGAGAAGGTGACCAAGGAAGTGGACGAGGGTAAAGCAGTAGATGTGATGTATATGGAGTTTAGCAAGGCGTTCGATAAGGTACCCCATGGCAGGCTAATGCAAAAACTACGGAGGTATAGCATTGAGGGTGCATTAGAGGTTTGGATTAGGAATTGGCTGGCTGGAAGGAGACAGAGGGTAGTAGTTGATGGTATAGGTTCATCTCGGAGCGCAGTTACTAGCGGTGTTCCACAAGGATCTGTTTTGGGACCATTGCTGTTTGTCATTTTTATAAATGACCTGGAGGAGGGGCTTGAAGGCTGGGTGAGCAAGTTTGCGGATGACACGAAAGTCGGTGGAGTGGTGGACAGCGAAGAAGGATGTGGCAGGTTACAGCGCGATATAGATAAGTTGCAGAGCTGGGCAGAAAGGTGGCAAATGGAATTCAATGTAGCTAAGCGTGAAGTCATTCACTTTGGTAGGAGTAACAAGAAGATGGATTACTGGGCTAATGGTAGACTACTTGGTAGTGTGGATGAGCAGAGGGATCTTGGTGTCCATGTACACAGATCTTTGAAAGTTGCCACCCAGGTAAATAGTGCTGTGAAGAAGGCATATGGTGTACTGGGCTTTATTGGTAGAGGAATTGAGTTCCGGAGTCCTGAGGTCATGTTGCAGTTGTATAAGACTCTGGTGTGGTCTCATCTGGAGTATTGTGTGCAGTTTTGGTCGCCATACTATAGGAAGGATGTGGAGGCATTGGAACGAGTGCAGAGGAGGTTTACCAGGATGTTGCCTGGCATGGTAGGAAGATCGTATGAGGAAAGGCTGAGGCACTTGGGACTTTTCTTATTGGAGAAAAGAAGGTTTAGGGGAGATTTGATAGAGGTGTACAAGATGATTAGGGGTTTAGATAGGGTTGACAGTGAGAACCTTTTTCTGCGTATGGAGTCAGCTGTTACTAGGGGACACAGCTTTAAATTAAGGGGTGGTAGGTATAGGACAGATGTTAGGGGTAGATTTTTTACTCAGCGGGTTGTGAGTTCATGGAATGCCCTGCCAGTAGCAGTGGTGGACTCTCCCTCTTTATGGTCATTTAAGCGGGCATTGGACAAGCATATGGAGGTTATTGGGCTAGTGTAGGTTAGGTAGGCTTCGGTCGGCGCAACATCGAGGGCCGAAGGGCCTGTACTGCGCTGTATTTTTCTATGTTCTATGTTCTATGTTCTATTCCAAGTGCGGTCTAATCAAAGTTTTATAGAGCTGCAACAAGATCTCATGGCTCTTAAACTCAATCTCCCTGTTAATGAAAGCCAAAACACCATATGCTTTCTTAACAACCCTGTCCACTTGGGTGACCATTTTAAGGGATCTGTGTACCTGCACACCAAGATCCCATTGTCCACACTGCCAAGAATCCTGTCTTTAATCCTGTACTCAACTTTCAAGTTTGACCTTCCAAAATGCATCACTTCGCATTTATCCAGGTTGAACTCCATCTGCCACCTCTCAGCCCATCTCTGCATCCTGTCAATGTCATGCTGCAGCCTACAACAGTCCTCAATACTGTCAACAACACGTCCAACCTTTGTATTATCTGCAACCTTGCTAACCCATCCTTCAATCTCCTCAATCAAGTCATTAATAAAAATTACAAAGAGTAGAGGCCCAAGAACAGAGCTCTGAGGAACACCACTCACTACTGACTTCCAGGCACTTCCTTCCACTACCACTCGCTGTCTTCTGTCAACCAGCCAATTCTATATCCAGACAGCTAAATTTCCCTATATCTCATTCCTCCTGACCTTCTGAATGAGCCTACCATGGGGAACCTTATCAAATGCCTTGCTAAAGTCCATATACACCACATCCACCGCTCGTCCCTCATCAACTTGTCTAGTAACATTCTCAAAGAATTCAATAAGATTTGTGAGGCATGACCTGCCCCTCACAAAGCTGTGTTGACTGTATTTAATCAAGCCATGCTCTTCCAGATGGTCATAAATCCTATCCCTCATAATCCTTTCTGACACTTTGCAGACGGCAGACGTGAGACTGACTGGTCTGTAACTGCCAGGGATTTCCCTATTTCCTTTCTTGAAGAGAGGAATTACACTTGCCTCCCTCCAGTCCTCAGGTACGACTCCAGTGGAGAGCGAGGATGCAAAGATCTTCGCAAGTGGCAAAGCAATCACATTTCTCGCTTCCCAAAGTAGCTGAGGACAAATCTGGTCTGGGCCTGGCGACTTGTCAATCTTGATGTTTATCAAAATTTTCAGCACATCAGCTTCCTCAATCTGTATCCGTTCCAGCATTCTTACCTGCTCCTCAATGGTTTCATTCACTCCCAGGCCCTTTTCTTTTGTAAAGACAGAAGCAAAAAACTCATTTAGGGCCTCCCCTACCTCCTCAGACTCTATACATACGTTCCCTGTGCTATCCCTGATCGGCCCTACTCTTTCTTTGATCGTTCTCTTATTCCTCACATACATGTAAAATGCCTTTGGATTCTCCCTAATCCTTCCTGCCAAGCCTTTCTCGTTCCCCCTCCTGGCTCTCCTCAGACCATTTTTGAGCTCCTTCCTCGCCTACCTGTAATCCTCTAGAGCTGAGCAAGACCCTAGCTTCCTCTACCTTACGTAAGCTGCCTTCTTTCTTTTGACAAGAAGCTCCTCCGCTCTCGTCATCCAAGGTTCCTTTATCTTACCACTTCTTGCCTGTCTCAGAGGAACACGTTTATGCATCACTCGCAACAACTGTTCCTTAAACAGTCTCCACATGTCTATAGTGCCCTTTCCATGGAACAATTGCTCCCAGTCCATGCTTCCCAAGTGTTGTCATTTATCTCAAGAGGGTTGGAATGTAGAAGCAGTAATGTGCTACTGCAACTTTATAAAGCTCTGGTTAGGCCCTATTTGGAATACTGTGTCCAGGGTTTGGCCCCACACCTCAGGAAGGATGTACTGGCATTGGAGCATCTCCAGCAGAGATTCACATGGATGATCCCTGGAATGGTAGGCCTAACGTATGATGGACGGCTGAGGATCCTGGGATTGTATTCATTCGAGTTCAGAAGATTATGGGGAGATCTAACAGAGACTTATAAGATAATTTATGGCTTGGAAAGGGTGGATGCTGGAAATTTGTTTCCAAAAGGACCCATGGGCACAGCCTTAGAATTAGAGAAGGTCAATTTAGAATGTAAATGAGGAGACATTTCTTCAGCCAGAGTGATGGGCCTCTGGAATTCATTGCCATGGAGTACAGTGGAGTTTGGGATGTTAAATGTCTTCAAGGCAGAGATTAATAAATTCTTAATCTTGTAAGGAATTAAGGGATACAGGGAGAATGTGGGTAAGTGGCGTTGAAATACCCGTCAGCCATGATTGAATGGTGAAGTGGACTCTATGGGCCGAATGGCCTTTTTTCCACTCCTATGTCTTATGGTCTTAGGTATTGACAGGACAGATCGAATGAATCCTCAGAAGAGTATAAAGGCAGTAGGAGTATACTTAAGAGGGAAATCAGGAGGGCAAAAAGGGGACATGAGATAGCTTTGGCAAATAGAATTAAGGAGAATTCAGAGGATTTTTACAAATACATTTACAACAAAAGGGTAACTAGGGAGAGAATAGGCCCCCTCAAAGATCAGAAAGACAGCCTTTGTGTGGAGCCGCAGGAGATGGGGAGATACTAAATGAGTGTTTTGCATCAGTATTTACTGTGGAAAAGGACATGGAAGATATAGAATGTAGGGAAATAGATGGTGACATCTTGCAAAATGTCAAGATTACAGAGGAGGAAGTGCTGGATGTCTTGAAACAGTTAAAAGGGGATAAATCCCCAGGACCTTTTCAGGTGTACCCGAGAACTCTGTGGGAAGCTAGAGAAGTGATTGCTGGGCCTCTTGCTGAGATATTTGTATCATCGAAGTCACAGGTGAGGTGCCGGAAGACTGGAGGTTGGCAAACGTGGTGCCACTGTTTAAAAAGGGCGGTAAAGACAAGCCAGGGAACTATAGACCAGTGAGCCTGATGTCGGTGGTGGGGAAGTTGTTGGAGGAAATCCTGAGGGACAGGATGTACATGTATTTGGAAAGACAAGGACTGATTCGGGATAGTCAACATGGCTTTGTGTGTGGGAAATCATGTCTCACAAACTTGATTGAGTTTTTTGAAGAAGTAACAAGATTGATGAGGGCAGAGCAGTAGATGTGATCTATATGGACTTCAGCAAGGTGTTCAACAAGGTTCTCCATGGGAGACTGATTGGCAAGGTTAGATCCCATGGAATACAGAGAGAATTGGCCATTTGGATACAGAACTGGCTCAAAAGTAGAAGGCAGAGGGTGGTGGTGGAGGGTTGTTTTTCAGACTGGAGGCCTGTGACCAGTGGAGAGCCACAAGGATCGGTGCTGGGTCCTCTACTTTTCGTCATTTATGTAAATGACTTGGATGTGAGTATAAGTCGTATAGTTAGTGAGTTTGCAGATGACACCAAAATTGGAGGTGTAGTGGACAGCGAAGAAGGTTACCTCAGATTACAAACGGATCTTGATCAGATGGGCCAATGGGCTGAGAAGTGGCAGATTGAGTTTAATTTAGGTAAATGCAAGGTGCTGCATTTTGGGAAAGCAAATCTTAGCAGGACTTATACACTTAATGGTAAGGTCCTCGGGAGTGTTGCTGAACAAAGAGACCTTGGAGTGCAGGTTCATTGCTCCTTTATTGGTCAGAATATTGAGTACTGGAGTTGGGAGGTCATGTTGCGGCTGTACAGGAGATTGGTTAGGCCACTGTTGGAATATTGCATGCAATTCTGGCCTCCTTCCTATCGGATAGATGTTGTGAAACTTGAAAGGGTTCAGAAAAGATTTACAAGGATGTTGCTAGGGTTGGAGGATTTGAGCTATAGGGAGAGGTTGAATAGGCTGGGGCTGTTTTCCATGGAGCACTGGAGGCTGAGGGCTGACCTTATAGAGGTTTATAAAATCATGAGGGGCATGGATAGGGTAAATAGACAAAGTCTCTTCCCTGGGGTGGGGGAGTCCAGAACTAGAGGGTTTAGGGTGAGAGGGGAAAGATATAAAAGAGACCTAAGGGGCAACCTTTTCACGCAGAGGTGGTACATGTATGGAATGAGCTGCCAGAGGAAGTGGATTTCTCACACACAGTGCCATGCTATCCCCAATCAGTTGGTGCCTTTCCAAATACATGTACATCCTGTCCCTCAGGATTCCCTCCAACAACTTGCCCACCACCGACATCACGTTCACTGGTCTATAGCTCCCTGGTTCGTCCTTATCACCCTTCTTAAACAATAGCACCACGTTAGTCAACCTCCAGTCTTCCAGCACCTCACCTGTGACTATTGATGATACCAATATCTCAGCAAGAGGCCCAGTAATCACTTCTCTAGCTTCCCACAGAGTTCTAGGGTACACCTGATCAGGTCTTGGGGATTTATCCACTTTTATGCGTTTCAAGACATCCAGCACTTTCTCCTCTGTAATATGGACATTTTGCAAGGTGTCACCATCTATTTCCCTATGTTCTATGTCTTCCACTTATGCATTCCTTCTGGAATAATCACCCAATATAACAGCACCTATGTCTGATCCACTCTTTAATATTTAACATCTTGATTGGACAATCCTTGAATTGAAGAAATTAAAGCCAAGTCAACCAAACCTCATATTTTCCATCTATACTGTATTATCATTCTTGTCAAATACATCCCTTCAAGATGTAGCTGCATAAATTGACAAACAGTAAAACCTTAGCCAGCCGAAGGTTAATCCAGCTCCTCACTGGAGCTATCATTGTCCAGGCAAAATGGCACCTTAAAATGAAACCATACAAAATGTAATTCTAACTACTAATCTAGCAAATAAAGTCAGAAAATATTCTGTGTATTGAGGTCAGATCTTGCACTTTAACCTCTAATGATAGAATTCATGTTTTATTTGCAGTATTCTGTCAACAGGAATTACAGAACTGCTGTCAAAACCTATAACAGGTAGGAATCATCCAGAAAAAAAGTATCTTTCTCAATACATTAGATTAAATGATATTGCTCCCAGTACCACAAACAAGGAAATCAATTCTTTCAGGCAAAAATATCCAAAAATTTCAAACTACCACTCACAGCATAGTTATTTTGAACAATGTAATGCAACAAACTAAAATCATTTTATCACTGACAGTTTGAATTATTTCTTTATATTTTCATTTACATTACAATAGTGACTACACTTTAAAATATTAATTGCTTTGGGATGTAAGTGACTTGCATAGATTGAAAATAACTGAAGTAGTTTTCTTATTTCACCAGCAGAGGATCGGCTTGCATTAAAAATACATGCTGTTATATATCAGGGTCAAATAATTGAAATTTCTGACAAGCTGGGGAAGCTGGCAATGCAGAAGTCATGCCATTGAACTAATAAAGCTGGAGACCCAAGCTAATGCTTTAAGATGAGAGTTCATATCTCATCCTGGCAGCTGGTGGAATTTAAATTCAACTAATCTTTATGGTATATAAAGCTTTGTTTTAAATGAATGTACCTAATGACAACATTAATTGTTGTAAACCCTATCTGGTTCACTTTAAGGAAAAGAATTTGCCATCCTTACCTGGTCTGACCTACCTGTGATTCAACCCACATCAATGCGATTGACTCTTAACTGCCTTCTCAAAAAGCCCAGCAAGTCACTCCGTTCCAGGACAATTAGGATAGACAACAGATGCTGGCCCCACCAGTAACTCCTGCATCTCAAAATGCATAATACTTTTGTAGTCACATGCACTAATTTTAGTGAAAACTACCTTTCATTTAAACAATAAAAATGAATATGTTTCATGTGTACATTTAGTTAACAAATAGAAAGCATATAATAATTTTAAAATACCAATACACTCACTCATCTTAATCTTTCTGCACATTTGACAAAATGATGAAGTACAGAGGGATAGGTAAAATGAAATGTAAAGTCATCAGAGTATCATTAGAGAAATGACTGGTGGTGCTTTAAATAGTGGATCACCATGCCTCAGGGAAGGGGAAAGGTGGAAAAGGAGAGTGCTTCACAGTAACCTCAGCCAGTGTGGGAATTGATCATATGCTGTTGGTATCACTCTGCCACCCAGCCAATTGAATTAACTGATTTTTAATTTACTTGTTCAGACATATTATGATATTACACTGGAGCACACAGGACTTGAACCCAGGCCTCTTAGCGCAGAGATAAATGTACTAGTATGTGCCACAAGAGCCATTTCTAAATACTATCAGGTTGATCTATTGGCAACACTATATCAGGTCCCATTCCCTATTTGCTTACGGTGTAAGTTTGACACTGAAGTAAGACATATCAAAGATATCCTGCAGGATAATGGCTTGCCCAGTCAGTTACTTACTCCCTGTGTATGACACATGCTCATGAGTAGACCAAAGGCCACCATTTCCAAACCGAAAAAGCCAGTCTACCTCAAATTACTACATCCAGCAAATGAAAAAAAAGCAACAGATCAAGCTAACTGTTTTACACTTACTGTGTGTGTCATCCTGATTACATTCAACACTGACAGAATGCAATGGTCGAGCCAGATGTTCCACTTACTACATAAATGTGTAAAATGGTATTTGAATTTCAGTACTCATAAGGTGCCATGTGCCACATGTCCCAAAATCTAGTGGATTATATCAATCTGCACATCCCATCAGCTAGTCACAATAGGCACAATACTGCTTGTACTCGGTCTATGCAAACAAAACTCAGAACATAATGCCTAACATTAGACGTGGTTTTGTAATTGGACAGTATTTGCTAAATGATCAAGAACGTGCCAAGACTTAAATTCACAATCAGTTTATCAGCTAGGAATATAACGTGGTTCACTCTCACTTGCTAGAAGTTACGTATCTCCTTATGCAAGGATCCTTTGTAGGAAGAAGGAATGTGTCCAGCCATTGTGCCTTTAATGAATTAAAGAAGGCTGTGTGTGTAATAGCTCTTTGGTGCACTATCAGAATCAACTTTCCTAAAAATTAGCATCCCTTTATTACTCCATATAAATGGTCCCCTTTGAAATGTGGCATTCTTCATTTGGCCTATTGAGTACAAAGCTTTGTCAGTACGTCTCTCTTCAGCAGCACACAAACTATGCATAACAAAGAAATGACTATTCATTTATGTTTTACTAACCAGAAAAGTAATAGCCGCATTAGACTAATGATGATGATAATGATCAACACTTCTTTTTAAAAAACTTGTTCATGGGAGTGAGAATCACTGACTGGACCAGCAATTATGGTCCATCTCTAATTGCCCTTCAAGCTGTGATTTACACAGCAAACCAGCAGCCTCTGTCCATCATCTCAAAGTTTCTCTCAACTTAAGTACTGAATCATCAATTCTTCATTAACTGTTTAGCCTCAGAACCATTTAAATATTACATTCGTATTGAAGGGGGCATAATCGGAAAAACAAAATGCATGAATCTAAATGAGTTAATTACTACGACTATCATATACTCAAGGCATCATGAAACATTCCATACCTAAATACAATTATTTACTTTTTGAAATGTAATCACAGTTAATCCATTATTTTATATCACACTGAATTGTGACTAATTAAACACCCCGAATTTCCTTCGGCTAATATCCTTTGTATCTAGTTACAGCAAAGCAGTCCAAAAATAAAAAAATAGAAAAGAAGGTAACACAGTAGGAATTTTGTACAAACCGTGATTCATTAAGAATGGCTAATTGGAATTCCTTAAATAACTATTTCCATTGGTAGCTCAGGCACAGTAGACCAAATCTATGCTACATCATTCTACAATTGTGATGTAGTGAATCCAGATTTCAGTTTCATCACTCTCTTTTACAGTTTCCTCTCTTGAATTGTTCTCTGTAACTCATTTTTTGCATGAAGCACTGAGAAGACACTCTTGTAATATTTGGTTTGCAGGAATAATTTGTTCATTAGCATTTCAAATTCAGCAACAGGCACTGGACTCTTTCAGAGAATGTATACATAACCATTTGCCACTTGGTTAACTTTGATTATCCCTATGCTTGGCTCTCATAAACATCACAGAGAGGGGCAGCAAAATACTAACATTAGAAATCTTCACTTTATTGTATCAAATGAAAACAATCTGCTGGCAATTAAATGTGAATAGTGCTTGCATGACAACAGGGTCTTTTAATCACAGAGGCATTTACTGGAGTTCTTTGACTTTCAATTAGCAGTGAGTTAAACAATCTTTCAGTGCTAAATGGCCTTCTGAAAAAGAAACTACATTCGATGTTGTCACAAACTTTTGCATGAAAAATTTCCTGAAAAGATTTCAACCAACTTTACTCTATCACAATAAAAGTAATAACAGGCTCTTGTGTACTGTGGAGGTGTCCCTACTTCTGAGCAAGGAGCCCTGGGATGAAGTCCCAACTGTGCCAGAAGTATATAATACCATCTGTGATAGATTGCTAGAAAAATATCTAAAAAGCAAAGAACTATGCATTAGTCAGGGGTAAATATAGGTATGGGAATGGGTTTGGGTGAGTTACTCTTTGGAGGGTCGGTGTGGACTTGATGGGCTGAAGGGCCTGTTCCCACATTGTAGGGATTCTGATTCTGATAGTAGAATTTGAAAAGATGACAACATGTGCTGCAGAAACTAAGTAGGTCAGCCAGTATCAGTGGAGATAGAAACAGAGTTTATGTTATGAGTCCAATATGAGTGGTCTTCAATTCTGAAGTCATCATTTTGGACTTGAAAAATGTTAGCTCTGTTTCTCTCACTACAGATGCTGCCACACCTGAGATTCTCCACCAATTTCTGTCTATATTTGCTCCATCCCATCCTTGTTTTAGATTTCTCCAACTGCAGAAAAAGCTGTCCATTTCCCTTCCCAAGTTAAATCATTCCTAGCAATGTACTGGGGAGATTTTGACGAAAACAAAATGTTCTTTCAAACCTCTAAATTGCTGAATTGCTTGTCAAATAGAATTAGTGCTTGAATTAGGCAGTGCTTGTTATAAGGTGTGCAAGAAACAACTCCATAGAGGCCAGTATCCCATCACCAAGTTACCATTTATTCACACATGGAGAGTCCTTGACATTGATCCACCTCCCTCAGAGCCAGCTCTCAGAGTGAACAGAAGCTCTGACACTCCTATTTATATCTGTCAGCCAGGGTTCCCTGATTGGACCTGATTAACAGCCCCAAATCAAAGAGCTCATTTTATGAGGTCCACTGAGCTGGGCTTGTTACAAACATTACATCCCTCCCCCTAAGGGAACACAGGCCTTTTTGTTTTCTCTTGGAGCCTCTCCTGGGGCTTTTTTGCACCACGTCCAGATCTTCTGACATAGCTCAGATGTGGGCGGGCAGCATGTACTGCATTGTGGCCCACTTCTTGTGCCCGGAGCCTCTCAGAAGAAATTTATCCTCCTCTTTAGGTAGTAAAGGTATCAAGATTTGGAGGAGAAAGTGAGGACTGCAGATGCTGGAGATTGGAGTCGAGAGTGTGGTGCCGGAAAAGCACAGCAGGTCAGGCAGCATCCGAGGAGCAGGAGAATTGACATTTGAGACATGAGCTCTTCATCAGGAAGGGCTCATGCCCAAAATGTCAACTCTCCTGCTCCTCAGGTGCTGCCTGACCTGTGCTTTACCAGCATCACACTCTTGACCTTGCAACATCCATCAAGACCATCTCAGATTGTGGGGTTTCTGCAACACTCAGTGTCCGGCTGTTCTGAGGTGTTGGGTATGTTTTACTCCTGCCCTGTTTGCAGGTTTGCAGCTTTCATAAAGTCCATGTGTTTGTTCAGGACTGCCTCACCTACCTGTACTTTGTACATCACAGGATCTGACATCATATTAACCATGCCTCTTACCCATGCAGGGTCATTTCCTGGCTAGGAGCCTTGTGTGTGGCATTGGTATTTCACCCTTTTATGGACCAGACCAGATCCCCTCAAAATGTATTAAGAAGGTAGCCTAGACCCTAACGATCTCTTATTTTAAAGGCAAACGTGAGGTGCTGTGCTCCAGATGCAATTTGATTCATCAAACCACTCAACATTAAACAAAACAATTTATTCAAACACTATAGTTAAAATATAAAAGAAAAAGAGGAACTTGGAATAACATTACTTTATTGGAAAACTTAGTAACTATTGCTAATTAAGTGTTCTAACATAATAACATCCCATAGCATAAGGCAAATTCAGAAAACAGATTGCCTCACATGCAATGTCTGTAGCAGGCAGATAATTCCCAGCTTTTGGCTGTAACTGAGAGGGGGAAAGAATAACTTGCACTTCTTCAAGACCCCAACAGCAGTTGCTGGAGGTTAAAGCAAAAAAAAAATTCCCAGTTCTACAGGAACTCATCCACACCCATTCAGGCTGTTTCTATTGTTTGAACTTAGAAAAAAGACAAGGCTTCAGAAGTTGTTTATCTTCTCATAGGCAGTTCTACACCTCTACCCCAATCTCTCTCTAAAAGAAACCAGGTCAAAACACACCTCTTAAAGCCGCAGCATCATTATACCCTCCACCCCCAGGTCCAGGAAGTTCAGATTTAACTTGGCATGGAGTATTTTCCCTATTAGCAACTCTGCTGCATCTATCCTAGCAGTTGCATGAGGGCGGTCCAAAAATCAAATTGAAGCTGGAACAGTTTGGTATCAAATGAAGCTGTGTTTGAAGTTTGGATTGCTCTCTCCACCAGACCATTTGATGATGGATGAAATGGAGCTGTTTTTGTATGCAGAATGCCATTCGACTTTAGGGAATACTTGG
The DNA here is from genome assembly GCF_047496795.1 of Chiloscyllium punctatum. Lineage (NCBI taxonomy): Eukaryota > Metazoa > Chordata > Chondrichthyes > Orectolobiformes > Hemiscylliidae > Chiloscyllium > Chiloscyllium punctatum. The sequence continues at coordinate 83,537,740 of NC_092753.1, read as the reverse complement.
ATTCCCTGCTGGCAAATGATGTAGATTGTCCATGACCAACACTTCCAGGATCCATATATTGCATGCGGTGCTTGCAAGTTTTCTATCATCATCCCAGTGTTTGACCAATGAAATCTATGCATGTCCAATCACTTTGAGTGGGTGTCCACAAATGACTAAGAACATTGAAAGGGCAGGCATAGTCGATGTGTGACCAAGTCCAGGGTTTACCTAGCCATTCCCACCAAAGCAGAGGAGCTGCTGGCAACAGTGTTTGTCTTTGCTGGTATTCTGGGCACTGCCCCACCAATGTGGCTATGCCTGCATCCACCCCTGGTCACCAAACATAACTTCTCACCAACATCTTCATTTTGAACACCCAGGAGTTCTGCCAGTATCTGGCAGCAACCTTTGCTCAGGACAATCACTTTTGCTCCCCATAAAACACTATTTTCCTCGGATGATCTGGTCTCACCGGCTCCAGAAAGGGTTCAATTCTGGTTTGAAACCCCTTTTGTTTCCTCCATCATCACCAGCTGTTTCAGTTTCACCAGGATTAAATCTTTATTTGCATTCACTATGTGATATTAGTATCCAAAAAAATTTAAACCAGAATGGACTCTTCTGGTAGCGGCACCATAAGTGGTGTATCTGCTGGTGGGAGGCAGATCAAGGCATCCACATTTGCTGGCCTGCCAGCCACTGTTTCAATTTGTAACTGGATAATTAACTCCCACTGCTGAATTCAACTCAAAGCTATGGGGAGCATCACCTTGTCCCATAGGATGGGTTTGTGGTCTGTTACTGTTACTATTACAAATTTACGTCTGTAAAGACGTTAGTAGAACTTTCTCACACCAAAGATGAACACAATGCCTTCCCTCTCTATTTGGGTGTATTTGTGTTAACCAAAGTCTGGGACGCATATGCTGTCGTGCATTCCTCTCCATTGGACCATGTATGAGCTAATATTACCCCATTACCATACAATGAGCCATTCCATGTTTGCACCTGTTCTCGCTTGGGATCATAATGTGTCAATACCTTAGACAATGATAGCTGCTTCTTTGCTTCCCTAAAGGCTATGACTTAGCTAGGAGGTCATTTAGAAGGTTGATCTTTCTGTAATAATTCACCCAATCCAAGGAGACATCAGAGGTCCAGTACTGACATGAGACTGGAGCACCTTCAATCACCCTCACTTTATCTTCTAATTAGTTTAATCCAGTATTGTCAATTCTGCAGCCCAAGTAGATCAATCAGCATGGTTTTGTGAAGGGTAGGTCATACCTCACAAACCTTATTGAGTTCTTTGAGAAGGTGACCAAACAGATAGATGAGGGTAAAGCGATTGATATAGTGTATATGGATTTCAGTAAGGTGTTTGATGAGGTTCCCCACAGTCGGCTGTTGCACAAAATATGGAGGCATGGGATTGAGGGTAATTTAGCAGTTTGGATCAGAAATTGGCTTGCTGAAAGAAGACAAAGGGTGGTGTTTGGAAATATTCAACATGAAGTTGTTCCTAGTGGTGTACTGCAAGGATCTGTTTTGGGTCCACTGCTGTTTGTCATTTTTATAAATGACCTGGAAGAGGGTGTAGAAGGATGGATTAGTAAATTTGCAGATGGCACTAAAGGTCAGTGGAGTTGTATGTAGTGACAAAGCATGTTATGGGTTACAGAGGGACGTAGATAAGCTGCAGAGCTGAGCTGAGAGGTGGCAAATGCAGTTGAATGCGGAAAAATGTGAGGTGGTTCACTTTGGAAGGAGCAACAGGAACTGGGCTAATGGTAAGATTCTTGGTAGTGTAGATGAATAGAGGGATCTCGATGTCCAGAGTACCCAGATCCTTGAAAGTTGTTAGCCAGGTTGATAGGGTTGTTAAGGTGCATTGGTCGAGGGATCAAATTTCAGAGCCATAAGATCATATTGCAGCTGTACAAAACTGTGGTGCAGCTGCACTTGGAGTATTACGTACAGTTCTGGTCACATTATAGGAAGGATGTGGAAGCTTTGGAAATGGTTCAGAGGAGATTTACTAGTATGTTGCCCGGTATGGAGAGAAAGTCTTACGAAGAAAGGCTGAGGGACTGGAGGCTGCTTTCATTAGAGAGAAGGTTGAGAGGTGACTTAATTGAGATATATAATCAGATTAGATAGGGTGGACACTGAGAGCCATTTTCCTTGGATGGTGATGACTTACACGAGGGGACATAGCTTTAAATTCTGATGTCAGAGGTAGTTTCTTTACTCAGAGTAGGGAAGTGGAACGCACTGCCTGCAACAGTAGTAGATGCATCAACTTTAAGGGCATTTAAATGGTCACTGGATAGACATAGGGACGAGAATGAAATAGTGTAAGATGAGCTTCAGATTGCGTTCACAGGTCAGTACAACATTGAGGGCTGAAGGGCCCGTAATGTTCTATCACTTAGGGTGCCTGAAACTTATTTTTCCCTTCTAAGGCATACACCCACCTTGGAAAAATGTCAAAGGACTATGTCCCAAGTTCTGTAAGTGTCTTTATTCATCTTTCTATTATTAGCATGTCACCCAGATAAACAGCAACCTGGGGTAGATTTGTAAAATGTTCTCCAGCTTTGGCGGAAAAATGGCACAGGCTGATGATATCCCAAAATGGCAGTATCGTATGTTGGTACAAACCCTTCTAGGCATTAATTGTAGTATAGTTCTGGGAATCCTCATTTAACCACATATGCCTGCCTCATGTCCAGCTGTGTGAAAGACAACCACTCCCCCCATCAGCTTTGCATATAATTCAGCTACATGAAGGATTGTATATTTATCCAACTGCAAGAAGCAATTTACCATTTGTTTAAAATCCCACAAAGGCAAATCGACCTGTCACGCTTTACAATCAGTCCAACTGGTGCTATTCATTCCGTAAACTGCCCTGCTTGGGATCTTTGCTTTCCAGCTTTCTGCCTTTATTCTTGCACGTAAAACAATTGGGACTGGGCAGGTCAGGCAGAGCATGGAATTGATTCCTGGTCAACATGTAAGGTTGCCTTGGCTCCTTTGATAGTCCCTAGACTTTTCTGAAAAATCTCTTACGCAGTCATCTAATAGAAAAATGTTGAGACAATCAAGGTGATTGGTTGAGAAACAATTTCATCCCATCAGGCTTGGGCCCAAACCTTTTACTACCATCTACGGAAACTAACCCAACTGCTTCTCATATGAGACCGGAACCAAAGTTGTACCCTTAATCTGTAAAGATTCACCAATAAAGGCTCTCAATCTAGTTGAGGTCTTACATAAATTTAAGGGTTGGAATCCAGAGTGAAACTTTATTAAAGACTGGTTCAGCAATCACTGATGCAGTCATGAAGGTATCAACCTCAATTTGAACCTGGTGACTATTTAACCAGACGTTCATTTTGACTGGTTTGGATTTGGATGTTGCTGAGGAATTTAATTCTCCAGGGTGCATGCTCTCCTGGATACCAACCTCCAAGTTCTCTTACTCCATTCAGGCCCAGTTGGACTCTTTTGCAGCTTGCGGGCCTGGACCCTGAAGAAAATGTTAACCTTTTGGCCGAGGCTTGGTTTAGTTTTGGAGTTTTGCTGATGGCTGACCTAGAGTCCCTCTGTTCAGGATATGTCCTGAGTGAGGCTCTGCAATTGCCTTCACTCAAGTGGCATCCTCCAAGCTCAGTCCGTCTGTCGAGGGCATCCACTTCCATCTGCATACTTTGTATTTTACATGCTCCACTTGCTGCATTTTCCAATGACAAAGCCTGTTGTAGTGACTGTTTGAAGTCCAGTTGGGCTTCAGCTAGTAGGCAATTCTGCATGGTCATATCAATAATCCCACATCCCACAAACCCTCATTAAAAGGTTAAACCATGCCTCTGCCAGTCATCTTAACCTCATCAAAAATCCCAGCGCAGATTCTCCTGGTTCTCAAACTGCTGCAAAACCCTTAGTATCTGACAGCTCAGGAGACTAAAACCTTTCAGGAGTTAACAGGTTTGGTTAAGGAATATAACAAACACAAGTCTCCAATTTGGAGATGCTATCAGCTCCTAATAACAGGTCTGCAAATTGTCAGGAGAATTATTCATAACTTTTTCTGGGCAAATAAAAAGCAAACAAAGTCTATGCTCATGTTCAGAAGAATGGAGCTCCCGATTTCCCAGTTAGAAAGTATTGCAAGTCAAAAAACTGTACTAGCTCCAACTACACAGATACCTGCGTTACAACAGCACAGATCTCTTCATATATACTTTACCACTTTGCTCTGGATTATTAAAATTATGTATTTATTCTCCAGTAAATACTAGATCCATCAACTATAATAGTTATAAGCTAGCTGCTCAGATTCAGACTTTGTGGCTGTAATTTTTATGGTCACTGGTGGGCAAGACAAGATGGCAAACCGGGTGGAGAGGAAAGCAGTAAAATTAGGTTCCATGTGAGCTGCACAGGGAGCAGTGTTGGGGCACTTAGAGATTTATTTCATTCACATGCATTTAAAGTTATTCAAATACGGGAGTGGAACATTTCAGTATCAGAAAAAAAAAGACAGGAGAATAAAAAGATACTGAGCTACAGGCTCCCAGTAACACAAAACCAAAGATTCAGAACGTACAGACTCGAGAAAAAAGTGGTAACAAATGCATTCAAGGCTGGGGGAAAGCCCAGCATTGCTTCGAAGAAAATCCCAGAAGCAGAAAGGTGTGGTGCCAATGAATTAAAAGAACTTGAATTTACAACACTGTTCATTTATTATTTAATGTAAGGGTCTCAAGAAGAGACATTAAATAAATGAAACAGCATCAAATGAATGCAGAAACTTATCGATAAGAAACGGATTACAGTTGTGCTATCTAAAGAAGGAGCTGTAGAATGACCCTTCCCTGAGGTTTAAATGTTTGAAAGATTGCTGTTGATGGTAAAAGAGTTGTATTTCAATCCCAGCTGACTTTAATACTGGGCAAAAAAGATCCTAAAATGAAATCTGGCATGATAGATCATTTATTTTTATTTAACATGCTGTTCAATGAAATATAAAGGACACAAAGGTTGCAAACTTTCCTGAACAGTAAGACCAAAGTTTATTGCAGAAGCGGAAAACAATAAAATAAAAATATCTAGATATAAGCAGTTCAAAAGATCTTAAACGCAGCAAGCTTTTTTAAAAAAATGCTTACAGTATGGAAACAGGCCCTTCAGCCCAACAAATCAACACTTACCCTCTGAAGAGTAACCCACCCAGACCCATTCCCCTACTCACTTCACCTGCACATCCTTTAGCACTATGGGCAATTTAGCATGGCCAATTCACCTAATCTGCACATCTTTGGACTGCGGGAGGAAACCAAAGCACCCGGAGGAAACCCACGCAGACACAGGGAGAATGTGCAAACTCCACACGGTCACCAGAGGATGGAATCCAACCTGGGTCCCTGGCACTGTGAGGCAACAGCACTAACCACTGAGCCACCGTGCCACCCCTCAGGTAAAGTCTCATCTATTCATGAACACCATCACTTTATTCTTCTCTATCATATCTTTATGTCTGACTTAGTTGCTACCTTTCAGTTCTGTCCTGTGAGCTGTGAAGTCTTCTTTCACGAATACTCACAAAAGCTGCAAACACCTAATCAAACACTCCTAGTCTGAAAATTACACAAAACTCACTTTCTATTAAGGTTACTTACTCTCTAAACGAGTCTATGCTCCCTTCTAGGAGAGAAATATGTGCCTCTGACCAATCAGGTATCCTCTAAAATTGTTAAAACTACTAATCACACAGTTTCTAAAGTTAAATTCAAATATTTGATTATGCAAAACCAAAAATAAGCTAATGGCCCTCAATGTTTATACTCCTGGTCATAAACCCAGAACATTAGTAATAGAAAAAAAACTGCTTCCATTGACACTCAATTGGATTAGATCTAGGATGACTGACTGACCAGTTCATTTTTTAAACCCTTTACAAAAGTAACTAACACCCATTTGTAACTATTTTGAAATCCATAAAAAGCTTTTAAAATATTTATACATATATAATGCAGACACTATCAACATGGCTTAGTCTTTTTAACACCTTTTTAATGACTGTTTCAAATAGTTCTTGGTCTTGAAATAGTATAACATAGCTATGATCTTTTTACTTCTTGAATGTAATAAAACTTTAAGATCTCTGTGGTCTGTCAAACCATGATTCATTCTGGGATCTGACTTATCCAGGATACCATCAAGTGGGATCATTTTGAGGGTGAGGAGCAAATGTCCGACTCAAGCTAAGGTTGGGCTTGCTCCCAACAGTTATGCCCAGGTCAGCAAACCTAGCCACAGCATAAAAATTTAGACCTAAGTTTGGGACTAATGATTTAGGGCCAGCATCTTAGTCAGCAATATGATCATTCTGAAGTTTGAGTTAGTCACAAATGGCAATACAATTTGAGTTGATGAGTGTCAATTATTTAAAGATCAGAGATTTTGGTTCGCTTGTAGCACACCAGTATAAAAAAAATGCATTGGGAGGGCATTTGAAATCATTGTTTCTTTAGAAAGTGATTTTCTTTTCCCCAAAAGGAGTGATCATTTAATAACTATTTAGGAAAGTATTCAGTATCTCAAACTAAACTCGTTACAATTTCTCTCTTTCAATGATCATAAATTAACAGTTCATTGATCGTTGGATCTTACTCTGCACAAAATGACTGCCACATTTCCCTACAATAGCAGCTTCAATTAAATTATTTTATTAGCTGTAGTATTTTGGGAGTTATGAAAGCTGCTACATAACTGCATTCTTTCTTACCAAGAAAATTTTGTTTCGAAATGTTTAAGGATGACGGGGATGGAAATCATCGAATGGTTTAACAGGGGAGACGGAGACTAGAAGTTATCCAAAATTAGAGCTGTAAATATATGATGGGTTGCTAATAAATTAAATGAAGAATTTGGGAGCAATTTCTTGAACCAGATTAATGACGAGCTGGAACATTGCATGTTGGCAGATGAATAGCTTCAATATATTTAAAAGGAAATGCAGAGAGTCAAGATGTTCCAACATGCAACCACTATCCAACCATCATAAAGTACTCAGTTAAACACTTTAAGAACTGTAGATTGTCCATCTTGAGATGAACCATTGGATAAAGTGCGAGATGAATTAATAATGCCGGGGGTATATAGAACTCTTGACATTTGGATTCCTGCAATGAGTAGTGTGTTTTTCAAGGCTGCACATTTGGGGTTTAGACGAGTGAGAATTCCCGAAATTTTCTGTTTTTTTTCTCATTAATAGTTCCCAATCTATAAATAGCACTGCTATTGTTTAAAAAAAGTATTACTGCATTTCAGTACACTGCTCCAAACCAACACTTAAACAACAGGTTCTGATGGAGACTATATGCAAGCCTGGGTCATGAACATTGCAGGTCATTTACTGTTTTAGTTGAGAACAAGTATCTAAAACCTATTGTATAAATATAGGTGTCAAGGGTTATACAAAGAAAATTGTTTATGTAAGCAACTTGCAACAAAGACTCAGATAAAATCAGGGCATTGTATAGAAAGGAGAAAGTGAGGACTGCAGATGTTGGAGATCCTGAAGAAGGGCTTATCGAAACGTCAATTCTCCTGCTCCTTTGATGCTACCTGACCTGCTGCGCTTTTCCAGCAACACGTTTTTCAGCATTGTATAGAAAGGACTACAATCAATAGTTCAAGAATGAACATTCACTAGAAATCTATACATGGCAGATGTTTCAGTCCATTGCCAAAGTAAGTTGTTTCTCAAATGGTGGCAAATATAGTGGTTAGCACACAAAACAATCTTTTCACTATCTCAGCACGTGACAGTAAATCAAATTTAAATCTTGATATTTATACGATTGACACAAGGATCACTAGCTGAGTAATACGTTTGCATGCATTTCAAAAGGAGTCAATCAGAAAAAAATGCAACTTCAATGATAATTACAGATAGCAGAGCTGTGAAAACTCAAAATTATATACACTAAGATGAAAAAAAAGAAATTCAAATTTACATACAGAAACTAGTCATTGAGCTCAATAGGACCACACTGCATACTAGCTTCCTCCCACTTTATTTTCTCTTATCCCTTCAACATGTCCTCATATCCCTTTATCCTTCTATCACATACCCAGTACCTCCTTAAATGTATTGAGGCTATTAACCACAACCACACATCACGCCACCTTCTAACTTTTGCATAAATATGTTCCTTCTAATTCTTTACAAGATTTTTTTCAGCAACCATCTTCCATCTAATGCCCTAGCTTAGAACGTATTCTCTATGTCACTTTATGAACCCTTCTTTAATTTCAAATAAAATCATCGCTCAGTGTTCTCTTTTCTAGAGAAAGGAACACAGGCTTATTCCTTCTTCTGACAGTTGTACCCGCTTAACATTGATAGTGCCAACAAGAAATTATAAAAAAATGGTAATTTCTCCAGTGCTTCAATATATCCTTTTATTTCTATTCATTCAGGAGATATGGACTTCACTGGCTGGGCCAACATTCATTGCCCATCCCTAATTGCTCTGAAGGAGGTTGTGATGAGTTACTTGAACCGCTGTAGTCCATGTCATGTAAGACATCTACAGTACTGTTAGGGAAGGAGTTCCAGGAACAATGCAGCAACCCAGCAACATAACCCAGCAACAATGAAGGAACAATGACATACTTACAACTTCCAGGTGATGTTCCTAAGTATTTGTTTTCCTTGTCCTTCTAGGTGGTACACATTAGGGGTTTAGAAGGTACTGACAATGGAGTCTTGCTGTATACAGTAATCTATGCAATCACAGCAAGGCCATGTACAATTTTTGCTGCTCGTTGGATGCTGCCTGAACTGCTGTTATCTTCCAGCACCACTAATCCATGTACAAATTAGCATGACTTCTTTTCCCAATTTATTTCTCTAGAAATTAACCAAAGTTATTTACTCGTACCTTTAATAATTTGGACCTTGTATTCCTTCTTATTTTTGCATGTGTACTTTATTCAAAGTGCTGTACGAAAAAGTGACTTCCTCATTCCTCTTATCAAAATATATCACCCCATATTTATTTACACTGAAATTAATTTGTCAAGTTCACATCCACTGCAAATTGATTTATATCTTTCTGTATTTGCCAGTCACAGTGCTCACCAGTAACAACTCTATTGCAAATTTGGTGTCAACCACAGAATTTAATGTTGTACCTTGAATTCTAGAATCAAAATTATGTATATAATTGGTGAACAATAGTAGTTCCAACACCCATCATCTAGATAACTACTTTCAACATCTACTTTGTCCGATAGTCAACTTACTATCCATTTTGCTAATTGACCTCTGGCTCCATATATTCTGACCTTAGGTGTCCACTGATGTATTCCCAACAGTAAACCATTTCAAAGCCATGTATGTTGCATGGCACTATTCAATATTATTAGTGAATATAGAACATAGAACATAGAAGAATACAGCGCAGTACAGGCCCTTCGGCCCTCGATGTTGCGCGATCAAAGCCCACCTAACCTACACTAATGTACTATCCTCCATATACCTATCCAATGCCCGCTTAAATACCCATAAAAAGAGGGAGAGTCCACTACTGCTACTGGCAGGGCATTCCATGAACTTACGACTCGCTGAGTGAAGAACCTACCCCTAACATCAGTCCTATATCTACCCCCCCCTTAATTTAAAGCTATGCCCCCTTGTAATAGCTGACTCCATACGTGGAAAAAGGTTCTCACTGTCAACCCTATCTAACCCCCTAATCATCTTGTACACCTCTATCAAGTCACCCCTAAACCTTCTTTTCTCCAATGAAAACAACCCCAAGTGCCTCAGCCTTTCCTCATAGGATCTTCCTACCATACCAGGCAACATCCTGGTAAACTTCCTCTGCACCCGTTCCAGTGCCTCCACATCCTTCCTATAGTATGGCGACCAAAACTGCACACAATATTCCAGATGCGGCCGCACCAGAGTCTTATACAACTGCAGCATGACCTCAGGACTCCGGAACTCAATTCCTCTACCAATAAAAGCCAGTACGCCATATGCCTTCTTCACTGCACTATTTACCTGGGTGGCAACTTTCAGAGATCTGTGTACATGGACACCAAGATCCCTCTGCTCTTCCACACTACCAAGTATCCGACCATTAGCCCAGTACCCCATCTTTTTATTACTCTTACCAAAGTGAATCACCTCACACTTAGCTACATTGAACTCCATTTGCCACCTTTCTGCCCAGCTCTGCAGCTTCTCTATATCCCGCTGTAACCTGCCATATCCTTCCTCACTGTCTACAACTCCTCCGACTTTCGTATCATCCGCAAACTTGCTCACCCAACCTTCTAACCCTTCCTCCAGGTCATTTATAAAAATGACAAACAGCAATGGTCCCAAAACAGATCCTTGCGGAACACCGCTAGTGACGGCACTCCAAGATGAACCTTTGCCATCAACTACTACCCTCTGTCTTCTTCCAGCCAGCCAATTCCTAATCCAAACCTCCAACTCACCCTCAATGCCATATCTCTGTATTTTCTGCAGTAGCCTACCATGGGGGACCTTATCAAATGCCTTACTAAAATCCATATATACCACATCTACCGCTTTCCCCTCATCTACCTCCTTAGTCACCTTCTCAAAGAATTCAATAAGGTTTGTGAGGCACGACCTGCCCTTCACAAAACCATGCTGACTATCCTTGATCACATTATTCTTATCCAGATGTGCATAAATCCTATCCCTTACAATTCTCTAAGACTTTGCCCACAACAGAAGTGAGACTCACTTCTTGACTAATATATTAATCTCATCCTTAGCTCACCTTCCTGACAAAATTACTTCACTCTCCACTATTAAAACTGTACTACAAATGCAGTTCTACATAGCTGACTGAATTTTATGTTCAATAAGCACACAGCATACAGCTCTGAAATACAAATACTGTACATAGGAACAGAATACAATGTGCAAATGTTTATTTTTTAAGACAAGACAAATCTCCATTTCTCAAAGGTCCGTGCCAATAAACCACTGGCTAAGTTTCAAGGGAAATGGGTTTTTCAAAATGGAATGTGAACTCATTTCCAACAATTCAAAATCATTCATCGTTATATCACGTCATTGACAGTCAGTCATTTCTGTTTGCAAGTCAAAACCGGTAGATTTTAAGCGGGAAATTTTCAGTGATCAGATGGTCATCCTGGAGAATCACCACAATGTTCACTTCAAATTCTGAAAGAAAAAGGTGCAATTAGAACAGACATCAACTGCATTGTACATTATAATCCTTCCAAATGAACCAATTAACACAACCATTATAAAGCTATGAGAGTTGGAGTTTAACTTGAATTTTGTAAATTAAAGATAAGCAGGTTTGGGAAATAAAGAAAAATGACAACAATATAGGGATAAGCAATAAATTGCTGACGTAGTCAGTGACACCTTTATCACATGAACGAATTAAAAAATCTGTAAGTACAAAAGAAGTCAAGCTGCAAACAGAATAATTCATGTTTGTAAACAATAGATAATGGCGTTTGAGAATGAATTTCACCTTTCTTTCGAAAAAAATGGAAGTGTTTCTGTCTGGTCTCAGTCCAACTATAACTCTTCAACAATATATTTACATGGTGCCTTTAATGTATTAAAAGAATACAAGGCTCTAAACAAAGTATGACACTGACTAAAATGTTAACAATGATTAAACAAATGATATCCTACCCAGATGCAGTGTCTTACACTAACCCTGTAACCCGGTGTTTCCATAGCTATTCCATATTGCCTGCAAATTTTAGGGCTGTAGGAGGAAATCCACACAAACACAGGGAGAATGTGCAAACTCCATCCAGCCAGAGGCTGGAATTGAGCCCAGGTCACTGGTGCTATAAGGCAGCAGAGCTAACCACTAAGCTACCTGTAGAGCTAAAGTCATTGATAAGCATTTCAGCAGCAAATCAGTGGAGGCAGTGGCAAAGGGAGGCCATGCTACAGAGGTGAAGATAGGCAGCCTGTGTAATGACACAAATAGGATAGTCAACTCAGGATCAAATATGACAACAAGGTTGCAAACAGACATCACACTGCCAAATCATAGCAGAAACAGAGAATGTAAAAAATGAATAATCAAGCAATAAGTAAGCCCCTCTCAAATACAGTAACCTACTCTCAGGACTGGAATAGATCAGTTCACACTCAAGCCTCTTACAAATATAAAATGATCTAACTTGGAATACTCTGCAATCTTTAATTTGTTACATGTCCCATATATTACAGAACACGGTGAGGGTCGACATCTTCACTATGTAGACAATGTGGAATGAAGAGAATGTGGTTTACTGCATCTATCTTTTGCATTTAAGTACAATAGGACCGAGTGGGTGAGCAGACATATAATCTATGGGGATGGAAAACACAGTGCATCCTAGGGTGATGGAGCAGGTGTACAGTACAACCAAAGGCAAAGAACAGGTGGACAGTGTGTCCATACTTTCCAAAGTATAACTAACAAAAAAGAGAGATGCATTTTTGACCATGTTTCATTTATTGAATTCTTCGCTGTTGGCTACTTGACTCACTGGTTAAAGATCACAATGCTACCTGTGTAAGCAAGCTCTAGCCATTGAATGGCTTACTCTGGTCCAAATTCACACTGAGGGCTAGGTACTGTTACGTACACTGCAGTTAACATTTGGTGAATATACTAATTGCAGCAACTGTAGTACTTGAAAGGAACTTGTGCAGTGGATCAAAATACAACACAGCTTTTTGAATCTAGCCAATCTCCTCTGTTCAATGTAGTTGAGGCAAACATAATTTAATACATCTTCCAAGGACTCTGCGTGATGGTTACAGATAGCTGCATGGTCTAATGTTGGCCTGAACAAAGGGAGGCTGGATCAAAATCTGTAACTGCTGGCTGGCACTTTGCCACATCAGAAGTTAGGATTACATGGCTCAAATTTATGCAAATAGCACAGGAATTTGTTTAGTAATGAAATTTTGAAAATAATACAGCCCATAAATACTCCAAACACACTGTTGAGAAGGAAACTCTACGTACAGTTTAAACTGATGGCATGGATACTTATCTGGGTACTGAAGAAATGATTACATGGCAGCGTATACAGTAAGAGTTCTACATTTCATTTCTGGACCTTGTCATATTTACTTAGACACTGGTTCACAGGGGTTGAAAAATCTGATAATGGGGCAATGCTGAAGCCAAATCCATGTATCATATCTGACATAAAATCCTAAAAACAACAGCAGCTGTGAAACAAGATGTAGAAAAAAACAGCCAAAGTCCAACTTTCAACCTGGATTTTCCACTTATTTAAGCTAAACTATGCTGTCCATCTTTCAGAGTACTCAAGAAAGAGAAGAATATACTTCTAAGCCTTTAATTATTCCTCAAGTGAGATCCAAGGAATAATGCTGGCTTCTGCTCAAGGTTTTGTCCAAAGCAATATAACCGAAACTAGCAAAGTTAGGAAAGGGACTGTGGATGTGAAACAAACTCTAAACACCTTTTAAAAGTTCTCTTGATGAAAACTATAATGACATTAGCAGTTGTGCTGCATTGCTGAGATTTGCTCAGGGGGTATGGCAGTGGTGACATCAGTGGAGGTAAGATGGTGCCGAAGGCTGATGACATTGTTCCAGTGGTGGTAGTACGGTTCTAGGCCACGGCTGGGCCCAGCGACCTGATAGCAGAGGCGATGCATTCCAGCTGCAGTGGTGTGCAGGGTCTCGGACAGACCAAGGGATGAACTTTGTGGCTTTTTCTGGCAGGGAGTCATTTAGAAATTTCCTTTTCTTTTGTTTTTTTTTTCTTTTAATCCTGTCTTTTATATACTAAGATGATGCCAGACAATAGTGACTTTGTATACTTGTGACTGTACTCCTGTATTCCTGTACTGGACTCCATGTGATAATAAAATCTAAATCTAATCTAAATCTATCAAAGACCAAGCGTAACAGATATTGTCCATGCTATCTGTCATTATTCAGTGTTCATGCTGCCAGAGATGAGCTGAGTTTTCATTTTCAGTGCCTAGCTTAAAAAAGCCACAACTTACAACTCTCTCCAGTTATCACGCAGTTGTCACTTCTCTCAGGAAAAAAGAAACTGGGAAATCACTCACCAACTTTGAAATTGGTTGTTTCCAGTGTAGGGCAGGTAAAAAGTCGAGGAAACACCATGTAGATAGGGATGGCAAGGCTTCGACATATATTGCCATCGGCTATTTGGATATTCTGAATTTCTGTGGCATCTCTTGCATAACCTTCTGCACAACCTGTTTCAATGGTCGAAGAAAGAGATGGTTTAAAAAGACAATCTTTAATGATCTTAGGATATTCCAAGCATTTTACAGCCAATGAAATAATTTTGAAGTACAACCACTGTTTTAATATAACAAAAGGCGGCAACCAATTTGCAGACAGCAAACTCTCACAAACAACAATGTTATCCTGGCCAGAAATCTAATTTGTTTCATGAAGCTGATTGAAAAACACTTCAGTTAGGACACAGAAAAGAACATTTATGTTTTAGTTTTATTTGGAGGTAGAGGTAGCTGGGAATGATGAAAGGTCAGAGATGAGATGGAATGGATAGATGGGAAGGAAGATGGACAGGTGGGACAGTTCAAGAGGGCAGTGCAAAGTTGAAAGGTTGGATCTGGGATAAGACTGGGGTTGGGGGTGGGTGGGAGGAAACTGATGATATCAGCATTGATCACGTATGGTTGGAGGGTCCCAAGGCAGAAGTTGAGGCCTTCTTCCTCCAGGCATCAGGTGGATAGAGTTTGGCGGTGGAGGCAGCGCAGGACAAAGTCGACCATTTACCTTAGTTTATCATTAACTCGCTCTACAATCAACACACAATAGCAGATGTACCATTAAAGGATGTATTCAGTAACTGTCCAAGCGTTTTTATCCAGCCCCTTACAAATTCACAATCTCTACCACCTAAAGCAGCAGGTACAGTGGCATAGCACTGCCTGCAAGTTTCTTTCCAAGCCACAAACAATCCTGACTCAAAAACAGGAACTGCATAACTACTTCTGTTCCTTCATTGGCACTGAATCAAAAAACAGGATCTTCCTAACAGCACCTGTAGGTGCACATATATCACCAACTCCAATTGGTGAAGAAAGAAAGCAGCTCACCACCAACTTTTGATAGGCAACTAAAGATGGGCAATAAATATTGGCCATGCCAATGATGCTCACATCCTATGAAAACAGATTTTTAAATGTGTTTCATACAAAGCAAGTATACTAAAACTATTTAAAAGAACAACACTTAGCACCTTGAAGAAGCATCCATAAGAATACCTGCTGTGCCGAGTATGGTCAAATCTGAAATCTGCCTCCAAATCGGCGACACTGAAAAACCAGATACTCAGCTATTTCTGAAACATAACACTTACCACAGGTTTCCACACGTACTAGCTGAAGCTCGATGCTTTTGATGGATACTTCAGAGTTTTCCACCACTAATTCTCCAGTGAGTGGCTGTGTGATGACACAGTTTGTGGAATCGAGGCGGCCACGGATTGCAAATCGAGGCAGCATTGTTCTCTGGAAGGCAGTTTGAAAATGTCTCACAAAAAGGTTTAAGACATAAAAATAGACAAGACAGAGTCATATGGCCAGCAAAACTGACTGTTCACTTTTAAATGGATGCTGAGCATATATCACCTAGAAGGGCACAGTAGATATTACAATTGGCCTCAAGATCTCTGCGCTGGCACACAGCAGCCTAAGGTGAATAAATCAGGGGTTAGATTAACGTTCAAAGAAATGGCTGGGACCCAGCACACCAATTTCACCATTAACCCCACACTGGAGTTGCACATTGCATCCTACTTCCTTAGTATTTCAAAAATTTGAGGAAAGAGCAATCACTTAAATTTGCACTTGGCTTAATTGTCATTGCAGTCATTCAGTTTTTGAAAATAATATGTACTGATCCCATACTTTGCTCCAAAAAGGTATTAGTTTGTTGACCAGCAGAAATGACCATCTTCCATTTAAACAACTAATTTTTTTTTGTAAAATTTAATGTTCTATTGAATATGAACTAAATGCTTTCTCTGCCATGTCCTTCATTAGAAATGTATTGTTCAAAGGCTAACTTCATCCTATTAATCTATATTGCAGTTTTTCAAAGTTCCAACATCAACCCTGGAAAAGAATGCTTCAGAATTGTTGCTTTTCACATTCAAAACTCATTTTGCCAGCAATAGTGTTTTTAAAAATATGCGCTCCTTCTAAATCTTCATTCTTCCATCTTTCAATTTTCACCATTTAAGTTACATTTCCAGAATCCTCCCCTGCAAACTACACCACCCCCTCCCCCAAGAACACAATAGTTCATATTTGTTTGTATTGAATAATTATTGCCAAGTCTCCTAACCTATCTTCACCTGCAGTCAGGTAATGTTTCTTTACAATCCATAATGCCCCCTAATTTGGCATGGGCAAATTGAGGTAAATTATAATCTTGCATCTAAACCATTTTAGTTACATACACATTCTACTATTTAGTGATGCGAGCAGGGGAAAAGACATCATTTCTGGTTAAGACTTAAGTTTTTTTAAAAATGCTCACTTCTTAGATTTTAGTAAGGAAACAACCATTTGTATACAAAATTCTTAAATATGTCACTTTCTAATTCTCTTTCAATAAAGGTTAGAAATGTTTTGCAAACAATCTGAACGAGGAGCTATCCTATTTGCCCAAATCCAATTGGTCACTCCTGACTGTTCAGCAATTTTGAAATCCGATCCCACATAACTGTCCTTGGCAAAGATGCAGAGTACCATCATATAACTGCAAAGAGAACTTTTTATTATTTTCATCTATTTATTTGGTGCAGCAGCATTACTGAATTAACACATAACATGACTTGGCAAATGTGTAAAGAAAATGGCTGCCCAATGACTCGGTTAATGATCAAAATCCATTACATAGTATTATGTAAAACAGAAAGATTCTAGGCTCATGTCCCCACCTCTGCATAGTTAGTTGGAGACATGATAGGAGAACGAAAAAAGTTTCCAAGTGCCATCGCCGGTACAAAAACCCACACTGGGCATTGGCCATGAGATTCACAAATGAACAATACTTTTTTAGATGCTGCATTGGAGAATGGCCAGGGCCTGTGGAATTAGTCAGAAGAATAGGATGAAAAATTGAGGGAGAAAGCAAACATTAATTTTGGAGGAAAAATTTTAAAAAAGCAGCGTCGGGTTGGTTCGACCCTTGATACCACAGACAAGTGATGGTAGAATGTGGGAAAAGAAGCTGGCAACTATCCTTGGTTTCTACAGATCGTGACATCACTTCCTTTCACATGAGCCACAGTTACAAAACAAACCTTGGACTGTATTGTACAGACAAGTGCTCCCAGCTGTACACAGGACCCATTGAAAAGATAAACATCAGTACAATGCAGCTTTTGTTGTCAATATGAAAGGATTTTTTAACTACAATGTAGCACAGTATACAATCATAATTTCCACAAAATATGCTCCGCCTCACAACAATGGCTTAACCAACATTAAGATCTGAGAAATACCATTTGCGCTGGTGCTGTGCTTTCTTGGTTACTTCCTGTTATTAATAATTTTTCTTTAATCCATATTCTACTACTGATTTACCTTGTCCTGACCACAGGCATGTCGCCTACTGCAATATAACTGCACAGGTGCTAATAACCTTCCAACATTCGCTCATGTCACAATTTGATGTATAAAATCAGGGAATACTGACAATATGTTCTGATTACAGAAAATTCTGATCACAACTCTTTTCCCAAAGGATAATTTAAGATGGTCTCTTTTACATCTAATGAGCACTACAACATTTTGGGGGGGCTCAGGCACATAACTGATCCCAACATTAATTAAAATAAAAGACGCACAACAGGACTATCATTTCATTCTTCTTATGCGTAACTGCCTAGAGGCCTAAGAGTATTAAGCATAGGAAGCTATTGGCTGTGAAATTATTGGAGGTAGAAAGGAAATTATAGAAGACATTTTTAAAAATAAAAGTGAAGATTAATTTTAACTACATAAATTGATAAAGTTAATTAGTGTATTTAACATTTACTTCAATTTATGCAACTTAATGCAAAAAGACTAGCAGTGTATCATTCAAACAGGTATCAATAGACAAAATGACCTTCTCTACTACATGATTCTATATTTTGCCCATACACCTTTTCTTGGGAGAACCCTGGAGGATTCCAGATGCTGACTAAAATGGAGCACGTTTGAACGGAGGGCATGACTACCAGAGGTGGTGGCAATGGCAATATTGCTGGACTACTAAACCTGTAGAAACTCAGACTAATGTTCCAAAGATACAACTGCTAACTCAACACAACAGCTATGGTTTTTTCATATTGGAAGGGTGAAAAGCATGGGATAAGGTTTTAAGTAAATACTGTTGAAAAAAGATAGCAATTTCAGTACTAATAATATTGGATGTCAATTTTAATTAATTAGTCTGAAGTTAAAAAAACCTGAGTATAGAAACTAAATTATTATGAAACTCCATCGGTTCGCGTGTGTGTTTGGTGAATCTGCCAAGCTTTTACCAGCCTGATAGGTCTGGAAACCTATAATATAAATGGTTGATTCTAAACAACCCTCTGAAATGATTCACCAAGACAATTATTCAAGTTACTACAGAAAAATTGAACATTAATAAACATGGACACATGACCATACATTGGATTTGGCAAAAGGTACATGCCTTGTACAGTGAATCCTATATTAAGATGAAATTGTGAATATATACCAGAAAATAAAGAGGCTTAGCATCCTTACACATAACATCTATACGATATTTTCAAGAAAAATGGATACCCAATAAACACAATTCACTGATTCCTCAAACAAACCCAAACAAGCAGACACAACACAACCAAAAACTAAGCCACATTACATTACATCAAAGATATATCTGAAATGACTGCCAAACTACTCAGATGCCTTGCATCATGGTAGCCCACAAAACCTAACACACTTGAACAGCAACTAATAAAACTAAAGGATCCTTTAGATACTACCAGAAAATTGATCATTTACAAGATACCATACAAGAACTGTAAAAAACACTACGTCAGACGAACAAACAGAAAACTTCCCACCAGGATTCACGACCACCAACTAGCCACCAAAAGACACGACACACTATCACTAGTTTGCATACATACAAACAAAGAAGGACACCGCTTTGACTGGGACAACACACATCATAGGACAGGTGAAACAAAGACACGCATGAAACCTCTTAGAGACATGCCATCCTAACCAGAACTCCATCAATGTAACACATCAATTGAGATCCTATCTACCTTCCCTTGAAAAACAAAAATACCGGAAATGACGTCACCCACCCTAAGAAACCAAGACCTATAAGTAGAGAGGCAGGACATACCACCATCGCTTCACCGTAGACTCACTGATGATGTTACCTCATACAGTGATAAAAAGTCTGAAAACAAATCTTCCAGCTCAGCGAGCTAACTTACATACTTATCAACCTGAGCTACAAAATATTCTCAAAAAGTGCTAGGCTTAGATTTGTTTGGAAACAGCTTTCTAGTCAAAGGTTCAATAGGTCTTAGGAGCATAGGGACTTGGGAGCAAGAGTATGAATCTGGTCCTTCAAGCCTGCTCCACACTCAATAAGATCATGGCTGATCTGATTGTGGTCTCAACTCCACTTTCCAGTCTAACAAATATCCAACCCTGCCTTGAATATATTCAATGACCAAGCCTTCATGTTTTCTGGGGAACAGAATTGTGCAGACTGACGATTCTCAGAGAAGAAAGTTCTTGATTCCATCAGACAAGGGGGGGGGACTTCTTATTCCTAAACTGCAGACCCTTATATTAGCTTATTCTACAAGAGGAAACGTCATCCTGGTACCCACTGTACAAAGTCGCCTCAGGACCTTGCAGGCATGTTAAGATCACCTCTCATTAATCTGAACTCCATCGGTTATAGGGCCAAGTTGATCCATCTTTTTCTCATAAGGTCAAGCCTTTAGTCCTAGGAATGAGTCAATGAATTTTCTCAGAATTGATTCTAACGCAATCATGTCTTTTCAATATGAAAACAGAAAGTGCTAGAGAAATTCAGTAGGTCTGGCAGCATCTCTGGAGAAAGAATCCAAATCCAAAATGACACACAACATTAACTTCATGTCTCTCTCCACAGATACTGCCATATCCAAACTTCTTTATTTTGTTTTTGAGTATTTTGTTTTGACACTTTTTTTAAAAACATCTTTCACAGGATATGGGTATTTCCAGCAGGGCTAGTATTTGTTGCTCATCTCTTCGTGATCTTTAACTTAGTAGTTTGCTTGCCATATCAGAAAGTAATTAAGAGTCAATCACAATGACATGCATCTGGAATCACACATACAACAGATCAAGTAAAGATGGTGGTTTCCTTTCCGAAAAGACATCAGCGAATCAGATGGTCGCTTACGACAAATCAATTGTTTCATGGTTACTGTTACAGAAACTAGCTTTCAACTCCAGATTAACTAATTAAATTTAGTTTACATTTGGCTAACTGCTCTGGTGGGATTTGAACCAATACCTCAAGAGTGTTCGCCTGGGCCCCTATTTTACTAGAGTTGAAAGACGTGGTACTGGAAAAGCACAACACCACATTTTCAGCACCATATTTTTCAACTCTGGTCTCCAGCATCTGCAGTCCTCACTTTCCCCTACTTTATTAGTCCAGTGATATTACCATTACACCATAATCTCTCCATTACTTTCAAATAAAAAGCCCAACAGCGTACATTCCTCAGATGTGGTCTCAGCAAAGTCCTACATAGCTCCACTAAAACTTCCCCTTTTTTACAATCCAAATCCTTACAATAAACTATCTTTTTCTTCTAGCTACTGAGATAGTCTCGACATCATCTTATCTCTTACCCTCGGATCCTATGAGCTCCTAATTTTCTGACCAGTCTACCTATCAGATCTTGTCAGATAAACAAGATATGTATACTCCTTCAAACAATGTAAGCAATATGTACCATTCACAAGGAGTCCTTCCCGACCCACACCTCTGCCACCTGGTATCAGCTGCTCTCGTTCTTCCAAGAGATCACCAGGTACAAGTTCCCCTCTAGGTCTCACAGCCTAGACTCGGAATTATATCATCAGTCCTTCACTGTTGCTGAGTCAAATCCTTGAACTCTTCATAACACATCTTACCTCTCAGATTTCAACAGTTTAAGGAGGTGACTGATTTGATTATTAAGGATGGGCAACAAATGCTGGTGCAGCCTTTATCCTGTGAAATGAGTAATGTTACACATTGATCTTCCTTGTTACAGCTTCAAAAAAAAACTTCATGATATCAGCTAGACATAACTTTCTTTCATAAATCCATCCTCAGTGTACTTGATTAATTCGTGCCTTTCTAAATGAAGTCATACTCTCCTCAGCTTATTTTCTAAATGACAATTTATAGTTTTGCTCAGATTTTTTCTAATAATTTGCCCATCACAGAACTGTTTGTCTTATTCTATCTCAATAGATGCCAAGTGTTCATTAAGAGACACTTTCCCACAATGTAAACAATCATATTCTTTGGAGAAAAGAACGTAAGTGTTGTATCCAGTGACCCTGGGCATTTCTAGCAATTCTAGATAATTGCTTATTTAATATAAAAGGAAAGCTGTGAATTCATGGATTCAGACTTGTTCAATTTTGCCAGACATCACTTGCCCACCTTTAACAGTTCAATCCATAAGAACATAGGAGCAGAAATTAGACCATTTGGCCCATCAAGTCCACTCCACCATTTGATCACGGCTAATAGGTTTTTCAATCTCATTCTCCTGATTTCTCACTGTAACCTTTGATCTCCTTGGCAATTAGGAATCTATCTATCTGTCTTAAATATACTCAATGATCTGGCCCCACAGCCCTCTGTGATGAATTCCTCAGATTCACCACTCTCTGGCGAAACAAGTTTCTTCTTATCTCCGTTCTATCTTCCCTTTACTCGAAGACTGTGCTCTCTGATTCTCGTCTTTCATACCAATGGAAACAATGGATTTTATTTTCATTTACAGCCATTGTTTTGTTAAGATCGTTGTTGTCTAGCGTTCTTTTAACTGCAAATATAAAACAAGATCCTTTAAGTGGTTTCTACTTGGCCATTGATGATCATTTCTGCAGAGGGGTTTATTCGCGTACCATCTACAAGATACACTGCAGATATTCACCAATGCTGATAGACAACAACCTCCTAACTCTCGATCATTGCTATCTAGAAGGACAAGAGCAACAGATCATCTAAATACTACCACCTGGCAGATCCACTTGAAACCATTCACCATCCTGACTGTTCCTTCAGTTGTTCCTGAGTCAAAATCCTGAAGTGCCTTTCTAACAGGACTGTGTGGGTATCAACATCAAATGGACTGCACCAGTTCAAGAAGATAGCTCATCACCAAGGGCAACTTAGGATGGGAAATAAATGTTGGCCCAGCCACCAATGCTCATGTCTCACCAGCTTGGAGTGGCTAAGTCTAACTGTGCAAACACAGAATGCAATTCATTATCTAGAGCTGAACATATGAAGTCATTTAACTCCAAAGAAAGTTTTTTGCAAGGTATTGGTTTTTGATATCTTTAACTCCAGACTTTCACTTTAACATTATAAAGATAAATCTGGATATTTGGGATGAAGTCCAAACCAACCAAATGCTCCAGCTGTTAAGTTCTTACCATCACAGCCGAGCTTTTTATGCAGAATCTTAGGAAGAGACAATAAAAGTAAAATAAACATAAATCACAAAATAAATTAATTGCAATTTTTAGTCCAGGAGCCACATGTTCACTTGGCTAAGTTGGTCACATTCTCACCTCTGGATCAAAAAGGCTGCTGGTGCAAAATCTATTCCAAGCTCAGCTGATGCTCCCCTTTAATAAGAATGAGCGACTATTTGCCAGACATGTCAGAATGTAGACAAACTGCTAAACAGAAACATCATCTATCTCATTGTTGAAGAGGAGTAAGAAACTTGTCTTGCTATCACAGTAGAAAATACTCAGCCATCAACCCTACATTTGCACTAAGGTTGTGACACAATGCCATGCTGATCAGATATGAACTGAAAGACAAACAGCAAAGTTTGTATTGCCTGCCATGCCAGTCAACTCAATAAGAATTAGCAAAACCTAAACAAACTTCACCCAATTTGTGATAAAAAAATCAAGTCTGTTATTCTAAGAAAAAAAATTTCAGCAATATCAAATGCTGATTTTGACAAGGTTTTTTTTAAAAAAAATACAAATCATTTTCGAATCCAAAATTTGAGATAAACAAGATCACTGTGCATACAAAAACAAATGCTAGGAAAAAAAAATCAGCAAGTTCTGGCAACATCTGTGGAGAGAAAGCAAAGTTACATTTTGGATCCAGTGACCTTCTTCAGGAGGATTTCTGTTTTTGTTCCTGATTCCCAGTTTCCACAGTTCTTGGTCTTTTTTCACTACACATACACCTCATCCAAAGCCACCTATGTCTATACACACTGCTTTCCTGTTATCACTTTATGGAATGAAAACCCAGGACAAAGTAATTAAAATGGGACTTCCTCTGCAGTATTAGGGAGGCAAGTCACTGATGTGCATAGCTCTGAACAAACATGTAACCTGATCAAGTTTAGTGCCACTGCACTTGATATTACATAGAACCTTTCGGTGAACTAGCCATCACTTGTACTCGAATGCACAATAAGGTGAGAACTCATAGCAAAACACAAGTGCAACAAGTTCTAAATAATTATTCCATTTCACAAATAATTATTCTTGCATATCAACAAGATTTGTATCGCACAGATGGTGAGTACATTAAATTTGGCTTGTGGACAAGAAATGATTAATAACTGTTTTTGCTTGATTTATCAGAAATCAGGTTCCTTGTACAGCGCACAATCCACATGTTGCAGTGCAGTATAACCAAGCATTAAGGGAAAACAATACTGAGCATATATGCAGACAATATATAATACATCTGACAATGTCACAATAGTGCAGGCAAATAGTATAATACATTCTTATGTTGCATAATGTGCCTGGAACCTAATCAAATCCTGCTCCTTCAGCTATAGCACAAACACCTCTACATTTGAAAATTGTGGGTTAAAATACAACTCTTGGGCAAAATAGTTCCAGCTAGCCCTCTAATCCAATACTGAGGAAGTCTTGTTTTGTTGGAGAAACTTCCTTTTTTTGGCCAGGATATTAAAACTGATAGCCCCACCTAATTTCTCAGGTAGATACAAAAGATTCAATTTTAATTAAAATAGGGAGTTATCTCTGACAAATGTCATCTTTATACAACATCTTAACAATTAGATTAGTTGGCTGAAATAACTTTGCATGTGGTAGCTTGGGCACAAATTGGCTGCTATAATTCCTGCATTACAGCAGAATTCTACTTCAAAAACACTCAATTGGTTGCAAAATGTTTTTGGAATGTTTTGCAGTTGTGAAATATGAAAACACAAATTTTCCTTTTCTAAAATGAAATTAATTATATAAGCCCCTTCAGGAACTGTGGCTATATGGATGACATATGTCGAATAAAGTAGTCACTGTTTTCTTGTTTCTTTCAAGACCCTCCACAAAAAAATCAAAGTGGCACAAACTCAGCAGGGAACAGCTTCTTTATACGGAGTGACCCATGACATCATCTTTCAAAGTGCACATATGCCAAAGATGCATAAATTCTACACTGAAACAATCATGATGTTTCTACATTGATCAACACAGCCTAAGCTATCAATTGGATCAGAAATGTCAAAGAAGCAATGATAGTACGACCAGGAGGTTTTGATGGAATATGATGTGCGAAAATGTGAAGGTATACACATTGGTAGGGAGATTACACAAGGGAAAGCATATAAATGGGAAAAGACTGTTGAAAGCTGAAGCAGTGTTTTTTTTTGGGTGTCCTCATGCATGGTCAGCATCCACACTTATCAGATAACAGGGGAGACAAACGGACCTTTGACTATTTCAAAGAGACAGACTGAAGCAATAACAAAAAGGGAAATCTTGCCAAAAGAAGGCACTAGTCAGACTACAGTTGGAATACTGTGAACAGTATTGGTTGCCTTATCCAAGGAAAGATGTACCAGCATTGGAAGCAGCCCAAAGGAGGCTCACTGTGCTGATCCCAGGTTTGGAGGGACTTTTTATGGAGAAGTTGAGTAGGTTGGGCCTGCACACATTGGAATTTAAGAAGAGTGAGTGGTGACCTTATTGAAATACAAGCTTGTAAGGGGGTATGACAGGTAGATACCGAGAGAGTTTTCTGTCTTGTGGGAGACTCTCAGAGGAAAGAGTCACCCCTTTAAACAGACAGGAGGAGGAACGCTGGCTCTCCGAGGGTAAAGAATCAGTGGAATTCTTTATCACAGAGAGCTGTAGAGGTTAGTTCATTAAGTATATTGAATACTGAGATAGATATTTTTAACCAGTACGAGAATCAAGGATTATGAGGAAAAGGCAGGAAAATGGAGTTCAGGACCATCAGATGAACTATGATTGTGCTGAATCATATAGCAGACTCAATGGGCTGAACGGCCTACTTCTGCTCCTATGTTTCACAGGTTTTCTCCTCTGAGATGATCATGGGATGCATTCACTTGGCAACTTATTACTGAGTCACTGCATCATGAGAAACATGTTACTCAACTTGGGACACTTTAGAACACTTATACTGTGGAAACAACAGTTCACTGCTGCCATACATTGATTGACCATAGGGAGAGTTCATAACAGCATTTTCAAGTGACAAATCAAATACACAAGGACTTGTAGTTCACCAACCCAGAGCAACCCTGTTGTTTTACACACACAAAAAAAGTTTAACTGACCTGGTTTAAAGCATTTTGAATAATGGTCACATTTGCCAGTGTCCTAATTTAATATTACAGATGGAATCTAGTGACTGCTTGGATAATACAAGACACTCAGTGATTTTCGAGTAATGCAAACTGGTCAAGGACAACTAACACACAAAAGTAAAGAGTTAGAATAAAAGGGTATTTTTTTCTGTCAGTCAAAATGACTCAACATTCAAATGCTGTATTGAAGAGTATGTGCTCAGGTCATGGATTGGAATTGGATTCCTTGTCTATTTGACTCAGAAGGAAGGGAGGCAAATCAACTCAAGCAGATTTTGGAATCTGAACCAAAATAATTGTGAATAGAAGTTAGTCTGAAAACGTCAAATGAATTCTTGCTACAATCGACATATCATGTGTTAGGGAATAACGGAGCACTGAACATATTTGGTTCCACTTTGTGCTACGATTCCTATTGAAAGTGTTGCAGAATCTAATCGGTTGTTTATGACCGTGAATGCAAGACTCTAAGTTAAAGAGCTGAATTTTTTCCAGGTTTCAATCCAATATTTGACCATCTAACTCAGATGAAATGATTTCCACCAGACATTTGTATTTTGCAACTGCTTGGTGTTATGACACCACAGAACAGACCTGTAGAGCCAATAATCTTAGTTTTCATTCCATCAGCTTTGAGCCATCCGGGAATCAAAGCTAACGTATTCGTTCTGTGCCTACACAATATAATAAACAAAATCTCTATCCTCTAGGTGATACACAAGAACTGTTGTCTTTCCATGAAGGAAAACAGGTTCTTCCATACTTGCCAGTTCATGAAGATGTCAAACTACCTTCAAAAGGATCATCATTAGTCACGAAGGGAATCCGAGACAGCAGAGACCACCCTCCAATCAATCACTCTATTGTGATTAAAAACCAAGTTGAGAGAATGATCGTGTGACCCAGACACTAGTATACATGCTGGATCCAATCACAATGATGCCAGCAGAAATGAGCATTCGTTTTTGTTGATTTCAGAGGTCAAACATTCCTTAGACCTGCAGTCTCATCTAGAAGTGTTCCAGAACCAAAACTTGCGGCTGTAACCCTGTTGATTTGTGTCCAAAATTGGCTACAGATTATTCTCATTTCCTTACTGCTAACGAGAGTATGACACACCCAAACACAGCTTTCATCAGTTGTGGTACTCACCTCTTTGATGTTTTGTAGAGAATCAGGGGTGATGTTAAAATCCACAGGGCTGGGGGTTAGCCTCCCCTTTTGAGGCTTTAAAAGAAAATAATTAACATTTTTTAAAAAGCAATTTACAGAAATTCACAGTTTGAAAAGCATTTCAGCAAATTACGCATGTTCCAGTCAACAAAGTTGACCCAACACAATCCCACTTTCCAGCACCTGATTATTGGTCTTGTACGTTACAGCACTACCAAGTGCTTTTTAAAATGTTGAGGGTTTTTCTTCCCTTGTTTAGCCCTGCCTCCATTTCAGGCAGTCAATTCCAGATCTTCAGAGTGTTCTGGATGAAAATAAATTTTCTCAAATCCCTACTAAATTACCTCTTAGAAATCTAGGTTCATTGGTTAAAGACAAAGCATAAAGCTCTTCCTTTTCACTACAGCTAGATCCTCCCTCATTCATTCGGTCCCTCCTTCAACCTCTGATATTCAATACAAACGCCAGTCCATCCAACCTTTCTTCAAACTTCTTCAGTCCAGAAAACATCCTTATAAACCTTCCTTGTACCTTTCCTTGAGCAGTGCTATTTTTCCTGCAGTTCAGTAAAACGGAATTCCGCACAATACACAAGCTGTGGCCAACAAAGTGTTGTATTCAACTCCAGTGTTAAGTTTCCAGGTCTGAAATTCTATGACTTAACTATGAAAGCTAAGTATCCTTTATGCCTTTCTTATCACATTATCTAATTGCCCAGCTACCTTCAAGAATCTGTGAATTTGTACGTCAAACTTCATTGCTCTTCTAAATTTCAGTAGCTTACCTTCATAATATACATATTTCACAACTTGGAAATGGATGTAATTTTACACAAATACTAGGAAGTCATAAGTTCCCAAGCATATGCACATCTGTTGGGATGGCATGTTGAGAAAGCTTCAGACCCCCGCTCTTTTCTATTTATTTCTCAACATGCTGTCCTAACAAGTGAGGCTCCATACCTGGAGTGCACACTGAGCAAAATGGGCACATAATGCAGAAGATAGCTTTACCGGTATGGTGACCCCAATAACATCCATGGCCAATCACTGATTAAACTTCCTTTGAAGCGCACTGAATATGAAGTACCTGGGTAACTAGCAACAGCGTGCCCACCTGGAACTCAACAAGGCCCATTATAAAGCCGACTGAGCTAAGAGACTTGGGTTCAAGTCCCACCTGCTCCACAAGTGTGTAATAACATCGCTGAACAGGTTAAGTAAAATACCTAAATCAAATCCAATGATTCGCATTGCCCATAAAAGGGCTTTGCATCTGAATTTCTAATTGGCTACACAGATGGTTGATAGTTAAAAACAAAAAAAGAAGTCACAGCAATTTAATGGTAGAAAATAGTTCCCGAAAGGAAAAGAAAAAAACAGACTCAATAAATGGGCACTTGTGCCACAGCGGTAATGTTCCTACTTCTGAGCTAGGAAGCCCAAGTTCAAGTTTCACCTGCTCCAGAGGTGTGTAAGAACACCCCTGAACAGGTTAAATAGAGAAATAGGTTAAATAAAAACAAAAAGAAAAAAATATGATTACTGGAGCTCTTGTGGCACAACGGTAGTCTTCCTATCCCTGGAGCCAGAGACCTGGGTTAAAATCCCACCTACTCCTGAGGTGTATATGCCATCCATGAGAAGGTTGATCAGAAAATGTTATAAATCAGACCAAGTGAGCCAGGAAACCTTCGTACGAGTCCCACCTGCTCTGGAAATGTGTTGAAATAAATCTGAACAGGTTGCTTAAGTTCCATAAAACTGATCCAGGCAAAGCTGATTACTGGATAATGCAGGCAAGCATTATTACTAGATTATTAACCTAGTGATCAAGTTAATGTTCTGGAGACCTTGTTTCAAATCCAACTATGTCAAATGATAAATTTGAAGTCAATTAGAAAGTATAAAGCACATCCAGGGACACGTGTGGCACAATAGCAGTGTCCCTACCTCTGGGACAAGGGCCTGGGTTCAAGTCTCACCTGCTCCAGAATAATATTATTCAGGACATCGCTGGATAGGTTGATTAAAAATATCCAAAACAAAATCTGAAATTGAAAGCTAGTGCCGGTCATGTTAACATGTTAAAAAAAATATAAATAAACTCTGTCCCAGGCTGGGATGAGCCTATATACACCACAGGTAGTGGGTCTATTTTGGTGTTCAACAATAA
Source organism: Chiloscyllium punctatum (assembly GCF_047496795.1). Classification (NCBI taxonomy): domain Eukaryota; kingdom Metazoa; phylum Chordata; class Chondrichthyes; order Orectolobiformes; family Hemiscylliidae; genus Chiloscyllium; species Chiloscyllium punctatum. Next base: position 83,508,413 of record NC_092753.1, on the reverse strand, counting down.
GTGATATTCCTTTCTAGTCATGTGTCCTAAGTTATTATAAACTAGACAAAATAAAAATGCCCTTCCACAACCGTGGCCCCTCAGCCACTTGCTTAAATTTTTACACTTTTAAATTTTCAGTCATATCATTTTCACACCACCTTTGTCCCTACAGAGGCCCTGCTTTAACTTCTGAGCATCAATTTCCCACTCAAGTTCTGACACTGTTTTCTCCCCAATTTCCATTTACATCAAACCAATTTATCATTTTTGTCCTTCACATATCCAACTGCTGGCTTCAACATGCAAGTCAACAGTAACTTCCAGTGAGCCCTCGGGAGATTAACTAAAGGTCAGAACTAAACACATCTTCCAAATCTTGTCTTCAAAAAGTTAGTCTGCACTTACCAGTGAATGTACAATGAACTCACAGCTCTTGGTCAAGTCTTTGGCAAGCAGTGGTCGACGGACATCACAACGGAGGGTGTACTGGAAGAGGGCAAAATGGTCAATCACAGAGCGCACTGTAATTACAATAAATTCTAGATCTACAACAGTCAGAGTCACAGAGATGTACAGCATGGAAACAGACCCTTCGGTCCAACCCATCCATGCTGACCAGATATCCCAAACCAATCTAGTCCCACCTGCCAGCACCCAGCCCATACCCCTCCAAACCTTTCCTATTCATATACCCATCCAAATGCCTTTTAAATGTTGCAATTGTACCAGCCTCCACCACTTCCTCTGGCAACTCATTCCATACACGTACCACCGTGTGAGAAAAAGTTGGCCCGCAAGTCTCTTTTATATCTTTCCCCTCTCACCGTAAACCTATGCCCTCTATCTCTGGACTCCCCGACCCCAGGGAAAAGACTTTGTCTATTTATCCTATCCATGCCCCTCATAATTTTGTAAACCTGTATAAGGTCAACCCTCAGTCTCTGACGCTCCAGGGAAAACAGCCACAGCCTGTTCAGCCTCTCCCTATAGCTCATATCCTCCAACCCTGGCAACATCCTTGTAAATCTTTTCTGAACCCTTTCAAGACTCACAACATCCTTCCAACAGGAAGGAAACCAGAATTGCACGCAATATTTCAACAGTGGCCTAACCAATGCCCGATACAGCCACATTATGACCTCCCAACCCCTGTACTCAATACTCTGACCAATAAAGGAAAGCATATCAAACGCCTTCTTCACTATCCCATCTACCTGCGACTCCACTTTCAAGGATCTATAAACCTACACTCCTAGGTCTCTCTGTTCAGCAACACTCCCTAGGACCTTACCATTAAAGTGTATAAGTCCTGCTAAGATTTGCTTTCCCAAAATGCAGCACCTCGCATTTGTCTGAATTAAGCTCCATCTGCCACTTCTCAGCTCATTGGTCCATCAGGTCAAAATCCTGTTGTATTCTGAGGTAACCCTCTTCGCTGTCCACTACATCTCCAATTTTGGTGTCAAGCATGGATAAATGGCATTCCAGGAATCCAAGGTTACAGAATTCTAGCTATTGATACCTTAGATGACAGAAGCTTATTTGCCATAGCTTGACCTCAAATGACACGACAATAGAGTGTACCAAATCTTTGATAATCAGTAATCTGAAATATAGGTTTCATCACTTGCTGCTGACCTTCAATTTTGGATAATTGACCTTATAACCGAGCTAAAAAATTCATCTCCAGCTGGGAGTCACCTCGACAAATAATCCATATTATTCATATTCCTTAATACCTATTTTAATCATGGTTCGGCACCAAGATTTAACAAATCAAACATTTCATCTAAAGTATAGTCATAACTTCAAAGTTTATTTGAATATAAACTTAGCGTTCTACTGAAAAGTCAACTTCGAACAATGCAAGTTAACCTCACTGCAACATGAACGAAATGTGCACCATCAGATGAGACAAATACAACAAAACTCAAACAAGTAACACAGCTTTGAAAAAGACAAGTTGCTTCTTGAAAATACCATGTTTCATTCCAAATTAAGACATTATTAAAAGAGTTGGGAATAAAAACAAGGCACTTTCATATAGTTTGTCAAAATAAAAACAGCAGTGCTGCTGCATCACTTAATTCCAGCTGGTATAAATACAGTAAATAACACAAGCTCAATAAAATTGCACATGATATTGAGGCCACAATGTGATCGGTCATGACCTAATCAAATGATGGAGCAGGTTTGATAATCTGAATGATCTGTTACTGCTCCTAACTCATATTTTGTACAGATAAATTGCTTGACAAGTGAGTCAGAGGTATGATGGAAGACATGAAAGTAGAGTTGAAGCAAGAAGCAAATCAGCCATGATCTTATTAATTGGTAGAACAGGCTAGATGGACCAAATGGCCTTTTCTTGATCTAAATGTGTAAACTGGATCCATAAATTTAAGAACGAACTGAACACACATTTGTTTCAAATCTGGCAAGCCACTTCACCTTGCTTTTGGTGAGAGGGGAATAATTCATTTCCAATGATTAAAAAGACAAAGAAACTTCATACTGCAATTATTATTGTAAATTAGAAGCAATGCACATTTTGGCTTATACAGCTCAAGATTACCCTATATTCAGCACTGTATCTCAGGACAGAAATAAAAGTATCTGAATACAGTTAGCTCCCCACATATTAAACTCAGTAAGGTGATTCCACAATGGAATCACATGTTGGAACCGAATACTTACTTTCCCTCTCTCCCTGGAGCAGCCACTGGACTTTAAAAAAACTTAATAGCTGCTGGAAGCATTCCAGCAGTGTTCAAGAATCAGGTTTGAGAGGGGCAAGGAGTGAACATAAGACATAGGAACAGAAATTAGGCCATTCAGCCCATCAAGTCTGTTCTGCCATTCAATCATTCTCTCAGTAATACTTGATACTCAAGAACCTATCTCAGTCTTCAATGTACATAATGACCTGGGCCTCCACAGCCTTCTGTGCAATGGATTCCAAAGATTCACCACTCTCTGGCTGAAGAAGTTTCTCTTTATCTCAATTCTAAAAGGTCTTCCCTTCACTGCAAGGCTGTGCCTTCGGGTCCTAGTCTCTCCGAACAATGGTAACATCTTCCCAACGTCCACTGTGTCCAGGCCATTCAGTGTTCCGTATGTTTCAATTAGACCCCCCCATCATCCTTCTAAACTCGGAGTATAAACCCAGAGTCTTCAAATGTTCTTCATCTGTTAAGCCTTTCATTCCTGGGACCATTCTCATGAAAGTCCTCTGAACGTGCTCCAGAGCCAGTACATCTTCCTGAGATATGGGGCCCAAAACTGTGCACAATACTCCAAACATGACCTGACCAGAGCCTTAGAGAGCCTCAAAAGCTTTAATATTCAAGTCCTTTCAAAATAAATGCCTTCATTTCATTTGCCTTCCGAACTCCTGACTCAACCTGCAAGTTTACCTTGAGAGAATCTTGGACAAGAACTCCCAAGTCTCTTTGCACTTCAGACTTCTGAATTTTCTCCCCATTTAGAAAATAGTCTATGCCTCTATTCTTCTTATCAAAGTGTATGGTCTCACACTTTCCCATGTTGCACTCCATTTGCCACTTCTTTGCCCACTCTCCTAACCTGTCCAAATACTTCTCCAGCATCCCCCCTCCTCAATGTTACTTGTCCCTCTACCTATCTTTGTACCGTCTGCAAACTTAGCCAAAATGCCCTCAGTTCCTTCATCTAGATCATTAATATATAAAGTGAAGAGTTGTGGTCCCAACACAGCCTTGCGGAACACCATTTGTCACTGAGAAGGGCCCTTTTATCCCCACCCTCTGCTTTCTGTCAGACAGCCAAGCTTCTGTCCATGCTAGCAACTTGTCTCTAACACCACGGGACCTTATCTTACTCAGTAGCCTCCCATGCAGCAACTTGTCAAAGGCCTTCTTGAAGTCCAGGAAGGTAACATCCATTGGCTCTCCTTGGTCAAACCTGCTCGTTACTTCTTCAAAGAGTTCTAGCAGATTTGTCAGACTTGACCTCCCCTTGATGAAACCATGCTGACTTTGGCCTATTTTACAATACCCTTCCATGTATTCGGAAATCTTATCCTTCACAATGGATTCCAGGATCTTACTCACGACCTAGGTTAGCTAATAGGTCTGTAATTTTTTGTCTTTTGCCTTATAACCTTTTTAAACAGGGGTGGCACATTTATAATTTTCCAGTCCTCTGGGACCCTCCATGTTTCTAGTGATTCCTGAAATATCACCACTAACGCTTCCACTATCTCTTCAGCTACCTCCATTAGAACTCTGGGATGTTACATAGGGGATTTATCCACTTTCAGGCCATTCAGTTTTTCTAGCACCTTCTCCTTGGTGATGGCTACCATACTCAGCTCTGCCCCCTCACTCTCTTGAATAGAGATATTACTCGTGTCTTCTACTGTAAAGACTAAATTATTCCATTCCTCAGCCATTTACTTGTTCCACATTACTATCTCTCCAGTGTCATTTTCCCATCGTCCAATGTCCACTTTTGCCTGTTTTACCATTTATATATCTAAAGAAACTCTTAGAGTCTTCCTTTATATTACTGGCTAGCTTACCCTCATATTTAATCATTGTCCTAATTTTTTTTTGTTGCCCTCTGCTGGTCTTTGTAAGCTTCCCAACCTTCTGGTTTCCCACTGCCCTACACCACATTATAAGCTTTCTCTTTGCTTTTATGCTATCCCTGACCTCCCTAGTCAGCCATGGTTGCCTCATCCTCCCTGTACCATGTTTCTTTTTCCTTGGGATGAATCTCTGCTGTGGCTCCTGAATTACTACCAGAAACTCCCGCTATTGCTGTTCTACTGTTTTTCCTGCTCGGCTCCTCTCTCAATTCTACCCAGCTCCTCCCTCATGCCTCTGTAGTTGCCTTTATTCAGCTGTAATACCATTACCCCTATCTCCTCCTTCTTAAATTGCAGGGTAAATTCAATCATATTATGATCAATGCCTCCAAACAGTTCCTTCACCTTAAGATCCCTTATCAAGTCTGCCTCACTGCACAACGCTAAAGCCAGTATTGCCTGTTCCTTAGTGGGGCTCCACCACAAGCTGCTCCAAAAAGCCATCATACCGACATTTCTCAAATTTGTTTTCTTGCAATCCACCAGCAATCTGATTTTTCCAGTCCACCCGCAGATTGAACTCCATGTTCACTGTAACTTTTCCTTTCCTACACATCTTTTCTATCTCCGGGTGTATCTTGTGTCCCAGCTCTTGACTACTGTTTGAAGGCCTGTATATAACTCCAACTATTGAGCGATTCCTCAATTCTACCCACCCAGGTTCTACACAATCTGACCCTACTTTGTTTCTTAGTAATAAGGCAAACCCACTCCTCTGTATTTTCGATAGAATGCATATCCTCAAATATTCAGCTACCAATCCAGATCCCCTTGCAGCCGCATCTCCATGATGCCCACTATGTCATACCTTGGAGAAAGTGAGGACTGCAGATACTGGGGATCAGAATCAAGAGTGTGGTGCTGGAAAAGCACAGGTCATGCAGCATCCGAGAAGCAGGAGAATCAACGTTTCAGGCATAAGCCCTTCATCAGGAATGAGGCTTATGGGCCGGGGTGTTTAGAGGTAAATGGGAGGAGCAGTGGATGCCTACCTTGAAGAAGTTCTCCTCCTTTCTCAACAAGGCCCCAACTCCCTCCCATTTACCTCTCAGCCCATCAACCCACAGCGGGGTCCACCTGCTCCCATACTATGCAGAAACAACACACCACATGACCCTTCATTCTTATTTCATTTAATTAGTTTTGAATTTGATTGTGTTTGCAATGGGAAAGCAAATTGGAGCACACAAGGTACTGGGGTGGAAGAACAAGGAGGGTAACGGCAGCGGAAGAGGCAGGTGATGAGCTGCAGGGAGGGTAGTGGTATTGGGAGAAGAATGATGAGGAGGCCGGCTGCAAGGTTAGTGAGGGACAAGGAGCAATAAAGAGATGATGATTAGGATGACAAAAGAGGAAGAGAGTGAGAAAGGAGGAGTGTGGTAATATGGAGAAAGAAAACAGCAACAAGGCTCAGAACGAGCAGACTGCGCAATTACTACAAACAAGAGTGAAAATTTGCATCAACCAAGTGCGCAGTTAGATGCCATAGAGCAAAAAATCTGAGGAAAACAGCAAGAGTCAGCCATTTTAAGCTTTCAAAAGTTATGAAAATAAATTTGCACACAATTTTCTGAGTTATGCCAATAAAACGTAGAGTCAGCAACTTTTCCTTCCCTTTTAACACTTTAAATTTATTTCATTTCAGGTACTTCAAATGTGACAGGGCTTGGCACACTCAAATGTCATCGAAAGCACATTTTAAATGCAATGATTGCTTTATATTTACAAGTAGCTAGAGTCGAAGACCACTTCTGAACTTCAATCTTACGTTACTTAAAGCTGGATTGTGCTGATCTATTACTGCATCTCATATCACAGCAGCTCCTATTTTGTGATGGCTTACTGCATTTTGTTGGAAGCATTTATTCTTTATTCTCAATTTTTTTGGAAGAGAACCTTTCAGCTTGCTTTTATTCCCCTAAATCTCAACATTTCAGAGTTTAAAATACCAGTAAGCTAAAGTGCACCACTTGTAAATCATAGGAGGCTGAGGTTAACAGAAAGCAAATTTAGACAAGATGCTTAATGGATAGTAAATCTAATATAATCCTTTATATTCCAATAAATGTTAGTTATTCCTAAAGATTGCAGGTTCTGGTGGGCTCAAAGGGGAATGGAACATTATAAAAGTCAGACAAGAAAACCCTCACTTGCTTCTGACTCATCCAAGTCCAGCCCCAATTAAGATACAGCAAAAATGCTGACACTGTAATAATTAATTGTGACTACATTGAACATGATCTTTTGTTCAACCTAATACACACAGCTGTCACTTACCTGAATATTTACAAAGACTCCATGGTATGTTTCATACATAACTTTACTGCCTTTAACCTTCAGTGGGAATTCAAAAGGAATTTCTGTCCGGCCACTCGGAAGCTTTCCCGCCTTGGTTACCTCTATGCTATTGCTGATGAGCTGGATAGGCTGGGGAAAGAGCAAAAGTCAGTGCTGAAACTTCAAAACAAGTTAAGCCACAAAGCTTGTAATGTTTTGGGGAGTAGTCTTGAAATGCTAAGGTTCAGTGTGAGACGTGTGTGTCTCACATTCACAGTTCAAATGCAGAAGCTGAAGTCCCAGAACTCAGCTCCAATGGTGGGTGATACTGTTCCATTGCAGTGAACACAGATTGCAAATTTCATTAACCTGCAACATATTCAAGCTCAGAACAGCACACTCCATCCTAGAAGTAAAACATCTTTGTGAACTCTATATGTTCCATATTCTCTTATCTTTGTGTAAAACAATAAACATAATGCACAGATCAATCTTTGAAGTAAATCAGCCCAACTTCAAAAATCACTGCATACTTGGGGAACCAACATACCTTTGAATATATGCTGGTTGTCTCTTCTTGGAAAGGAAACATTGAAGGTGATCCCCTAAGTCTGCGCTCATTAATAATCTAGTTCTTTACATTGCACAGCAAACTAGCACATAACTGGAAGGTTATTGCAGAAGCAAAGTGGCGTACAGCTCTCCTCCAAAAATGGCATACATTCCCAGTTAAGTGCTGCGATATTAGTTCAGTTATTACAATAGACACCAAGCAAGGGAAATATAATTTTTAAAAGATTTATTGTCACCATTAGCTAATTTAAAGAGGAAAGAAGTGGGGACAACCTTGCATACCTTGACAGAGTTGTAGAAAGCTTCAAATACACCAACACTCTTTGCACTGAGTTGCAGGCTAACAACTCCATCCATGGCCAAGGTGATTCCCTGGTGTTGAATGGCTTCTTTACTGGATAAAATTACGACTCCAGACAGAGTTTCCTGCAAAAGAGCCATAGTACTGATCATAACGTCTTGCCGTTATTTATTCCATTTCATACCATTTAGCTTGCCCCACCTATCAGCAAACCATTTTATTGTACACTTCTTTTAAAAACAAGTGCTAAAACATTCTCCTGGCATGTGGAAAGACAGCTCAATGAATGCAGAGATTTGTCACCTGTTTAATTATCACAACATTGTAAATTGTATACAACAATTGGGTGTTGTTACTTTTATTCAGATAATGAAAATTAATTGGGAACCTACCCATGTTCACATTTATAGAGAAAATGAAGACCCAAGATCAATTCCAAACTGCCCCAGCAGGTATATCATAACATACCTAAACTGGTTGTTTAAACAATAATTTGTTTGACACAGTTTGACATCCTTCTGTCAGAACCAGAAGGTCCAGGTTCAAATTCCACCTGCCCTAGATGCGTCATAACATGTCGGAACAGGTTAATTAAAGACACTTTTCTTTGTTAAAAGCTTGACCAGAGGAAATCACTGATAATCAAGCCCCACTACTCAACCAGACACACTATTAGTATAAACGTGTTAACGCAATCATTAAAATTCAGTTCTTTGCATATTATCATTCGGAATAAAGCCACTTGCATCAACCTTCTGCAATGAACTTAAAAGAAGTTCTTGAAAGAAGTTCTTTTCAAGACCAATCAAAACTATGTCTAATTAATTAATCAGTCAACATGCCAATCAATGAGCATTTTCTAAAGAAAACTTATTTTGCAAAACTTCTTGTTCCCAGTGACATCTGGAATTCTTGTGTCCGTCCTGATGAGCGTGATGGGAAAAGCATCGGCAGCACGTATCTTCCTTCAACAAAATTTTCAGCAGACACCCTTAGCATGTGCCAGGAATTACAACAACAACCAACTTAACATTAAAATTCGAGCTTGTAATTGGTTCATTTATGCTTCTGAGAAATTACATTCATAGGCAGGGACCTGTCCTCTGTAGGGAAAAAGGAAAATATCCCAGCATTGCAAGCTTTTGGAATCAAAAAATATGGGAATAAAAGCCTATGGAGCATTCTTGATGGATCAATTTGCCAGTGTATCAGCATCTATTACACCCTTGTTTAGAAAGGGAAGGAGACAAACAGGTTAGCCCCCCCCCACCATATGCCAATGAGTTTAACATCCATTATTGAAAAACATCAGTGTCTATTATAAAAGGATGTAATAGCAGAGCAATTGGAAATTTGTATGATCAAACAAAGGAAAAATCATGCCTAACAAACTTGTCAGCATTTCTTATGGTGGTAACAAACAGTATAGATAAAGGGCAAGTAGAGAATGTCATATTTGGATTTCCAAGAGTTTGATAAATTACTACCAGGTGGACTAATGAATAAAATAAGAGCTCATGGTTTTGCAGGTAGTATATTAGCATGGATAGAGTATCGGTTAACTAATAATAGATGGAGAATTGGAATAAGCAGACATTTTCAGGATAGCAACCCGTAAAGAATGGAACACCACATGAATCAGTCTTGGGGCTACAATTGCTTTGAATACATATTAAAGACTTATGATGACAGAAGTGAATGTACTACCACTAAGTTTGCAGCTGTCACAAACATGAGTGTAAAGGCAAGTTGTGAGGATGATACAGGTAGTCAATAGACAGATTAAGTCTATAGGGAAAATAAAACTTTCCCATATAATATCAGAAAATGTGAGGCTATGTACTTTGGCAGAAAGATTAGAGGAGCTAAATATTACTTAAGTACAGAAAGACTGCAGAAAGCTGGAGCACAGAGGAAGTCCTTGTGTATAATCATAGAAAAGCTAGCATACAAGTTTAGCAGAAAATAGAAGGCAAACAGAATATTGGCTTTTATTTCAAAGAGAATGATACATTAAAAACAGGGCAATCTTACTAAAGCTACACAAGGTACAAGTCGGACTACAGCAGTTTTGGGCCCCTTATCAAAACAAAGATATACTGGCAATGGAGACAGTCCAGAGAAGGTTCACTACACTAATACCAGATATAGAGGGCCTGCCTTATAAGGACAGGTTCAGCAGATGGAGTTTGAGGTAGGGTTGTCAGACCCAAAACAGAGTCTGCTTTCTCCGCATGAATGCACCCAACCCTGTTGAGTTTCTCCAGAAATTTCTGTTTTAGCTTTAGCAGATTGACCTTTTACTTTTTGTAATCTAGAAGAATGAAAAGTGACTTCATTGAATCATACAAGGTAGATATGGAAAGGTCGATTCCCTATGTGGAAAAGTCCAGAACCAGAGGGCAGAATAAGTGATTACTTTTTTAAAACAGAAATGAGTCAGAATTTCTTCCGAGAGTAGTGAATTTGTAGAATTCTTTACAACAGAAGGTTGAGACTGGGCTGCTAAATATATTCAGAGCTGAGACAGACAGTGTTTATAGTGCTAGACATTGCAAAAAAAGGCATGGAAGTGCAAGTGAAGATTATCAGTTCAACCTGATCTCATCAAATAAGGTCGTGGACTTGATAGGCTGAATTGCTTGCTTTGTTCCTGCATCCTATGGTGAAAGAGTGCTTTTTGATACCACCACCTAAATAGAACAGCTCCAGTTTTAAGGGTTACCTCCAATGTTTTGAACTGACCCAGAGGAAATAGCTCATGTAAATTTTATGAAAGGGCATACAATCTGAAATATTAGCATTTTCTTCTCCCCACAGTTGCTGCTTCATCTGCTAGTTACTTCCAGCTTTTGCTGTTTTGAGCATAATATATACAGTTTCGCCCAACTATTCTAATGAACCTGCTATGCACCGTTTATAGGGCAAACATGAGGAAGAGGAAGAGGAAGAGGAAGAGGAAGCTGGAGGAATGGAGGAATGGAGGAGCAGGAAATGTGCTTCTTAAAATTGAAAAGTAGAACACAAAAGTAGCAACACATTACACCACCAAGTTAAAAATCACACAACACCAGGTTATAGTCCAACAAGTTTAATTGTAAGAACACTAGCTTTTGGAGTGTTGCTCCTTCTATCACCTGATGAAGGAGCGTCACTCCAAAAGCTAGTGTGCTTCCAATTAAATCTGTTGGACTATTACCTGGTGTTGTGATTTTTAACTTTGCACACCCCAGTCCAACACCAGCATCTCCAAATCATCATTACACCACCAAGTTATCACAAGAAAGAATCACACCTGAGGATTATCTGCACATTCGCTTAAGTTCAAGTCTTCTACATCACTGAATCTCAGTCTGGTACTCAATTTCCACAGATATGGACTAGAATTATGAAGAAAAAGCTGAACTGAGAACCACCTGCAGAACCTCTCATAAGAAGGGGAATGTTTGCATATATTCCAAATGTATAAGAGAATGAAGAGTAGCCCATAAAAACCGAAAGAACTCCGGATGCTGTAAATCAGAAACAAAAACAGAAATTACTGGAAAAGCTCTGAGGAAAGGCCACTCAATGTTAACTAATTTCTCTCCACAGATGCCATCAGACCTGCTGAGCCTTTCCAGCAATTTCTCTTCTTCTTTGTGAAGAGTAGTCCGTCCTGTGGAAGAATGAGAAAACAAAGACAGGCTAATTGAATTAAAGAGTTGTAAATTTTGAAAAGAAACATTTAGATTTCAGAAATAATTTGGGAAACTAAGGGCATGGCAGCTGAAAGATCAACATCCAAGAGTGAAAAGCTGAGAAAAAAAAATACAGAAAATGCTGGAGGAACTCAGGCCTGGCTGCATCTAAGTAAAGGGAAACAGTTCATATTGAGTCTAATATGACTTCTCCAGAACTTGAAAATCTTGTGTTTAAAGAGTATGTTTGCTTGATCATAAACATGTTTATCTTCGATTTCGGCAGGTTCTTTAGACAAGAGAATAAATATTCAAGTACTTGCTTGGCCTAAAACCTCCAAACGGTGGCTCAGTGGTTAGCACTGTTGCCTCACAGCACCAGGGTCCCAGGTTCGATTCCAGCCTCGGGTGACTGTCTGTGTGGAGTTTACACGTTTTCCCTGTGTCTGTGCAGGTTTTCCTCCGGGTGCTCCAGTTTCCTCCCACAGTCCAAACATGTGCAGGTCAGTGAATTGCCCATTGTGTTAGGTGCATTAGTCAGAGGGAAATGGGTCTGGGTGGGTTACTCTTCAGAGGGTCAGTGTGTACTGGTTGGCCCAAAGGGCCTGTTTGCACGCTGTGAGGAATCTAATCTAATCTTGACAACCAAATGCTTTAGCATCACAGTGGTTGTAGCCAATGTGTATCTAATCATGGTCAGTAAAATCATTTACAGCTGTTTACCCCAACAACATACCTGTGAACAGCACTAGCTCCCAATGACTGGATTTCAAAGAACTAGCAATATGAAAAATCAATGCAAAGCCAAGAAAGACTACCAATGGAAGTGTGTTTCTGCCACCAAGTCAATCAAGCTACCGGATACCAGAATCAGACTTAATTCATTGACAGAAGATCAGAACTGTTTTTATAAGATATACTTAGGAGGAGGCAGTTAATGGAGTATCCATAGGCAAAAGGAAACATTTAGAAGGCACAGATTTGCATTCTTCAGTTTTCCAACACAATACCCATAAAATAGGAGAAAATTGCAAGTAATATAGGTCCATAGATACTAGAAACACAAAAGTCCAAATATGTTGAAATGTTATCTTGAAAGATTCCCATCCTGAAATAACCTAACATTTTCCATCCTGAGTTTGCATCATTTGCTGCCTGATCAGGTCCAGTTTCCAAGGTTATCTATAGCAAAGTGGACAAAGTTAAAAATCACACAACACCAGAGTTGTTATAGTCCAACACGTTTATTTGGAAGCATGAGCTTTTGGAGTGCTGCATACCAAAGTGGTTATAGCATCTTCCTATCACCAGAGGGCAGCAAAGACATGCCTACTAAACTTTTTAATTTTAAGCCCATTAGTTTCTTTACACAGAAGTCATTTATTTTTTAAGTGTACAATAATGTTCATCAACTTCAGAACTTTCTACAGGGCAACTTACAGGAGGCACAGTAACAAAGGGTTGTCAGTCCCCATGAGATCACACGAATACTCCACCACCCCTTCCCCACTTACTCAATAGAACACATTAATTTCAGGTCAAGGAGGAAATTGAGGCAAGAGTGCAAGATGGGGACAAAGGAAGGGGAAGGAAGTGATCCCATTATTCCTAAGATGACAAAACATCCAGCAACCTCTTGCAAAGTAACTTCAGCACATGACTGAAGCTGACTTGATGCAAATATTGAACAGGAGTTCTGAGTTTTAATCTATCCTGATAGCCCAAAGGGTCCCTTCTCACTAGTTCCCATCGCAATGTAACTGAAAGTCTAATCTTTCATTACTTATGCATATTGCAGCAAACGAATGAGTGTGACAAGGGTAAAACATCAAGAGACCGAAAACCTGTATTTCCTTACAGCTTACATGGTGCAAGGAAAAATAAACTCCAAGCACTTTACCTACACAGAATTAGTAACATAGCATCAGAGGGGCTAATTGGTTTTATGCAGCTTAATGTTTTCCATGTTTTCTCTTCAACTCCAACTTAGACTCTGACATCACAAGACGTTCAGTTCATTGTCAATGTGCTCACTTTACATAGAGCACGAGGCTTAACAGGGTACTATTTCATCCATGGAAATCATCACAGCCGAGTCCAGTCCCACACTCACCAGTTTTGTTGACACATACTTCCTGAATGATAAGGAGACGGAATCCAACCTCATCCAGGGCAATCTTTGTACTGTTATTGTCTCTTGACACTGGTTAAATGGGCACAGAGCAGGTTACACTGACAACCATTGCAGTCTGGATGGCTCAGTTCCTGAACAGGTAAGCCTTTTGAGCTATCTGAATGGCAAGCTGCATTTTTAAAAATGAGAGCGTTCATCTGTGGTATCTGCTTCAACTCTGTAAACAGATTTAAAACTATTAACTGCACAGCAAACTAGATCAATTCAGAAACACAAAAACTATTCAAATAAGATTATGTTAGGATTGGTACAAAATGCAGTTGATTTCTTTAATAAGGATTTTATTTTGCAGCACAGGGTGAAGCTTTTTTTTGTTTCTGCCCAATTATTAATCTCCCAGGCGATCAAAGCATTTTCCTTCGGTTCCAAACTCAATATTTTCTTTGTCCTGCAGTAGTGATAAGCAAGCAATGTTATGTCAGGAGTGGGTAATTTTCAAGGTGATACTAGTCAGTAAGTGTCACCCATTACATAAGCTACAGACAAATTCATGAGGACTTGCTTTTGTTTTAATTAGCAGTTCTGCTAATTAGCATCTGCCACTTATTGATATTATAAAGCAACTTTCCAACAAAATTCAACAGCGAAGTAAATTATCAAGCTTTTGCTGAGCTTTTAAACAGTTAATTTAAGAAATAAGAAAAATAAATGGTGTCAACCCTTGATTAAGTGTGCTATTCATGTATCATTTCATGCAATATGCAGGTCAGCTGATCTTCCATTCAGCCCACAAAGTATATTTTTAATTTTAAATCCGCTGTCCATTTTGGACTGGGGTCCCTGGTTAGATTCAAAATCCTGATCTCCAATTCTCTTTTCTCTCCAAAGTCATCAAATGTGCATTACCTGGCAAATATATATGCCCCCTTCCCAAGATGCTTTGATTGAATCCATCCAATGGAGGTGACTGCTGCCATCAATACTGAAACTACTCTTCTCAAAGTCATAAATTTCTGAGACAATAATAGAAATTGCTGGAAAAATCAGTAGGTTTATCAGCAATTGTGGAAAGAAATGAAAATTTTTGAGGAAGGGTCACTCGACTCAAAACATTAACTCTAATTTCTCTCCATAGATGCTGCCAGACTTGCTGAGCTTTTCCACCAATTTCTATTTTTGTCTCTGATTTACAGCATCCGCAGTTCTTTCAGTTTTTTATTCACAAATTACATGCGCAGGTCAAGGTAATCCAATGCTCTACATCTGTTAGCAACCTTTGACACAGTTTATTATCAATCCGCCTTCAATGTCTATCCACTGTCACGATGGTGAGACTGAAGTTGTTGGTTCCATTCTTATGTAGCTGTAGCCACAGGATTAACTGCATCACCTTAACCAACAGATAAAAGGAATCGATGGGAGGCCAAGCCAAAATTCATTGGATTAGATTCCCTACAGTGTGGAAACAGGCCATTTGACCCAACAAGTCCACACCGACCCTCCGAACACTAACCCACCCAGACCCATTTCTCTCTAACTAATGCACTGAACACTTTGGGCAATTTAGCACAGCCAATTCACCTGACCTGCACATCTTTCGACTGTGGGAGGAAACCGGAGCACCTGGAGGAAACCCACACAGACATGGGGAGAACGTCAAACTTCACACAGTCACCAAAGATGGAATTTGAATCCAGGTCCCTTGCACCGTCAGGCAGCAGTGCTAACCACTGAGCCACCTGCAGTAAGCGGCTGGAACTCAACAACATGCTGACAGATTTCCTCAACATAGAGGTATAAATCTTGCTCTCAACTAACCTCAAGACTGATATCCCTGACTCTTAAGCTCCTATAAACCCTCGGCGGTGAATCAAATCGTAAAACAACTGAGTCAACCACATCAAAGGAACCTGATGAAGGGCCCCAATCTGAAACGCCAATTTTCCTGCTCCGCCGATGTTGCCTGACCTGCTGTGCCTTTTCAGCTCCATTTTTTTATTGCCTCTGACTTCGAGCATCTGCAGTCCTGACTGTCTCCATATTATTTTCCTGCTCCTGTCATCTGTGGCATTGTGAAGGACTTATCCTTGGCTCCTAATTCTCACTTAAATGCTCAGCCTCAGCAGCATCATCCAAAAACAGAACATCAGGTTCTACACATACACATGTTGATGGCCCAAATAGCCAAACTTACAAACACTTCTAT